>NC_143581.1:170436564-171083856 GCF_048544385.1 Mastigoproctus giganteus | reverse complement strand
CTATCCATTACTTGAATTTATTCAAGCTGTCAACCTCCACAACAACAGATAGGGGAAAGCTTGTTCCTGCAGTCAACCACTCGCTGGCTAAAGGAAAATTTCCACACATCTATTCTAAAACTGGCTTTTCTCAATTTGAATGTCCCTCAAGTTGGTAATCTGAGCAAGAGGAGGAATCCCATCAGCACTGAGTTTGCTCAAACTGTTCAAAACTTTATAGACTTCAATCAGATCGCCTCGCAGGTGCCTACTCTCCAGAATCTGCAATTTGCAGAAATTAAGCCTTTCTTGATAAGAGCAACCCTTTGTTCCCCTCACAAATCTCATTGCCCTTTTCTGTACTCTTTCCAGCAGTTCTACATCCCTCCTAAAATGAAGCCCCTCCAGACCTGTATCCAATACTCAAGGTGTGGCCTGACCATTGTCTTATACACAGGGATAATCACCTCCTTATCCCTGCTGGAAAAGTGCCTGAATATATCATTGACAAGACCCCATGAGCTGCTCTGGCAGCCTGTCTGCACTACTCTGAAAACTTCATATCCAACGGCAATTACCTCTAGGTCTTTTTCGTTCTCCACTACCCTGAGTGTAATACTGCACAGTTGGTACGTTACTCTGGGGTTACTGCTGCCGATATACAGTACTTTGCATTTGTCAATGTTAAACTTCAGTTGCCACCTCTCAGCTGATCTGCCCAACTTTTCTAGATGATGTTGCAGCAGCATACCATTGTTACTGTTATCAACAACCCTGCCAACCTTTGTATCATCTGCAAACCTGGACATTAAGCCTGTTATACCTTCATCAATATCATTGATAAATATAGAAAACAACAATGGTCCAACACTGACACCTGGGGGAATCCACTCATAAAATTAGTCCATGACCGGCAATCTCCATTGGTTATCACTCTTTCTTCTCACATTCAACCATCCTTTTTATCCATAGCAGCAACTTTCCCTTACTGCCAACTGCTCCAATTTGTACAGCAACCTTCTCCGTGAACAGTATCAAAATCTTTCTTGAAATCCAAGTATGATATCAAAATTATTTTTTGCATCCAGTTCCTTTGTGCCTACATTATAGTATCCAATCAAATTTATCAGGCAAGATTTCCCCTTACCAAACCCATGCTGTGTCTGAACTATAACTGCAGTCTTGTCTAGATGATCCTGCATTGCTTCTTTTTGTCTAGATGATCCTGCATTGCTTCTTTTTGTCTAGATGATCCTCATTCCCCATTTGTGAATTGGGGATACATTTGCACTTGTACAGTCCATGGAGACCCCCTCTAAATCCAGGGATGCTCTCATAATTACGGCTAAGGGTTCGCTTACTTTCTTTGTGGCCTCTTAACTTAACTGGACAGATCCCATCCACCTTAGGTGCCTTTCTTATGTTTAACTTCAACAATTTCTCCTCTGCTTTCCTCTTAGTTATTACAAAGTAATTTATCCCTCTATTAGAGTTTGATAAAATTCTGACCTCCACTTCTCTACAGAATTCCTCATATGTGAATGTAGATGAAAAATACTCATTTAGTTTTTCTGATACCTGAGCAGGATCATCAACAGTCGAACCATTGATATCAGGTGGACCAATCTGATTCATCCTCTTTCTTCTAGAGTTTAATATTTTTAAATGTTAATTAAAAACTATGCATTTATTCATTACTTACCTTTTCAATAATTATCATGTTAGCCCCTCCTAAAACCTCCCTCTAAGAACCTTGGCATTAAAGTTGTGAAGGGTTAAATTGCTATATGTATATTAGTATGCATGCAATAAAGATGAGAATAATCACGTACGTACATGTTCAAGAGTATGTTGGACACGGTTTCCATTCTCATCATCAACATGACATCACAAATTTGCATTATTGCGTCCTCTGCCATGACGTGTTTTTTTTTTCCCCCTTGTAGTTTAGGAGTAAACTAGCAGTACTCATTGCGAAAATTTCGCAATTGGAAACAGTGTTTCGCTAGCTGTCCTAAAGAAATGTAGTCAGTGTTTGATTGTGAGCAGGTAAGCCAGTACGCGTTGAATCCTATCTCATTTCTTATTTCAGTAAAATAAAACTATTCTTTCTTTTAAGGTTGGCAGCGTTAGTAAAGAAAATTTACCTGTTGTGTAAAATAAACCTATTCAGATTTTTTACTATTTGGAATTTTTATATTTTCCCATGTTTCTGCACACGTAGGAAGAAATATCTTCAATTTGAGACCAAATCTGTTAGGCCTATCGTATGCACTGACTACAGCTAGTTGTACCCATTGCAATTTTGCAATTGGTATCAGAGTTTATATCTAGCTGTCCTAAAGAAATGTAGTATCCATGTATTAACAATATATACATGTAATCGAGGCAGTGTTAGGTGGGTCGGAAAACTGCTAGCTTGGGGGGAGACAAAGACTAATGGATTAACAGTAGCCACTGGCAGAGGTGAAAGAGATTCTTGCACTGCTTCTATTGGAATGAGCAGAAGCCTGAAAAACAAGATGCAGGATATTTCAGAGACTGCTGGAAGTCATTGTGATACAAGTAAACACATGGGTTGTGTTAGGGTAGCTAAGAATAGAAACAAGTGCAGGTATACTTGTGTGTACACCAATGCTAGGAGTTTAGTAAATAAATTTGATGAATTTGAGGTATTGCTCAAAACATCAAAGGCAGATATTGTTGGGATATCAGAGACGTGGTGTCACACAGATATAAGGAATGCAGAACTGGAATTTGGGGAGTACAATGTGTATAGAAAGGATAGACAGGACAGGAGGGGAGGAGGGGTTATGCTATTAGTTAAAAAACACTTAAAATCCAAGGAAGTGAAGCCAGTCGACATTGATGGACAGGGCAGTGTCGAGTCAGATTGGTGTGACATAAGCATAGGTAAATCAAAATTGAGAGTAGGAGTGTGCTATAGGCCTAATGACTCTGATGAGTATAATAAGATACTGTACAGGGAAATAGAATGGGCCAGTAAATCAGAGAGTCTTATAATGGGGGATTTTAATTTCCCAGATATTGACTGGAATTTGTGGGTTGGTCACTCACACACTAGCAGGGCTTTTGTGGATTTATTGGATGATTGTTTTCTACACCAGCATGTTCGGGAGGCAACTAGAGGGAGTAATACTCTTGATCTGATTATCAGTAGTGATTCTTCATGCATTAGGAATCTGCAGATAAAGGAACCACTGGGTGGCAGTGATCACAGTGTGCTGAAGTGGGATTTACTCAAGGAGGTAACTACCATCAGAGGCAAAGGGAAGGGTTTTTGCTTTCGTAAAGGCGACTATGATGGTCTGAGACAGTATTTAAATTCTATACAGTGGGACCAACTGATGATGTTACCAACAGCAAATTCAAAATGGGAAGCATTCAAGGAACTAATCTTGGAAGCTACCAGGCTTTACATACCAACCAAGAAATATAGTTCAAGGTTCAGGCCTAAATGGTTGTCAGATGAACTAATGAGACATATGGGAGAGAAGAAAAATGCATGGGATACATACAAATTAATGGGTGACATGGAAGCCTATGATAGATATAAGTTGGTCTGTAACCAAGTCACAAAGGAGATTAGGCAGGCAAAGGCAGATTATGAGAAATCCTTGGCAAAGGACGCAAAGAAAAACAGAAAAGAGTTCTTTACCTATTTAAACTCAAGAAGGAAAGGGATGAATCAGATTGGTCCACTGGATGTTGATGGTTCAACAGTTGAGGATCCTGCTCAGGTGGCTAACAATCTAAACGAGTATTTTGCATCTACATTCACACATGAGGAGTTATTCAGGAAGGGGAATGTCGTAGGTGAAGTAAACATTGGCAGTGAGCTAGATTATTTTCTAATAACTGAGAGGAAAGTGGAGGAGAAATTGCTGAGGATAAACATAAAAAAGGCACCAGGGGTGGATGGGATCTATCCACTTATATTAAAGGAGGCAGCAAAGGAAGTAAGCAAACCCCTAGCCATAATTATGAGAGGTTCTTTGGACTCAGGGGAGACCCATGGACTGGAGATGTGCAAATGTAACCCCAATTCACAAAGGAGGATCAAAGGCTGACACAAGTAATTATAGACCTGTTAGTTTAACTTCGGTTCCAGGAAAATTAATGGAGGCACTGGTTAAAGAAGCACTGCAGGATCATCTGGACAAGAATTCAGTTATAGCTCAGACACAGCATGGTTTTGTTAAGGGCAGGTCTTGTCTGACCAATTTGATTGGATACTATGATGTAGTCACAAAAGAACTGGATGCAGGGAATAACTTTGATATTATATATTTGGATCTTAGAAAGGCATTTGATACTGTTGCGCATGGAAGACTGCTGCACAAATTGGAGAAGTGTGGCATTGGAGGCAAATTGCTGCTATGGATAAAGGGATGGTTGAGTGGCAGAAGACAGAGAGTGGTAATCAATGGACACTGCTCAACGTGGACTAATGTTATTAGTGGAGTTCCTCAGGGTTCAGTGTTGGGTCCATTGTTGTTTTCTGTATTTATAAATGATATTGATGATGGTGTATCAGGCTTAATGTCCAAGTTTGCAGACGATACCAAGGTTGGCAGGGTTGTTAAGGACACTACTGATACTATGCTGCTGCAACAGGATCTGGAAAGGTTGAGCAGATGGGCTGAGAGGTGGCAAATGAAGTTTAACATTGACAAATGTAAAGTACTACATATGGGAAACAGTAACCCCAGATCAATGTATCAACTCTGTGGTACTACGCTGACAGTGGTAGAGAATGAAAAGGACCTGGGGGTAATTGTGCAGGCAGATATGAAGTTCTCTGAGCAGTGCAGACGAGCTGCAAGAGTAGCTCATGGTGTCTTGTCAATGATATACAGGAATTTTTCTAGCAGGGATAAGGATGTGATTATTCCCTTGTATAAGGCATTGGTCAGGCCACACCTTGAGTACTGTATACAGGTCTGGAGGCCTCATTTCAAGAAGGATGTAGAGCTGCTGGAACGAGTACAGAGAAGGGCAACAAGATTAGTGAATGGAACAAAGGGTTGCTCTTACGAAGAAAGGCTTAAGTTTTGCAAATTACAGAGCCTGGAGACTAGGCATCGGCGAGGTGATCTGATAGAGGTGTATAAGGCTTTGAATGGCTTGAGCATGCTCAATGCCGATGGGATTCTTCCTCTTGCTCAGAATAATCACCTGAGAGGGCATAAATTCAAATTGAGGAAGGACGGATGTCGGATAGATGTCCGGAAATTTGCCTTTAGCCAGCGGGCAGTTGGTTTGTGGAATAGACTCCCATCGCTTGTTGTTGAAGTTGATAGCCTAAATAAATTTAAGGCTCAGCTGGACAGGTATTTTGAACGAACGGAGGGGTGAAATGGGAGTAGTGGTTGGTTTTTTTTTTTTTTTTTGGCTGATGCTGAATAAGCTTGCTTTCTTGCATCATATGCAAGGAAGGCCCATGGTGTCCTATCGATGATCTATCGAACTTTTGCAAGTAGAGATAGGGACGTGATAATCCCATTATATAAGGCTTATGTTAGACCACACTTGGAATACTGTGTTCAAGTATGGAGACCGCACCTGAAGAAAGACATCGAG
Organism: Mastigoproctus giganteus; assembly: GCF_048544385.1. Classification (NCBI taxonomy): domain Eukaryota; kingdom Metazoa; phylum Arthropoda; class Arachnida; order Uropygi; family Thelyphonidae; genus Mastigoproctus; species Mastigoproctus giganteus. Next base: position 171,078,273 of record NC_143581.1, on the reverse strand, counting down.
CTTCTTGAAAGGGTGCAAAGAAGGGTAACTCGCCTGGTGAGATCGGCAAAAGGGCGTCCTTATGAAGAAAGACTTCGAATATGTGGGTTGCAGAGTTTGGAAACTAGACACCTTAGAGGAGATTTGATTGAGGTGTTTAAGGCTCTGAGAGGCATCAGTAAAATGAATGAGGACAAAATTTTCAAGATTATAAATGATGCTAGAACTAGGGGACATAAATTCAAGTTACGGGGGGAAATGTTTAGATTGGATTGCAGGAAGTTCTATTTTAGCCAGCGAGTTATAAATTACTGGAATAAGTTGCCTTCATGGGTGGTAGAGGCCGACAGTTTGGGGAAATTCAAAGGTCATCTGGATAGTACTTTCGGGTAAGGGAAGCACATAGGATGATAGGTTTAATTTCCTTTTTATTTTATTTTTTTTATTTATTAATTATTATTATTTAGTTATTTATTTATTATTTTTATTTTTTTTTTTTGTTTTTATCATTGTTTTGTTCGGATTTTTTTTTTTTTTTTTTTTTTTTTGGCTGGTGCAGCATAAGCCATAGGCTTTCTTGCACCATGCGGCCGTTACTAATACTAATACTAATATGCCTCTACTAATGCTAATGCTAATAGTAAATGTGTTCAAGATCAGTCTTTCAGAATGATCCTGTATACATTTGCAGAAACACGAAAAGGCGTGTTTATTCTTTGCTGCAGGGTACATTCAACACGACCAGTCAGAGTAGCATGATGGCTGATTGTGACATACTTCTAAATCCTTAAATTACTTACCTTAAATAACCTGAAAACAAAAAGCAAATAAACTCAAAGTTGATAACGATAAAATGATGAGTTCTGAACGTATTAAACATAACGAATGGAAATGAATGTATGAGCTAGTATGTGCAAGCAGTGAAATGGAATCCTAACGATTAGTTCTTTCTTTTAAGGTAGGCAGCGCTAGTAGAGAATTTTGCAATTGGTAGCAGAATTATTATTATTTTTATTATTTTTTTTCCAGGACAAAGGACACGATTGTGCGAACTTGCAAATTGTTAATCAGTTAAATAGTTAAAGTGCAAATTGTTAATCAGAAAAAGATACCTTATCAACTTAGACAACTCTTTGTTTAACAGTTAACATCTTCCTTTGGATCCATCTATGAAGTGAATGTTGAAATATTCTCATTTGTAGTACAAAACTGGCCCATTCCATAAAATAAAGGCGCCTCCGTAGCCAGGTGGGAAGGAGCAGCAGTGCGTAGCACACGCTTCTTGATTACACCGGGGTTCGAGCCCGTCACCAGTAAATACGGAGGATGCGGAAAGATCAGGGAATGACCACCGCATATACCGGAGCAATATGGCCTTAGTTGCTAATGCTCCTAAAAACCAAATAACAAACAAACAAACATCCGTAAAATAATACTATTCAGAGTTTTTAAATTTTAACAACTTTCTGGACATCTAGGAAGAAATATTTTTGATATGAGACCACTTCCAGCCCGATCGGTTAAGTGTATCGTTCACATTGACTGACTGTCAAAAGAAAATAGCTTCCATATTAAATACATAGATAACTTTATACTTCTTTTTTTTTTTTTTTTTTTTTTTTTTATGTAGACCCCCAAACACGAGAGGTATTAGAACCTGTAGTACTTAGTACCGTGCTTCGGTTGGGAAGACCAAAGAAGATATTTGTTGACATTGGACTTGAACTTCTGTAGACTGTAATTTTCAGAAAATACACGTAATTTCCAGAAAACGGAAGTTGAATGAATAAACGAGGAAGATGAAAAGTTGGTTCTGTGAGTTTGAAGTTGGACAGTAAATGGATGTCGGCTGGTGGCGGCACGTGTTCGGACTGTTTTGAAATAGAGAGCGGGAATTATAGAAGCCAATTCAGAAGAACAGTGCCCATGAAAATATCTGTAGAAGAGGGATGCAGCAGAAACAGTACGTCTATGAGACAGCGAGTGGAGAGACTCTGTTAGAGATGAATCATTAATTAACCTAACTGCCCTCTTCTGAATGGAATCAAGAAGCCTGAGAGAGGTTTTGGTGGGAACACCCCACATGTGGGAACAATATTCCATGGTAGGGCGGATTTGCTATTTATACAGAGTGAGCAGCTGTTTGGAAGAAAAGTAACGCTGAGAGCGAAAGAGAAAACCAAGTTTTTTGGATGCAGAGGAAGCATTATTTGTAATGTACTTGTGCCAAGAGAGATTAGAAGTCAGGGTTATCCCCAAAAGAGATATATCATTTTGCCTAGAAATCGGAGTGTCACCAAAGATGAGCATAGGAGCAGAAGAATCCTTTTTGCGAGATATAAGACAAGACTGAGTTTTAGAAGGATTGTAATCAACTAAGTTGTCTTAGCCCCACTGGAGAATTACCCGAAGATTGGCATTTAAGGAATTGGTAGCAGATTTTCGGGAAGTTGAAGCTGATTGAGCAGGGCAAGGTTTCTCAAAATGGAAAGTGGAATACAATGTGCTATCATCGGCAAAACTATGGATAGGATTTCCAGTCAATGGAAGAAGGTCATTAACATACAAGAGGAAAAGAGTGGGGGAAAGAACTGAACCTTGGGGGACACTGGCATTAGTGGAGAAGTTAGAAGACAGAGAGCCATCTACCATCACCCTCAGTGAGTGAGCAGAGAGAAATCTGGATAACCAATTAAAAAAACATTTGGCAAACCATACGATGAAGCTTGTTTAGAAGACCTTTATGCCAAACACGATCAAAAGCCTTTGAGATGTCTAGAGCAACTACTTGTGTTTCACCAAACTTTTCCATTGAATTAGTCCATAAATGGGTAACATAAGCCAGAATATCACCAGTGGATCGACACTGACGGAATCCATACTGGCGATCATTGATCAGACGGAAGGTTTCTAGGTAGTTTAAGAGTTGGCGGTTAATTGATTTATCCATTACTTTAGAAAGAGTAGAAGTAATTGCAATGGGACGATAATTGGATGGGAGGGATTTGTCACCCTTTTTAGGAACTGGCTGGATATGAGCATATTTCCAAGCAGAAGGAAAAACACCTTTGGAATAAGAAAGTGAAAAAAGGTGGCAAAGAACAGGAGTAAGTTCAGGAGCACAGGTTTAGAGAACAAGTGGAGAAATACCATCGGGACATGGAGCTTTCTTAGCATCAAGATTGGTCAAAATCCTTCTGACATCCTTTTGACAGAAGACCACAGGAGGCATTGAATGGAGCGTGTTGGGAATGGTGGGAGGTGTTTTACCAAGATCATTAATACACAAGTTGGAAGAATAATGGGATGCTAGCAGGTCAGTTTTATCCTTGGCTGAAGTGACAACCAAACCATCTGGTTTGGACAGAGGTGGGAACAGAGATGGGCAAAAGTTGCGGCCAATAGCTTTTGCAAGAGACCAGAATGCTCGGCTACCATTAGGGCAAGAAGCAAGTTTTATACTCCTAGCCTGTTCAAACTCTAGTTTGGACTGATTAATAACTGCTTTTCAATTGTTGTGAGCTTTGGTCTAGGCAGAAAATGAAACTGAAGAATTAGAAACTAGCTAATTACGATATTAGCATTAGCATTAGTGGAGGCATTTGATGCAAGAAAGCAAGCTTATGCAGCATCAGCCAAAAAAAAAAAAAAAAAAAACCACTTCCACTTCACCCCTCTGTTCATTCAAAAATACCTGTCCAGCTGAGCCTTAAACTTATTTAGGCTATCAACTTCCACGACAAGGGATGGAAGTCTGTTCCACCAACCAACCACTCGCTGGCTAAAGGCAAATTTCCACACGTCTATCGTACATCTGTCTTTCCTCAATTTGAATTTATGCCCTCTCAGGTGATTATTCTGAGCGAGAGGAAGAATCCCATCAGCATTGAGCATGCTCAAACCATTCAATGCTTTATACACCTCTATCAGATCACCTCGCTGGTGCCTAGTCTCCAGACACTATAATTTGCAAAACTTAAGCCTTTCTTCGTAAGAGCACCCCTTTGTTCCATTCACTAATCTTGTTGCCCTTCTCTGTACTCGTTCGAGCAGCTCTACATCCTTCTTGAAATGAGGCCTCCAGACCTGTATACAGTACTCTAGGTGTGGCCTGACCATTCCCTTTTACAAGGGAATAATCACCTCCTTATCCCTGCTAGAAAAATTCCTATATATCATTGACAATACACCATGAGCTACTCTTGCAGCCCGTCTGCACTGCTCAGAGAACTTCATATCTGCCTGCACAACCACCCCCAGGTCCCTTTCATTCTCTACCACTTTCAGTGTAGTACCACAGAGTTGATACGTTGCTCTGGGGTTGCTGTTTCCCATGTGTACTACTTTACATTTGTCAATGTTAAACTTCATTTGCCACCTCTCAGCCCATCTGCTCAACCTTTCCAGATACTGTTGCAGCAGTATAGTGTCAGTAGTGTCCTTGACAACCCTGCCTACCTTTGTATCGTCTGCAAACTCGACATTAAGCTTGATATACCATCATCAATATCATTTATGAATACAGAAAACAATAATGGACCCAACACTGAGCCCTGAGGGACTCCACTAATAACATTAGTCCACGACGAGCAGTGTCCATTGATTACCACTCTGTCTTCTCCCCCTCAGCCACCCCTTTATCCACAGCAGCAATTTGCCTCCAATGCCACACTTCTCCAATTTGTGCAGCAGTCTTCCATGCGCAACAGTATCAAATGCCTTTCTAAGATACAAATATATAATATCAAAGTTATTCCCTGCATCCAGTTCCCTTTTGACTGCATCATAGTATCCAATCAAATTGGTCAGGCAAGACTTCCCCTTAACAAAACCATCCTGTGTCCGAGCTATAACTGAAGTCTTGTCTAAATGATCCTGCAGTGCTTCTTTAACTAGTGCCTCCATTAATTTTCCTGGAACAGAAGTTAAACTCACAGGTCTATAATTGCTTGTGTCAGCCTTTGATCCTCCTTTGTGAATTGGGGTCACATTTGCACATCTCCAGTCTGTGGGTAGCTCCCCTGAGTCCAAGGAAGCTCTCATAATTATGGCTAAGGGTTTGCTTAGTTGCTTTGCCGCCTCCTTTAATATAACTGGATAGATCCCATCCACCCCGGGTGCCTTTCTTGTGTTTATCTTCAACAATTTCTCCTCCACTTTACTCTCAGTTATTACAAGATTGTCTAGCTTACTGCTAGAGTTGAATACACCTCTGGCTTTCCCCTCACTAAATAACTCCTCATGTGTGAATGTCGATGCAAAATATTCATTTAGTTTGTTAGCTACCTGAGCAGGATCATCAACAGTTGCCCCATCGATATCAAGTGGAACAATCTGATTCATCCCCTTCTTTCTAGAGTTTACATAAGTAAAGAACTCTTTGCTGTTTTTCTTTGCATCCCTTGCCAAAGATTTCTCGTAATCTGCCTTCGCCTGCCTAACCTCCTTTGTAACTTGGTTACAGATCAACTTGTATCTATCATAGGCTTCTGTGTCATGTGTTAATTTGTATGTATCCCATGCATGTTTCTTCTCTGCCATATGCCTCATCAGTTCATCTGACATCCATTTAGGCCTAAACCTTGAACAATATTTCTTAGTTGGTATGTAAAGCCTAGTAGCTTCCAAGATAGGTTCTTTGAATGCTTCCCATTTTGCATTTGCTGTTGGTAACATCATCAGTTGATCCCACTGTATAGAATTTAAATACTGTCTCAGTCCATCGTAGTCGCCTTTACGAAAGCAATAACCCTTCCCTTTACCCCTAATGGTAGTTACCTCTTTGAGTAAATCCCACTTCAGCACACTGTGATCACTGCCACCTAGTGGTTCATTTATCTGCAGATTCGTAATGCATTCTTTTCTTGAACAGCCTTAGCACACATATTGGAAAACCAAGGTTTAGGTAAAGGACGAGATTTTAAAGTCGAGTTTGGGATAAAGGATTCCATTCTTGCAAGAATAATTTCACTGAGACGATCTGAGCAAACGTTGACATCAGAAGTTTTGAAACAGTAATCCGACCAAGGAAAAGGAGAAAAGAAATCTCACAGGTCATCCCATTTTGCATTCTTGTAATGCCAAACAATTATGAGGTTGGGAATAGCCATGAGATAAAGGCTCCATTGGAGAAGAGACAATCACCAAGTTGTGATCTGAGGTGCCTAAAGAACCTTTCACTTCGAATACCTCTTTTAACAAAATTTATACGAAATTTTATAGTAGAGTACCGAGTAGTTAAAATAATTTAGAATTATATACTATACTTAATTTGATTTAAAAAAACTGGTTATAGTGCAAACCTCTAACTTTAGCCACGAGCTACCACCGATCAAAATACAGTATTACCACACAAATGCAGCATATGCAGGGAATAACAAATTCCGGATTTTGGGAACTGTAGTAAATAATGCTTTATGTCAAATTTTATAATGTTGTTCTGAGGCTGCCATAGCCAAGTGGTCAGCACTGGGGTGTATAAGTACGTGTGCTTCGAGTGACTGTGGTTCATGCTTGCCTGTCTATTAAATTCTTCGCTTTTTCTTGCATCCTGTCTTGTGAACTGTTCTGACCATCTAGTCCTTCCAGAATATAAATAGAAAGTTTATTATTAAACTTTCTATTTATACTCTGGCCTTCATAGCCAAGTTGTATACTAAAGGGTACGGCAGTGCATGCACTTTGCGTGACAGTCGTTTAAGCCTGCCTGACTACTATAGTAAAATCAGTTTGATATTCTATTCTATCTTGTGAATTCCTCTGACCTTGTGGTCTTCCCAGATTATAGACAGAAAATTTATTTAGTTAAGATAATTTATAATAATGCACCACTTTAATTTTATAAAAGGGGGAAAAAATACTAGTGATAGGACAAATCTGCAACCTGGCCACAATCTGTCACTGAACAAAATCCAGCATATATTCCGGATTTCTGAAAATTCCCGTTTTTTAATGTCAAGGATATCATGTACCCCTTAGTATTCAGTATTAATTTGTTAATTTTATTAGTTAATACTTTAACTTCTGATCCCCAATATCTCCATAGAATGGCAGTCACCAATATTAAGACAAAAAAAAAAAAAAAAAAATTTGTGTGCCGAGCACGCATAGCGGAAGTTAAGTGAAACTTCTTTAGAATTTTTTGAAATGCTTATTATTTTAATGTTAGTGGTTTAATATTTTAGAATTGTTTTACAAGTTCATTGCAAAGTTTTTAAAGAACCTTTGTACTCAATGTATTTTCCTTTGTACTGAAAGGAAATGGTTTCAGTGGTCGCATTGCACATATACATGCTCTGTACCAGTGCTTCTCACACTATTTGTGGTGAAGGACCAGTTTATTTTATTTCCAATCCATTGCAGACGATACTTTTTTAAAATGCAAATTGTCGCTGACCGGTAACATCTGCAATGAATTGGAAATTCATATTTCCAGTTCGTCACGGACTGGTAAACAGCTCCAGTGGAGTACTGCGTATAGGTTTGGAGGCCTCATTTTAGGAAGGATTTAGAGTTGCTAGAATGAGTACACAGAAGGGCAACAAGATTGGTGAGAGGAACAAAGGGGTTCTCTTCCCAGGAGAGGCTAAAATTCTGTTAGTTGAAGCATCTGGAGACTAGGCACCTGCGAGGTAATCTTGACTGAGATGTATAAGGCCTTGAATGGTTTGAGCAGGCTCAATGCTAATGGGATACCTCAGCTTGCTCAAATTAAGAACCCGAGGGGGGCATAGATTCAAATTGAGGAAAGACAGTTGTAAAATAGATGTGCGGTAGTTGCCCATCTGTTGTTGTGGAAGTTGATAGCATAAATAAATTTAAGACTGAACTAGACAAACATTTGGGGTGACTAGGTGGGTGAAACGGCTGATACTATTTAAGCTTGCTTTCTTGCATCATATGCCTCAACTAATGCTAATGCTAATATTTCTGGTTTTTCTGGGATATCCAAGCATAAAATAAAGTATCCTGACATCAGGATACTCTATGGCAGGATCTGCCAGAGAATAATGGGCAGCCTGGCTTACCTCCTAGCAGTGTATACGGGCAACGTGGGTTCCATTAGAGGTCCTGTGGCCAAAAGCCAGACAACGACAGAACCCAATATAATACTTCTCACATACCACACACAATACTGTACTTTTGTCTGACTTTTACAGAGTAATGTATACTTCACAAGAGTAGTTATGGTGCCATTTTGGAAACGCCGGTGCGGTGGTCCCTCCTCTCCTCAAACACTACGTACACTTTCTCAGCATACCTTCTGCTCAAAGGCTGGTTCTTCACAATGATACAATGCCAGTGCCAAAGACACTAGAAACTTGACTCTGATTCGAGATCGGAAAATGAGTCTTCAGAAGATGCAAAACCCAGAACGAGCACAGATCCAGACTTTTCAACCCTTGATACTGCAAAGCTGCATCTTTGCAATATCAAAGTGAGTGACTGGGTGGGCGAAAACTCAGGAAGAATTGAATGATTTGGTCAGCGATTTAGATCTCTCCAAAACCAAGGCTTAGTTACTAGAATCATGGCCTTAGCAGTGGAATCTTGTTGAAAAGTGTGTCAATATCTTTTTATAGGAAGAGACAATCTAACATAACGACCTATTACTCCATGGATGGTGCTTTGGTTTATTATAACAATATCCAGGAATTAATAAAAGAGTTTTTACATCTGGAGCACATCCTCGAGCAATGGAGGCTTTTCATTGATTCATCCTTGTTCAGTCTGAATGCAGTTTTACTACAAAATGAATAAGTATCCATCTATACCATTGGCCCATGCAGTTCACACGAAGGAAACGTATGAGAACCTACAGGTTCTTTTGCAGAAAATATGCTATCAAGAATACAAATGGAATATCTGTGCTTACCTAAAAGTGGTAGCTTTGCTGACTGGGTTGCCAGATGGAAACCCTAAATACTGCTGCTTTTTTATGCATGTGGGATAGCTGAGTGAAGGATTGCCAATATTGAATGGCCAGATTGTTCAGAAACTACACCAGGCCAGAAAAATGTAGCACATCCTCCTTTGGTGGATAATTCAAAAATATATATACCTCCATTGCAAATGAAGCTAGGTTTAATGAAAAAAATATTTGTGAGAGCGATGGACAAAAAAGGAGAAGGATTTTCCTGTTAGAGGCAAAAGTTCCTGGAATCTGATGCCCAAGATAAAAGAGGGAATTTTTGTTGGTCCTCAAATCAAACTGCTATTCCAAGATGAGGAATTCACTAAAAAATTTAAGCTATAGAAATAAGAGCCCGGAAGGCAAATTTGGACTTGGTACCTGTCAGAGGGGGTGCCGTTAAATTTCTTTTTAATTGGCATTCAAAATTTAATTGATTATTATTTTGCATTTAGATTTTCTAAATTATCTTGGAGAATTTCTGCTGCAATATTTTTACTCTTGTTACCTTTCTCTTCCCTCCCTGTTGGTTTGATCATTGTTTAATTTTGACTCATTTTGCTCTTCTGCCTTGCCATGCTGCTGGTATTATTTTTTAAACCTCATTCTAATTTATTTTCACACACACACGCGCGCACACACACGCACACACACACACACACACACACACACACACACACACACACACACACACACACACACACACACACACACACACACACACACACACACACACAAAGTGATCACTGAATTATGACAATCTACCTAATATATCGTAGGTCCTCCTTTTGCCCTCAGTACAGCAGCTATCTGACGTGGCATTGATTCAACAAGATGTCGGAAGCGTTCGGGAGGTATGGCCAACCGAGCTGTGTGTAATGCATTCAGCAATGCACATATGGAGGTGATTGGTGTATCCAGACACCTGATATACCTTTCCTTAGTGTCCCACAAATGCTCTATGGGATTGATATTGAGGGATGTTCAGAGGCCGATCAATATGCTGGAAGCCAGAACTGTGTTCCTCAAACCATTCCTGTACAACAAGTGCCCGATGGCTCGGTGCATTGTCATCTTGGAAGACACCATCGCCATTCGGGAAAAAGTGTAACTTAGCGGGGTGTACACAGTCAGCAAGCAGTTGACGATAGTGGAGACCAGTGATACGTCGTTCCACATGCACCAGGGTTCCAAGTTCCTGCCAGTGAAACATGCCCCACACTAAACAGCCTCCACCAGCCTGCACTTTTGATACCATGCATGATGGACGAAGAGCCTCATGTTGTTGCCAAATCCGTACATGACCATCCACGGTGTGGAGTAAATAACATGATTCATCCGACTAGCACACCTTCCAGTCTTCTAATGTCCAACTTGAATGCTCTTTGCACCAGGCGAGTCTTTTACGCCAATGCACCTTGGTTAGGAGCGGATGCCGTAGGGGTCGTCTGTTGGTATAGCCCATGCGTGCGATGCATGGTCGTGCCAGATATTGTTCCGGGTTGGTCCATGTTGTATTGGGTAGTCAACTCTTCAATGCTGCGCCTGTACGAGTCGTCGGACCCGACGCGCACCTCTAGCATCAACCCTTCTCTGACCTTTGCAGTTTTGCCATCGGGTCGTTGTTTGACCATTTTGATGCCAGTCCTGGTATACTTTAACTATGGCGGCTCTCGGACACCCCACCAGTTCAATCGTTTAGGAAATCGTGGCATCAGCTCATCCAGCACCCACAATCTTACCTTTATCAAGGTTCGATAAATCCTTCCTCAGATTTATCACGCTCAGAATTTTGCTACGTACTGAACCACTGACACTTTATCTGTGCTACGTAGGTCGACTAACTGCGCACTCTCATACCTCACGTGGTCAACGGATCCCATTCAGTTTTCATAGGGTGGGCATAATTCAGTGATAACTCTGTGTGTGTGTGTGTATATATATATATATATATACACTTAACTTATTTATACATTATTATTCAATTCTTACTATTAGTTCACACTCTCCCTATATATATTTATATATCTTGTTCAAATTTTCAATCGTTAATAAAATACTTTTTATTCATCCACTCAACTTCAAATACATTTTTTTAAACTTGTAGTGGATGACACTTGATGTTAATACAGTTTTTTCAAATATTAATTCATTAATTAAATTTAATTAATTAATTTTAGTTTTATATGGGAGAAAAAAATTTCTCTTATATAAGATATTTAGCAGGATATAAATTTATGAATAAATACCGTCAGTGGGGAAGCGTGTAGATCGCTGGAAAAAAATTTCTTTTTCAGATTCTTTTTTCATTCTGGGTTCTAGTCTGAGTAAAGGAGGGAACAAAATGGAAAATGAAACATGTGAATAAAAATAATAGTCCAACACCATATATAGAAAGGAAAATGGAAAATTGCAAGGAAATTCGCTTTCTATTTTGCCACTTAATATTGTGATTCTGTCATATGTATATACATATTTATATTAATTGTAATTATTTAATAAAAAGTAACTAAAATAAAATTTTTCTTTGTTGACCTAAGTAGGAATTGACTTTAAAATTTTTTTTTTTTATATTACTTGTTTTTAAATTATGGTCACTACAAATCTGATGGGAGCATCAGGTTTGTAGTGACCCCAACCAACCCGCTAATTTAAAAATAATAATGTATATATAAGTTAAGTACATACAACCAATCCAAGTATAATGTCTAATTGTCCTCAGACAATAGCATTACCGCTGGAGCCAATATTTACGCCATTTAATATTTAAATCTTAAATTTCATTTGACATAATTCCACTATATATATATATATATATTTTTTTTTTTTTTTAAGTTAAGTCTGTGACCCTGTTTTCTCTCTACCCGGCGCCTCCGTAGCCAGGTGGGAAGGAGCAGCAGTGCGTAGCACACGCTTCTTGATTAGACCGGGGTTCGAGCCCGTCACCACCAAATACGGAGGATGCGGAAAGGTTAAGGAATGACCACCGCATATCCTGGAGCAATATGGCCTTAGTTGCTAATGCTCCTAAAAACCAAACCAAATCTCTCTACCCTTGTATAGTCAACTACCTTTGACGAAATATAAGTTCTTGTTTATACTCCGGCACGACCACCAGATCAGTGGAGTTTACAATAAATCGTCAATATAAACGTTTATCGTATTTAGCAGTCTCGGGCTTGAACCCTGTCCACTCAAAGAGCGCGTGATACTGCACTCTAGCGACCACTCGGCTACGTCAGGTTCTAGATTTTTGAGGTTTTACTGTATAACCGGAAACGTTAGGGATGTGCACAGTTATTGTAGGATTTGAGGGCATCAGCGCTTACACTATACTGCGCCGTCGTGTGTTTTATCTGTACAAGTATGTGTTCATAAGCCAATTTGCATTGATGTGCGGGCTGAAAAACCCGGAATAGCTCAAGAGTTAAAAACTCTATTCTCTCCGGCTAACAACGGCGTCAAAGGTATACTGTAGTTTGATATCTATATAATATCGGTGTTTAAATACACCATAGATAACTCTTAATAAACTACAAAGTAGTTGTGGTAGGCATCATTTGCTCTTTCTCATATTGTGCTCTGCCTTCACGACGAGTTGCCATGATATTGCACTACTTCGAATAAGTAACTCTTCACTAATAGAGAAGGCTATTGTTACTTATTCTCAGTTGAGTACCACCACCCAGACAGCACTGTTTCACGGCTATTGTATATTATTTAGTATAATATTGTATATTATTATATTGTATATTATTTATATTATATAGATACCAAAACTCTTAAAGTATTATGCCTTGTGCATTTATTTATTTTAAATATTGACATCTACACCTCTTGGCATCTCTCATATTGTGTGATTAACTTCACAACTGGGTCGTCATGGTTGTATTACCAGGGTACCTGCCCACCCACTGATGATCGGCCAATAACCGTGAAACAGTGCTGTCTGGGTGGTGGTACTCAACTGAGAATAAGTAACAATAGCCTTCTCTATTAGTGAAGAGTTACTTATTCGAAGTAGTGCAATATTGAAGAGTTACTTATTCGAAGTAGTGCAATATCATGGCAACTCGTCGTGAAGGCAGAGCACAATATGAGAAAGAGCAAATGATGCCTACCACAACTACTTTGTAGTTTATTAAGAGTTATCTATGGTGTATTTAAACACCGATATTATATAGATACCAAAACTCTTAAAGTATTATGCCTTGTGCATTTATTTATTTAAAAAAAAAAAAAAAAAACTGTAGTTTGAATAAATTAGTGCTCCAATTGAAACAACAGGAATGCTAATATTTCACAACACAATTAAGGTTAAACATATCTTTTTTTAAAAGATTATCGATATATGTAAATATTTTATATGAGATTTCATTGATTCTCACATTCAGACTGACTGCTACAAATCGGAACCTTAACTTTCTTATTTCCATTAGGAAAATAACATCCATACTGAATAATTACATGTTTAGCAGTATGTGTACCTATTTCCCGGATATGTACAGTTGTCTCCCTGATACATACATATAGTTGTTTATTTATGGCACATGCGTATACATATGCATATTTGCGTGCTTACAAAGACGAATAGGGAATTCCGTTTCATTTCCATATATATATATATATATATATATATATATATATGGAAATGAAACGGAAAACTTACTAATAAATTATCTTACTTTTAATAATCGAGTATGTGCATGACTACCGATGCGTGTGACGAAGCGGAACGGCGTTCCGGCGCACTCCGTCCGATTTCGAATCGTAGCTGAAGTATAGAAAACAAACAGATATCAAAATATTTAGTCTGATGGGCACTTCCCCAACCGTTTGCAGCATGAATCTTGTCAACTGTTGTTAAATGTGCGGTTCCTTCGTCTTTGCTTATTTCTTAGCAATTATCACCAATTTCCCTGAATGAAAGGGTGTGACATCGGATTGCCAATAATATGCTGATAACTAGCACCCTTTAGTTTTGTTTCTGTTCCCACCTTCACTCGAATAGTGCCGTTTTCTCATTATGCTTAGGACATCTAACGCAACTACATATCACCTCGGGGCAACTGAGTCTATGCCACTGTAGAATGGTTGCCTGGAAATGGGGAGGGAGAAATAGGGCTGTTACTGTATACCTGTTGTGCAAGTACCTGCAGTTTACTTCCTGACTCGAGCGAGGTGGCGTTTCTGGCTCGCGAGAAGGAATGCACTTCTAGTTGTACCTGTGACTTTAGGTGTAGTGTGTTATTATTCATGGTATTTTGTGCTGATATTAGTTGTAAGGTGAGTCGTGATGTACTGCTCTTTCGGATGAAGTGTCACTGTTTTAGTTTAAATGCTTATTTGTATAGCGCCCGAAGGATACGCATTTAATTTTAAAAATTACTGAGAATTCTGACTGGAGGATATCTAATACTAGAGAAAAACTGTGATGCGGGCTACTGTATTCACTTTCGTTTGCATCTTTCAGTGACCACCGCCAAATGTACCCTGGCATTATCAGACTGCTGATTAATCATTATTGATTTTTGAATATGTTAAGGAAGCCTACAAAATTCCGTTTATAATTGTTTCATGAGCAGTCATTTAAGTTTACGGACATTGTTTGGAAGTATCTGTACGAAAAGACGTGTGTGTGTTTTAATCCGGCTGTGCGTAACTTTTGAGTGCTTGAGAAAAGGTAAAGGAATGCATTTTATTGTGGTATCGTCGGTATAATGCATCAGTCACTTGTACGGCAGGAAGGGTTTGATTTTACGCTCTGTATAAGTATACTCTTGGTTTGCCGTCGTGGAAATTTGTGCAATGTATGAAAGTGAAAAATCCACTAAAACTTCACTGCTTAAGATGAGAACAAAACCTTTCAAATTACTGTGTAGATGGTATTATCATGTGTTCAGCTGGTCTCTAGGTTGAAGAGAAATGTCTTCAGCTTTGTAAGTAAATTCCAATTGAGATTTTAAATATATGAACTCTTGTGTTAAACGATGGCTTTCAGATGGAATAGTTTTACCATACAAGATGAAGATGAAGAACAGCTTGAAGAAACAATTTATTTTGATCAAGGAATAGATGACGATGCGAGTCATTTCGTTGTAGTATCAACTCTGGTAAGAATTATTTCCCCTCCCTCACCCCTTTTACTTATGAACAAATGTAGTGCAGATTTTTTTTTTTTTTTAATGAAGACATATTTTATCAGTTATTTTTCACCGTGTATTTTTTTATGTACACCAGTTTCCATTTTTAATTTCGTTAACCGATTACAGGAAATTATTTCCATGTGCCGTTTCGAACTTTTTTCAAAGGACAGTGCAGTTTGCAATTATGTACCCAAACTAAATTGTTTTATTAAGCAAAATTTATGTAGTAATGGAAGCGTATTAAAATATTACCTTGATAACACTGAATAATGTTGGAGATATCAATGTTTTTAAATTTTCTTTAAATTAGGAAACTTTTCTAGTCCTTCATTTATTTACTCTGTTACAGTTCTGTGTACTGTACGATGTGCTGAATTTTTATAGTTTTGCGAACTGCTGCATATCTTGACGGGAATCTGATTTTGAACATTTTGTTTAAATTTTTATGAAAATAAAGAATTATAATTCTTTATTTCGATAAAAAAAACATTTGACTTAAAATATATTTAATATAAAACATATTAGACCTAAAAGAGATAAAATAATTCTCCTATATGTAAAAGTCGAATGTGATATTTAATCTCTGTAAAGTTGGGTATAACCCGACGTTACTAAGATTAATTTGAATTTAGAAATTCGAGTTTGTGCACACGCAAATTAGAAAAAAGCTTTCTTCAAAAAACGAGTCTAATCTTTTTGTATAAGTGGTTACATGCAAAATACAAACATCGACATTTATTTTCTTTAGGCTATTCTTGTTGTGAAGCTGAACTGGTGGACAAAATTTATGGTATAAATGAGAGGCGCGATAATATGTAAAATAATTGATATTAGTGAGTGAAATTTGGTATGGAAGTATATTTGACCATTATGTTATGAGGTAACAGTACTTTGTGAACTTACAGGTGAATCATGTCACTTCTGAAATATGCAAATTAGCTTACGTAGTTGAAATTAAGCATATGCTTGAAGAAATACTAGACCTTAATAGAGTTGTGATTACCTCCTGACATCCAGCACGCAACGGCTGGATGTCATTAGGTAATGCTGTTGGTGACAGCTTTCAAAAGTTCGGATGATATTGAGCCCCAGTCTTCCATATGAATGGCTAGTAATAAACTACAGGGCTTTTGCGTAAGGGAGGGGAGAATTGATGACTCGAAAGTTGCCTTCCCGGAACGTTCGGGAAGGCAACTTATATGAGAATCGGATCTTTGGACCTCAGCGGACACTGCATTTGGAAATATGCCCACTCTGAAGAAATTCTCCACCATTTACACTTGATGAGAGGAGATAATCGTAATCACTGATTACAAAGAACCACGCGGCTTACAGTATCCCATAAAAGTCTGATATAGGATTTCATTCCTATGCCCAATAATAGTAAGACATCCTTTCTGCAGGATTTATTACACATTAGGCTTCCCAGATCCTTTTCTTTGTTTACAGGTTTGTTTTGAGTCATCGTTCAATCTTTAGGTGAAGGTGCTTCGGGAATTGGACTGTACACTGAATTTGAACTCTTTTTTTTTTTTTTTCTGAACATTATTTTGGGTTATTGCTCTTATATACAATTTACATGCTTGCCGACACTCGTTGAAAGAGGTTTTGTGCCTGAGATGAGGAGACAGAAATCATGCGTTGTCTTGTGTCATACAACTCATTTTCTCTCTCTCTCTCTCTCTCTCTCTCTCTCTCTCTCTCTCTCTCTCTCTCTCTCTCTCTCTCTCTCTCTCTCTTCCGTAGCTTGCGGGTGAAAACAGTTCAGCTGTAGCCATTCCCTCCTGAGGTGGCTCCATAATCTGAAGAGAGTTTCTTCCATCAAAAGGTATCTGGTCCAGGCGACAGTTTAGAACAGATATCTTTTATCTGCTGGTGACAGGACTCATGATTGACCATAGTTCTTTAGAATGTTTCTCCTGGTATCTGCAATATGGGTCGACCTTCAGGACACTATCTCCGTCTATGATCATCCCGTTGCCATTCTGCCAGCTGCTCTCTACTGCAATGAATCAATCACGTACGTTGAGTGAGAGTCAGGTCAACTTGATATCAGTGCTCAATCGAATTGAGTGACTGTTTGAGCACACTTGAAAAGAGCAAATGGGCAAACTTGACCGTACTTTAACTTTTATCCAGCAGTGTATATTTTTGTGCTTTTATCAGCAGTGCTTCCAGTTATAGCCAGGAGGAGGGTGTCATGACCGAAGCGTCTGTCTCGGGTGTAAAGCTGGAGGGGACACAAGAGTGAAGGGATTCAATGTTGTTAATTCATATAATATAGTTTGGAAGTGGGAATGCAATTCCGAATAGTTACCTCGGGCGCTAAAATGCCTCTAGAATTCTTATTTGAAGTGTGTTTCGCTACATACTGTTAATCACTGCTGGAAATCCATTTTCATTTGAGTTTTTTAACTTCGGAAAGAGAAGGAAGTTTTAGTTGGACTGAATGTGGCGAATATGGTGGATGATTACACTGCATGACAACTTTTTTCTTTTCAAAAAACTGCTTTACAGTAAACGCATTGTGAGCATCGTCTTTTATATGGCGAGGTTCTTGTGAACTACTTCGCTCACTGGCTTCAATAGTGGCACAACTAAAAATTCTTACTTTTTGAGTTAATACAACTAATGAAGTTGGGATAGTGGACTGTACGTTTATGCAAATATCAGTACGAAGTGAGTTCAATATTTCCTCGCTAATTGGCACAAGTGTCGTTATTCCATTTTAGTTTTTTACTGCATCGAGAAACGTCAACAGTAGTACTTCTTCAGTGTGCCCCCAACCTTGAGACTGGATTGAGCACGGTCTGTGTGCAACAGTGACCCTTTTTGAGTTGCACCAGTATTGCAGACCAGTATTATAGAACCTTCTTGCTTATAATATCAGTTGGGATTATTTTAGTTGATCCACTATTGTACTCAAAATAGTTTACTTTGTTTTGTGCCACTTAGTGTTTTTATTTTCTTGTAATAGTTTATCATTGACTGTTCTCTTATGGAAGGCAAAACTTCAAGAATTGATGTTAAAAAAAAAAAAAAAAAAAAAAAAAGAACGACTGGACGTTGTAAATTGCTTCATATGGCGTGAAGATGGAAAACGTTCCACTGAAATAGGATCTTACCTACTAAAATATTTAGAAGAGAAAGCAGCTTCTTACCAATCCAATGATCTTGAAAATACCTTCATTCGGACTACTGTGGGGGACAACAGAAAAACAAATTTATTATAACAACCTATTTGTGTGCTGTGATGAACTTTCGAATCAAAACCATACATACAAATTTCTTGTTGTAGGTCAAACGCAAAACGAGGGGGACTGTGCGCCCTCATTAATATAGAAAAATATTAAAAGATCGCTAAAGTCTGATCCTGTATTCGTCCCATCACAATATGTTACATTAGCTAGAACTGCCAGAAAGGCAGGAAACCCTTTCAATGTGACAGAGGTGAGTCATGACAATTTTTACAACCTGAAAGATTTGGCCCGATGCACTTCTATGAAATTTAATGAAAATACTGATGAAGTGAAGTTAAACTTCAATGGCGCTTCTATCTTTAAAGTAGAAAAGCAGCATTTAGACTCTTTCTTTTATAAAACATCATACGAACAGGATGACTATAAATCAGTTAATATTAAAGAAGTAAAAGAAGAAAACCTTTGGAGTCATTTGCAGATTTTGAACTGAAAAAAAAAGCCTACAATAGTTACATTCCGATTTCGAAAAAGAAGCACAGTGACCTCCAATGTTTGTTGAACAATAACACAATTCCCAAATGTCACACCGCTTTTTATAATAGTCTAAAAGTTAATTTATGGAAGGATTAAATTTTTCTAAGAATGACTGAATTATAACTAATGTATTATTAGTTATATTTTGTAGTTTACAATAATATACCTATGTAAATCTAAGCAGACGCCATTATAAAATTTTTAGTGCGAATTCCCTGGAACACTTGCGCCAACCACCGGTTGGGAACCGGTGCCATAAGAGAAAGTTGATCAAGCCAGCCTAATTTTGAGTACCACTGGGTATGATGAGATGAATCACAATATATTTGAAGAAACACACAATTTCTTTGTTTCTAAAGAAACTAATTTTAAAAGTCAAATTTTTCTCATCTATTATCCCAGAATCACGATTTTTGAGTTATGCCACTATTGTAGCCAGTGAGCGACTTGATCGTCACATGGTATAACAGAAAATCTATCATAGTGAAAACTACATTTAATTGTCTAAAGATATTTCAGTATCGATTGTAAATCCTCGGCGTTTTTGGTATTTTCAAATAATAAGCCTGGTTTACAGCGGGACCATAAGTGATGAATTCTGAAATAAGTGTCACTGATATAAAAAAAAATAAATCAAAGCTATTTGCACTTTTCATTCCGACATGCTTGTTTTTTTGGATTTTGAGGATCGGCGAGCGTTCCATTGAAGAAACTGATAATACGAGTACAGTACTCTGTTTCTGGGTAATACTAAAACGTATTTTTTAACACTTATAACCAGGTATCCACATTGGGATTGCTCAGGGAATTTTTGTTAATTTTCTTAATAAAGCTAACATTGCTGCATTAAAGGGCATGTTTAATCTATGGATTTCTTTTTTTTCCATACAAACCGTTTTGTAAAAATGAAAATAATTGTTCAGAATTCTATTTGGCTGATTTTAATGAAATTTCGGTTCTCGAGATTATCTAATATAAATTAATGTAATAAATAAATTATTATTATTTGTGTGTGGTGTGTTTTTGAGCCTAAAAAGATTATAAAAGTAGTATTTTTTTTAGGCTGAAAATCTAGTTTTCTGCTGCCTATTATCTTCTTTTCTTTTTTTTATTTTCCTTTCCTTTAGTTTGGTGACCTGCGCAACGAATACCTCAATCTACCATACTTAATGTGATTATTGTGCTCAATAGTCAAACTTACAATTATAGTTCCAATTTTACCCCGCCTCGCCCCACACACACAGTGTTGTATTTTGGTGTACAGTAGTTCTCGACTTTACGAGTTAATTCGTTCCTAGCGCGCTCGTAAAGCGGGAATTAATTCCCATAGACAAAATGTTAATAATAGGGGTTACGTTCTCAACAATGAAATTAGTTAACTAATTAGTTTATGTTTAAACAATGATTGATTTATCCAAAGAAATTAAAACGCAGCCTGTAAAATCAAGCAAATTATAATAACAAAGAAATTATTTATGACGTTCAAATGTTAAAGAATGTTTATTCTTCATCATCGACTAAAAGCACACTCGTTGGTCACTTATTATTGGCTCGGCACTCGTTGGTTTGTTGCACAAGGGAGTCGTCTTCTTCAGAAATGCTTCAAGAGGCGTTTGTTTCCAAGGTAATCTTCTCTTTTCTTTATAAATTTCAAGAGATGCATAAGCATTTTTTAACGGAACGCACAAATTGCAACTAACACGATTTGCGCGGAGTAACAAGTTTACGAAGCTTAAAAAAAAAAAGGAATTAAGAGAAGATTCTGAAAATTTGTTTTTTTTTTTATACGATTGAAGATTTCAGTAAAGGGGAAACACATTTCGCCATAATAACGCAAAACACACACACAATTCCAGCTATAGGTATTTTCGCAAATGCAATAACATCGAGTTTACTACCTGTTTATAATTGCTAGCAGTAACAGAAAAGCCCAATAAACGGGAAAGTGCTTATTGTTTTATGGTCGTGACCTACAGAAATGTGCTTTAGAAAAATATCACAAAGCTGTTCAAAATTGGTTCTTATAGCGGAACATATGATAACGATGAAAGTGTAGTGCATTTTATTGATTTGAACTGGTAACTAATACAATTTTTAAACTATAAAAACGACCTTTTAGAGAGTTATATAGCGAAAATTTCAACTTCCGAGGTCGTGGAACGAATTACCAAAAAACAATGTGTTATTGGGTTCACATAACGATATTTTCACGATACTATGGTGTCTCTGGAACGGATTAATATCGTAAAGCTGGGTACACTATTGCAGGAGTGGCCAACTTAATTTGTGATGCGATCTACCATCTCAAAAATTTCATTGCACAAGGTGCACAAATCGAGGGATGACTGTATATTTAAAATTCGTCGTGATCGACCGAAATTAAATCCGCGATCGACTCGTTGGCCACCCCTGCTCTATTGTATAGCTACGCGCGTGGTTTGAAATGCGGTATTGTTTCACATTCATTTTTTGAAATTAATGTTCATATTTTCGATTTTGTTGATACTTGGAAAAAAAAAAAAAAACTCCTAAAGCGAGAACTGCCTGTATTCAAAATGAGAGTGTCCTGTACGAAAATATGCTCTCCACAACCCTTGTAGCAGCACTGTCTACAGACATAATGCATCATGATTTTTAAGGCGTACTTTTGCGGAAATCTATACAAACCAACCCAGCCTTGTAACACATTTCACACTTTGTTGCTTATAATAGTTGGTCTTTGCCCGTTTACCAGGACTGCATTATTAAGCCGGAGAGGGTTTAGCTCATGTAGGCTCTCTCTTTTTCTCTCTGTCTGGAAATGAAAAAATAAAGAAAATTAAAACTACACTCAATTGTTGATTAATGTTTGAATTTCTGTTTCATTTGACGTTTTTATCTGTCAATAGAGATTATTTTCTGAAGAGATTATTATCTAATGTGACCCGGATTCAAGCTCGTGACTGCTGAATACGGTGCTGTTTCTTGTATTATCTCTACCTTGTGAACTCCTCTGACCGTGTGGTCGTCCCAGAGTATAAACAGAAAATTTATTTATTTTTATAATATAAATTATCTAAAATCTAAAAAAAAGAATAAAACTACACACTTTCGTTTAATTTACTTATAATTTTAATTTATAGTGCTGTTTTGGATTTCAAAGTACTGACGAATACGCCATGACATGAAAATTTTTCACGACTTCAGCTAGCCTTTTCTCAGTGATGCCCTCCAAAATTTTTCAGCTGAATACGAATTTTTCTTAACACAGTATTCAAAGATTGACTAGTTTCCTATTGTATACGTGCAGCGTTTTTAAGCTTTCCGCACTTTTTTCAGACAACTCCCTTTATTGCCATATACGGTATCAATCTCTTCTGTGTTTTTAGCCAACCTGCTAATTGCATTGTTGGTCTTGGATATTTTGTGTTCTCAGATTTTACTCGAAACTCGCGCTGTACCTTAATCGCATTGCATTTGATAAAATGTTTTCATAAAAAAAATGCACGGTGCTCTATAGCTTACACGATTTTTTCCCAAATTTTTATGTTTTGTTTTGTTTTGTTTTCATATGTTTTGCGATATTAAATAATTGTTTTTAAAGCAATTACAAAAACAGTGAAATAGTTCTTCTTATCCGATTGAATACACAATACGGGGGGGTATCAAAAAGTTCGTACCCTTACCTAGAAATAATAGCCTTAGAAAGGTGAAACTTCTTTAATCCTTTTCTATGTACTCTCCATGTATAGTAACACATTTCTCCCATCTATGGATCAGTTGTTTAATGCCTTAATCATAGAAGTCCGCACTTTTTGCCTGAAACCACGATTCTACTTCATTGGCGACTTCCCAAGATGAATCAAAGCGACGTCCACTCAATGGTTTCTTCATTTTTCGAAACAAGAAGTCTGACGGTGCTGGGTCAGGAGAATAGGGTGGGTGCTGTAGTAGTTCGAAGCCGCACTGGGCAACAAAGTTGGTGGTGGCAAGGGCTTCTGCAAAGGCGTCAGCAGTCTTGGAACCCATCGTGCGGAGACCTTAGACATGTGCAGATGGTCATGTAAAATGCTGTGGGCAGACCCATAGCTAATTCCCATTGCATTTTCAATTAAATGAATTGTCACACGTCTGTCGCTCAGCACCAGCTGCTCAACATTTGCAACCGTCTCACTGTCTGGGCTGTTGATGGCCTTCCTTCTCTTGGCTCGTCAAAGACACTTGTACGACCACACTGGAACTCCCGTTTCCACTTTTTTTGCAGTGTCATAGGATGGACAATTCTGTCCATAATGAAAGCTGTGTATGGACAATTCTGTCCATACACAGCTTTCATTTCTTCGTCAATTTTCTGAGATTTTTTTCCCCCTGTAAATGCAGGAACTTGATACTCTACTTTTCCAACCATAGTGTCCTTCCTCAGATTCGGGGCTCCACCTCTGGTGTACTATCACCTACGGGAATGAAATTTCACGTGTTAGTTATTGAATATGTAGACAACTTATATTAAAAACGGCATTTTCCTACTGATGTTTTCTCTAGGTCAGAGTACGAACTTTTTGATACCTCCTCGTATTTCATAAATACTTAGAATATAGTATTGATTGGTTAACCTGTATATATGTACTTCTGTT
This sequence comes from Mastigoproctus giganteus, assembly GCF_048544385.1. NCBI lineage: Eukaryota > Metazoa > Arthropoda > Arachnida > Uropygi > Thelyphonidae > Mastigoproctus > Mastigoproctus giganteus. Next base: position 171,054,890 of record NC_143581.1, on the reverse strand, counting down.
TAGTAGCAAATAATTAGTCTTCTTCATTTTTTAATCTTAATTTAACTGTAAATTTTGAATATAAAAATGGGTACCATTCAGTAGCGGACTGGGTCTAAAAATATTGATTGCCAGGAGACAAAAGGGGCCCACCCACAACTATTATATATTCAAGCTACCAAAAGGTCATTAACATTTTTAACATATTGTCTAATGTTATTGCGAGGGGGGGGGGGGCACTTGCCATCGGGCAAGCTTGACACCCTGACCAGTCCGCAACTGGTACCATTAGTCTAAAACACCTCAGTGCCAGGCTTTTTCACTACTTTAGTTTCAAATATTAAGTTTTTCCCCTTCAAATTATTATTATTTATTATTATTATTTTTATTATTATTATTTTTTTTTTTGAAGTAGTAAATAGAATAGATTTTTCTGAAAAATACATTCCTGTCTCTCGAGTAAAATTATATATATATATATATATATATTTTTTTTTTTTTTTTTTTTCCCTACAAATCTCCCTTGCGATTTGTAGTTACGGCCGTTACGCTGATAATAAAATTTTTTTTAATTTTATTATCGGCCGTTGCTGATAATAAAATTTTTGGTACTTGACATACTGCGCTATATAATTTCCAGTTACGAGTGGAAAATAAGCCTACCGGGTAAGGTCCTCTACTAATAAAATTTAATTAAGTGAATTAATTTTTTTTCCCTCTAAATAACTGCTCTTATGCCACGTGGGTTTTTCAAAAGTTTGTTTATTTAGCTTTATTGACTAAATGTACTATAACCGCGGTTCCCAAACTGCGCTCCGCGGGATATTTTAAATTTTCGAGGGAAAAAAAAAATTAAGTACCGTACTGTAATTGTGATTATTTAAGAATGAAAAAATATATATATATTACTTTTTATTTCAATTTATGTGTATTGTTTTTTCAAACGGCTACTAAGTTGTTTAGACCTAACTACTTCTTAAGTTGTTTGGACCTAACTACTTAATAAACTGAACTGTTGGGTATTTCTTTTGGCCTAGGAGTGCTGTGAAAAAATTACTGAGACACTAAGGGCACCATGAATCGAGAAAGTTTGGGAATCTCTGTACTATACAGTTTAACGTTTCGGGAACCTTGCCAGAACCTCATCAGATCATACTTGGCTGAACTGTTAACAGCCTCATGTCTTATAAATGACTGTCTCTTCACTTCATTCAATTCATTAAGGCATTTCATTCAATGGAGACTTAGTCATTCAGCAAGACAAGGGGTCTGGTACAGTCAAGTATGATCTGATGATGGGTTCACGAAACGTTACCTAATTGTATACTACATTGTCAATAAGTCTAAATAAACAAACTTTTAAAAACCCACGTGGTATAAGAATGGTTATTTAGGGAGAAACATTTCATGGAAAATCCCCACGTAACTTCATTTCATAATTATATTAAGCGAATAACTAAATATATACAAATGTGATTTTAAAAAAAAAAAAAGATATTTATTTATAGTTAATTTGTGGTAATTAAAAACACATTTCATTTCAGATATTAAATATCTGATAATACGTATTTTGTAGTAAATTTTAAAATTATCCACGTAACCCAAACAATATCTACAGAGAAGGTTCTCCTTTATGACTGCAAACGATTGCTGGGTGATTTGTTATTTTTAATCGCTGAAGCATAAAACCTTCAGAAATCTATAGAAGAATGATTCTACGGTATAGTTATGCACGTGTTGCTGAAAGAAAACTTACAAATAGGCACAAATGTTAATTTTCTTTTCAGATTATTATTATTATATTTCTCCCAGATTGGGGATTCCACCTCGTGACGAATATTGCTACCAAGTACACAGGGTGGTGGTTGTGTTATGTCTGGTGTTACTGTTGGTCGAGGAACTCTGACTATCCTACAGGTGTTCCGGATTGCGACTTTCTGGAGTACCTTGTAGGTGTTCGCTGGGTTGTTGTTATTTGGTTTTTAGGAGCATAAGCAACTAAGGCCATATTGCTCGAGGGGATATGCGGTGGTCATTCCCTGACCTTTCCGCATCCTCCATATTTGGTGGCTCACGGGCTCGAATCCCGGTCTAATCAAGAAGCGTGTGCTACGTACTGCTGCTCCTACCCACCTGGCTTCGGAGGCGCCATTGTTCGCTGGGAGACCTATTGCTGCTAGGCTGTTACGTAGGGGCTTTGGCACCATACCGGTGGTTGACACGGTGATCAGGATGGTCCGTTACTTGTTGTATATGCCGCATCTCCTTGATCTCCTGTCTTAGGTTCGTGTACTTCCTGATTTTTTCCCCATGGGTTTTCTGCAGGTTGCCATTGTTGGTTACCGCTATGTAAATCAGATAGGTAGCCTTTTCCTTCTTGTCCACAAGGGTTATGTCCGGTCTCTTGTGCGGGATTGTTATTATTATTGCTCTTATAGTATTTCTCCCTGATTGGGGGTTCCACCTCGTGACGGGTATTGCTATCAAAGGTAGTTGTTGTTATTATGTCTGGTGTTGCTGTTGGTCGAGAAACTCTGACTATCCTACATGTGTTTCGGATTGCGACTTTCTGGAGTTCCTTGTAGGTGTTCGCTGGGAAACCTATTGCTACTTTGCTACTAGGCTGTTATGTAGGGTCTTTAGTGCAATACCTGTGGTTGACACGATGATTGGGGTGGTTGTTGCATATGCCACATCTCTTAGATCTCCTGTCTTAGGTTCGTGTACTTTTCTACAGTGTGAGAGATACCTTTTAGTGTCTCTCGTGCTGTAGAAACATCACTGATTTGTAAGATACTGCACTGGAGTGCTTAATTGTCCCTGGTGGATGGACAGTTATCCCTGGGAAAAAAAAAAAAAAAAAAAAAAAAAACACACACACACATGTCTCTCACTGGTTAATGATACCGGTATAAATCGACCTTTTCTTGAAAATCCGTATTTCATATATTCGCGGTATAAGTCGGCTCCCGCTTTTAGTCATCTTTTGTGTTTCTCCCGGTGGTGTATTATTCTACTAAAATCTGTGAGCCATTGTATTCTCTTTAATGCAATTATTTCTGTTCTTTTAAAATCGCACTGTGGCACTTTATTACGCTGCACAGTAAACTGTAAAGAAAGCAGTAAGCGTATACAGTTCCTCTATACAAATGTACGAGTAGAAAGGCCCAAAAACTGCAGGCACAGCTGACGACGTAACATGCTTTTATTGATGCTGTACATGATATTAAACAAGCTTTAGTTATTCCTTGTTTCCTGTTTTAGTACTCTACAGAAAATTGGTTTCTAAGTAAACAGTGCCTCATATCGGAAACGCGTTTGCTATAAGAAATTAACAATTTCCTATAGCTAAACTTTCCTTTTGCTATAAGATTAATTAACAATTTCTTATAGCTAAACTTTCCTTTTGCTATAAGATTAATTAACAATTTCTTATAGCTAAACTTTCGTGAATTTATTTTTCGGCAACTAAACCGGAAACATAATTCAACACGAATTCGCCCTCATGGTAGCACAGTGATTAAAATCACTGGCGTTCCACACTGAATTGATGGAATCAGAAAGATGGTCGACCTTAAAATTTTAGCTTTTTTTTTTTTTTTTTGTTGTTGTTGTGCTTTAAAGGTTGACTTATATGTCGGAATACACTGTACTGAAAATAAGTAGCATTAGTAGAGGAATATGGTGCAAGAAAGCAAGCTTATGCAGCATCAGCCAAAAAAAAAAAAAAAAAACCGCCCCCATTTCACTCCTCCATTCGTTTCAAATACCTGTCTAGCTCAGACTTCAATTTATTTAGGCTATCAACTTCCACAACAAAGGATGGAAGTCTGTTCCACCAACCAACTACCCGCTGACTAAAGGCAAACTTCCGCACATCTATCCTACATCTGTTTTCCTCAATTTGAATTTATGCCCTCTCAAGTGATTCTTCGGAGCAAGAGGAAGAATCCCATCAGCATTGAGCATGCTCAAACAATTCAAGGCTTTATACACCTCAAATCAGATCACCTCGCAGGTGCCTAGTTTCCAGACACTGTAATTCGCAAAATTTAAGCCTTTCTTCGTAAGAGCAAAACTTTGTTCCATTCACTAATCTTGTTGCCCTTCTCTGTACTCGTTCCAACAGCTCTACATCCTTCTTAAAATGAGGCCTCCAGACCTGTATATAGGGCTCAAGGTGTGGCCTGACCATTGCCTTATACAAGGGGATAATCATCTCCTTATCCCTGCTAAAAAATTCCTGTATATCATTGACAAGACACTATGAGGTACTCTTGCAGACAGTCTGCACTGCTCAGAAAACTTCATATCTGCCTGCACAATTACCCCCAGGTCCTTATCGTTCTCTATCACTGTCAGTGTAGTACCACAGAGTTGATACGTCACTCTGGGGTTACTGCTTGCCATATGTAGTACTTTACATTTGTCAATGTTAAACTTCATTTGCCACCTCTCTGCCCATCTGCTCAACTTTTCTAGATCCTGTTGCAGAAGCGTACTGTCATTAGTGTCCTTAACAATCCTGCCAACCTTCGTATCGTCTGCAAATTTGGACATTAAGCTTGATATAGTATCATCAATATCATTTATAAACACAGAAAACAACAATGGACCAACACTGAACCCTGAGGGACTTCACTAATAACATTAGTCCACGATGAACAGTGTCCATTGATTACCCCTCTCTGTCTTCTCCCACTCAACCATCCCTTTATCCATAGCAGCAATTTGCCTCCAATGTCACACTGCTCCAATTTGTTCAGCAGTTCTCCATGTGCAACAGTATCAAAACCCTTTCTAAGATCGAAATATATGATATCAAAGTTATTCCCTGCATCCAGTTTCTTTGTGACCACATCATAGTATCCAATCAAATTGGTCAGGCAAGACTTTCCCTTAACAAAACCATACTGTGTCCGAACTGTGTATGAAGTCTTGTGTAGATGATCCTGCAGTGCTTCTTTAACCAGTGCCTCCATTAATTTTCCTTAGGCGCCTCTGTAGCCAGGTGGGCAGGAGTAACATGCTTCTTGATTAGACCGGGGTTCGAGCCCGTGACCACCAAATACAGAGGATGCGGAAAGGTCAGGGAATGACCACCGCATATTCCCGGAACGTTATGGCCTTAGTTGCTAATGCTCCTAAAAACCAAATAACAACAAAAACAACCATTAATTTTCCTGGAACAGAAGTTAAACTAACAGGTCTATAATTACTTTTGTCGCCCTTTGATCCTCCTTTGTGAATTGGGGTCACATTTGCACATCTCCAGTCCATGGGTACCTCCCCCGAGTCCAAAGAAGCTCTCATAATTACGGCTAAGGGTTTGCTTACTTCCTTTGCTGCCTCCTTTAATATAACTGGATAGATCCCATCCACCCCGGTGCCTTTTTTTATGTTTATCCTCAACAATTTCTCCTCCACTTTCCTCTGTTATTACAAAATCATCTAGCTCACTGCCAGAGTTTAACTCACCTCTGGCATCCTATCCCTGAATAACTCCTCATGGGTGAATGTAGATGCAAAATACCCATTTAGTTTGTTAACCACCTGAGCAGGATTATCAACAGTTTGGTCCAATATCAGATTGGTCCAATATCCATTGGACCAATCTGATTCTTCCCTTTCCTTTTAGAGTTTACATAGGTAAAGTATTCTTTGTTGTTTTTCTTTGCATCTGTTGTCAAGGATTTCTCATAATCTGCCTTTGCCTGCCTAATCTCCTTTGTGATTTGGTTACAGACCAGCTGATATCTATCATAAGCTTCCATGTCACCCATTAATTTATATGTATCCCATGCATTTTTCTTCTCTGCCATATGTCTCATTAGGGGCGCATCTGTAGGCAGGTGGGAAGGAGCAGCAGTGCATAGCATAGCACACGCTTCTTGATTAGACCAGGGTTCGAGCCCGTCACCGCCCAATACGGAGGATGCGGAAAGGTCAGGGAATGACCACCGCATATTCCCGGAGCAATATGGCCTTAGTTGCTAATGCTCCTAAAATCCAAATAACAACATGTCTCATTAGTTCATCTAACCTCCATTTAGGCCTAAACCTTGAACAATATTTCTTCTTGGCATGTAAAGCCTAGTAGCTTCCAAGATTAATTCTTTGAATGCTTCCCATTTTGAATTTGCTGTTGGTAACATCATCAGTTGGTCCCACCGTATAGAATTTAAATACTGTTTCAGACCACCGTAGTTGCCTTTACGAAAACAAAAACCCTTCCCTTTACCCCTGATGGTAGTTACCTCTTTGAGTAAATCCCATTTCATCACACTGTGATCACTGCCACCTAGTGGTTCCTTTATCCGCAGATTCTTAATGCATGAAGAATCACTACTGATAATCAGGTCAAGAGTATTACTCCCCCTAGTTGCCTCCCGAACATGCTGATGTAGAAAATAATCATCCAATAAATTCACAAAAGCCTTGCTAGTGTGTGAGTGACCAACCAACAAATTCCAGTCAATATCTGGGAAATTAAAATCCCCCCATTATAAGACTCTCTGATTTACTGGCCCACTCTATTTCCCTGTACAGTTTCTTATTATACTCATCACAGTCATTAGGCCTATAACACACTCCTATTCTTAATTTTGATCTCCCAATGCTTATGTCACACCAAACTGACTCGACACTGCACTGTCCAGCGGTGTCGACTTGCTTCACTTCCCTGGATTTTGTTTTTCTTAACTAATAGCATAACCCCCTCCTCCCTTCCTATCCTGTCTATCCTTCCTGTACACATTGTACTCTCCAAATTCCAGTTCTGCATTCTTTATATCTGTGTGACACCACGTCTCTGATATCTCAACAGTATCTGCCTTTGATGTTTTGAGCGATACCTCAAATTCATCAAATTTATTTACCGAACTCCTGGCATTGGTGTACATGCAAGTATACATGCACCTGTTCTTAGCTACCCTAACACAACCCATGTGTTTACTTGTACCGCAATGACTCCCAGCAGTCTCTGAAATACCCTACATCTTGTTTTCCAGGATTCACTTTCACCTCTGCCAGTGGCTACTGTTAATCTATTAGTCCTTGTATCCCCCCCAAGCTAGCCGTTTTCCGACCCACCTAACACTGCCTCGATAGCATCAGCAAATATTCTGGCACCCGTTATATTTAAGTGTATCCATCCCTGTAGAAGCAGTCTCTCCTGTTAACAAGTACAAATCAGGCTGAAAAAAATTCTACCCCTTGAGCTTTGCACAGTGTTGCCAAGGCCGAATTGATCGACAAGGCTCTCATCATATACTCCCTCCTATCTTGTCTGGGCAGAATTGCAGACACTCAAATTCAATCCTAATTCACGGCTTTTTTTCAACAGTGACATGTACTTGTTGAGTAATTCTGCCGGTCTCCTACTATCATTAGTGCCAACGTGTACAACAATATCACCTTTTATGCCCTTAAAAGATGATATCCGCTCTCATCAACCTTTGCACCTGGCAGACATACCCTGGTCCTGTTCCGCCTATCCTTTTTACATAGCATGTTATGCTTTTCTTTAGGGAGAAGAAATGTGCGAATGAAGAAGTTCGTGGCGATTTATTTCACAAATGAGGTAGTTGTGGTAAACTTAACTTGGTATTATAGCTACATACATTTTGTACTACTTGTGCATTCAAAATATCACACACACACACACACACGAGAGAGAGAGTATCAAGTGCAGTGTACTGCATCCCTAGCTGCAGATGCATTAGGATAATGGTGGCCCATTTGTGTTTTCTAATAGTATTGACAATGTATACAAAATTTGGATTTTAAATCTTAAAATACTTCCACTTTTAAGCTTGACTTGGATTTTTGGGTACGGTACTTAAAAAAAAAAGTTATTGAAAATGACGTCGATTTAACGAGTATAGCCAAATGATGTTAACGATGTAGACCAGGCTAGTTATGCATGGTAAAGAGTACTCGCAAAGTACAATAGAACCCGGATAAGAAGTTTCCCAAGGGAGTGGAAGTTTAGAACTTCTTACGATGTAAAATGACCTAAGGGTATGAAATATTAACTACACAAACAGAAATGAAAAGATACACATACATACATAAGATTAGTGAATGGATCGAAGGGTTGCTCTTACAAAGAAAGGCTTAAGTTTTTCAGATTACAGAGTCTGGAGACTAGACACCTGCGAGGTGATCTGATTGAGGTGTATAAAGATTTGAATGGTTTGAGCATGCACAATGCTGATGGGATTCTACCTCTTGCTTAGAATAATCACTTGAGAGGGCACAAATTCAAATTGAGGAAGGACAGTTGTAGGATAGATGTGTGGAAGTGTGCCTTTAGCCAGCGGATGGTTGATTGGTGGAACAGACTTCCATCTTTTGTCGTGGAAGTTGATTGCTTAAATAAATTTAAGACTGAGCTGGACAGGTATTTGGAACGAACGGAGGTGTGAAATGGGAGTAGGTTTTTTTTTTTTTTGGCTGATACTGCATAAGCTTTCTTTCTTGCATCGTATGCCTCTACTAATGCTAATGCGTTAAAGATCATTTTTAAGTACTATTTCAGAATTCATAAATATTTTACTCTGCCTATAGGAAACATTTTTAAACTGAGGATTTCTAAGTGCATAACATTATGTTCATTAAACTGATTACGAGGTTGGAAGAATGAGCTCCTTTAGAGTTTCAACATACGTACCTTAAAAGGTCACAATTACAATAAGACAGCGCAACAATCCACTAAGTAATTGAAAACTGTTCACAACCATCAGAACTTAACGCGATCGACGTATCCAATTGTAGATATCGATGAAAACAATTGCAATATGTCACTTCCATTATAACAAAATGTTTATAATAAAAAGGTTTTAACGCTGAAAGCCTCTGATTTGGAAAATTCGCTAATCGAAAAAGTTAGTGCATATTGTATTATTTTAGTTCGTAGAAAATCACCGAAGTGAGTGATATAGCATCGCTGTTGTTATATTTCATATTGTTAATTCCTTCACAACGAGTTGCTCTGATATTGAACTAACTTTGACAGTGGATTCTCGGCAGATACTACCGCCCAGGTTGGTGGTATCCACTAACTTGTTCGATTACCAAAGTAGTAGTAGTAGAAGAGGCATGTGATGCAAGAAAGCAAGCTTATGCAGCACTAACCAAAACAAAAAAAAAAAAAAAAAAATCCCATTTCACACATCCATTCCCTCTAAACGTTTGTCCAGTTCCTTCTTCAATTTATTTAAGCTATTAACTTCCCCAACGATAGATGGAAGTTTGTTCCAGCAATCAACTACCCGCTGGCTAAAGGCAAATTCCGCACATCTGTTCTATAACTGTCTTTCCTCAATTTAAATTTATGCCCCCTCAGGTTCGTAATCTGATCAAGAGGAAGAATCCCATTAGAATTGAACCTGCTCAACCGATTAAAGGCTTTATACACCTCGATCAAATCACCTCACAGGTGCCTAGTCTCCGGACGCTGCAATTTGCAGAAATTAAGCTTTTCTTAGTAAGACCACCCTTTCGTACCCCTCACCAGTCTTGTTGCTCTTCTCTGTACTTGCTCAAGCAACTCTACATCCTTCCTAAAATGAAGCATCCAGACCTGTACTCAATGCGTGGCCTGACCATTACCTTATATAAAGGGATAATCACCTCCTTTTCCCTACTAGCAAAATTCCTGTGCACTCTATATCATTGACAATATGATATATAGTGAGCTACTCTAACAGCCAGTCTGCAATGCTCAAAAAATTTCATATCTGACTGCACAATTACTCCCAGGTCTCTTTCATTTTCTACCACCCTAAGGATAGTACCTGGGGTTACTTCTACTGATATGCCGTACTTTGCATTTGTCAATGTTAAACTTCAGTTGCGACTCCTCAGGCCATCTGTCCAAATTTTCTAAATCGTGTTGCAGTAGCACACTGTCATTAACAACCCTGCCAACTTTTGTATCATCTGCAAACTTCAACAATAAGACAGATACAAATATATACCTTTGTATACCTTCATTGATAAATATTCAAAACAGCAGTGGGCCAACACCGAACCCTGGGGACTCCACTAATAACGGTAGTCCACGAAGAGTATTGTCCATTCATTACCACTCTGTCTTCTCCCACTCAACCACCCTTTTATCCATTGTAGCAACTTACCCTTAATACCATACTGCTCGAATTTGTACAGCAGTCTTCCATGCGCAACAGTGTCAAAAGCTTTCCTGAAATCCAAGTACAGTAAATAAAATAAATAAATTTTCTGTTTATACTCCGGGACGACCAAACGGTCAGAGGAGTTCACACGATAGACAGAATACAAGAAACAGCACCGTATTCAGTGGTCACGGGCTTGAACCCCGGTCACTCAAGGCACGTGTACTTATGCACCCGCGCGCCTAACCACTAGGCTACGGCGGCCTTTTATGATATATTTTCGATAACATTGATATCATATGATATTTCTGATATCGTTATTTTTGATATCAAATGTTTATATTATTGTTATTTTATTTTTTAATATAAAAATAATTTCTATATTTAAAAAACTTATCAAGTGGGAAAACGTCATTTTAACAATATATCGTATATTCGTTATCATGCAGTTTTTACCGGGAAACTTCTTACGCGGGAAAATAATACATTACAATATATAGAGTTGATAATGAGAATTAAGAAACCAAAGCTAGTACAGGGGAAAATTTCTTATCCGGGTTCTACTGTACAGGGGATCCCCGGTATCTGAGTGTTCATTATCTAGGTCTCCGCAGTTACCAGCATTTGAAAATTCAAGAATTCAAGAATCCCTTGAGAAAATTGACCAAGCGCTAGAATATTTTTTGTGAGAACAGTCTTCATGATCGTGCAACAAATGTTAAGCGCGAAAGACATAACTAAATGCTACGATACATTTTTATCTGAAAAAATACGACAAAAAAAAAAAAAAAAAAAAACCACGAACAACTCTGGATTCATTCTTTTTTCGTACAACTGAAAAATAGTGTAGCTTCAATAAACTGTACTTAATTTACATTGTGTAACATATAATAAAAAAATGTCTAATGAAATAATTTTCTCATTTTTCAGTTCCTTCATCCATTTATTACTATGTACAAGTACACAGTAAACTTTACTATATAATATCGGTGTAAATACACCATATTCACCCCAAGGGACTCACATCTGTTGAGTCCCTTGGGCGTGGCACACCCAGGGTCCTGAGCTGGATATCATAATCTCTCTCTCTCTCTCTCTCTCACACACACACACACACACGGTAACTCGAGAATTTTCTTTGACTGGTGCAGCGTAAGATTCAGCCTTCCTTGCACCATATAGCCAATAATAATAATATAATTAATAATATTCTAGGTGGTGGCGCCCACCGAGAATAAGTAACAAGAGTCTTCTCTTTCGTGTGCTCACCCTTCAACGAGTTGAAGGGTGAGCACAATATGAGATACAGATGAAATGATGCTTTTCACACTACTGTCAGTTTTTCTTTGAGTTCTCTATGGTGTATCTACACCGATATTAATAGAATATTAAACTCATAAAATATTATGCCTTTTTGCATTTAGTTTTATTTAAATAATAAACATTACGAAAATTGGTCCCCGTTTTAAGTGGAATTTTCTAGAACCAATTATCCTCGGATAACGAGGATCCCCTGTATTTCTCTGTAACGTGCAAACTGTATTTATTAAATCTGTTTATTATATTAATCGAGATTGGTATGTACTTCTTTACTGGGCCATTGGGCTAATAGGGCTTACACTATTTGTAACAAGATAATACTTTTAGGGTAAACTTTGACAACTCAAACAATGAAATTTTTAACATTTATTTTAGATTAAAATAAACATAGCGAATAGACCAATTGTTAAAGTTAGAATAATTTGGACGTGAGGCGAATAGTTTATTAACTGGTACTAAAAGGTTGAACAGTGGCGCTCCCAAAAATTGAAATATATATATTTTTAGAATTTTATTAACTTCATCACCAGGAGAGAGTTATTAGAGGATGATCAACTCTTCTGTTAATCCCTGTACAGAGCAAGCGAAGAGTTACCAAACCCAATTCCTTAACCGTATTCTTATTAAGCATGTTATATTTGTAAAAAAAAAAAAAAAAAAAAAAAAAAAAAAAATGAAAATGAGAAAGCAAAAAAAAGAAAAAAAAAAAACTATATTCTAATAAGTGCTGCAAATGTCCATCCCTATTCAGCAATGCATGCATTCACTTCTTTCCTCATATAACCCAGTGAAGAGTTTCTTCAGTGATGTATCTGTGGGTTAAAAGTTAATATTTTACACATTCACTTTCAAAAATCTTCAAAGAAATAAGTCCGGTCGTTGATAGTCATCCAGCAAATTCGACATCCGCATTGTTGTATTTGTTGTGAGCCGTAACCCTATCGTGTTCCAATAAGAATATAAAATCCATTACTATTTCCTGGTGACATTCAGCGGTTGCCATATCACTAAAGAAAAAAAAAAAGATTAACTGCAGCCATTATCAACCCAACGCACTACAGGATGGAAGCCTCCTCAACAATTCATGTTCCCTCCATCATTAAAGAAAATGGGACCAATAACTTTCCGTCGAGAAATAGCACACCATACAACGATTTTCAAGGAGTGCAACTGTCTTTAATAAAAGAGATGGTGATTATCCGCGCACTCGTATTTTACTGTGTTGAGTATTAATATATCCACTTAGATGAAACCACGTGACATCAGTATAGAAAACTTTATCTAATATATTAATATCCTCTCAAATAAAGGGTGTAAACCACCGATGGATTGAATTCGTTTTTCCCTATCTGGTTCCTTGAATTCCCGCATGACATATACACGATATGGATAGAGTTTTAAAAGCCGACCGGGCTAGCCAGGTGGGTAAAGTGCCTGCCTGGCAACCCAAAGGTCGCGGGTTCGAATCCCGCCTCGGGCTTGGATCAAAGTACTGCAAAAACCTTGGGAGGTGCATTATGGCCACAGAAGCCGATGCGCCAACAACTGCCAAAAAAAGTGTTTTAAAATCTTGTAGCCTTATGTACACTTCCGTATGATAATCCACTCTGCTGCGAAAGGTTTATCATGGATTTTCGTGGAGAGCATAATAATGTCTGACGGATACTGCCGTCAGCTAACACTGATGGCTGACCATGTAGACATGTATAGTATCTTATGTAGGACGGCACCTGAACGAAAGTTCAACTCCGTCTTTGTGCACTGTGATGGTTACAGAGCACTGTAACAGGCCAGAAATGTGTGTTATGTTTGTGCAGTGTGTGTTGTTTAGTTCTTTCTGGACGTTTTGTCACCAGGCAGGCGATCGCCTGGAAAGCCTGCCCAGTGTCCGTCTACACCACGGGGAGGTAGGCCACAACTACACATGTACCATGGCCAACCTCAACAGTCACGCACTGAATGTCCAAAGAGAGTTTGGAGCCATTCAAAAGAACCCCGTGCCAGCAAGCCGGCAACAGCATTCCCAGGAGACAGGCCAGCAGAAGACGAAGAAATAAGGAAGAGAATAGCATAAAGTAAAAGAAAAAAAAAAAAAAAAGAATAAAAAATCAAATAAAATAAAACAAAAAAAAAATAAAATAAAATATAAAATGAAAGTAAATAAAATCTCTATCCCTGTCTTTGCCCACGTCTTTATGCAGTGCTGCCCAAAGTAGCCCACAAAGAGAAAAGGTATACTGGCAAACAGAAGTAGTAATGTCATTCAAAGAAGATCAGTATGAACAAGTTTTAGATATAATTCTGTTAATCTGGACTGGTGTCAGAAGTCTCTGGTCGATGACGGTGTCACTGAGCGGAGGAAGGATTTAGTTGCAGAGAGTCTTGATAAAGGATGAGTCAGAAAAGTGCAGCATTTGTTAAACCTCTGCGTGTTCTTGAAAACCACAACAATTTTGTATATGACGTCGTCAGGACGACAGCCCGAGGCAACAGGCTGTATTTATTATTTATGATGTGTTTTCAGTTTGATTTCTTGAATTAACATTGAGGTTGAAAGCCTTCCTGCGATTAAAAGCAGCATTGCGGAAGGTTTGAAGGACCTGGAAATTGTTGACAGAAATGAATATCTTCTCACCTCCGGGACAAAGTTTGGTACTGTTGCCTTAAGAGCCAATCTTAGGTCCTCGTAAATAATGTTTTCTGCCCCGCATGCATCCCGTGTCATGGAAATGTTTTCCTAGACGAGATATTGTCGATTTATATGGCACAGGAGAACCGCGAAATACATAAATGCTCATTTGCAAGTTGAATCAGAATGAGACGCCAAGTACTTTTCGACAGTAAATATTCCTTGCACTTGAGAAAAATGCATCTTTGCAGTTCGTCTGCTGCGCTTTGTCAAAATCATGTGACCCCTGCGGTTTCTTCTATGCTGGTTTAGTCACAGCTGTGTATTTACTTACTTACTATGAGTTTATTAACACAAGGTTCACCCCCTGTACAGCAAGTGGGCTAGGAGGGTGTACAGAAATTTTAAAATATACAATTATACACTTTTGTACAAATTTTTCAGATCTTTACAATATAATTATTGTATAATAATAACTATTAAACAGATATATACATTTGCTTAATTGTATTCACTTTTAAATAACATAGATCTTGATAATTGAAGAGTTAAATACATAGGTTCTTAATCAGCAACTAACATACAGATTTATTTATATTCATTACATTATTGCATTTAATTGTTCATATCATCAAATTTCTAATAAAAAATACTCAATTTTCACAGCAATCCTGGTGATTTAGTCCAGATTTGGTCTATAATTTGACTTCTGTAGGTTTTATTGACTTCAAACTTTACCGGATCAATGGAGAAGGTGTTGAAATGTTCAATGATGTTACATGGGAACATTCCTTTTAGGGAGTCCAAGTTTGATAGCTTCATCCTAAGTGGGTGATGGCTTTTATTTCTTCCTCTTTTCAGTGCAACGATATCTCCTATTGATGGGGCATCAATAGGGTGAGTTAGCAGCTTGGTAAGCGTTGACAGATTTTTTTTTTAGGACAATGAGCTTCCAGGAGGTCATGCCTAGGTTGACTAGGAGAATGGATTTTTAGATGGTGGAAGGGGTTCCCTCCCAGACGGTTCAGCCACTGCAGAATCCAATACTCCATTGATAGAAATTTATTACATCGAGAGGTAGATGCAGAGGACCAGATTTCTGAAGCATATAGTGGTATGGGTGTGAGACATCAATTAATGTATTGTCCAATCAGTCTGGTGTTGTGACAGCCTGAGAGCTCCTGGTGGATAGCCCAGAAAGCAGCATAGGTCTTCTTCTTTGCCTTTAGGAAGTGTTCCTTGAAATTTAAGTTTTCATCCCACGTTAGTCCCAGGTCAGTATGAGATGAGACTTTTGGGACTGACTCACCAATAACCGTAACTCGAATGTCATTCTTGACCTTCCTCTTTGTGATTGTCATGTGGGCTGACTTGGCATTGTTGAGTTGGAGTCCAGCTCGCTGTAAAAAGTCAATTAACTGTTGAATTTGCTTGGAGGTTTCATTATTAATTTTCTGTATCTGTTTGGGGTCTTTTGAATTGATAAAGAATTTTAGATCATCAGCGAAGGAACTAAATTTGGGTTTTTTGCGAGGAATGGTTCGAGTAGGATTGCAAAGAGGGTTGTCGACATCACCCCACCTTGAGGTACACCCCTCGTTGCATAGGTTGTTTTCTGGTGAGTTCCGTTGGTTATAATTAAGTGTCTCCTCTGTAGTAAGGACTTCAGAATGCTGACAATTTGGTTAGATACTTGGAAATATTCTATTAAGATGCCTATAAGAGTAGGAATGGAGACAGTATCGAAGGCAGATTTGATATCGAAGAAGATTATGTCCAGTTGGGCTCTGTCATTCAAGGCTTTTTGTGCTCTGAAGAGAGTATCGAGGAGATTAGAGGTCGTGGACCTATGGTGCAGGACTGTGTGAAGGTAGGGTGGTCGGTGAGCAAAACAGTGTTGAATAATCACTGGGTGTATGAGTTTTTCAAATATCTTTAATAATGTGCATCCTATGGAGATTGGACGGAAGTCCTTAGGCATCTTGGGATATCCAATTTTAGGGACTGGTTTGACATAATAAGATTTCCAGGTTTCCGGTATGGTGCCTGTCTTTAGAATCTTCTGGAAGATGTTTAAGAGAAGATCCACAATGTACACAGAGCACACCTTAACTATAAATAGTGGTATACCGTCAGGGCCCTTATTTGTTTATGATACCAGTCGAACTGCCTTCAATTTCAACCACCAATAAATATTTGACTATGGATTGCGTGACTCTTCGCTCACCCTGTATTTATAACCCTGTATTTATGGTATAAAATTTATGATTTTTATAGTTGATTATTCTTTCATTATATTAATAGAACATTCAGTGAAAATTCACTATTCTTTGTTCGTAATAGTGAATTGAAATAAACGACATCGATTTAATTGCTCATATTGTGACTACCTTCACAACGAGTTACCATGTTCTACTTCGAATAGTTAGCGTTTCACCAATGGAGAAGATTATTGTTACTTATTCCCAGCGGATACCACCACCACCCAGATGGCTCTGTTTCAAAGCTTGTTGGCCTATCGTCTATGGGTGGGCAGGTACCCTGGTGTTGCAGTAATGCCAACCCAGTTATGAAGTATAACTCCACAATATGAGTGATCCCAAAAGGTGTACCTAGTAATAATTACATAATAAAGATAAATGCACAAGGCATAATACATTACGAATTTAGAATATACTATTAGAACATTCAGTGAAAATACACCATTCTTTGTTCGTAATAGTGAATTGCAATAAACGGCATCGGTTTAATTGTATTTCATATTGAACTCGTTGAAAGTAGTCACAGTATAAGATGCAATTAAATCGATGCCGTTTATTGCAATTCATTATTACGAACAGAGAATAGTGTATTTTCACCGAATGTTCTGTTAGTGTATTGTGCCTTGTGCATTTATCTTTATTAAGTCTTTCATTATACCTTATTGCGTTTTTAGTATTTATGACATACCTTTATTGAAATATCGACAGGCAGATGAGATATTTTTATAAAATGTGTAACGTCTTCAAATTTTGTACATGAGTACATTGGGATGCATCGCATATTCAAACCCTTCGGTATAAAAATGTCGGTAATTTTGAACTAAGTTATATCTCTGAACGCCTCTCTGATTCACAGACCGGTTCCGAGGAAATGGTTATTAGACTTTTGTGGTTAGGAAAACTATGGCGTTCGTGGTTAAAAGTATGGTGTAGTCTCAGCAGAACAGATTGGAATTATAAGAAAATCACATCTTGCTGTTTTCGGAGGGAAATCATGCGTAACTAGTATGAAAATTTATTACGAGGAATCACGAATGAGCTGCATACTAAGAATACTTTTTTATAGTTTATTTTGTCATTATTATGGCTATTAATAGTGTCATTTATGAACATTCTCCTCTAATGTAAACTAGAGCAATATGGTATTAGAGATAAGTTGCTCTGCATGATTAAGGGACAACCTGCCAATTTATACGAATTTTATGGAAAATTTGCGAAAAAAAAATTCTTTTGCATTTTTTTTTTTTTCCGAATGTTACTCAGTCCTCTACATTTTTTAAGCGCGTTCATAAATGCGTTAAGCTACAATTATTAGCATGTCCGTCCTTTCCAGTGAACGGATTTGCACCAACTTATGTTTAGCTCTTAAAAAATTGGTCAAGGCATTCCAAATTTCATCAAACAAATAAATAGAAATCTCACGTACACACTTATTTTCCATACAAATTTTGAGTTAACCCTACTACCCTACAAAAAGTATGCGGATACCGGCACCACGATTGGAAAAACACGAGCTTATTGAGTAGATCCATCTTTGGTTTTTTATGATACCATCAATCCTTTTTGAACGCTTTCGACCAGTGCATTGTAGAACGCAGCAGGAATTTGTGTGAATTTCTCCTTCAGTGCTATCTCAATTAAACTGAAGAAGAGAAGCTTATTGCCCCCTCCTCCCGATTCTTGGTTCCAGCTCATCCCATAGGTGTTCGATCCGATTTAACTCTGGTCTCTATGCCGCTAAGAAATCTGTTAGACTTCGTTTTTTGTCATATGTAAATGCCTTCCATGTAATTATGTCTATGTTGCATAATAAGAAATACAGTCCTAACGGTGAGTAGATTTTAACGATTATACAGTGAGTCCTCTTTTGATTCCTTAAGAGGACGATGGATACGGAGGAATATATTATAATTGGTTCGGTAAATAAACCAATTAAAACTATATTTAACAATTTTATTGATTAAAACACTTTTTAATCAATATCACTTTACTCCTTGAAGGGCGAATCATCTTTAATCTATATACTTGAACCTTAAAATCCAGAAGATGAAAGCTGTGGCATCACCTTCATCTTGCTTGCTTGCTTGTGTGTGTGTGTTAAACTATAAACCATAACTTAAACTAAACAGTAGTTATGGAAACAGAGGACAATAAAATATTGTTGGGCGGAAAAGAGTGTGATTTTGATGACAATGGGACCTTGGTGAATGAGTTTTTTCTCACAGCAGGGAATAATCAAGACATGAAGGGAGGTAACGATTGTTTTGGATCTTCAAATGACAAGGTTATTCTAGATACAATCTGTTCAGGCAAATTGAATAATCTTGGAGAAATTAGTGGAGTTATAAATAGGGAAAGAGATATGACTAGATTTGGGGATGAGAAAGTTGATAACGGAGAGGATGAGTATGGTGACATCTACATGTCTATGGCAAGTCATGAGAAAATAACAGATGCAATATCCGCTGGAACAATGCAAAGAAGTTCTGGAAAGGGTAGACCAAAGAACGTTAAGAATAAAACCGATGGAACATTAACTAAACTAGATACTCAAGAGGAAACCAGAAGTGAAGATTTGCAGATGACTGGTGACTTGGGGATGGTTACTCCATTATCTTTCAGGAGTCGGTCTCCCGGCTGTTTTAGAGCAGTTAGGCTTCGAAACAGATCTGACAGAATGGATGACAGTTCAAGGGCACCCCTACCTCGCGGAGCACGGCTACGTCGTCATGCAGTAGATCCCTCAGCCTAGGAAAAATGCCAAAGGTAAATGTGTGCAACGTTCCAAAGTAAGTAACAGTTTGAAAAATATTATGCACAATGTTCAGAAGGATCTAGATTTAGCCAAGGCAAATAGGAATTTGGAGAATTTGATGAAATGCACACCACCTGTTTCCCTTGGTTTGTCTCCATGCGATGGAACACAGAGTATGCTAGATCAAGGGGATTTTTACTTGGATCGTGGGAGGGAACCTGTAGATTTAGCTGAGAAAATATCTTTTAAAACATTTAGTGAGCTTTCTCTCTGCCTGCGCAAGGACCTGTAGGAATTTCTTTTTCAGGAGAAAAAAGGTGTTGGTATGAGGATTGTAAATAGGGTACTTTCAAGATGGTGCGCACTTGAAAGTGCTCTACATGATGTTGGCATTGAAAATGAACGTCTAAAGTAGAGGGTCACTCGCTTAGAGAGGGTACTAGATGTGAATGAGAAACAACTGAGAGAGCTCCAGATCAAGGAGGACTGGCTTATTAAGGAACTGTTTAATGCTTCCTTGTTGGGAGCAGAAAATAAATGCTTAAAGGATAACATTACATCCTTGGAGAGGAAATTGGAGGAATACAAACAAAAAATTGAAGGACTGAAAAATAAAGATAGTGATATGGTAAGAGAACTATATACACTGTAGTAAGGTAATCCAGCATAGAACACTTCAGAATCAGGTGAACATTGAGGGACGAGGGCAAACGAAGTTCAGAAATGAAAGTCAGGTGTGCTTGTCTTCTTCATCATTGGATGGGACAGGAGGACATGTTCTGATAGTGAAAGCAGCTGAAGGATCAAGATTGAAAATTAGTGATGAGGTGCCTTTAGCAGTAACTAAAGAGCTTAAAAACAGCTTAAAGAAAATTAGGATAAGGAGGCTTCGGAAGATTAGGGATAATGGTGTAATAATGGTATAGGGATAATTGCAGATGCAAACAGAAAAGGAGCTACAAAAGGTAAAGGAATGCGAGAGCGTTAAACGATTTGGCGTGATAAATGCGGTGCTGTTTCTTGTATTCTGTCTATCTTGTAAACTCCTCTGACCGTTTGGTCGCCCCGGAGTATAAAATATATATATATATATATATATATATATATATATAATATAATATATTCTCTCGACTCCAAAAGAGCCAGGGCGAAAAATAATATTGTATGATGTGGCAAAAAAAAACGATCAACAAAGAAGACCTGTTAGAAGACTTATGCAACAAAAATTTTATTTTCTAAATATGAACATCTCCAGGGAGGCAGTGGAGACGGAGATATTTGTCCGTTTTTTTAGTAGTATTAAAGCAAAAACAGGAAACAATCGAGTCCTCCAGGTGTCAAGGCATATTATAAGTCATTTGTTACTGCATGGTAGGATTTTCATTGGCTTCATGTCGTATAAGTTCAATAACTTTCATTTAGTTACCTTGTGCTACAGTTGTCGGATTTGGTCATACAGCCAGAACATGTTACCGCACAGACCCTGTCTTCAGTCACTGTGCAGGTATAGGACACTCGTACACATTCTGTACTCATCGGCGAGAACAACCGATATGTTCCAATTGTAAGGCAAAAAATCAAGCCCAAATCATTCTGCCGCAAATCATTGTTTTGTTCTAAGTGCATTCAAGTATTCATCAGAATACTTGAATACATATATAAAGTATTCATCAGAACACTTGAATGCACTTAGAACAAAACAAACTTTGAGACTTTGCAGAATCGGTCTTTAAGAAAAGACTTAAACTAAGAACTCAAATCCAAAATCGAATATAAATCTGACAGCTGAGAAGTTAATATATATGTTTGTATCCCATTAAATATAAATAGAATGACTTGTTGTAAGATATGTAAATTTAATTGTATTGCTAGGATTTAGAGTCAAAATTCTATTATCTTGTACAAACGTAAATATTTACTTCGCTAAGTTTATTGGAGTTTTCCAAATTGGCTTGTATCTGCTGAGACTTGGATAATTTTCCCTCTTTTTTTTTTTTTTTTTTTTTGCTGGTTTCCAGGTTTGGGCAACCTGGGGACGGGATTGCTGGCATCCACCGGTATTGCACTATCTCTGGTGGGTGTGGGATTTGTGCACAAGGCACTAAAGGTGATAGTAGAGCCAGGCTTGGCTGCTTGTGCCTGGGGGTGGGCAGCGGCTGCCTAGGTGTTGGCTGCTCCCTGGTGGCAAGGTGGACGTACACAAGCGATACACCAATACAAAAAGCTTTGCAGAGTTTCTGCACCAACACAGACGTGCAAGGTGGAGATGGGCTAAGGCCTAGGAGTCACCCTTGATACAGGTAAAACACACACACACACACGTTCATATATAATATAGTATTTTATATATGTATAATGAGAATGCTAATGCATATAAAATTGTATATATATATCTTCTTTGTAAGTTTTGTATATAATTTGTAAATAATTGTGTGTACAAATAAATGAAAAAAAAAAAAAAATGGAATGAATTCACTTAAGTTGGTCAAAGAAGGAGCACGCACGGCAATTTGATAACGTTAATGGCAGCTATTGATAATCACTTAATTATTAATCAGTACAATGCAAAATCGAATGGTAACCTACGTATACTATAGATTAACGCTCAGAGATCAAGATCGGTGGCTGATGAAGTTAGAGTAGTGTGCAGCTGAGAGAATATTGATATAGCCTGCATACAGTAACCATACTTAGTGAAAGGTCGGCCTACAGGATAGCCACTTTCAGCACTTGTACTCTGTGCAGATGAACCAGACTTAAGAGCTGCAATTGTAGTGTTTAATAAGGACTTAGTTATTACTGTCATAAATTCGTTGTGCTCTTCACAGATAGTGTGCATAGGGGTGGAGTCAGATCTTGCATCATTCTATGTTGTGTATTGTCATCACTCAACAGACATTAATTTCTACATCAGGTACATGGAACTGATTTAAAATCGATTTGGTAGTAATTCAGTAATATTTGCGGTGGATTCTAACGCAAGATCATTGTGGTTTGATAGAATTACAAATGATCGTGGTCGTCAACTTGATGAATTCTTGGCTTGTGAATTGTTTATACAAAATCTACCAAGTTCAGATAGTACTTTCTTCACTGTTCATGGAGAATCAAATATTCACTTGACAATCTGTAACATAAGGCCAGCTGGTATCATGGACGATTGGCGATTAAGAGTAGACCGGGTCTGCTCTGATCACCGGGCCATTGTATTTTCTGTTGGGGACATAAAACTAGCTCCGTCTCAGGAACAGTTACGACGATTTGCTATCGAAAATGCAAAGTGAAATAGGTTTGACGAACATATTCATGTGCGACTTGGGAATTTGAGCATTCAGTCAAATGTCTGGAGAGAATGCAGTGGAGTTACTTCAACACGCTCTCTCTCTCTTTGAGGCTTCCAGCACATCTATGAAGCAAAAGAACTGTAATAGGATTCCAGTTAAATGGTGGTCTGGTGAGTTAAGCCAACTTCGGAAACAGGTTCATAAAGCGCCGAAAAGGTACCAAAGAAGTATGCGTTACAATGGGGAGGAGGAAGTTAATGTACTTAAAGTAGAGTATCGAGGATAAAGAGTGCATATGTGTGTATATCCAAATAAAAATTAACTGCCTGGAGAACGTTGGCTAGAACAGTGGGCAATGAGAACTCATGGGAAATTGTATATAAGGTATGTACTGGCAAGACTAAAATACAGGGTGATTCACTACCAGTGCGACAAACTTGCAGGAGGTGTAGAGTGTATTTAGTGTCAAGCGGCACCAGGGGTTTCCCCCCATCTCCGCGTTGCTTTCATTCTAGGTGTGCCAGTCCACTGGAAAGGCCAGAGATTTAAAAGTGTATGGATACTGCATATGTATAGTGCTATGTACCGTTGTTCTTCTGGCCATTTAGCTGCTGGACCCCTGCTGAGGCCCAACGTTGTCCACACTCAGCCCCGTGGAGGCAAGCCAGGTATATCAGCATTATAATTAATTACTCTGGCAAGTCCTGCCACCTAATTTCCTGAGATTTCAGTGGCTAGGACCTAAAAAAAAAAAAAAAAAAAAAAATTTGATCTTTCGCGTGGGGGGGGGGGTAAGAGTGCTAGGATTTGAAAGGCCGAAACTATTGGCAAACAGTAATTTGGACGTGTAGGGCAATCGCTTGTGTACAGATAGAGTAGGGGAGGGAGACTGAAGACTGGGGGGGAAGAGACAGAAATATGGAGTCAATAGGGAAGGTGACCCCAATAGGTGTCAGTGGGGCATGCCCATGCCCCACCAGAAGGAAAAATGGGGGTGGCGAGGAAGGGAGGAGACAAGAGGACAGGCACCTTCCCCCACTGCCAGGGAAGTGGAGTGGAAAGAAAGCCAGGAAAGAGTGCCCAGTTCGGTTGCCAGTTGGCGCACTGGCAGCAAATCTGCTGTTCAAGGTGGGGAAAAAGATATGGGTCCAACGAAGCAGTCGGAACCAGTTCCCCAATGTCATTCATTGGCTATGTGTCCATCCAGGTAGGTTGAGGTCAGTCACATTTATGGGTTATATACACGACCAGGGTAGTCTCGTGGAGTGTCTCTTTTGCATCCCGGATGGGTCTGGTCCGTTGATCCTGTTTCCATCATCAGGAAGGCTGGTCTAGTGCTGCTTATAGTCCGGTGTTATGGAAGTTTAATGTCTGCTACAAGGCATACTGTGCCCTTAGTTCTTCTTCTGGCAAAGAGTTCCTGTGCAAATCTGGTGAGGTTCTTATATTCTTCTCTTGTGTCCAAGAGATGATGCTCCTGGCCTCGCGGCACGTAGGTCAATCTTGTTATTAGATTTCCACGTAGGTCCTCGTAGTTTGTACATTCCTGCATGAGGTGGGTCCAGCTTTCCGGTTCGCCACATGAACAGTTGGGGTCTTAGAGGAGGCCCAGAGATGTTAGTTTCTCGTTGAAGGGGCCGTGACCCGTCAATAAGTAGGTGGCATATAGGCCTGGGTGGAACCATACAGGTAGTTTTGGGAAAAACCTGTCTACATCAGGTATGAAGCGTCGTGTCACCTCTCCTTTGGTTGAGTCTGTCCACCTGTTTTGCCATTCCTGCAGGAGGTGGAGGGGGCACAAAGACGAATCGGAATCACAGCATTGCCGGGTCCGAAATGCCTTCGTCATGCGGTAGAGGACGTTGAATGGGAGGTCGCGTGAACAGTGATCCCGCTGGAAGTCAGCATTTGCAAACTGGTTCACGAGGCAGTAGGATGGACAAGTATTCAAACGTTGAACTGACCGACATGCACCTCGCGTATGGAGCTGCGCACTGTAACGGGCGCGCCGCTCTGTGCTTGTACCAGGAATGTTTCCCGCACAGGCATGCTCCTCATCATACGATTTTCGCACGTGTGCACAGCAGGTTACTTGAGACTGGTTGTTTCACGAGAGGTACCATGAATCGAGAGCGAACGACGTGGACTTCAGACAATGAGGAGAATGTCCTACGTCTTGCAGAAGGCAATCCAAGTACGAGTGCTCGCGTGATAGGCCAACGATTGGGTATTTCTTAATCCACTGTATGGAGGATACTGTCAACAACCCAAATGAGTTCATACCATCTGCAATGGAGCCTGCGGATTATCCACTCCGGAGGACTTTTGCTACTTGGTTTCTTCAGCAGAAACGGTTCGCAAATGCTGACTTCCAGCGGGATCGCTGTTCATGCGACCTCCCGTTCAACGTCCTCTACCGCATGACGAAGGCATTTCGGACCCTGCAATGCTATGTGATTCCGATTCGTCTTTGTGCCCCCTACACCTCCTGCAAGTTTGTCACACTGGTAGTGAATAGCCCTGTATATAATGGAGATACAGCATACTCTATTGGAGGTGTTGACCAGGAAAGTACGAGTTGGAGAGAAAGTATGTCTGCGATTTTGGATCATCTGATTGGAGATACTATCTCTGAGCAAGACGATGAGGAACAGATGTTGATGAAAAGGCTTACTCTGGGGTACATAACGAGGATCCCTTTAGCCTGATTGAAATCTGTGATGCAGTACAATGCATAAGGAACAATAAATGCCCAGGGATGGACCTCATTGAAGGAGGGGTCATTAAACGGGTTCATCGACTGATACCAGGGATCCTTCTTGAAGTTTTTAATAGCTGACTGCGTGACAGGGCCTTTCCATCATCATGGAAGGATGCCCTATTAAAGCTGATACTGAAGGGACCATCTGGGCCAAAGAATGATCTACGATCTTATCGACTTATTGCTCTCCTTCCTAGATTAGGAAAGGTGTTTGAAAGGATGCTGGCGAGATGGATTACTGACTATACTGAAAAAAACTTAGGCTGGTCTGGCAGACAATATGGTTTTACTTCAGGTCGTGGAACAGAAGATGCGCTTCGGGCGTTGCGAAACTATATACAGTATTAGTTTCGCAACGCCCGAACGTCATCCTGGCAGATTTTTCGGCATTTAGCTCGAGTCCAATGTAATGCAGAACAGTGTTTACCTAATTTATTTGCTTTATTGCAGCTCTTTGGACTGAGAACGCTTGTTCTGGCTGATCCAAATGAATGAAGAGCTTATCATCAGCATATGAGATCATGTTTTGGAAATTTGCCAATAGATGTTCCAAAGCAGCTGCAAACAGTGCTGCTGACAAAACGCCACCCTGTGGTACCCCTCTGCAGACAGTAAAGGAACGGGAGAGACCATTGTGCTTTACAAGGAGCCGTATTTCCTGCAAAATTTTATTGAGTACGGTGAGAAGGTTATCGGAGACCGTGAAGTAGTTCTTCAGGATGTTAAGTGAGGATGTGATGGAAATCGTAGCATATGCAGCTTTGACGTCAAGAAAAATGAGGTCGATCTGAACTCGAGAATTCAAAGTTTTCTGTATATGATTGAATATTTCATGGAAGGGGAAACATAATAACGTGAAAACCCACAGAATTCCAGCTATTGGTACTACAGCAAATTCAAGAATATCGAGTTTACTACCCATTTTTAATTGATTACACTAACAGAAAAGACCAATAAACCAAAATCTGCAAATTGCTTTTATTGTTTTATGGTAGTGACCTCCAGAAATGTGCTTTAGGAAAATATCACGAACGCGATAACAACTAGCGAGTCAACAGCAGGATTCACAGAAAGAAAGGGAAACGTTGAAAATTACATCTAACATAATAGCAGAGTTTTCCCAGCACAAAAGCTCAAAACTCAAAAATACCATGTTATCCGAGATTTCCAGCAATTCTGAAATCAACTGCTAATTGTTGCCAGCGGTTCACCTCGCATGACCACCATACCAGGCATTCTTTATTAATTTTTGTACTAACGTTTTTCCACCGAAGAAAGGCAACCTATGCATGAAAGTTATCAATGTATTTATTTTATTTGACTTCAATTTTAATAAACCATTCTAAGTTTTACGAAGTATAAAAATGGCTGAAAAGTGTATAAGAATTTTGAGAAATTGTAGAAGAAATGCTAATGAAACATTAGAGGAGAGATCTAAGAGACCGAAACGAGACTACGACTGCGAAGACGGACAGAAAACAATGAAGAAAGAGAAGCAAGATTGGAAATGAGAAGTGCCGAATGCGAATAATCAACAAGCTGTAATTAATGTGGAAGAGCATTACACAATAAATATGTGTTACAATTGTGAGTACAGCAATGCAAGATATTGGGAACATGAGTTAAACACATCAATAAATACATTAGATGCCGTCATGATTGAAAGGTTTCACTTGACCCACTGTTTGAGACACCTACTCTATTACGATAGCTGCTTACAGGCGATACACGCGAAGCAAATAACTACAAAGTATTTCAAAGTATTCAAAGTATTTTATTATATTTTTTTGGCGGGCTCCAGGGTTTCCCCTATTCACCGCTGAAAGTAATCTATACATTGGGTACAATTTATAATGATTAATTGTACATACAAGTACAATGATTAACTAATCATTGTACTTGTATGTACATAAAGAGTACAATGGTTAATTATACATAAAAAGACTATATACAATGGTGGTACATAAAAATTCTATATACAATGGTGGTACATAAAAAGACTATATACAATGATGATACATAAATAAATACTGGGCTTCGGAGTCCAGCAGACTGATCAATACATCAGGTAAGAGTAATTCAAAGAGACAGTCTAGCATTTTACTGAACCTCAGGAGCAAGAATTCGTTTCCTCCGTTTAAACAATTTCTCTGCATAGGTGGAGAAGGCAGTATAATATTCGGAACAGTTAACCAATCTTGGCAGTTCGGAGCAGTCAAATACATTTGTGAGAATTTGAAAGTCCAGTCTTAAATCATCGTACAGAGGACAATGAAACACGAGGTGCTCGACAGTTTCTTGAGCACCACAACTACAGAGAGGAGTGTTACTTATTCCTAGTGAGAACAATTTAAAGTTGAGACTTCCATGACCGGTATATAAAAACGTGACATATAAACCAGGATTGAACCAGTCCATTTTCTTGTCGTAATCAACAACCTCGGGAAAAAACTTAAAGGTCTCCCTACCCAAAGTAGAGGTAGACCAGGTATTTTGCCATGCTCTACAACATTCATTTCTCATTCTTTTAATGTCTACCTTTTCTTGCAAGTCAGTATTATACGTTATACCATTTACAATCGCAGGAACATTTTTTCTTCTACAATATAAAAGATAGTGTAACGTTACTTCATATTGGATTGGCAGTCGATGACTGAGGACCTGGAGAGCAGCTGTAGAGACAGTTCGACAAGCTCTACTTACAGCGAGAAGAAAGAATCTTTGTGCTTGTGTAAGATATTTTTGAACAAGGGAGTTACCGATTCTGTATCCCCAGGCCCCAGCAGCATAACACACAATTGGTATAAATATACAAGAGTAGTATAATTTAATGGAAGATTTCTTTACACCAAAAGTACTCCTGGTAATCTTAATAATTTTATAGGTCATAGCTTTTATTTTCTGAAGTACATATTTTGCGTGGTAATTAAAATTAAGACGGTCGTCAAGATAAATTCCTAAGTATTTATGCTGCCGAGTACTCCTAATCATTACTCCATTCAACTTAATAACAGGTGGTCTATTCACATCAAGAGAGCCCTTTAGCAGCATTTGTTTTGTTTTATTAGTCGAGATTTGAAGTTTATGTGTTTGACACCAGATATCCAAGTCCTCTAGAACTTCATTTGCTCTGCACTCTAGCTCCCGGCGGGAATTACCAAAAATCAGAATAGCAAGGTCGTCTGCGTAAGCTATCTGAAGGATGTTGTCTCGATCAACCGCGAGCCACCCATCAAGGACCATGTTCCAGCACACAGGGCCAAGAACAGAGCCCTGAGGGCAGCCCCTAGAAACAGATCTGGAGACAGAGCAGAATCCTGAGGAAACTGTGATGCTACGAGAATCAAAGTAATTCGAAAGGAGACGGTAAATAGGAGCAGATACCCCAGCCTCTCTGGACCTCGCCAGGACACTTGGCCACCAAATAGTGTCAAATGCCCCTTGGAAATCAACAAAGAGACCGAGGACATATTTAGAATTGGAATTTTGAACAGAACTCAAGATCTGACAAATAGCATCAACAGAAGACCTTCCACGTGTAAAGCCAAACTGAAGTGGGGAACTTAGGTTTCTGTCTAAATAATAATTTAGAAGACGAGAAACAATTAATTTTTCCAAGACTTTGCCAAGGATGGGCAGTAGTGCAATGGGCCTGTAAGAGGCCGGATCATTGGAGGGTTTGTCAAAGGACTTAAGCAGGAGTTTAAGTCTAGCCTGTTTCCAAGCCAGCGGGAATAATCCTGAAGACAGACAAGCATTCAAAAGATTTAATATAATTAATGGACAATTTTTCCAAAATCTTTTAAGTACAGAAACCTCAAGGAGATCCTGTCCAGGACATTTACCATCCCTTAAGGTTGAGATAGCAGATTCCAACTCAGCAAATAACTACAGAGAACATATGTGCATCGCCGACCGGGCTAGCCGGGTGGGAAAAGTGCCTGCCTGGCAACCCAAAGGTCGCGCGTTCGAATCCCGCCTCGGGCTTGGATCAGAGTACTGCAAAAACCTTGGGAGGTGCATTATGGCCACAGAAGCCGACGCGCCAACAACTAACAATAAATAAATAAATAATATATGCATCAATGGGCGCAGAGATTAATCACCTTCTGGAAATGGTTCATACTGTTTTAGAATACACGGCCTGATTTATCATTTGGTCTCACTACTGTATCCAAACGAGGCAAATAAGCCGGGATATGGACAACTTTATATTGTTGATTCTGCTGAACAACAACAAAATGGCTTGAAACACAATCAAACCAAGGGTGTATGGCTGAAGTAATGCAACAATTGGCCAAGATTTTTAAGAGACGATATAATGTGCCTACAGTACGTCCAAAACGGATGTTGCTGCAATATTAATTGGAGTCATATGCATCACCCACAGGTGCTGTAGAATTATATCACAGTTAAACGTGAATGGTGAAGACTGAAGGATCTAGATTAAACTATTTACACCATAATCTGAAAGATTGCTTATGTTACGCCGGGTACATCTAGTATATACAGTATATATAAAATATTCGGGGTACAGCAATTTAAACAATCTACACTTATTGGGCATTCCCATGCACTCACTATTCTCACACACTTACGCACTCGGAACGGTACCTTGAATAGGATGTCAAGCTTTTTTTTTTTTTCTCAGGTTTAAGTGGACACATTTCTCACCCAGCATATAGCTCACTCATCAGCTACTAAGGCCATATTGCTCCGTGTATATTGTCTGTAAATTGCGTGCGTTCTGAGGTCGACTTTCTCTTTGCTGGACAAAAAACCCGAGTTTCCCGGAGAAAAAAACAATGGTACTGTCGCATGAGACCGACTAACTCAGCCACGTTGTGAAAAATGTCTATAAAAAATTCCTGCATTCATCGACGGGACTCGAACTCGGCTCTTTTCCATTCGGTGTGGGGTGGATGCCGACCCTACCAACTGTACTACGCACAAGGGCTCAGCATATAGACCAGTGGTTTCAACCGGGGTGCCACGTAATTTGGGTTTAAGTTACTTAAACTTATTATTTTTTAAATTTATATGTTTATTTCATTATAAAAAGGTGTACGGCATCTTTTTAAATTTATGGTAATCTATAATTGATATTTACTTAGTATCTCTATATATTATATATATATATATATATACACGCACGCACGCACACACACACACACACACACACACACACACACACACACACACACACACACACACACACACACACACAATCGGATCAAACAGGCAGAAAATTGAATAGGGGTGTCCCAAAATAAATGATTTAGGGGTGCCGTTATGAAAAAAAGGTTGAAAACCACATTAATATATACATAAATGTATTCACTCATACATATACAAACACAGTTACACACGCACACTCATGTGTGCCGACCGGGCTAGCCGAGTGGGTAAAGTACCTACCCGGCAACCCAAAGGTCGCGGGTTCGATTCCCGCCTCGGGCTTGGATCAAAGTACTGCAAAAACCTTGGGAGGTGCAATATGGCCACAGAAGCCGATGCGCCAACAACTACCAAAATAAAAAAAAAAAAAAAAAAAAACACTCATGTGAATTAATCTTTTACTCATTAATTTATTCAATGTATACACAGATAGGGGAAACAATAGCGTTTATACATGCTTGCATTTATTTTTCACACATTTGAACATTCATTCACAATCTGGAATGGAGAAACACATTGGGTAGGGGAGTAGTCTTTATCCATCAAGTATAAATAATTTTCTGTTTATACTCCGGGATGACCAAACGGTCAGAGGAGTTCACAAGGTAGACCGAATACAAGAAACAGCACCGTATTTAGCAGTCACGGGCTTGAACCGCGGTCACTCAAGGCACGTGTACTTATGCACCCGAGCGCCTAACCACTAGGCTACGGCGGCCTATTAAATATTATGTCCAACGGAAGTCAACCAAGGCAGGAATAATAGCTCCTATAAATCTTGCATTCAGTTTTACATATTTGGACATTCAGCACTCTCTGGAATGGTTCGGAAGCCTCCTAAAGAGTTACCAATAGGTTCGGTCCGGTGTACTAACTAACGGCCGGCCTGCGAATACCGTTTTAGAGCTCTACCCTCGAAATGTAAGGAAGATTGGATCTCACTATGATGTTCATCATAACATCAAAAGTCATCAGTCACACTGCATGATGGAAGAGATGGGGAAGGGTTGACCGGAACTTAGCTCTGGAGACTAAACATGGGTTCCACCACTTCAAGCCTCCAATAAGCAAAGCGGTGGTATTGCACCGGTTGATGAGAGTCATTTAATACCTAGTATTGCCTGGCAACACAGAGGGGTGGTATTCCTCCTTGTGGTGTAGGCGCCACACCTCTACCCCTGCTTACGTTGGTTCACATCTGGGTGGTCACCCACAGTGTGCATGTGCATGGAGGCAGGACCGGTTTTTGGCTGTTAGCCGCCTGCGTGCTGAGATATTTGGCCGCCGCTATCAATGCGGATCACGAGTGAGTAGATTCATAACATAACCCAACCCATGGGAGCCTACTAGTATGTTTTTATGACAGTTCCATATTGTTGACAAGGGTTAGAAATCCATAAAAATATTTGATATATTTATTTTAATTTTATACAAATCAAAAATGTACAAGATATATAAAACAGAAGTAACAAAATGTACCCATAAAGTGAGAACTGCACTCTTCTTGCTTTCTTATTTGACAATTCATCAATAACATCTGGCACCACCATGCCGTGACTGGACTAATTGTATGTCTATCATTGCTGCAATTAAAGATTCTATTCTAGCATTAGCATTAGCATTAGTAGAGGCATATGATGCAAGAAAGCAAGCTTATTCAGCATCAGCCAAAAAAAAAAGAAAAAAAAAAAAAAAACAACCACTACTCCCATTTCACCCCTCAATTCGTTCGAAATACCTGTCCAGCTGAGCCTTAAATTTGTTTAGGCTATCAACTTCAACAACAAGCGATGGAAGTCTATTCCACAAACCAACTGCCCGCTGGCTAAAGGCGAATTTCCGCACATCTATAATTCTATACTTTCACTATAATATTCTATAATTCTAAACTTTCACACAATTCCTCTTCTATAGCTAACAGTCCTAGATCATTAAACCTTTCTTGAGTCACTGACGTTCTTAAATATGTTTTTATAAGTTTGAGTTTCGAAAAACTCCTTTCGCTTGATGCTATACTAACTGGTAATGTCAGAAAAATTCTGAAAGCTATAAACAGATTAGGAAATGATTACATCAAATTATTTTTTGTAATATATGTCAAGTTTTTTTTTTAATGGGTCTGCAATTCTACTGCTCAAAATCCTATATGTTATCAGCTCATTGAAGAGCTGAAGACCATCAAATCCTAAATACTTGTGCTTCCTTTATTAATTTGAAGGGAAACATCTAAATCAAAACAAGATTTTTTTAATTTCCTCTTCAGTCATTTCTCCAAATTCACAAAGAAATTTAAATACATTATTACATTCATTTAGATTTTCAAACCTCTCCTGAATAGAATTTAAGGCTGTATCAACAATTGTTAGATAAAATTGTATTCTCAACAATTCTTTTGAATTTATGATTTGTTCATCGGGACTTTCATAATCAAAATGGCGAACTTTAGTTCTACTTCTTACAACTGGAAATTCTGCCACTACATTTACTTCTGCAGCTAAAATTTTTGCATCCCTAATATATTTATTAAATGACTCATTAGATCTGGCTGCACTTAGAAATTTAACAAGCTCATTCAAAACATTAAGAGATTCATTTTTGTTGGATTGAGG
The DNA here is from genome assembly GCF_048544385.1 of Mastigoproctus giganteus. Lineage (NCBI taxonomy): Eukaryota > Metazoa > Arthropoda > Arachnida > Uropygi > Thelyphonidae > Mastigoproctus > Mastigoproctus giganteus. Next base: position 171,021,975 of record NC_143581.1, on the reverse strand, counting down.
GCACTGCAACATTTTACTTAAAATATCAATTTTTGACAGAATATCGTTCCATATAACCACTGAGCAAATGAACTTGAAAGAAGCAACCTGATCTAACAAACAATCAGCTGTATGTTTTGTTTTCATGTCTCTGGAATTATCATCTAATATGTCATTTAAACTTTTCAAGACTTCACTTAATTGCAATCTGAGAGGTCGCACTGCTTTTATTCTACTTTCACATCTTGTATCACTTACAGATTTCAGTGTTAATCTAGTAATATTACGATTTAGTATATACCAGGGGTCGCCAAACTTCTTTGACCGTCGACCCCTTCAAGAGTTTCTTGACTTTTTATCGACCTCCTCTATTTTACTATTACGTAATTATAATAGGACAAGCAAAAAAGACGCTTATGTGAGTTTTTAGATTGTTTATTTTATAGTTACAGTGTTTATTGTATGTATAATATAGTATATATTATTATATTGGCTTAACGTAAAAGGGATACGTTTTTGTTTTTGACGTCCTTAACATTACATATTTGATAGGAGGGATAAATAATATGTAAAATTTAATTTAGATAACAAAATAACAATCATACAATCTTCCTTATATATATGAAAATAATACTTTTATTAACTTAGTATACAATTTACTAACGTTGTCAATGTGCAAGGCGTGCTTCGTGACTTTTGACAAGATTAGCAATGTTGGGTCAAAATCAGTAAGTTTCAGCCTTAAATTGCCACAGAATTCTATATCTAGCTTATTTCTTTGTTTTGTTAAAATTGTTTTTGTTAAAATTGTTTTGCTAACATGGCTGAAACCAGCTTCAACCATGTACGAGCTTGGAAATGCAAGCAAAAAGGGGAGTATCACTTCAGAAAGTTTTGGATATTTTTCTACAGCATTTATATTCGTCCAAAAGTAACTTAAAGTCCTATTTTTGAAAAGCGTCTTAACTTCAAGATCTACTGACAATTCAATAAGTTCATCTTGTAGTTGCATTCGATATTTTCAATATCTGCAGAAAATAGCGTGATAATTCAATCTGGAATGTGCATGTTTCAAAATCTGCAAAGCGCAATTAAAATCATCGCTCAAATTTGAAGATGTTTTGTGTATATTCTAAGTCTTCATCTTTACTTCCAATTGCCGTAGATTCGAAAAGTACTGAAAATCTTTTCTTAACAATGATGATTTAAATAAGGCTAATTTAGCTTGGAAACCTAAAAGAATCGTGCCATCTTTACCTTTTAGACGGGGGGGAGGGGTCTGTACGTCATTAAATTTGAAAATAAGTCCGCCAAATAGAAAATATGATTCTTATTTCTCTTCAGTTCATCACTCAAAAACAAATTAACATCTGTAAGAAACTCTAGGTTGAGTCGAACAAATCTTGTAGACTTGCACCACTAGGCAACCATCTTACTTCAGTATGCAAGAGTAATTGGTTTGATACTTCATAATTTTTTTCACAAGTTTGGCAAACAATCGCGATTTAAGAGGATGAGCTCCAATTTGATTAATAGATTTAATACACACTCTTTGAGTATCATGCAGTTCGTCACTGAAAGTTTTTGCCAACATATGGTTTCGGTGCAACACACAGTGTACGTACACTTTGAACTTTTTCTTTCAGAAAGGCAGCGAAACCTCGATAACGGCCCAACATTGCAGGTGCGGCCATCTGTGGCTACTGCTGTTATATTAGTAAATGGAATATCCTATTTATTTAAATATTCCTCCAATCGCTGAAAAATTGTCAACTCCGTTCCATCACTTTCAAGATATTTACAAATAAAATTCGTCAATAATTTGATGTTTGGTTTATTATAATATCTTACATAAGCCATAAGAATAGAAGAACTATCGAATGTAGATTCATCAAGTTGGATGGAGAACTTACTATTTTTGAGTTCTGATACTACAGTTTTTTCTACATCTTCAGCTATTTCACAATACGCCTTTTCACGATATTCGCACTCAATGATAAGCATTTTAAAACAGGCCAGAATCTTTTTTCATTATGGTTTAAATTACTTCTTTGATTGCGGGTATAACAACGTCCTCTGCAATTGTATATGGTTTTCCTTTTTTGCTATATTAAAAGAAATATTGTAGGAGGCTGTTAATCTTGTTTTCTCTTTCAGTTCTTTAAAAAAAGTCAAAATCTTTATCTTTCTTATCGGGATGGAGTCTTTGAAGATGATCTTTCAATTTTGCTGGTTCATTGCATCGTTACTAAAAGTTTTTTCACAAAGAAGACACATAGGCCTCGTTCGTTTGTTAAGAAGCAATGAACCCAAGTTTCAAATATTCTAACGAAATTGTACGTATCTACATTTCTTTTTAGAATCTGAAGCTGCCATTGTGGTTACTGGGGTTGTAGCAAAATAATTAAAATTGAAGTCAGTAAGCAAAAGTAATAAGTCTAAATAATATACCTACTTACATATTTCTATAGGATGTACAAACTACCAGCCTTGCTCACTCTTCAGCATAGAGAAGTTTAGTTCGTGAATGAATAACGATTGAATTATAATATATATGTTGATGAATTTTAGAACATTAACGCTCACTTGTATGTCGATGCGCAAAAATGAGACTGGGATCGAATACGTGTAAGTATAAGTAAATAAACAACCGCGCACGTGTTGCAATCTCGCTCCGCCGCGCCGACCTGGCGGGAACCACCGACATCCCTTTATTGGTAAATACGTCATTTTGGCCTCTGTAACTATTTTCATGACCTTGCTCCATCTTACAGGTCCTATTCATGTCACTGTTCCCACGATTCACTCTTAATTGCGTTGTCATTCAGGATGGAGGTAATCCAAGTTAACCGAATTAAATATTACCCGTACAATAATGTCTTATATTTTTCTATCGACCCCCCAATTGACCCTAACAATGTTATGTCAACCCCTTTGGCGACCACTGGTATATACAATCTGTAAGGATATGCAGAAAAACGTGTACAATTCTTGAACAACGTAAAAAAAATGAACTGTTTCAAATGTTACTTTGGCAGCATCAATTACAACTAAATTCAATGAATGAGATGCACAAGGTACAAAAAAGGCTCTAGGATTTATATTCCTATTTTTTTTTTTCTGCAAGCCACTATGTTTACCACATATATTTTCCCGTTATCATATCTTTTCCAAGCATATCTTGAATATCTAATTCATAATCTGTTAAGAGTTCACCTAACAGTTTATGTCAGAATAATTTTGACGAATCTTGATGCTAAGTAAGCTCCAGGTCCCGATGGTATTTCTCCACTTGTTCTCAAAACCTGTGCTCCTGAACTTACTCCTATTCTTTGCCACATTTTTTCACTTTCTTATTCCAAATTTGTTTTTCCTGGTGCTTGGAAATTTGCTCATATCCAGCCAGTTCCTAAAAAGGGTGACAAATCCGCCCATTGCAATTACTTTTTCTCTTTCTAAAGTAATGGAGAAATCAATTAACCGCCAACTCTTAAACTACCTAGAAACCTTCCGTCTGATCAACAATCGCCAGTATGGATTCCGTCAGTGTCGATCCACTGGTGATATTCTGGCTTATGTTACCCATTTATGGACTAATTCAATGGAAAGGTACGGTGAAACACAAGTAGTTGCTTTTACCATCTCAAAGGCTTTCAATCGTGTTTGACATAAAGGTCTTCTACACAAGCTTCCATCTTATGGTTTGCCAATTGTTTTTTGTAATTGGTTATCCGGTTTTCTCTCTGAACGCTCATTGAGGGTGATGGTAGATGGCTCTCTGTCTTCTTTCTCCACTAATGCCGTGTCCCCCAAGGTTCAGTTCTTTTCCCCACTCTTTTCCTCTTGTATATTAATGACCTTCTTCCATTGACTAGAAATCCTATCCGTAGTTTTGCGATGATAGCACATTGCATTCTACTTTCCATTTGAGAAACCTTGCCCTTCTCAATCAGCTTCAATTTCTCGAAAATCTGCTACCAATTCCTTAAATACGATCTTCAGGTAATTCTCCAGTGGTGTAATGACAACTTAATTGATTTCAACTCTTCTAAAACTCAGTCTTGTCTTATATCTCGCAAAAAGGATTCTTCTGCTGCTATGCTTATGTTTAGTGACACTCCGATTTCTAAGCAAAATGATATATCTCTTTTGGGGATTACCCTGACTTTTGAACTCTCTTGGCACAAGCACATTACAAATATTGCTTCCTCTGCATCTAAAAAACTTGGTTTTCTTTTTTTCGCTCTCGGTGTTACTTTTCTTCAAACAGCTGCTCACTCTGTATAAATTGCAAATCCGCCCTGCCATGGAATATTGTTCCCACATCTGGGGTGGTGCCGCAAAACCTCTCTCAGGCTTCTTGATTCCATTCAGAAGAGGGCAGTTAGGTTAATTAACGATTCATCTCTAACAGAGTCTCTCCACTCGCTGTCTCATAGACGCACTGTTTCTGCTGCATGCCTCTTCTACAGATACTTCCATGGGAACTGTTCTTTTGAATTGGCTTCTATAATTCCGCTCTCTCTTTCAAAACAGTCCGAACACGTGCTGCACCAGCCAACGTCCATTTACTATCCAACTTCAAACTCACCGAACCAACTTTTCATCTTCCTCTTTTATTCATTCAACTGCCGTTTTCTTGAACAACCTTCCTTCATACGTATTTCCTGAAAATTAAGTGTCTACAGAAGTTCAAGTCCAATATCAACAAATATCTTCTTTCGTCTTCTCAACCTCCAACTCAAGCACGGTACTAAGTACTACAGGTTCTAATACCTCTCGTGTTTGGGGTTTACATAAAAAAAAAAAAAAAACACCAAACAATACAAGTCCAAAGAATAATCCACTGGAGTAGTTTACATAAAAAAAAAAAAAAAACACCAAACAATACAAGTCCAAAAGAATAATCCACTGGAGTAGCATTACCAAAAGAACAAAAAGTAGAATCTTCAGAGGCAGTAAAAATCCAGTAGTTCTAATATATAACGATAACATTGTTACCATCTAATACAAGTAATCACTGTGAGAACTCCTAGTTAAAGTCACTTTTCTGTACACCAACCCTGAGGGACAAAGAGTCACAAGAACAACAGTCACTCTTAGGTTAACTGATCGAAGTTCATCTCTCCTTTTGAAGACACGTCTAGCAAATGTATTAAGGAGAATTAAATGCAACCTGAGATCAAACAAGTAAAGGTTTATTTTTACTGCAGTAAGTCGAAGTTCTCGTTTATAGTTCCAATAGTTGTGACAATCAAATAAGATATGATCCACATTCTCTTCAGCCCCTTACAGACAAAGTGCAGTAGGAGACAAACCTAGTTTAAACAGTTTATTGTTAATGTTGCCATAACCCGACAGCAGGAATGGACTGTGCAATCCTGGAGAAAACCATAAAAATTCTTTGTTCTTGAACTCTCTAACCAAAGGTAAAAATTATCTCGTTACACTACCAAGATCTGAGGTATTCCAATCTCTTTGCCACTTTTCAATGTAGATGGAATGCAGTCTTTTCCTTTCAGAAGCCAAAGAGTCACTCAAATCAAGCTGCACATCTTCCAAGGAAACGGTGTGCTTTCTTCAGATGATAATTCACATATCTGTATTGGATCTCATAATGAACTGGTAGTTTTCCCAACAGAACCTGTAAAGCTACAATAGATGTAGTCCTACATGCTCTAGACATCATCATGAGGGCAGCATGCTGGGCCTGTAACAACTGTTTAATCACAGCACATTTAGTAGCTCTGTAGCCCCAAGCACCAGCACCATAGGTAATAATAGACAAAAAGACATAATTGTAATATAGTCTGAGAGAGTGACCTCTCAGACCGCACTCCTTTCTGGTTACTAATCATAATCTTGCTAGCATGGATTTACATTTTTCCTTTATGTACCTTACATGAGGCAGAAAGCTTAAGGTGTCATCAATATAGATGCCTAAATACTTTGTTGTGGAATTATACTTAATGGACTGCCTTCAATACTTGATCAGTGGAGGGTGCCCCCCTATCTAGCTTATCCTTCAGCAACATCTGAGATGTTTTAGACGTTGAGACCAGGAGTTTGTGTATTTCAGACCAGGTGAAAAATTCCTGCAGTACATGATTGGCTGTAACTTCCAAAGATGTCCTTGAGTTTCCCTGCACAAGAATGGTAAGGTCATCATCATATGCAATCATGGTGGTGGCTTCAAATTTTCTGTTAAGTCAAGAGTCAAATACAAGAGTCCAACACAAAGGGCCCCAATATTGACCCCTGTGGACACTCTCGTGAAACATTCCTGGAGACCTGTACAGATCTACTCTTGATGTTTATGGAACAATGTGAGAAATAGCTTGACAAAAGATTGTATATTGGTCTTGACACTTTCATCCTCCCTGAACCTCTCCAGGACACTTTGCCATCAAAGGGTGTCATCAAGCAAATATTTAGTTGTAGTCTCTGCCTGTGATGCTAGAAGAGAAGCAATTGCATCCTCTGCACCCTTGCCATGTGTAAATCCATATTGCACTGGAGACGGAAGGCTTTTATTAGTGTAAGCAATCAAAACACGTCCAGCAATAACCTTCTCAAGTGCCTTGCCCAAAACAGGGAGTAAGGCAATAGGCCTGGAGGACAGATCAGACCCATGCTTTTCTGGTTTTTTTTAGTAAGATCTTCAGATTAGCAATCTTCAATGCCCTAGGAAAAACGCCCTGCAAAAGGCAAGAGTTAAACAAAGCAAGGATAACAGCAGGAACAATCTTCCAAACCCATTCAATCACATCAACCTCCAAGCCATCATTACCTGGGCATTTTCCAGAGCACATCAATTTGATAGCAGAGTCAATCTCCTCTATTGAGAAAGGGAATTCATCATGAGAACCGGTACAGGTAAAGTTTTTCATTTTGATTTCTGCTTCCATGGGATGAACACAATCCTCATTATCCTGATGGATAATAACATCAAGGATCCTATTAATAGTAGGTGCCCAAGACAAAGTATCCTGATCATCTGCCTGAACAAAGAATAAATAAAAAAAAAAAAAAAAAAAAAGAAACGCTTACCTTCAATACTTAATATTGATCGCGCCTTCGTTTTTTTTTTCTGTCCCTCTCTGGCCGCTTCATACCTCCCACCGTCTACAATCAAGCGCAGCGTTCTGACCCCCTTCGTTTTCGTAGGCGCCCGCATACAGAAAGGACCTTGAACCATGGACACTCAAATCGCGTGTACTTAGATACCCTTGGCCTGACCACTTCGCTACGGCAGTCATGGTTTCGGAAATGTATAATAGTTTGTCAGCCAGTATATAATGAATAAGAATCTGTTTATAATTCGGTAGACCACGTATTTAGAAGATATGGATTACAAGGACATCACTGTATTTATGAATCAAATGTGCCAGAACCACGGTGAGCTCAAACGCTTGTGCTATTGTACCTTCACTTTTGAACACTAAGCTATGTCGGATTACTTAAAATTCTTTGTTATCGTCTATGCACCCGTTTAGCCATTAATACTGTCAAGGAGTATAAAATGTAAACTGAGTTCTGTTTATTCTCCAACACGACGACAAAGTCAGGAGTTTTCACCTAATCATTTTTACACGAATCATTGCCGTATTTAGCAATCACGGGAGCTCGAACTGTAGTCCATTCAAACAATTGTGCGACTGCACTTTGGCTATCTTAGGCATAAGTACTTAATATTTACCACAGTGCTGTGCTCGTTCGATTATGTAGCATAACGCTCTTGTTATTGCTATAACTGTGTTATCAGTGATCAGCGACCCCAAGGCGATTCGCTAGTAAACCACAACTACATGAAACTACCTGACCGTAAAAAAAACGCTTTTATAGGCGGCTAAAAATAAGTAAGGAAGAAGACGAAACTTTGCCGTAGTCGACGTCACTGGGAGGATAATGCTCGAAGATGAGAATTCTGAAAGTTGTGATCGTGTGCACTGAACTGTGAAGAACCTTGTTAGGCTAGTATATACAGTATTTTGTTTTGCTGTACATTTGATCTAAAATGTACACAAAAAATAATTTTTGCTTTGTCTTGAATGATGATTTTGTATAAACTGTATTGCTCTTGTTAATATGTCTAATTTAAAACACAACGCATTATCAGTATTCCTTTCTTGCTGGGTTGTGACTTTACTGTGAATTTGTAAAGCACGAATAAGAAGTGAAGGAAGTACTGAAAAGGTACGAGCATCACAAATCTTGCCTTATTCACTAATGAAAATAAACTGTTTATTTTGTATTACTGATTTTAAATTTTCTTCGTGGTTCATATTAATCGTCCACTTGCATGTTGAGAGGAGACTAAGAGTAACTTTACAGATAGTATTTGATTATACTGATGCCATTATAATCATGTTAAATAACCATTACGTTTTTAAAAAGAAATAAAAACAAAGTTTCTATTTATACTGGAGGGATAGCTGTGTCGCAGAAGTTTTAGCAGCTTCATCGTTACGATATCTGCATGTGGCGCTTAGGTGGCAGTTGGCTGCGCAATGTAGATTTCAACAAGTGTGCGCTTTAGAACAAGCACCTAACCACATGACCACGGCCATCATTCAGATAGTTACTTTACCCGTAAACACACATTTGTAGTAGTCGATGATCTAGAAATTCCCAACGAAGCTAATTAGGTGAAACATTTTTTGTTTTATTTTGACGTGACTTACAGAACTAACACCACCGAACTGACCATTAAGTACTTAAGTTATAAAGCAGAGCATATAAATTCGGAACGTTGGACAGTAAATTATAAAAGTGTTTACCCATGAAACGACGAAAACTGCACTGCTTTCAACTTGTTTATACAAACGTATTAAAATCAGTTAGCATTTCGCCATTTTTTTCATTTTCTTCATTTGAAGGCACTTTTTCTCCAGTTTAGTCGCGCGTCAGACGCAACTATTCTTTCGCTGTTTGAAATTCTTCCGAGATTACGTATTGCTTACACATTTTCCTTAAAAGTGTATATGATTCAGTTCAGATCACGTGTAAATAAAAATCTTTATAAACGAAGCCCTTTCAAGTTACATTAGTAACAACTATCATGTCGTCGTGTGTGGTCTAATACAAAATTAAATAACCGGTTAGCGTTAACGTTGATCGAGTTGACGAAGATATGATCTTTACTGTGTGCGTTCCCCTAATAAATAACTCATGACAAGTTCAAGTTTCTAAATATCTTAAAATTGCGTACACTGAAGTGTGAGAGTGAACCAATATGTACTCCTTTGATTGAAGGCGCACAATATTTGCAAATTAAATAAATATGTTTTTCTCAAATTTTCTGTACCTAATAGAAAAGTTGAGAAAAGAAAAGCAATAGCTTACAGCATTATATGAAAGTTCGTTTTAAACTGTTGTTCCAATCTGATACCGTTACAGATAAACAGAGAAGGATTCTAGCCAACTTATTTGTGTTGTGTCGAACAACACAATTAAGTTGGCTAGAATCCTTCAGTCTCTTTAAGCCAACCGGCTTCGTCTTGCGGCTATGAATGGATTAAATCTTTGTTAGTAACTTAATACCGATGCCGAAAGAAAAATATGATAATTTGCTTACACTCGTCGCCAACGTTGTTCCATCAGTGTACATCAAGTATTCTACGGCACTTTTTTAACAAGCAATAATTAGCATTAAACTTAATTCCGATACTCTACCTGCATTATCTAAACAGTCTTTTTTTTTTTTTAACCTCAAACGCGAAAGGTGTTAGAACCTGCAGTACTTAGTACGTGCGTGGGTTGAATGGTCAGAAGATGAAAGCAGATACTTGTTGATATTAGACTTGAATTTCTGTAATTTTCAGGAAATTCGTATGAAAGGAAGTTGTTAAAAAACGGAAGTTGAAAGAATAAATGAGGTGAAAGAACAGTTGGTCTTGTGAGTTTGAACATGGACAGCAAAAGGATGCTAACTGGTTGCGGCACTGGTTGTCCAGAGCGAGAGAAGGGGAATTATACACTGGTGTGCAAAACTTAAGGACCACATTATTTCTAAAGGTTACAACAACAAAATAAAACGAAACAGCCCGTGGCGATTTGCATAACTGTGGCCGTTCAGTAGAAAGCTGGTGCACATGCAAAATTTTGAATCGTGATGAGAGGGCTCACATAAAATTAGAGGGTTGTCTGTTAAAAACGCTTGAAAAGGCTTTGCTACCCACTATTACTCAACAAATCCTCCAGACGAAACCACCTGAAATCTATGCCATCGCAGGAAAATCATCAATCACTAACTTGGCAGCCACCACAGAACGCATCCTCTCAGCATTCGAACAAAGAGCTGAGCTAGCAACCACATATCTCGACATAAGCTCAGCCTTTGATGCCGTGTCGATCCCGGCCTTGCTCCTCCTACTTAAGGAGAAATTTCACATTCGAGGTGATATGCTGTGCTTTTTGGAATCTCTTCTCTGTCACAGGGTACTTATTCTCCATCGGCAACAACACACCCTATCCTGCGACATTACTGCTGGAGTACCGCATGGGGGTGTCCTATCCGGTGTCCTGTTCACAGCTATCATCGTGCCCATTATTGCCTCAACGAATGGTCTCCTATGCTATGCCGATGACCTCAAACTGCTGACTCAAATTAACCCTGGCGACAACCCCGTTCAGCCCAGCAACAGGATCAATTCCCAACTTAAGGATCTAGAATTGTACCTGGCAAACTTTAATCTAAAAATCAACCCACTGAAGTCTGCTCAGGTTATATTCTCCCTTAAATCCATGCCGACAGTACTCAACGTTTCACTCGCAGGGGTACGAATACCAAACGTACCCTCACACACAGACCTTGGCGTTCTGTTTGACCAAAAGATGTCCTTTGTCAACCAGATTGACAAAATCAGTACCAGATTTTCTCGTCTACGGTGGATCTCAAAGCAGCAGCTGCTACACGTCCGACATCCTGTCACTGTTAAAAGGTTCATCACCTCCACCGTCTACCCCGCCATTCTCTATGGTGCAGAAATATGGGCCTCTGCTGCACCTACAAACCTCAAGCGGGTGTACACCGCTGAATACTGGCTACTGAAATGGGCCAACAACAAGCTTCGGCTACCTCCTGCTACCACAACCACCATGATGGCACAAACACTCGACATCCCGAGGTTGAAGTTCCTGATCGTGGAAAAGAGGCTGGTCTTCACAGCCAAACTCATCACAGGCCAGATATCATCTCCAAATATTTGGAACGCTTGCTCTTGGAGGATTCCAGAGCCAAGCCTAAGGTCGGTACCAGCACTCGTGGCTCACCACAACAGGCTTGTACTCACTGAGAGATTTCTTCCCAAGCAGATACTCCCCGTACTCAACCGTGTGGACGCTGACATCGACAGCATAATAAGTAACAAGAAGGACAGACACAACTTTATCAAAGCCCTTGAACCTTGATATTTATTTATTTGTATTTCTTATGTATTTATTTCTGTACTTGTGTCTAGCTCTGTGTTTTTATGCTGTATTTGTATTTCTCTTGCATTTGTGATCGGTATTTTGTAGCCTTTTTGTATGTTCGCTGTACTTTGTAGCCTTTTGTATTTGTATGCCGTACTTATCTTATCTAGATGTGAACCCCTGGCGCTCGTCGCCGTGATGGGATATTGTGCTGTAACTCTACTTCACAATAAAGATTTATTTATAAACAGATAAAAGCAGCAGTTAAGTGCAAATTACTGAATGGTGAGCACGATTGTTACAGACATTCGATTGGTTTCATACAGTGCTACAGACAACGAAATGGCCAGTAGACAACATCTGGATGACTTTACCGGCGGTCGAATAATTGGGAAGGTCGAAGTGCGAGAAGTGTGGCTGCAGAGTTCAGTATCGCCCATAGCATCGTTCACGTGCGTGGTCGGCCTTCAGAACGACAGGTACAGCTATTCGAAGGACCAGTGGTGGTCGTCCACGAAAAACAACGCCCAGTATACTCCTACAAGCCAAGAGGGACCGACACCAGACAGCGGGCTTCATTGCAAACCAGCTGCACAGGACGCAGGATATCGCGGTTTACTGTGGCCAGGCGATTCCACAAAGGTGGACTGTTTGCCCGACGCCCAGTAAGCTGTGTCTCTTTAACACCTGCCCATCGGAGACACCGTTTACAGTGGTGCATCGAACACAAGGAATAGACAGCAGCGCAATGGAGTAAGGTACTCTTTACTGATGAGAGTAAATTCAGTCTCGGCAGCGATTCTGGACGTCAGCTAATCTGGCGAGAGGTTGGCACACGGTATCACCTCGCAAATATCACTGAGAGGGATCAATATGGCGGTTGAGGTGTTCTCGTCTGCGGAGGCGTTATCTTGAATGGACGTACACAACTCCAGATACTGGAAGGCGGGACTGTAACAAGTGCACGCTACTCTACTGAGGTAATCCTTCCCTATGTCCCCGATTTCGTGTTTATGGATGATAACGCAACACCCATCGCACTGCGGCTGTTGATATGTTTTTGGAAAGAGAGGACATTGTTCGTATGGATTGGCCTGCTCGTTCCATCGATCTAAATCCCATCGAACACATATGGGACACTCTGGGGAGACGCCTAGCGGCACTTCCACACCCACCAGAAAATGTTCACCAGCTGAAGATGGCGCTGACAGAAGAATGGACGATGTTACAGCAAGAACTTATCAACAACATTGTTCTAAGTATGGACAGGCGGTGCAAAGCCTGCATCGACATTAGGGGTAGCCATATCTCCTACTGAGGACCACCTCTTCCCTTTGTTCCATCTTTGGCAGTGATGCATCTGTATCATGGTAGCCAGTGCTATGTTGCCATTTTTGAATAAAATCCCTCTGTACTGTTTTGTTGTTTCCGTTGTTGTGTTGGTGTTGTTTCCTTCATCATCTCTGTACCTCACAAGGTTCGTTTGGTATGCTTTTCCCATATCCAGGCCACTCCTATGAGAAGCTACAGGTGAAAACCTGACTGGTCCTTAAGTTTTGTACACCAGTGTGGAAGGGAACTCAGAAGAACATTGCCCATGGAAGTATCTGGTGGTTCTGTTTCTGCTGCAAGAAAAGGCATGCAGCAGAAACAGAACGTCTGTGAGACAGAGTGTAGAGACTCTGTTACAGATGAGTCATTAATTAGAACTAGGAGCCATCATTTCAAGTTATGGGGGGGGGAGATGCTTAGACTGGATTGCAGGAAGGTTTATTTTAACCAGCGAATTATAAATTACTGGAATAAGTTCCCTCCATGGGTGGTAGAGGCTGACAGTTTGGGGAAATTCAAAGGTCAGCTGGATAATTACCTACGGTAAGAGGGAAACACACAGGTTGTCTTATTTCCTTTTTTCTTATTAATTAATTTTTTTTAAATTTTCTTCTTATTATTATTATTTTTTTCTTGGCTGGTGGAGCATAAGCCATAGGCTTCCTTGAACCATGTGGCCAATGTTAATACTAATTAACCTAACTGCCTTCTTTTGAAGCCGACCGGGCTAGCCGGGTGGGTAAAGTGCCTGCCTAGCAACCCAAAGGTCGCGGGTTCGAATCCCGCCTCGGGCTTGGATCAGAGTACTGCAAAAATCTTGGAGGTGCATTATGGCCATAGAAGCCGATGCGCCAACAGCTAACTAAAAAACAAACAAACAACCATTCTTTTGAATGGAATCTAGAAGCCTGAGAGAGGTTTTGGAGCCTCCACCCCAGAAGTGGGAATCCATGATAGGGCGGATTTGACGTTTGTAAAGAGTGAATAACTGTTTGGAAGAAAAATAATGCCGAGAGAGAAAGAGAAAATCCAGTTGGTTAAATGCGGAATAAGAATATTTCTGATGTGGTTATGCCAAGACAGATTAGAAGTCAGGGTAATCCTGAATAGAAATATCTGATCTTGTCTAGAAATCTGAGTGTCTTCGAAGGCAGGACTGAGTTTTAGAAGAATTGAAATTAACTAAGTTGTCTGTGCCCTCTTAGAGAATTCCTTGAAGATCTGCATTTAGGGAATTCTTAGAGAATAATCGAGAAGTTGAACGTGTTTGTGCCGGGGTAATGTTTCTCAAACTGGATAGTGGAATGCAATCTGCAGTCATTAGCGGAATTATGGATAGAATTTCCATTCAGTAAAAGAAGCTCATTAAAAATATATGAGAAGAAAAGAGTGGAAGAAAGAACTGAATCTTGGGGAACACTGAGTTATTGGAGAAGTCAAAAAACAGAGCCGTCTAACATCAAATGCATTGAGCGGTCAGAGAGAAAACTGGATATCCAATTAAAAAAAAAAAAAAAAAAAAAAACAGTTGCCAAATCATAAGATGGAAACTTATTTAGAAACCCTTTATGCCAAACACTATCAAAAGCCTTTGAAATGTCAATAGCAACTGCTTAACATAAGCCAGTGGATCGACACTGACGAATCCACGCTGGCGATCGTTGATCAGATGGAAGGTTTCTAGATAATTAGAGGTTGGTGGTTAATGGATTTCCCAATTACTTTAGAAAGAGTAGAAGTGCCATTGGACGATAACTGGTGAGAGGGATTCGTCACATTTATTAGGAACTGACTAGTATGAGCAAATTTCCATGCAGAAGGAAAAACGCCAGTGGAACAAGAAAGTGTAAGAAAATGACACAGAACGGGAGTAAGCAGGAGCACAGGTTTTGAGAACAATTGTAGAAATACCATCAGGACCTAGCGCTTTCTTGTCTTCAAGACTGTTTAAAATCCTTCTGACGCCCTTTTGACGGAAGACTAGGGCAGGCATTGAACGAAGCGTACCAAAATCATCAATATACAAGAGTCATGCCGGGTGGGTAAAGTGCCTACCTGGTAACCCAAAGGTCGCGGGTTCGAATCCCGCCTCGGGCATGGATCAGAGTACTGCAAAAAAAAAACCTTGGGAGGTGCATTATAGCCACAGAAGCCGATGCGCCAATAACTAACAAAAAAAAAAAAAAAAAAAAAACAAGAGTCAGAAAAGTAGGATGCCATCAGGTCGGTCTTATCTTTAGCTGAGGTGGCAATAGAACCAGCGGGTTTTAACAGAGGTGTGAGTAGAGATGTGGGAAAGTTACGGCCAATAGCTTTGGCAAGAGGCTAGAATGCTCGACTATCGTTTAGATAAGCAAGTTTTCTACTCTTAGTATGTTAAAAATCTTAGGTTGGACTGATTTACAATTGTTGCGAGCTACGGTGTATGCAGAAAATGAACCTGAAGATTTTGGATATAAGCCAAATTCGATATCTTGCTTAGCGCATTTATTGGAAAACCAACGTTTAGATAAATGACAAGATTTTAAGGTGGGGATGGAATAATTTCACTGATACGATTTGAGCAAACATATATATCAGAAGATTTAAAACAGCAATCAAACCACGCAGAAGAAGAAGAATAAAAATCTTGCAGATCATTCCATTTTGCATTTTTGCAATACCAAAAAAATGAGGTTGAGAATGGCCCGAGTGAAAGATTCCACTGGAGAAGAGACTCACTAAGGTGTCGCCACAGTCCACTCACATCGACTGTTTACTTGGAAGGTTTGTTTTTGAGAAAAAGATCAAGGGTATTGGCCGTTTGGGTAGGATTTTCGGGTGTTTTTGTAGAGAAATGAACAATCTGTGTGAGGTCATTTGCAATTGCAGAACCCTCAGCATTTCGACCAGATGGGTCTCTCTGACTAGAAAAAGGAAGCCAGTTGGAGTTGTGAACCCCTAACCCCCCAAGGAAAATTACCTCCTTGTTAGGCAAGTTGGACAGGAGAAATTCAAGTTTCAAAGAAAGGAAGTCAAAAAGTTTCAAGCGATTAGTAAAGTTCTGAGAAAGATAGAGGCAACAGATAAATTTAACCGAATGGGGTGGAGAGATTTTGAAGATCGAAAAGTGGAGATTCCAAATGACTAAGTATCTGAGAGGGAATGTCAGAGTGTACATATGCGTATAGTACTTTGAAGCGAAAGGATCGTACGGGGAATAATTAGGACAAGTGAGATGAGCAGTTGAATCAACTGATAATTGGGATTCTGTCAGTAGAAGTAAGCGGAGCTTGCAGACTGGGAGTGGGAATGGACGTCTCTGAGATTGGAATTGAAACCATGTATATTTGTGAAATAAACGAGGAAGTGTTTAGATCTTTTCGCAAATAAGTTCTGTTAGTTTGACTACTCATGGTGTATTCAGTAGTAAGAAAAAGTAGGGCGGACATGTATGAAGTAATGAAATTTTTGAACATGGCGTACACACCTCAAAAATATATCCAACTCGAAATTCTTTCCTTTTTATAGAAATTCGAAATTCTTTCCTTTTTATAGGCTTGTACACTCATACACACACACACACACACACACACACACACACACACACACACGTCTATTGTCTTCTACATGTCCCCCCCTTCTTGAATGCAGTATTGTTAGCTTTCGACGGTCCGCGCTCGTTTCGCTTGTATGATTACATAAGACTTGTGATCAGTGCTGAATCCATAGTGTTTGCACGGGGGGGGGGGGGGAATTTAAACATAATAAAAAATAAAATAATAAAATTCCGTTTATTAGCTCTCGGTCACTCGTTCCTACAATGCATAGAGCAGCGTTTCTCATACTGTGTTCCGCGAAACACTAGTGGTCTGTGAGATGTGAACAAGTGTTCCGCGAAAAATCATAATTAATAATTAAAAAAATAATAATAAAATAAATTTTGCATATTTGTAGCGTACACGACTTTTGTATCATTATAATGTTTAACATAATTTTTTTTTCCGGTTATTAATATACTGGCATAGACTAATAATCAAATAGATCACAGAACACTTTATTTTGGCGGACATCGCATAGAGAAGTATGCATAGAGGTAATGACACCTACAAAAAAAAAGTAGGCCAACCGGGCTAGCCGGGTGGGTAAAGTGCCTGCCTGGCAACCCAAAGGTCGTGGGTTCGAATCCCGCCTCGGGCTTGGATCAAAGTACTGCAAAAACCTTGGGAGGTGCATTATGGCCACAGAAGCCGATGCGCCAACAACTACTAAAAAAAAAAAAAGTAGCAATGTGGTGATCTAGTAATGCCATTCGTATGCGATTTAGCCTATAGTACGCGGGTTGAAGTAGAGGAGGAAGCGAACCGATATCATAACTAAACTCACTTCCTTGTTTAAATTTTTTTTGATAATTATTAGTATTTCGAAATATTATTATTAAAACATGTGACCAGTGGTTGAAAAAAGGAACTTTAAAACGAGAAGCAAAGTACTTCTAGTAGTGCAACTGTGATCGATGAAAACGAACACAATATTGTCACACTTCAAAGTGAGGATGAACAATCGCAGCCTTTTGTTCCCCAAAAATCCGAAGTGAAAAAACAGGAACCAACTAATAAAAGACCAAAACTAAAGTATAATGACAGTTATTTGAATTTCAGCTTTACATGTGTTGGAAATAAAGATGTTCCTGATGCACAGTGCGTCACATGTAATAAAATATTAGCTAACAGTTCTTTGGCTCCCGCTAAACTTGTGTTCCGTGAATACGTTGTGAGATAAAGTATTCCGTTCAGCAAGGTCTTTTTGAATTATCCAGTGTGGTGAAGCATCTGCATTCTTCTGCTGAAGACGTCGTTGGTGAAAATTTGAAGGGCTTGAAAGTTGAGGAGCAAGAGTTGATCCCAGCAGGAAGACGATGGAGCGATGGTCACTTGTCGTTAGGTCAGTTTCTACGTGCCAGTCTCATTTTCAATTAAGGCTTTAAGATTGACTTCTGAGATGTTCTGAACCTTACTTTTAAGTGTTGTCCGTTGTTTTTCGTAGTTGGGGCTGGACAATAGGATGTGATTCCAGGATTCCTCTTCCTCACAGGAGCAATGATGATTTGTCGCCAGTCCGGATTGGAACAGTTTCGCTTTAAGAGTATCATGGCCTGTTAGGATGGGTAGAACCAATTACAATGCGGCTTATTCGTGGCAAAGGTGACATCCGGGATAAAATGTCTAGTGACCTCTCCAGTGGGACTTTCATCCCATCTAACTTGCCAAGGGGAGAGTGTTTATTTGATAGGTTTATATTTTCCTATTTGATATTTGTAGCAGGATTGCAGTCTATTCCAAGGAGTGAGGTTGGTAGGCCTTTTTTGTGTTTGTAGATGAAGCTATAAGCTATATATAGGTCCAGGGGAAGGGCCCCCTGACAGAATCTGCGGTGCATTAGTTGAGGTTGTTCTTGGTACTCGGTGTGTCGCAAGCAGCATGGTTCTTCGCATGGAAAGGAATTTGACCCGGATTTTACTGTTAGTTACCCTATGGAACCAGACCCAGCAGCATAGGAGGCAATTGGCAAGAACACAGCTTTATAGTAGAGAGATAGGGTTCTTTTCGTGAGTCCCCAGTCCGAACGGAAGATCCTGATGATGGCTCTAGTTGAAAGCTTTGGTTTTTTTGCTAAACTGTTCACGTGTGGTTGGAAACTGAGCCTGTCGTCCAATATTATGCCAAGGTGTTTCGTTTGTACCACATATGGAATTTGCTTCCCGTGATTGAGAACATTAGGGGGGTCTGCAGTAATCCAACCTGCTTTTGAAAACCATTAGCTTTGTTTTTGTGTTTGATATTTTTAATTTATTTTTGAGGGTACAGCTTATCCAGGACAATGTTTACTTGGTCCTCAAGGATTCTCCTGGATCTTCCTGCAATGCAAATAACCAAGTCGTGTGCATAGGCGAAATTGACGCAGTTGTCAAAGCTTCTGGTGAGCCAATGGTCAAGTACAGAGTTCCAAAGGAGTGGTCCTAGCACTGACCCCTTGGGCAACCTCTGTTTATAAATTTTGAACATGATTGGTGTTGGGCAATGACCTGAATTGATCTGTTACTGAAGTAGGATCTTATGACTTTGTAAAGATATTGATTGCAGTTTGCCAGTCTAAGGGACCTGAGGGAACTCTCCCACCAAAGGGTATCAAAGGCGCCCTCAAAAACCACAAAGATGGCCATCTCATAGACTGCTGTGGAATGTGTACAGTGTTTTACAAGGGCTGCAATGGCATCGTCCGCGGAGGATCCTTTCTTGAAGCCATACTGCGAGTTGGATGAAAGGTTTTGTGAGTTTAGGACAGTTTGGATTCTCCGACCAATCATTCTTTCAAACAGCTTTCCCAGGTTGGCTAACAGAGAGATTGGGCGGTATGCTCTGGGGTCGGTGTAGATATCTGAGTGCCCGACATATGGATGACTGGACCCAGAGTATCCCAGCATAACATCGTCCAAAGCATGACATCCCCCACCACCGGCTTGTTTTCATCTCACGGCGCATCCAGGAGCCATCACTTCCCAAGGTAAACGATGCACACGTACCCGGCCGTCCACATGGTACAACAGGAAACGTGATTCATCGGACCAGACGACCTTCTTCCAATCACTCAAGGTCCAGTTTCGCTGCTCGCGTGCCCATTGTAGGCGCTGTCACCGGTGAACCGTGGTTAGCATGGACACTTGGAGCGGCCTGCGGCTACGCAGCCCCATTTTCAACAGGGTTCTATGTACTGTGTTGTGACACATGGCTCCCGTCACCAGTATTCCAATTACCGGCCAGTTGCGCCACAGTCTCCATTCTGTTGCCACGTGCCATCGATGAGCCGTAGGCGTCCAACACCTCGCCGGCGGTTTGTGGGTTTTCCTTCCTCGAACCCCTTTCGGTAGGTACCAACCACGGCTGACTGTGAGCATCCCACTAGCCGTGCCGTTTCGGATATGCTCTGACTCAGATGTCTGGCCATTACAATTTGGCTTTTGTCAAACTTGCTTAAGTCCGATGCCTTTCCCATCTGAAGAACAAGAATAACACTGATTAACGGAGCTGAGTATCATGTGTTTTTTATACCTTGTCCCGACCCGCGCACACGCCGTAGTTCACCTGCGTTGCTTTGATTTGCATAATGACTCGCTGGTCATAATGTTTTGGCTCATCGGTGTATATTTACACCTCCATAGCTGAGTAGTCGGGAACTGGAGTGCAATAGTCCACGTTGTTTGAGTAGACCGGGGTTGAAGCCCGTTAGTGCTAAATACGGTCGATTTTACAACCCGCACTGGACCAGCGTGGCTGATTATGGTCCATTTCTCTCAACATGACGGTGACAAGGTCCCATCCTGCAATATATATATATATATATATATATATATATATATATATATATAGAGAGAGAGAGAGAGAGAGAGAGAGAGAAGTATATGGGAATAAAGTAATTAATATTTTAAATTTCTGATTAAACTGAACGACTAAGTTTAGAGAATGTAAAACTTCTTTTTCATGAAGCATGCTGCTTTTCGGTCGATTCACTATTATCAATCCGGTTTCTGTCCTTCAGTTTTATTTAAGCATTTGAATTTTTCTTCTAAAGGGGGGATTTGCTAGCCCTTCTCTTCGATGGTGGATTATATTTCTTCGACCTGTCTGAAACTTTTCTTCCAAATGAGTTTCGATACTTCCAATAACGTCATGTATTAAATTTCCTGAACTGTGAATATTTTCAAGAATCTCTATTTCATCATTTTCGTATTTTACCACCTCATCCCCTGTCTTCGATATGTCTGGCTAGCATGTATCTACCAGGAGCATAAGCGCTTTCCATCATAGTTCTCGGGGTTATTGGGGTGCTCAAACCTTTCATCAAGATACTGTGGTAGTTCATGAGGAGAAAAACGTAAAACTATGTAGAGTTTTATTATGTATTGTGAAGCTATTATCTCAGTAATTAATTGATAAGGAGATAACTCTATTTACGTTTCACTTAATCATAGATAAAGAAAGGATAACACGTAATTTAAGAAAAAAAAAATCGAAAGCGCCTGATATTGTAACACACTGCGTACATTAATTGACTTCTTTAAGTGTGACTTAACTATTGGCGTTCGGGAGTGTTAATTAAGTACGTGTCAGTCACTGTTGAACACGTGTGATATCAGACGGGCAAAGTGTGTTCGAATTGGAAAACTGTTTGATAAAGTAGAGCGAACAAGCTGATCTTTACCATGCAATTATATCATCAGTTTATATCTTCCTTGTCGTTTTTTTTTTAAGTTGAACAGTTCATGTAAGACATTTCCTTCTCTGATATCAAACAACAGCCACAATGGTAAATAATATTTTTTCATCGGTTGGAAAGCTTATGTTAAAAAAAATAAAATAAAATACATTTCCGTTAAATCTTACTACGATTATATTTAGTATTCTGTTTATATTCGGGCAAGACTACATTTATTTATTATTATTATTTATTTTTTTTTTTCATTTATTTACACACACAATTTTATGTACATTTTCAATATTTATACATTAATTTATATACAATTTTAAATATATATTCTCATGTGGGAATATGTGTGTGTGTGCGTTTCCGGGTGGCTCCTAGACTAAAAGCCCATCTCCACCTTGACCTCTGTGTTGGTACAGGAACTCTGTATAGCAGGCCTGGAAAAGTGTAAATGTTTGGGTGTGAGATGTTAGTGTGTGTACTGTTATGTGTCAGGCCACTTTTCCACCAGGGAGCAGCCAACAGCTGGGCAGCTGCTGCCTGGTACCCAACCCTGCACTAGGATTCTGGCCTAGGTCTATTATCACTTGTGATGTGCGAATAAGCACTAAATCCCGCACCCACTGGAGGTAGTGCAATACCAGTGGGTGCAAGGGCAAGACCACATCTGTCCGAGGAGTTTACAAGTAATCATATGGAGGCGACAAAGGAGATACCCCCAGAAGATCAGTGAGGCATGCCCATGCCTCACCAGAAGGAAAGGTGGGGTAGCAGGGGGGAAAGGCGACTGGTCGTCTCATCATCCTGCCAGGAAGGGGTGTTAAAGGAGAGCCAGACTAGTGCTTGGCTCAGGCTGCCAGAACGGCTGCTATTCGTCCTTCATTCAGATCTTTTGTCCATCTTCGTGGTTGCGGATTGTGCACATTTTGGCTTCTAGCCATTATGTGGCTAGTGCATATTCAGGTCCCGTCTTCTGTACAAGGTTTCAGCGAACTTGGAGAGGGCAACATATTCTTGCCTCCCATCCAGGAGGTGTTGTTCTCTATCTGTGGACAAAAGGTGATCCTTGTGATGAGCTGGCAGTGGAGGTCATCATAAAGCTGGCATTTGTGCATGAGGTGGTGCCAGCTCTCCAACTCTCCACAGTGGCAAGTGGGGTCATCTGTAATTTCCAGGGCTGTAAACTTACCCTTAAAGGCACCATGTCCCATTAGCAGGAAGGTCGCGCGGAGTCCCAACGTGAAATATGCTGGAGCCAAAGTTTTCCAACGTTGCGGAAGAATCGTTTAGTGACGTCCTCCTTTGGGGTACTCACTCATCTGGTTTGCCAGGTCTGCTTGAGATGATTTGGAAGTCTTTTTCTCAGTCAAACGGTTTGTGATAGGATCTGCGTCGAAGCCGACAAAAGTACAGGCTTTTCCCTTGGAGAGTTCATATAATACTCTACATTTAGCCACTTCAAGGTCTTAAGGCAGGGTTGCTGCCAGCACCTGCAGTGCATGTGTGTTAACTGTGCTGCAGGCCCAGGTTATAGCGAGCAGGATGGCTCTATGGATAGAGTCGAGGATTCTGCGATTTACAGTCATGGTAAGCATAGGTAGCTATCGGCAGGAAGGCGGCTATAAAAAAAAATCTTGAGGATCTTCTTTTTCAATTCCCAGTCCCTTTTTGCGACTCTGGTAACAAGGGCTGTATAGCCCCGTTTCTTCTTACAGATGAATATCGAGTTTGCCTGGAAGGAAAGAGAGGAGGGTCCAGTATTACTCCCAGGTATCTAAATTTCTTGGAATGTCATAGTGTGACACCAGCAATCTTAATCTGTGGGGGTCTCCTGTAATCTAGTGCATACCTGAGGAGAATGGGGTCCGTTTTGGCTGCAGAGATCCTAAGGAAGTGGATATTGGTCCACTCCTGTACGATTTTAAGGGCATGATTTGCCTTTCTTTCCTGCTGTTTGCCTCTATCATCAGGATGAGATCGTCTTGCAAAGGCCTGTGAAGACGCCTCTCCAATGTCGGGATTTAGGAATCCATCCAAGACAATGTTCCATAACGTGGGTCCTAAAACGGGGCCTAGTGGACAGCCTCTGTTTATTTTTCTGGTGAGTATTTTATATGGAGCATTCACCATGATGAATCTACTGTAGAGGTAGCTTTGGATTACTCCATAGAGGTTTCCCGGCATCCCAGTCCCCCGGTGCCAGGACGCTCGGCCACCAAAGGGTGTCAAACGCCCCAGCGAAGTTGATACAGATAGCCATCTTGATTTGTTGGGGTGTCTGTGGGTCTACATGAGGGTGGAAGGTTGCATCCAAAATATTGTTGACAGATGCCTCCCAAGAATTGGTAACATCTCAGTATGGTGTTATGATGGTTGAAATTACCTCTCCCCTGGGGAATTTATTAGTGATTACTTTGTAGACCCCCCCCAGGGATCAGTGTTGCCAGTGGTTGCGACCAGATTTTCCCACGAGAGTTTACTGCTACGTATGAGTTTACCGCTTCAGGGCAGGCCAGGAGCGTCTGGCTCTCTGGAATGCTTTTTGTTTGTCCTGGAATTATCTCCGGACTCCACTATGGTACAGCACATGAGGCAGGTTTTCTTCGTTTTATGGCAGCACATTCGCTGCTTTAGTGATGATCACTGTGACTGGTTTTTTGGAGTTGGTCAGGTTCTTGGTTTGTTTGAATTGCAGCTTGCTGTTTATCTTTTTCTGCTATTAGAGTGTCTCTGAACTGGTTCCAGTTTTCAGCGTACAGCGCATATCTGTGTAGCATTTTTCTCTTAGGGTATTGTCTCTGATGGTCTCTGTTGAGTTGGATGGTCAGGACCCTGTGGTCGGACGCTGTCCAGGCATCCTGAGCCTTCCAGTCTGTTATATTGCCAGCAATATTCCTAGTGGCTAGGGAGACATCGATGGTTGCTTCCCATCGTAGGTTGCAGTAAGCCGGTAGTTGCTTAAATTGGTTTAGCACTGTTATTGTTGTTGTTGTTGCTAGGAATTCCTCCAGGCGCTGCCCGTTCCCTGTCCTGTGCCTGTCCGGCATATGGCTGTACCAAGCTGGCGACCTGTAGTTCACGTCTGCTCCTATTATTAGTTTCTGGTTGGAGAGTATATTTGTTACGTGTTATAGGTACCTTGTAGCCATCGTTATGTCCTCTACAGGGCAGCAATACTGGGCTATGATGTAAAAAGCTCTCAGTGCTGAGATAAGATGTGCACAAACTGCCCAAGCCGTGCAGAGGTGAGTGATCCTGGTAACTATTATATCTGGGTTTCTGACCACAATAGCGGCTCAGGGGGTTTCATTTTTAGGCTGTATCATCTTGTATTGTAGGGGGCATGGGCGTCCACAGAAAATTTTCCAGGGGGGGGGGAGGGGGCAAAGCTTAGAGACAAATAATTACATCAATAAATTTTTATTTAATTTTTTAAATAATTATTTAATTAAACAAGTAGATTATAGAATACAGTATTGCATCAATACAAAAACACATACACAACGTATATAAATTTACAATATAAAGGAAACAAGAATATGTATATATATATATATATATAACAGTTTCTTTAGTTAATTATAATACCAACTAGATAAATTGGAGAATTTAGCATAAAATTATTAGGGATGCAAACAGAAACAGATAGCTTCAGCTAATTATTGATGAGTTATATTGAGTGGAGCTAGCCTTAACGTTCCATTCAATGTATCCATATATCTATAATTAGCTATATTATCATTTTAATTTTACTATTTTATATTATTTTATTTTATGTGTTTATTTATAGGGTACAACAAAGAAGTCCAACGTAGGTTACCGAAACTTGGCCCTTTGAACTAATGAGTATAGTTTGCACCCCTAATACATTTATGCTAAATTCTCCAATTTATCTAGTTGGTATTACAATTAACTAAAAAATTGTTATATACAGACAGATGTAATGTACAATCATAAATTTGATGGCATTAATCTGCTCTGTCACTCTTTCTCCTTTTCTATTTCTTATATTCTTTTACATAACTTATATATATATATATATATATATATATATATAGATAGATAGAGAGATAGATAATAATTACAATAATCACGTATCGTATAAGAATTGAATTCTCCGTCAATCGCTTGCAAACCTATTGATGACATTTTCAATAAATTTCTTCTTTACCGCTTCCTCTTCTAGTTTCTTCCTGTGCACACTAATCATACATAAACCTTATAGGCGAGTTTCTGAGATAGTGGACACCTTAACCATGTTTTCATACGTCTCAAGGTGCTGAAACTTTTTTCAATGGTACATGTCGTAACAGGTAATGTCATACCAATAGTTATTGCCGAATTAATATTAGGGAAATAGTCGCAATGTTCCAAAACTTCTGGTAAAGTTTGGGGAATATCAGTCGATGAACCAAAAACAGGAACTCTGTTTTATTGCTGCAATAGATGAAGCACGTGTTCTATGGTTACCCCGCCGAGGGCCGAAACCGGCCAACCCGTAATAAAATTTTAAGGCAGACAAAGCGTCCCATGGTCGAGGGTGTAAGGTTACATATCTCAATCACTTTTCCGTGTTTTTGTGGAATTTTTTACTCGATACCAGGGAGGGGCAAGTTCCCCGTTTGCCCCCCTCTGCGGACGCCCATGGTAGGGGGTATCCCCCTTACTTGATTGGCGGCTGCGTATTGTTCTCGGAGTATGATGATATCTATATTTTCATTGTCGGGACCTAGTCGGCCACTGCCCTAGCTCTATGAGCGTTTAGCTGGAAGGATTTGATTACTTTAGTGTTGAATTGTTTATGGTGTGGTGCCACAATCTGTTCTGGATTGGGTCAAGCTCTTGTATTTTTGGTAGATGGGACACATGCTGTTTCTGAGGGAATGGGAGGCATCCATTTTATGACTTTTGTAGTTAGCACAGACGGGGGTCTGTGTTCTCATTTCGGCAGTTGGTGAAGTTGTGGATCTTGCCAGCAGTGGTCGCAGGTTCGCACAACTTGGGAGCATGTGTGCAACATGTATCCAAACTTGCAGCAGTTGTAATATTTTGATGATAGCCACATGTTCGCGGAATCGGTGGCTACCCCAATGTATATAAACTCTAGTCTGATATATAAGTATTTGGCAGGCTACTTGGCTCAGTTCTACAGACGACTTGACTGTGCTCGATGACTTGGTCTTGATGGTGTGCTTGGGTGTCACATGATCATTTAAATTTTGATCTGGCAAATGTTTGGACAGATTTCTGTCAAACAGTTCTCTTCGATATCCTTATCTAGGTCATATATAAGAAAGGAGGACCCCTTCCTTCTTGGGAGTTCAGCTCTGAGCCCCAGGGTTGCGATCTTGGGGTTGGCTATTATTTGGTTTATTTTCATTGTGTTCTCTGTTTCGATGACCACCCCTGGAGTCGTTGTCTTTCGTACCGATTTTATTTTCGTGGTTCTTAGATCATCGGAGAAATTATCAATTATTGCCTGCTTAATGCCTTCACTAGAATGTTTGTACTCTTTATTAAGGGGTTTCAACACTACAAGGTTAGGTGGCCGAGTGGTGGATTTCTTCTTAGCTTGGATTGGTTGGGTGGCTGTGTGGTCACACTGAGCTGGTGTCCTCAGCGCATCTGCATAGGTGGGAGTGGGCTGTGGCATATTTTTTGTTCCTCCTTCCATATAAACCTCCAGTTTAGCTGTGGCTATTTCTGATTCTAAGTATGTTTTGAATAAAACTGACTCCATTTTATTCCATAAAGTAACAATTTGGCCTCTGAGGCCTGCAGAGATTCTGTTCCTCTGATCACTAAATAGGGCCTCTAGGGCTGTCTTGAGAGAGGGCATACTTTATCCAAGGGGTCCCTTTGGGAGTGCAGGGCCCAGGGGGAATCCATCGGCTTGATTTCATCTTGTTTTCCTGGTTGTAGGGAGCCAGGATTATCATGAGTGTCCTTTGGTTCGCTCTGGCATCTAGTTTCTCTCTCCGATTTAGAGACTATTTGTTTTTTTATTTTTTCTTTTAGCCAAAAGTGTCGGTTTAACCTCTTGGGTATGGGTCTGGTGTTCACGGTTAACTTGTTCGCAATCAGAATCAAGTTGTAGCACCTCAGGCTGGTCACTGCCTTTTTCGTGTGATTCTCCCACCATGTTTGTATCCATTTCGGAGTTTTGAGGTTATTTGGATTAGCGGGTTCTAGGCGCATTAATTTGTTAGAGGGCTCTGAGAGCTCTTGGAGGATAAAAATTCCTAGTCTGTGGGTGTCTCATGAAGCATAAGCCTCATGCTTCCTTGCACTATATGGTTAGTAGTAATAATAATAATAATAATAATAATAATACCGAATGATCAGAAATCCTTCCTCTTCTCTTAAAATTTACACATATTGGCACCTCTTGCTTTTTTAAAAATTCTTTATATACTTATCTTTGCGGTTATAGTGCACAATGGCCACATTTCATTTTATTTTTACAATACTCGGACACATATCTGTAAGCCAGACACTTATATCATTTTTTAACTATGACAATGTCCCTTATCCGGTAGGAGGCCCATTGGACGAACTCCCTTTCTCTTTTCATATATAAATGTGTATACAGTATATCACTCACAAGTCCAAATACTTCCAGGATTCAGTCACACCAATCCTCCACGCAATTTCATATTTCATTCCTGATTCTTGAACTATTGGAGCACCCTTGAATTTTTAATCACATCCTCAGTGGAATCAGTCTCAACCAGGATGCCTTTGTCTCTTATATTCCTTAAGTTTTTCACCTTAATTTTAGATTTAAAAAAAAAAACTGCGCCCCCCTTTTTAACTTTCCCCTTGACTTCCTCACTGGTCTTTAAACTGTCACTATTCGTTAATTATTGTTGCATAACTTTGTTTCGTTTTTATTGGTGCTTTCGCTACAGCTTTTTCAATTCCTTTTTCTAACACAGACGCATAAGTCTCTTGAACTTCAGAGACTAGCTGACAGTCCTTTATTCTTGACTTTAATACCAGATTCTCTATGAAGATTTTGATGGCCTTATCTTCAAGAGTGTCCCACATTTTTATTCTACAGTTCAATATATTAAAAAAGGTAAGAGATTACCTCAGTCTTTTTCGTGGAATGCTTCCAGTCAATTCTCTCCAAATGTAACGAATAAAATAAGATGAAAAAAAAAACAAAAAAAAAAAACGAATTAATGAATTCCCTCACTCACAGAGATACGACCAAATTCGACGCGCAACGGAATCGAAAGCCGAGAGCCCCAACCCGACCCCGAAACACATCAAACCACCGCAGCAAGACCATGAGTGTGAGAAGACATTGTGTCAGAATAAATAATTAAAACATCTTCCAATAATAAATAATTAAAATCACAATTAAAAAGTTAAAATCACAATTAAAATTTTGATGAACACTCAAATTAAACGAAATGCACAGCTGTTTCCCTTCCTTAAGCAGACCACGCTTTTCAGCTGATCACCGTGTTCACAGGATGGGAATATCGCGAAGTGTTTGTGTGTGTATTTGGCTCTTTTTTTGTGTGTGTATTTTTACTTAAGAAAGGGAAACAGCTGTGCATTTCGTTTAATTTGAGTGTTCATCCAAATTTTCATTGTGATTTTAAATTTTTAATCGTGATTTTAATAATGATTTTAATTATCTATTATCGGAAGCGGTTTTAATTATTTATTCTGACACAGTGTCTTCTCACACTCATGGTTTTGCTGCGGTCGTTTGATGTGTTTCGGGGTCGGGTTTGGGGCTCTCTGCTTTCAATTCCATTGCGCGTCGAATGCGCCTCCGTAGCCAGGGGAAGGAGCAGCAGTGCGTAGCACACGCTTCTTGATTAGACCGGGGTTCGAGCCCGTCACCACCAAATACGGAGGATGCGGAAAGGTCAGGAATGACCACCGCATATTCACGGAGCAATATGGCCTTAGTTGCTAATGCTCCTAAAAACCAAATAACAAACAAACAAACAACAAACAGCGCGTCGAATTTGGTCGTATCTCTATGAGTGAGGGAATTCATTAATTCGTTTTTTTTTTTTTTCATCTTATTTTATTCGTTACATTT
This sequence comes from Mastigoproctus giganteus, assembly GCF_048544385.1. Lineage (NCBI taxonomy): Eukaryota > Metazoa > Arthropoda > Arachnida > Uropygi > Thelyphonidae > Mastigoproctus > Mastigoproctus giganteus. The sequence goes on along the minus strand of NC_143581.1, from coordinate 170,992,940 downwards.
GGAGAGAATTGACTGGAAGCATTCCACGAAAAAGATTGAGGTAATCCCTTTTTTTTTAATATATTGAAAAATCGTGGAAGTTATTGAGCTTTGTAGCTCTGAAATTTTTACTAATTCTACAGTTCAAATAAAGTTACAAGAGCGGCAATTAGTACTATAAACTCCTCAAATTTGTGTTCCTCCATTACCTTGTTATGTTGTTCTCTTTTATTTTTACTCATGCTATCACTATCCTCACATTCAGAGCTGTCATTCTGAATCTTTTCTGACACAGCACGATTTATTTCTTTTACTTTTTGTTTTGGTATATCGCTTTGTGAAGTAACATTCTCTGAATCCTATCTAACTCCATCTTCTCTTGAAAATATAGACTTAGCAGTTCTTTCCAATTTCACTGCCAATGACTTTATCTTAACAGGAGACTGAGAGAGAGTTCCCCCTTATCCAAGCTCCACAGGAAGAGCACTTAACTATTTCTTCTACTATGCGTGGCCGGGCAAAGAAAACCAGACAACTTTTAAACAAATTTTTATTAAATATTTACAAAATGCCAAATTAATACCAACATATAGAGCATACTTTTTAAACAATAATGTATAAATAAAATAAACTTGTTATTTACAGTAGTTACACTCATCTTCAAACTCACAAAAGAAATTTAAACTCAGTACTTTTCCTTCTTAGCCAAGGACTTCTCATAATCTACTTTACGTTAGCTTGCCTAACCCCCTTTAGTGACCTGATTGCAGACTAGTTTGTACTTACTGTAAGATTTCATTTCCCCTGCTAATTTATAATCATTCCATGCATTTTTTCCACCTCTGCCACTAGTCTCATCGTTTCATCTGACAACCATTTAGGTCAAAACCGTGAACTGTATCTCTAAGTTGGTATAAAAAGTTCAGTACCTACAATGATTACTCACCCGAATGCCTCCCATTTAGAATTTGCAGTTGGTAACATTATCAGTCGTCTCACTGAACGGAATTTAAAAACTAAGTTATAATTAAAGATGTAACAGTAGTCATATCCTTAAGTATATCCTATATCAGTATATTATGATCACTGCCACCTAATGGTTCTATTATCTGGAAATTCTTAATGCATGATGAGTCACTGTTGATAATGAATCAAGTGCATTGCTTTCTCTCCTTGCCTTTCTAACATGCTGATGTAGAAAGCAGTCATCCAATAAATCCAAAAAAATTTTTGCTACTGTGTGAGTGACCGACCACAATTTTCAGCCAATATTTGGAAAGTTATAAAGTCCCCCATTACAAGACATTCGATCTACTGACATACTCTACCTCTCTTATCTGCCCTTTTTGTAAAAAGTGCAGATCATGATTCTTATCACAATCATTTGGGTCTATAGCAGACTCCGACTTTCATTTTAGTTTCCCATTCTCAGGGAACACCAAACTGATTCAACATTGCAGTGGCCACCCTCATCTGGGTGTATTGTCTTACATTCTATGTGCTTCTTAACTAAGAGATTTCTCCCTTTCCCCATTCTGACCTGTCTGGACTTCCTGTACAGCATCTGCGCCGGTAGAAAAGGCCCGGTTTGAATCCTGACAATGAACTTTTATGGTCTCGGGTGTGAATAGCAAGGGTTTTTTTTTTTTTTTTTTTTTCTTTCTTGGAAACTGGTTTTTCGTACAGAAGACCAGGCAAATGCACCAGAGAACACACGTAGTTATGTACATAATATAAATGGGCGTATAAGTCAATTCTTCGCTGACCCTGATGACAGTATTGCCCTTCCTGGGTTTATTGTACTCACTGTGTTCAAATTCTCAGGTCACTTTTTTTTTTATTATTATGACAGCCTATATGTCATAATAATAAAGACTTGACTTGGGTTCGAGTTCCGTCCATGATGTAAGGAATTTTTACGTGCTTTTTTCACAACTGGCTGAGTTAGTTGATCTCAGGCGAGGTTATCATGGTTTTTATCTCCCGGAAACATGGGTTTTCCGTCCAGCAAGCAGAAAATCGGTCACGGAACACGCAATTTAGACAGTATATACGGAGCAATATGGCCTTACTCGCTGATGCTCTTAAAACCTACAACAATCGTGTATTGTCCTTCCTGTGTTCATTGTACTCACGATATTCAAATTCTGTGTCATGTCACTTTTTTATTATACTCCTAGCATTAGTGTACAGGTAGACGTATACTTGATTTTGCTTTTAGTAACCCTTAGTAAATAAAATAAATTTTCTGTTTATACTCCGAAACGACCAAACGGTCAGAGGAGTTCACAAGATAGACAGAATACAAGAAACAGCACCGTAATCAGCAGTCATGGGCTTGAACCCCGGTCACTCAAGGCACGTGTACTTATGCACCCGCGCGCCTGACCACTAGGCTACGGCGGCCCAGCTCACGTATGTGATTGACCCCCAGCAGGGCGTGTAATGTCCGACAGGTTACTGTGTGTCCTATTAGAACAGTGAGAGAATCAATTTCACCTCTGTCTGCTGCAACTGTTAATCTGTTCGTCTGTGCATCCCCCACCCAGCTAGCAGTTTTCCGACCCACCTAACACTGCGTCGATAGCATCAGCAAAGACCACGCAGAGAAAATTGTACCCCATGAGCCTTGCACAGTCTCTCCACTGCTGAATCGATTGACAAATCTCTCATCATATACCCCTTTTATCGCGTCTGTGAAGAATTGTCAACACTTTCATATTTATTCCTAACTCGCGACTTTTTCTCAGAATTTTCCTGTACTTGTTAAGATTTCCTTAGATTTAATTTTACTATTCTTCACAAGATGCAACGATGCAACGATGGCAAAACAGTTAGGAAGTGTAACTCCACAATATGAGAGATGCCTGATGGTGTATGATGTGTTTAGACTATAAATATCGTTAATACCAACGTGTCCAACGATATCATATCACATTTTGTGCCCTTCAAACAATGGTTTTCAACCGGGGTGCCGCAATAACATTCCACGGATATCGTTAGTACCAACGTGTCAAACAATATCGTATCACATTTTGTGCACTTAAAACAGTGGTTTTCAACTGGGGTGCCGCAGTAACATTCTACGGGTACCACGTAATTTGGGTTTAAGTTACTTAAACTTATTATTATTTTTTAAATGTATATATTTATTTCATTATAAAAAGGTGTACAGTATCTTTATAATTTTGTGGTGATCTATAATTGATGTTTATTTAGTACCTCTATATAAAGAATAAAATTATTATTTATTTTTTTCACACACACACACACACACACACACAAAGAGAGAATCGGATCTAACAGGCAGAAAATTGAGTAGGGGTGCCACAAAATAAAATAAATTTTATTTTATCAATAATACATAGCCAAATCTGAATTAACAGAATATATGCAAGGCGGCATCGTTTTAAGTTATGCCTCATATTGTGAATACCTTCACAACGAGTTGCCATGATATTGCACTACTTCGAATAAGTAACGCTTCACCCGAGGAGAAGACTAATGTCCACATGTCACCTGAGGAGAAGACTAATGTTACTTATTCTCAGATGGATACCACCACCCAGACAGCACCATGTCAGGGCTATTTTGTATACGTGTGGGATAATAACTCAACTATCCACTTGTCCCTATTAGACTTAGAAAAGCAAAAAGGTATAGGGAAAGTAATAGTAGGAGTGGAAGAATGAAAGGGACAGTAACTCCTTCAACTCACACCACTCAAAAACTTCTCGAATAGGCAACGCTTCCCCAGTGGAGGACTGTTGTTACCTATTCTTGGAAACACCGGACATCATCAGGCTCCCCCTGGTGCCGTTTCAAGGCTATTTTGTATATGTGTGGGATAATAACTCGACTATCCACTTGTCCCTATTAGACTTAGAAAAGGAAAAAGATAGAGGGAAAGTAATAGTAGGAGTGGAAGAGGAAAACAAACGGTGTAGAAGAATGAAAGGGACAGTAACTCCTTCAACTCACACCACTAAAAAATTCATAAACTCCTTGAATGGGCAACGCTTCCCCAGTGGAGAAGGCTGTTGTTACCTATTCTTGGAAACTCCGGACATCATCAGGCTCCCCCTGGTGCCGTTTCAGGGCTATTTGGCCCTTCTTCGGTGGGTGGGTATGTATCCAAGTGATGCTACGATGGCAAAACAGTTAGGAAGTGTAACTCCACAATATGAGAGATGCCTGATGGTGTATGATGTGTTTAGACTATAAAGCGTTTAGGGCTAGAGCCTCAAGCTATGAAAAAGTCTAGACTATGTAGTTAACCTGAGGAGAAGACATTAGTCTTCTCCTCAGGTGAAGTGGTACTTATTCGAAGTAGTGCAATATCATGGCAACTCGTTGTGAAGGTATTCATAATATGAGGTATAACTTAAAACGATGCCGCCTTGCATATATTCTGTTAACTTAGATTTGGCTATGTATTATTGATGCTATCGCACTAAACTTAGACATAGTCTAGACTTTTTCTTAGCTTGAGGCTCTAGCCCTAAACGCTTTATAGGTGCCGTTATTAAAAAAAAGGTTGAAAACCACTGCCTTAAAAGATGATAGCTGTTCTGTGTCATGAGTTTTAGCCCCTGCCAGACCATACCCTAGAAACACCTAATTTTTGTAAAAAGTAGCACTCCTGGAGAAGAACGTTAATCTTCTTTTGGTGCCAACTGAGTGATGATAAAGGTGAATTCGTTGTCTGAAAGAAGGTTAAATACCTTTCTAGTTTATATATCTTCATAGAGCTTGTAGCAGTGAGCGAGGTTTTGTAATTCTGCGATAACTGCATTTGAGATCATTCTCCGTTACAACTTCTTGACTTCATTGATAAGAGAGAACAGATCTCGTACAGGTGTTTGAGGATAGACAAGCATAATATTATTATTAGGCCTGTATTTTCAATAGCAATTTTTTCTGCATCAGCACCAAATCTGATTTTTTTTGCTAATGCTAATCTGTTTGAAATTTTCTGAATGCGCCTGTGTACTTCACAACTTCCCGTTTTTCATATCAACTGTTCATTTTTATAGTTATGTGGAATGTGCTCTTCCTACTATTCCTGGCCTGGACGCAATCATAATGGCAATATTTGCTTAACATTTTTCATGATTGTTAAATGTCAAAAAGATATTGATTCTACTTCTCTACTACTGTACTGACTTGGAATTTCTGAACTTTTAATAATTAAAAATTATTTTCACACAAATAAAATATAAATAATCTCTTCCGTTTTATAAAAAGAAGTCCGATCGACGCTTCGTGCAGGGCCGCCGCAAGTGGGTAGGCGAGGTAAGCGTCGCTTATGGGCTGCAGTTCAAGAGGACGCAAAATTTTTTTGACATATACAAGTCGGACCTCTGTTTAACGAACTTCTTTATAGAGAAATTTTCTATTTAACGATTTTTTTAATTCCCCCTGGGTAATTACATTTATAATAGTTTCAGTAGAACAAAGAAAATTTTCATAAAACGAACAGATTAAGACTTTACTGGGAGCGTATTGTTCGCACCTCTGGCCTTCAGGCAATTGAGTCAATTAGTGCTGCTGCTAAGCACGAATTAAGAGCTAAAGGGATTATCATTCTGCAATTTAGTATTACAGTACTCTGAAATCCTAACCAACCGGCTGTCCCACATCCCAGAAGTCGCACTAGTCATCTGATTGGTTTTATACAATCAGATGATCAACACGATTTTCAACACGATAGGAAAATAATTCATTTGAAATAAATACAGTACATGGACTTGCAGACACGTTAAGTTGATTATCTGGATCTGTGTTTCATATTTATATTTTGCAGTTATAAAATCTTCTTTTTCTTCAAGTTCTCTGCCTTAGGGCAGAGAACTTGAAGGTTATAATTTAATGGTTATAAATAAATAAATTTTCTGTTTATACTCCGGGACGACCAAACGGTCAGAGGAGTTCACAAGCTAGACAGAATACAAGAAACAGCTCCGTATTCTGCAGTCACGGGCTTGAACCCCGGTCACGCGCTCAGGTTATGCACCTGAGCGCGTGACCACTCAGCTACGGCCGCCGGTTATTTCTCCATTGTGGGAATTTGATCATCTGGTCTGCCCTGCCTGCTGCAGATGGGTCATGAGCTGCTTCTTCTCACAATCATCTTGGTGAAACCAAGATGAATGTGTGAAGTACCCTTGGCAAGATGAAACCACAGCCCACAGTGCACAATCTCCAAGGCCAGGGTGAGAATGCCAGCGATGACCTGCAGGGCACTTGTGCACACTGTGCAGCATGTGCGGGTAATAGTGAGTAAGATAGCTCTTTGCGTGGAGTCGGATGATTCTCTTGTTTATCGCCGTAGTGGACTTCTTGTGCCAGACCCCGGATGCATAGGTGATATCAGGAATAAAGCCGGCTTTGTAAAATAGATCTAAAGTTCGTCAGGCAAGGCCTCAGTCCCTTCGAGAGACCCTCGCAACCAGTGCTGTGTATCTTCTGATTTTGGAATGTAGGTACTTCAGGTATTCTTGAAAGGAGAGATTTTCGTCCAGTAATATTCCCAGGTATTTTAGTTCAGAAAATTTTATGGTGGTATTATCGATCTTTATTTGGGACGGCCTTTGTATATTTAATTTACCCTTCAGGATGAGTTTGTCTTTGCCAGTGATATGGTCAGTTGTTGTCGTGCACATTCCTGCAGGACACTAAGGTAGTGGTTTGCCAGAGTTTCAAATTGTGCCCTAGAATCTGCAGCTATGGTGAGAATAAGGTCATTGGAAGGCTTGTGAATGAAACTTGCTGAGGTCAATTGCCAAGAACTTGTCTATTATCAGGTTCCAGAGCAGGGGACCCAGGACCAAACTCTGAGAGCAGCCTCTGTATACTTTCCTCGTCACCTTCCAGTAAAGTGCATTGACTACTATGTGTTTGTCTGTCAGATAAGTTATTATTATTATTATTATTATTATTAGCCATATGGTGCAAGGAAGCCTGAGGCTAATGCTGCACCAGCCAAAAAATTTTCTGAATTACCCCGCGAGCGAGAGAAGTAGAAGGGAATCACCAAGAAAGAGAAGAATGATATCCAGCTCAGGACCCTGGGTGTGTCAAGCACATACTCACCAGATGTGAGCCCCTGGGGGCTCACATCTTGTGAGTATGTGCTTGTTGAATTATGTTGAATAGGTTACTGGGGACGTTGGGTCTAATGAGTAGACCCAGGATGCTCAGCCACCATAAGGAGTCGAACACCCCCGGAAAAGTCAATTGAGATCACCAGAAAGCACTTCTTATTTGATATTCTAGCGTTTTCCAGAAGATATTGGAGTGCATCCACTGTAGAGCACCCTTTCTTAAAGCCGAACTGGTTGGAAAAGGCCAAGTTTGCCGATTCGTAACATAGCTCTGTGCGGGTGTACAGAAGGCGTTCAAATAGTTTGCTAAACGGACAGTAGTGCAATTGGTCTATATGAGTAGGGGGCATTGAATGGAGCATGTTGGAAATGGTGGGTGGTGTTTTACCAAGATCATTAATACATGAGTTGGAAGAAAAATGGAATGCTAGCAGGTCAGCTTTATCCTTGGCTGAAGTGACAACAGAACCATCTGATTTCGACAGAGGTGGGAGTAGTGATGGGCAAAATTTGCAGCCAATAGCTTTGGAAAGAGAGGAGAATGCTTAGCTTCCATTAGGGCAAGAAGCAAGTTTTCTTCTCTTGTCAAAATCTAGTTTGGACTGATTAATAATTGCTTTACAATTGTTGTGAGCTTTGATGTAGGCAGAAAATGAAATTGAAGAATTGGAAACAAGACAATTATGATATGCACCATTCTTCTCTTGAACAGCCTTAGCACATTTATTGGAAAGCCAAGGTTTAGATAAAGGACGAGATTTTAAAGTGAAGTGTGGAATAATAAAGGATTCCATTCCTACAGGGGATATTCATGTGTTGTTGATGCTGATCCCAGGGTTCCCCCCCATCAGCTGCCGTTGTACATCTTGTGTAGAAGCTTACGCCAAAACCGGCCATTTTTATGTAGTATGTTGTATATGGTGTGTTGTTATGTTTTCTGCCGGTACCTGGCTCTTAGCAGATGGGAAGTAGCAACACCTGGTCACCACGTCCCACCCGCCACGTGGAGGCGGCCAGAATCGACTATCACCTGCTGGACCACCCCAGGGCAAAATACCCGAGAGAGCCCAAATTAGGATGAAATGAAAATGGCTATAGAAGGAGAAGTTTGGGAGCTGGAGAGGTAGGAAAGAATAGAAGAGGGGAGGATCAAACAGAGGAACCCTCCAATAGTTAGAAGGTAGAAGAAATAAAGCAAGACTAAAGGAGACAGAGGTGGAGAAGTGGAGTGACTTCTCATGTTATGGGAAATAATCCCATGGAGGATCCCATCCTAGAAGCTAGGATCAGAAAGATTTCTTGAAATATAATTATGTCTAATCTCTTGTAGACATTGCTCCAAGCACTTATAATTTTTTTTTTTAACCCCAATCACGCTATAAACAGGTTCCATGTCTTTAGAAGAATACCAAGAATTTACATACACTAGATACAGGAACACGTTCAATGTCCAGCAGGGTATATTTGATTACAATGAGTATCCAATCATCATCAACTTCTGATAAAATTATCCCAAATTAGGAAGTCTAAGCTCCTCTCTTCTTTTAAAAGCACGTGAGGCAAAGGTGTTCAGTGCTATAAATGCTGCTTGAGATTGGAGAAGTAGGTTTATTTTCCATTGTGAAGGTATCTGAAACAAGCTGCAGTTCACGCCTGTAGTCTTGATAATATTGACAATTGAAAATAATGTGGTCAACATTCTCTTCCTGTCCACAGAGACAAAGCGGGGTAGGAGACAGTCCTAATTTGAATAATCTACTTTTAATACTCCCGTGGCCGGTGAGTAAAAATGTATCATGCAAACCACAAAGATTCTTTCTTCCTGAACTCTTTCACCGATGGTAAAAACTCTTTGGTCACGGCGCCAATTTCCGAATCTGACCTCTTTGCCTACAAGAATAATTTCACTGACACGATCTGAGGAAATGTTGACATCAGAAGTTTTTAAACAGTAATCTGACCAAGGAAAAGAATTTGGACGCTGTTTAGATGAAGCCTCTGCAATGCAGAGGCTTCATCCTCACAGCGCCACCATGTGCGCTTTTGTGGGAAACCACTGCCATTGCCCAACAAACACACTGTCCACGTTCGATACAGTTGCTCTTGGTTACATTAAACAAAGGAACAGTTTTAGTCACCGATGCCACTGTTAAACGTGAACAAACAATTCAGACAGGTCGGTTATTTTCTTCATGTACCTTTTTTATAACTCCTCTATGTAAACAACAGCTCTTATCGTCTTTCCGTCACAGTACTGCAAAAAAAAAAAAAAATAAAAAAAAAATAAATAAAATAAAATAAAATAATAAAACATAATTACATGTTCATAAATACAATAGAACGCGGATAAGAAGTTTTCCAAGTGAGCGGAGGTTTAGAACTTCTTACGCGGGAAAACGTAGAAGGGAAAATGACCTAAATATATGAAAAATTAACTACACAAATAAAAATGAAAAGATACACAAGTTAAAGATCATTTTTAAGTACTATTTCAGAATTTATAAATATTTCACTTTAGCTATGGGAAACATTTATAAACTGAGGATTTCTAATTACTTAATATTCTGTTCAACTCCATACCAAATACCCATTACCAAGTTGGAAGGATGAGCTCCTTTGGAGTTCCAACATACCTTAAAAGGGTCACAATTACAATAATACAGAGCAACAATCCACTAAGTAATTCAAAACTGTTTAGAACCATCAGAACTTAACAGCAAATGCATCACTGTGCTTCACGTGGCCGACGCCATCCAATTATGGATATCGATGAAAACAATTGCAATATATGTCACTTCCATTATATCAAAATATTTATACTAAAAATGTATAAACCTTTTTAGTATCAATATTTTGATATAATGGAAGTGACATATTTAGCTCTGAAAGCATCAGACTACGGAAAATTCACTAATCGAAAAAGGTAGTGCCAAGCATCATTTTAGTTTATGGCATCATTTTTGTTACATCTCATATTGTGAATGCCTTCACAACGAATTGCCCTGACATTGAGGCGCCTCCGTAGCCAGGTGGGCAGGAGCGGCAGTGCGTAGCACACGCTTCTTGATTAGACCGGGGTTCGAGCCCGTGACCACCAAATACGGAGGATGCGGAAAGATCAGGGAATGACCACCGCATATCCCCGGAGCAATATGGCTTTAGTTGCTAATGCTCCTAAAAACCAAATAACAGCCCTGACATTGAACTACCTGGAATAAGCGATGCCGGATGACTAATGTTACGCGGATACCACCGTCCAGGGGTGGTGGTATCTGCGTAACATTAGTCTTCTCCATTGGCGAAGCGTTGCTTACTGGAGGTAGAGCAATATCAGAGCAGCCCGTTGTGAAGGCACAATATGAGATACATGTATATCAAAAACGTTGCCATTTCACTTACTTCAGTGATTTACTACGAACTAAAATGATGCTTGGCACTAACTTGTTTGATTACCAAAATGTTTATATTGTCTAATATTTTTTTTAATATTAAAAATAAAGAATTTGTATATTTAAAAAAACGTATTAAGTGAGAAAACGTCATTATAATAATACTCTGTGTATTCTTTATTACGACCTTTTTATGCGGGGAAACTTCTTACGCGGGAAAATTACGTTGCACCACATACAGAGTTGAAATTGGGACTTAAGAAACCAAACCTAGTACAGGGGAAAATTTCTTATGCGGGAATTTCTTATCCGGGTTTCTGTATGTCATGAAGCCATTACAAAAACAACTACGTACTTTCATTATTTTTTCTTTCCCCTGTAGTTGTCGTTCTGGAGTATAAACAGAAATACACGTGTAATGTAAATAAATATAGCACACAATATAAGGCATATATTTTTGATAAAATGTGTTATTTATTATTATTATTTTTTCGTTAGTTGTTGGCGCATCGGCTTCTGTGGCCTTAATGCACCTCCCAAAGTTTTTGCATTTTACTCTGATCCAAGTCCGAGGCAGGATTCGAACCCGCGACCTAGTACGACTCCAAGGTGCTTTAATTCGGTGGTAAGCTTGATTGTGTTACCTTGTATCTTGATTTGAGGGGGTCGTCTGGTGTCTAGGGCTCCTTTTAATAATATAGATCTTGTCTTCGAGGATACTCTTAACCATCTCGAGAGCATGTAACACTGTAAGTACCCACGCACTCCAGGCTCTAACGGGATCCCTCCCTCTGGACCTGGAGATTGTTAAGCATGGGCTACTCTATCAACTGACCAAAGGCAGAACGGCAACATGCCTCGACTACACCATAGATCTGTCAAATGATCCCAAAGTAGAAAGGAGCCGTCTCTCCGCTTACCTCCAACAAATTTGGCAGGCCCGCTGGGAGACCTCCAGCAAAGGTGCAATAACCAGAAAATTTCTACCCAACATACGGCTGGTATACCCGAATTATCCACCGTGGCTCTCACCAGGACTCTACACCACCTACCTGCTGACGGGACATGGGGCCATTAGAGACAAACTACAAGGATTTGGACTGAGTGATACACCGTTCTGCCTCTGTGGTGAACGTGAAACGTGGGAGCACCTAATGTATAGTTGCCCACTATATGAGGACCTCTATTGCAGGTTCATTACTAGAACTAGAACACAGCTTAACCTCCGTAATCAAGAAGACCTCGCCATAACTGAAGTTGACACATACAAGGCATTTGCGCAGCTGGCCCAGGACCTCTTCACAAGGAGAAGGACGCTCCCACAGCCTCAACCACTGCAGTAAACAACCATGCCGTGCAGGCCAGCAGAATGTCTACACAACCACGGAAACCTTCCCAGATACTGCCATGCAAAAGGGCTCAGAGAAATGATTGCAGCACATTGCTGCCACCTAGCCATATGGCGATCTGGGCTGGCAACCTTGACCAGCCTGCTTTCACTCATATTCCTTGGCAGGGGGGGAGATGGCTCGCTGTCTTCTCCTCCTCCTGCCATCCCCCTTTCCCTCTGGTGGGGCATGGGCATGCCCCACTGACTGCAGGGGCCATCTACCCTATCGGCCCCTTACTTCTCTTTCTTCCCCCCAGCCTTCAGTCTCCCTACCCTTCTCTTTGACTATACACCGCGAAAGCCCCACGCATCCAAATTTAAATTAGTACCAAAATTATTGCCCGCCCCATTAGGCCTCTAGAACTTGTCATTTTAGCGTACAATCACATGGTAATTTCGGGGAACAAACCCCACATACTAACTTAATAGCGAATTTGCAATTATACCACCGCGATTATCTATCTTTTTTTTTTTTTTTTTTTTTTTTCTATAGGACCCAGCCGCTGAAATCCCAGGAAATTAGGCGGCGGGACCTGCCAGAGTATAATAAATTTCAAGGTACACCTGGCCAGACTCCTCGTTGGCATAGTACGGACAACGTCGGGTCTCATCAGGGGCTCGACGGCCAATAGGCCAGAAGAACAATGGGCACAACATACTACACAACACATGATCCACACACTTTTAAATCTCTGGTCTTGACAGAGTACTGTCCCTCGATACAGCGAACACTCGCGGAGATGGGAGAAATTCCTGGTGCCGTTTGACCCTCAACATACTTTGTACTTTGTACCTTTGGGTTGACAGGCAGGCACTTTACCCACCTGGCTAGCCCGTTCGGCATAAAATGTGTTATCAGTTTATCAAACAAGCTTTTCTTGTGCCTAATTATTTTATTTAAGTCATACTTATAAACTTATAAGTATGGCTTAAATAAATCGGTGGATTGCATTTGAGGAGCTATACTTATAAGTATGGCTCCTCAAATGCAATCCACCAATATTATTATTTTAAAATCTAATTTTATTCTTTAAATTTTAAAGTTATCCCATTTACCGTGAATTTTTATTTATTTTTTTTGAACTATTGATATTGTTGTGAGGTTTTAGGTGCATCAATGATTTCAACCATATTGGGCGGTATATATTATGTTTGTCGCGAGTGTTCCCTGGTGCCTTGTTTTCTAGAAAAACTCGAGTTTCAAAGGGTACGTTGTGAAAATGCCCATAAAAATTCTCGCTTAACTGATGGGATTCGAATTCAGGTTTTTACACTCAGTGTGTGGAAGACGGTGATTATATCAACTATACTACCGCCTGGGGCATTTTTGGAAGCGATCGTTTTATTTTTCGGAACACATCCTCTCGTTATATAATAACAATAATAAAATTATTTATTCATAGAAATGTAGGACACGATTCCCGCTACAGGCAACCAGAGGAATCTTACAATTAAGTGGACACATTACATTCAGTACATACAAAACTACGTGGGTACACAGCAAATACATAGAATACATAGACAGTGCAATATACACAGCTAATATTGTAATAAATGTATTTTATAGTTATTATAATAGATTGGTTATACAGAGCTTATATTCCATTATAGTACATAGATATTATAGTTATTATATACAAGCTGCAACACATTGAGACAGGCTGGACACTTTCACTGGGAGTTATGACTAGTTCCGCTGACAACTGCAGGAATGCTGAATGCACTTGACTATGGATTTGCGCTTTTCTTCTCAGTAGACAGAATCTCTGGACCACCCATCCAAATCAATGTTTGCGGAGTTCGGCGCGCCGATGATGCTTCGGGAAGTGCCGCTTGAAGGTCGAGAGCTTCTGCAGGTTAGAATAGAGCACTGGACTGTTTCTGAGGGCTCTACCAGGGATTTTCCAGCCTATTATTTCCCAGATATTAACGAAGTCGAGAGCAACGGAGCACAAATTAAGCGCCATTGTGAGCTTCCTCGCATATGCCAGGTGCTGGGCCGGGGTGTATCTCAGATTTATGCAGAGCTGTGATTTTGATGTTGTATAGGGTAGGTGAGCCCAATTGTTAGCCCACTTTAGGACCCAGAATTCCAGACCCCAGAGCGTCTTCAGACTGGACATACGAGCAGCCGACCAAACTTCAATACCATAACTGATGATAGAACTAAAATAATAAACTTTCTGTTTATACTCCGGGACGACCAAACGGTCAGAGGAGTTCACAAGATAGACAGAATACAAGAAACAGCACCGTATTCAGCAGTCACGGGCTTGAACCCCGGTCACTCAAGGCACGTGTACTTATGCACCCGCGCGCCTGACCACTAGGCTACGGCGGCCCTCCATATAGTAGAGGAGAAATTTTCTGACTGTTTCCGTGTTGTGCGCTCTACAGAGATCAAGTGTCATACCCCAGAAAGCCCGTAATGCTCTTGAACGCAGTTGCTGGATTTGTTCCTTATACGTTAGGTTTTCGTCCATTACCACTCCTAGGAATTTTACTGAATGAGTGGCGACGAGAACATGCCCCGCAATGGAGGGCTGCAGAGAGGCTGCTGGATTGAGGGCTGCTTGGGCTCTAGGTGAGAAGATGACATATTTGAATTTTTCAGGATTTATTTGAAGCCCAAAATAGGTAGCGTACTCATAGAAAGAGGAGAGATATTTGTTCAGGATGACAGAATTAGATAATTCCTCTGCCTGGTCTGGTGAGGTGTTAGCCGGGCTTGAGAGGTAACATACAATGTCGTAGGCGTAGGCCATAAACGCAGATATTTCATTCATTAGTGGAATAAATATCGCTGAAAAAAGCAGTGCCGACAACGATCCACCTTGGGATATACCTACTTCCACCTGTTTTGTGTTGCAGTTATTCCCTTGCTGGAAGGTAAGGCACCTCTTGGTCAGCAAATTTCTGAGGAGCTTCGAGACATTACCCGTGAAATCGTAGTAGTTCTCCAGGAGGCACATAAGTGGCTTAACTTGCACTGAGTCAAAGGCCGCTTTCAAACAGCATGCATAACATAGCCTTTCTCCCCGGCTTGAAGAGTTTTCAAATTCAGAGCCTGTATGCATGTTATCGGCGATCTTTGTGAGAGCGCGTAATGTGAATGCTGATGAGGTCTCTGGGAAAGGATCTGATTGGCAACCACTTTAAACAAGCACTTCTCCAGACATTTGAGAAAAGGAGAGGAGATTGAAATAGGCCTATAGTCAGCAGTAGAGGTCGGATTCTGCACCTTTGGAATTGGGATGACTATAATTTAGCCAAGCGTTTGGGACGACTCGCTGTTGTAAAATTCTGTTAAACAACTTTGTCAGCTCATCGCTGATGAAGTAGGAGGCTACTTTAAGGCAAAATGTGGGAATAGAGTCACTTCCCATTGATTTCTTATTTGATAGGGCGTTGATGGCTTTGATTAGCTCCTCTTCGCCAATTGTCACGTTAGTGAGATTAGTTATGTTGTAGTGTGCACTGTTCCAGAGGGAGTCCGCAGCCGCACTGTCTGTTTTGACGAACCGGGTTACATGATCGCACCATTCGGCCAGGTCTAACGATTCTGCTGACCGGATGTGATTGGCCGACCAGGATCGCTGGCCACACGCTATCCTCTTCTCCATGAACGAGTTTATAACCTTCTTCTTGGATTTCTGGAAACTGTATCTGGCTATTGAGTACGCTGAGTATGAACTTTCTGTGGGTGATTTCTTGAATTGGGCATGTAGCCGTTGTTTTTCTTTAAACTGGTGCATAAGGATGCTGGACCACCACGGCTTCGAGTGTAGGCAGATGACGCAAACTCTTGACATGGCCACTCTAGCAATGAAAGACAACCATTTCTGTAGCCAAAACGCAGCTTCCTCTATATTGATTTCACTGAGAGTTCGCCAGGGGTAGAGCCTAAGAGATCCACTGCTGTTTCAGTTTTTAGGTATTTTGGATCATATACAGCTTTCCTGGTCTTTTCAATCGAGTTCGATTGGTTTGGTTGGTTATAGCATTCTTTCAACAGGATGAGAGAAGCTTCAATTGGCCTCTGGTCGGAGGGAAATGCCGAATTAGAACTGATTACAGCTTCAACACTCCCATGGCTGGAAAAGATTCTCTGTAATGTGGCTTCTCCGCGAGAGGGGGGGGGGACACAGATGCAATGGATGTTGAGACTCGACAGATCCGAAATTAACTGATCGAGAAGCTTTGATGCAGCTGGCAAGGGCAGGTTGAAGTCTCCGAGAATTATTACTTTCTGGTTGCACTTGATAGAGGTCAGGAGCCAAGCAGAAAAATTAGTAATGCATTGTTCTGCAACGGGTGGGGGTAAGTAAACTGCACATACTAGCAACTGTAGTCCATCCATTAGATAGCAGCCCAGTGCAGCCTCAAAATCGTTACCAGAGTATGCACAAGCCTTGATCAGAGGGAACTGTTTCCTTTGGCAGATTAAGACTTCCCCTCCTTTCCTATCTTTCCTGTTCGCCAGAATTGACTGATGACCGATGTTGGTGGTTAAAGGCGATATGTCCATGTCATCACGAAGCCAGGTTTCAATAAGGATAACAAAGTCGTAATCCGCACTTAGAAGTATGTCAATCAGGGCACTGAGCTTGTTCTTCAGGCTCCTGATGTTCTGCATGAAGCATTTCACATGTTTATCGTTGACAGTCTTGATCTGGATTAAGTTTCTAGGGTTTCTTTTCCTGAGGATAGTGGCTAATTGGAGGTGGATTCCTCTTGGAGCAGGGTGTGGCACTAGGACCCACCCTACTAGTAATGTGCACTTGTATCTGGTTATCAGACTTGACGAGATGATGCAGGATTTAGTCAGCTCTTCTTTCATTAGGTTGAAAGGTACAGTCTGGTTTGCTGCCTAGCTATGCAGAGAGATGCACCCTGCCGATCTCTGGTCTCGAGATAGCATGTACCCCTGGTTGCACATTATGGTCGCCGAAAGATGGCATCACCAGGAGACCTGCAGGCCAGATATCTTTGTTTAGATACCTTTCTATATTGGGCTCTATGATCTTGATTCGAAAAGAGGCATAGCTTAGCTGCCTGGTGGGAACCCTGATGGGGATACCGGGTATGTCTAGCTGCTTCAGAAGGGTTTCAATTTGTTCCACCGTTGTTTCTGTGGATAGTCGACTTATAAATATGCTGGATGGTTTAGACCTCTTTCCTCTACGTTGCACGATTTTAATACCTAGTGGGTTAGGGTTAGAGCCAATAACTGCATCACGATTCTGATCTGCTCGGCTGACAAAAGTTTCTTTACTAAGACTGGCCTTGCCTTGCTTGGGAGGCACATACTTCTGCTTAGTGGTGATTTCTTCCCCCATGCTTTCGCAACTTCCGGGGCAGGGGATGAAGGCGAAAGGATTGCAGGTAACGGCTCTGTTGGGGGGCCGCACGATGCGGGAGTCAGCAACCGTTTGTTTCGAGTGTTGAACAATTTGTATAGGTAAGGAGTCTGTATCCTGGATGGGCTTACTAATGGGTTCCAGCATAAAGGACACAGAATGGTGCGTAGAATGTTCTAGGTCTTCCAGCCTATATATTGACTCGCTTAGGGTTGTATTCTCTGTGCAGAGCTTTTTCAGAATATTTTCAAATAAGGTAAGCTTCTCGTCCATTTTACTGTAATTCTGACACATGAGCTCCTCATGCTGCTCTAGGACCTGATCAGTTTGCATCTGAGCGTCTCGGCGTAGGAGAACTGTGGCGGAGTCGGACATGCTTGCATTAGGTGACCTGCAGTCATTATATCATTATACCTCTAAGAAAATCGTTCCCGTTTAAACTGCTTTACAGGAACATATAGAGTTCGTAAATCGGGAAGTTGCTGTACATAGTTACTCAACCATGTGTTCTAATCCACGTGTTCCATGTGTTCTAATCCATGTATTCTAATTGTATACATACTTCTAATCCATGTATGCTACATTATTATGTGGTATACGTTGATTCGAAGAATCCACATGTATTACTTATGTTCCTAAAAGTAGTTCAGAAAGCGAAAGTTCGTAAACGGGAAATGATTTTCTATACGGTTATGCCCTTGGATTTTCTATCAGGTAAAGTCTTCTGATTACACTGTCAGATATGGTGTCTGTATCGGATTATAATAGGAAAGAGAGGGAGGGATAAAAGGTGGTGCTGTGTTATGTGGAGTATCGCGCTGTGCGCGTGCTCAAACAGTTCTTCCAAAAAAAAAAATTTTTTTTTTTCTTTTCATTCACAGTATTAACATTCTGTGAGGACGAAAATGCAATAGCACGCGCTCTTTGAGGGAAACATGGTTCAAGTCCTGACTGCTAAATATGATTAACGATTGTAGTTATTTATTGTAAATTCCTCTGACCTGGTGGTCGTGCCGGAGTATAAAAAAGAACATATTATGTGGTTAATTGCATATTTTCTTGTATTCTGCTGTATCATACAGTGTTAACAGGAACCTGTTTCTTTATGCAAAATCATATGTTATGTTATTAAAAAATATGAGATACTCAAGAAATTACACTTGTTGAACTCGTTTTTATTTCACAATGTTTTCTTGGTAGTTACAGAATTTTTTTCCTCTGATGTAAACAGCAGCCTCTCCTGTAATGTTATAGGTGATCTCATTTCCTTAAAAGGGCTTGGTAGCCATATTATCTTGCCGTCACTCTCTGAATGTATTGTTTTCCAGCGGTGATTCATAACTGAACGAATAAACAAAATAAATTTATTCCTGCATTTAGTTATTACTACTGAAGAAATGACAATTTTAATTTCGTTTCTTAAAAATCTTTAAAACTTGCCTAATTATTTTATTTAAGAATAAAGTGTGTGTGTGTGTGTGTGTGTGTGTGTGTGTGTGTGTGTGTGTGTGTGTGTGTGTGTGTGTGTGTGTGTGTGTGTGTGTGTGTGTGTGTTTCAATTAGCTGATAAACTAGCTGTAGTCTACCTGAGTTGCCTATAGTGGCATGGTGTTTTGTGGTTTCCCACATTTGCGCCAAAGTACTTTGTGAAGGAGTACAGAATCTCTAAAAGCCAGAAAAAGTGTTATATCTGGTTTTTGTAAGTAGTGTTATGTTCTGTTGTGTGTTTTTTTTTTTTTTTTTTTTTGTGTCTTACGCAAGGTGGCCCTTAAACGTTAGTTTATCTCCGCCTGGTTCTCTATGATGATATACAAGACTGTGTACAGTGGCCAGAAATGAGTGTAGTGTTGTTTGCGTAGTGCGTGTGTTGTTTAGCTGTTTCTGGCCGCTTTGCTACCAGGAAGGCTGCTTCCCAGTGCTCGTCCACGCCACGAGGAGGCGGACCCAACTATACACGTACTAAACTAAATGTAATATTTCAAGCGCCCATAGAAAAACAAAACAAAACAAAAAAAATTGAAAGGAGGAAGTAGGAATATAGTTAAGAAAGGTGGATCAGAATGTGTATGGAACCAGGGAGGAGTGGGGAAGGGGACTGGCCTTAGAGGGAAAAGTCATGAGAGGGAGAGAGTCCCATGGCAGACTGGGGCCCCCGGGATCCAGTCTGCCATCTATGTATGCGCGAAGAAATGTCACGCACTACATTCCGGAAAAATAAAGGAAGAACTCGACAAGCTTTTAGAGCCAATGGATGTGTAAAATGGAAATTTTTTATTTAATTTAATTCTTTTTTTTTTTGGCTGATGCTGTATAAGCTTGCCTCCTTGCATCATATGCCTCTACTAATGCTAATTTCCAAAAGTACTGCACGAACGCGCAACTTAGAGGAAACTATGGGCACGAAGGCTTTAACCATTGTAATCTCAAATGCGTGTACTACTGTACCCTCGTCTTCTACCACTGAGTTACCGTATTGCATGAGAATATGATAAAATCAGGTACACATATGTAAGCTAAAGAACTAAAAATATATATACAGGGTGTTTCATAACATAAGGCTGTACTTTAGCGTCTCAGGAATTGAAAACAGTTAAAAGGTTATATAAACATTTGTCCGAGTTTAAACGTTTACGAAGTAATGGATGTTTTTGAAAACACACACACACAGTTTATATAAATATATATCCGATTTTCAGAACGGTAACGGAGCTATGGCTGTTTGAATTTTAAAATATGATTTTGAAGTTTCAATGGCTAAAAATACACAGAAACATAACCTAGTAAAATGTTTATTCATACGATATATATACGTTCGCTTATCTATTTTTTATTACATACACACGCGGTGTGGCAATAAAGTTCCCGGACTGGTGCTGTTGCAGTCGTGTTCCATGAGTTTGAAAATAAAAGAAAGTCGTATGTTGTAGTTCCGACTTCTTCCAACAGATGGTGATACCGAAATTGCCAAGCAGGCTGACAGGTTGCAAGTAATAACCAGTTTCGTTAGTACCATTACCATTTCCTTTCAACATTTTGCAATGGATATTATTATTATTAGCCATATGGTGCAAGGAAGCCTGAGGCTTATGCTGCACCAGGGGGGGGGGGGAAGTTCCCGAGTTACCCTGAGAGAGAGAGAGAGAGAGAGAGAGAGAGAGAGAGAGAGAGAGAGAGAGAGAGAGAGAGAGAGAGTCAAAAGTAGAAGGGAATCACCAAGAAAGAGAAGAATGATGATATCCAGCTCAGGACCCTGGGTGTGCCAAGCCCATAATCACCAGATGCGAGCCCCCGGGGTTAATCAGGAATATCAAACTATTATGAAATTTTCCTTTAAACTAGGAAAACCGGCAACAGATATGTATGAAATATTAGAAGCTGTTTATGGTGATGAAACATTAAGTTGTGCTAGTGCAGGCCCGGGCAAACTATGGTTCGCCGCACAGTTTTGTGCGGCCCGCGGGCTTTAATTGTATTTTCTAAAAAAAGTTTACTTATTTTATGCCTTTTGCGACGCCTTTTTGGATAATAAATTTGTATATATAATACATTATAGAATTTGTCGACTTGTAAATTGTTTTATCATCTCTGTATTGTTCCAATTGAGATAGAATTTGAAATTGTGCGCGAACCGGAGCGAGCCAACGGGCGCTTTTATAACGGTTTAATTTGCGATTATAAGCTAACCGCGTGACACTACGGTAACAGACAACCAGTGATGACGACAACGTCTTCGGCACCTCCGTAGCCAGGTGGGAAGGAGCAGCAGTGCGTAGCACACGCTCCTTGATTATACCGGGGTTCGAGCCCGTCACCACCAAATACGGAGGATGCGGAAAGGTCAGGGAATGACCACCGCATATCCCGGAGCAATATGGCCTTAGTTGCTAATGCTCCTAAAAACCAAATAACAAACAAAACAAACGACAACGGCTTTGCTGCGGTGGCGGAGTAATAGGATAGGACTGTTGACCGGCCGCAGTTCCAATCTGTTTTCTCTGACGGTCATCCTGCAGTTAGTTTTTTTGCGTTATCTTCGGTTATCATCTTGGTGCCAGTAGCAATAAAAATAATATTTACGCCCTTTTAAAAATGAATAAAAAACGAATCTCAACAAGAGCATCGTGTCTTCAATGAAGAGTGGAACACAAAATATTTTTTTGCTAACATAAATAACGAGACTGTTTGTCTCATCTGCCCGGATAGTGTCTCAGTTTAAAGAGTACAATATTAAAAGAAATTTCACTACTAAACATTCCGAATATGGTGCCAATTTAACTTCGGAAGCGAGAAAGAAACTGCTGATGGATTGATTCAAAATGTATCTAGACAACAAAATGTGTTTACGCGGCTAATTAAGGAACAAGAAGCTACTGTAGAGGCAAGTTTTGTTATTTCTCATATAATTGCAAAAAGCAACAAGCCTTTTTGTGATGGAGACTATATTAAAGAATGTATGACTGAAGCTTGTGGAATTATATGTCCTGACATTAAACACAAATTTGAGAATATAAGTTTATCTCGGCGAACCATAGTAAGAAGAATTGAATGTATCCATACAAGTTTGAATGAGCAATTATTATCAGTATTAGAATCCATAACATGGTACTCGATAGCTCTCGACGAAAGTAACGACCAAAAGAATACTGCGCAGTTATTGATTTTCATACGTGTATGTACCTCTAATTTTGAAATTATTAAAGAGCTTCTTTCAATGGAATCTCTTAAAGACCAAACAACGGGAGCTGATATATTTGAAAAATGCTTAACAAGATATAATTTACAATGGAACAAAATGGTAAGCGTAACAACTGACGGAGCACCAAGTTTGACAGGTAAAAATGTTGGAGCGTTAAAGAAAATTCAGGATAAAATTTGTGAAAATTATCCTGATTATAATTTAATTACAATTCATTGTATTATACATCAACAAGTATTATGTAAAAATGTGTTAAAAGTTGAACATGTCACATGTGCCTTCTGTATATAATAAAGAGTTTTTCTTCTTCATCTTGTATTATTAACTAGTAGATCGAGGGGACCCTGAAACACAGACAATTCGTTAATTTTCTTCAAGATTTTAAATCCGAGTACACAGATATTCCTTTAAAAAAAAAAAAAAAAAGGGTAAAGTGCAGCCATTATTAACCCACTCTAGGATGGAAACCTCCTCAACGATTCATTCTGAGGGAAATGGACCATAATCTGCCACCCTGGTCCAGTGCGGGTTGGCAGATCGACCGTATTCAGGGGCTTGAACCCCGGTTTACTCAAAGAGCGTGTGCTACTGCACCCCCGTTCCTGACCACTCGGCTACGGAGGCCGTTTATCATAGCCAAATTCGATGGCTTAGCTTAGGAAAGGTTCTTCAGCGAGTATGGGATCTTAAAGATGACATCGTTCTATTTTTAAAACTGAAAAATATTATGGATTTTCCCGAATTAACTGATAATAACTGGATTTGTGATTTTGCGTTTACCCTGGACATCGTGACACACTTAAATACTTTCAACACCGTGTTACAAGGGAAAAAATTATACGCCCATGATATGGTAAAAAGCTTGAATGGATTTCAATTAAAACTCCAGTTGTTCCTTCGACATTTATTGATTAACAAGGTAGACCACTTTCCAACCATGAAGTTGCTGAAGATTCCAGAAAATAAATTTGAAAAATATTGTGAAATTATTAATGCTTTGAATGACGACTTTTCACGAAGATTTGGCGACTTCCGAAAAATTGAGACAAGTTTGGAAATAGTGCGCGACCCATTTTCAATAGAAATTGATAGTGTACCGAGTGAACTACAGCTTCAGATTATAGATCTGCAGTGTGATACTGATTTAAGGGAATTGCACCGTCGTGGGAAATCTGTAAATTTTACAATACTCTTAATTCGGACAAATTCGTCAAACTTACAAAGATTTTGCTCGAAAAATGTTAGTTATTTTTGGATCAACCTACATATGTGAATAAACATTTTCCATCATGAATCTAAATAAAAATTCTTTACGATCGAGCATCACCGATGAACATTTACAAGCAGTTTTAAGAATCTCAACTACAAAATGAACACCCGAAATTAAAAAAAATGGTAAAAGATGTAAAACAGTTCCATTCATCTCATTAAATCCTTGGTTCTTAGAGAATAATTTTTTTATGTTATATTTCTTCTTCATGATAACAAATAATATATATCTAAAAATAGCATTTTACGTGCACCCCGCCTTCTTTTTGAATTTCTATTGTGGCCCTTCAGCCCAAAAGTTTGCCCAGGCCTGTGCTAGTGTGTTTAATGGTATAGGCGGTTCAAAGCAGACGTTGAGCTTTTTCACAACGTGGCTGAGTTAGTTTGTCTCAGGCGAGGTAGCATATTTTTTTTTTTTTTTTTTTCGTCCAGCAAACAGAAAATGGACTACAGAACACTCCCAATTTACAGACAGTATACACTGAGCAATATGGCCTTAGTCGCTGATATTCCTACTACAACAACAACGGATGTGATGATTTTCGCGATGACCGAAGAAATGGGCGTACGTCAACCTCACAAATTAATGACAGAGTTGTAAAAGTTCAAGAAATTATGGCAAGAAACCATCGTTTGACACTAATGATGATGAGTTGGATATGAATAAGGAAACATTTCGTCAAATTCTGCATGAAGATTTAAGAAAAAGGAAGGTATTTGCAAAATTTGTGCCGCATAGCCTCACGAATGATTAGAAGCAATAAAGAGTGTCATCATGGGAACACTTCATCCAGACTAGTCAATACAATCCCAATTTCCTCGACTGTATTGTCACTGGAAATGAGCGTTGGGTGTTTCAGTACGACCCAGAGAGGAAGCGTCAGCTTATGCAGTGGACCTCAAAATCATCACCAAAAAGGCATAAAAAAGTTTCCTTTACAGAAGTCCAGGATCAAGACGATGCTCATCATGTTTTTTTAACAACAGGGTGCGATTCACAAGGAATTTGTACCTGAGAGGGGAAGTACTTGAGTCTATGCTGCTTTCAGTGTACAGATTCTTCAAAGACTATTGAAATGCATTTCCCGAATGAGGCCGCAATTCTGAAGATATTTGTTGATAAACAAACACGAATCTTTATCGAATTAATGCCCTACAAGTTAAAGAAATTTTATTTGGTTACTATTTGTTATAATTGTCAGAAGAATGGGCACACTTCTAAGATATGTAGAAGACCGGTTTGCAGTCAACGTGGTATGACTGATCATAATTTTCAATTCTGTAAAAATAAAAACAAACCTGTGTTGTTATTCCAATTGTAGTGCGAAAAATAGGTCTGCTGCTAATTCGGTTAGAGATAAGTGTCCTGAA
Organism: Mastigoproctus giganteus; assembly: GCF_048544385.1. Lineage (NCBI taxonomy): Eukaryota > Metazoa > Arthropoda > Arachnida > Uropygi > Thelyphonidae > Mastigoproctus > Mastigoproctus giganteus. The sequence goes on along the minus strand of NC_143581.1, from coordinate 170,968,380 downwards.
TACATACACTGTGTTGCCACTTTATTAGGTACACCTACCTAGTAGCGTGTTGAGCCTCCTTTAGCCTTCAAAACAGTCTGAATTCGTCTAGGCATGGATTGAAAAGATTCTGAAAACGTTGTGCAGGAATGGAGTACCCTGCAGACATGAGTGTGTCACACAGTTCCTTGAGATTCGACGTGGGTATACGCCTGCAGCAAACAGCCCTTTCCAGCTCATCCCAAAGATGTTGAATAGGATTGAGATCTGGGACTGAGCGGCCCACTGCAGCAAAGAAAAGTCATTCTCATTTTCCTGGAATCATTCCATAGTGATTCGGGCTTTGTGCACCGGTGCATTATCCTGCTGCCCAAAGATGTTGAATAGGATTGAGATCTGGGACTGAGCGGCCCACTGCAGCAAAGAAAAGTCATTCTCATTTTCCTGGAATCATTCCATAGTGATTCGGGCTTTGTGCACCGGTGCATTATCCTGCTGGAAGTAACCACCTGAATGAGGACAAACTGTCAACATGAACGGATGCACTTGGTCAGCAACGATGTGGCATTCAGACGTGAATCTATGAGTATCAATAGACCCAACGTGTGCCAAGAAAACATTCCTCACACCATAACACTGCCCCCATCACCTTGCACAGTAGTCGTAAGATATGACAGGTCCATGGATTCATGTTGTTTTCGCCAATTTCGCCATCAAAATGATGCACCAGAAACTTCCACTCGTCAGACTAAGCAACTGTTTTCCAGTCCTCGATAGTCCAGTGCTGGTGTTGCTGTGCCCACAGGCGGCGTGCTCTCTTGTTTTTCATTGATAACAAAGGTACGCGATGTGGCCGCCTGCTGTTGTAGCCCATTCGCGACAAAGTGCGACTAGTGGTCCGTTGCGATATTTTGTTCTGCGCACCAAGGTTGTATTCTGACGTGATGTGCGACATTGTGGCCCGTCTGCTTGCTTGCACAATTCTAGCCATCCTCCTCTGACCTCTCTCTCTCTCTCTCTCATCAAGAAGCGATTTTCTTACACAGGCGTGCCGTTGAGAGGATGTTTTCTGTTCGTTGCACCATTCTCGAAACTGTGGTGCGTGAAAAGTTCAGGAGAACTGCTGTTTCAGAGACGCTTTGTCCAGCACGTCTTGCACCTACTACAATGCCACGTTCGAAGTCCGTTAGATCACTTCTTTCCCCCATTCTTGCTACGGTTTGTCTGCTTAACGGATACTAGAAAGATTGTTCTACTGCATTTATATCCACAACTGTGGTCATGTGACTTGCAACGTTCTGGGACAAACTATTTGTGTGCACAGCAGGGATGTACTTAATAAAGTGGCAGCACAGTGTATTTGCACTGAAACTTACTAAGGAAAGAACGTATTCTTCGCTTTACGGTAATAAGCAATAGCATTCTTACCCATGGAGATAATATGTACGGTGAACTCAAGGTTCTCCAAATTAATGCGCCGCGTGCAAGATCTGTAGCAGATGAACTAAGGTTAGTTTGTGAATGTGAAAGGATTGACATTGTTTGTGTTCAGGAACCCTATGTTTATAGGGTTCAGCTAACTGGATATCCCAACTCTATTAGAATTGTCTCAAAGAACTGTGACAAACTAAGAGCTGCCACACTAATTTTCAGCTCTGATCTGGTTGTGACCAGAATTGATTCCTTACGTACATCGCATGCAGTCTGTGTTGGAATTAAAGCTAGTTGGAGACAATTTTTCATTATATCTATGTACTGTGAGCTTGATGCGGACCATCATTGCTCTTAGCTGTTTGGAAGAGGCGTTATTCAGATTGAAAGGCAGAAAAGTGTTATCTGTCTGGATTCAAATGCTAAAAATCTTTTATGGCATTCTATATTTACGGATGCCAGAGGCAGGTTATTGGAAGAACTGATATCCTCACCTCAACTTGAAATCATTAATAAGACTGGTAATGAACCGACGTTTTAAACTGTTAATGGTGAGTCTAACATAGATGTAACGTTAGCCAATGATACAGCCTTCAATTTAATGTCTAACTGGAAAGTTAAACCAGATTGAATTAGCAGCGATCACATAGCGATTATTTTCAACTTAGGCTGTGCTAGAAGTAAATTTATTGAGCCTCATTCGTTACAACTTCGAAGATTTGCGATCGATCAAGCACGCTGACTGGGGTAAGTTTGGCAGATTTGTTATGACAATTTTTGGTGAAACTTCGCTAGCTGAGTTGGATAGGATTAATGCATTTGATTTGGTTCAGTGATTACAACAGAAGTTGTTTGATGACTCGACGGAGTCTATGAAATTAAAGCAAAATAAACGTGCTCCAGTGCAATGGTGGTCCTCTGATCTTACTGATCTCCGTAAAGAGGTCAACAGGGCGCGTAAGAAGTTCCAGCATCAGAAATTGTTGGATAATAAAGGTTCAGGGGCTCACTTCTGGTGACTATGGGCTTGCCACACCAAGGGTCCTGAGCTGGATATCATCATTCTTCTCTTTCTTGTTAGGTGCCTCCGTAGCCAGGTGGGCAGGAGCAGCAGTGCGTAGCACACGCTTCTTGGTTATACTGGAGTTCGAGCCCGTGACCACCAAATACGGAGGATGCGGAAAGGTCAGGGAATGACCCGCATTATCCCCGGAGCAATATGGCCTTAGTTGCTAATGCTCCTAAAAACCAAATGACAAACAGACATTCTCTTTCTTGGTGATTCCCCCCCCCCTCTCTCTCTCTCTCAGGGTAACTCCGGAATTTTTTTTGACTGGTGCAACATAAGCCTCGGGCTTCCTTGCACCATATGGCTAATAATAATCAACTGCTAGGTTGAAAACTGAGTATCAGTTGATCAAAAGAAAATGCACCCGTTTAATAGCTAAAAGGAAATTTGATGCATGGAAGCATGGAAAAACTTAGTGCAAACAAGTACACTGGTGTGCAAAACTTAAGGACCAGTCAGGTTTTCACCTGTAGCTTCTCATAGGAGTGGCCTGGATATGGGAAAAGGATACCAAAGGAACCTCGTGAGGTACAGAAATGATGAAGGAAACAAAACGGTACAGAGGGACTTTATTCAAAAATGGCAACATAGCACTGGCTTCCATGATACAGATACATCACTGCCAAAGATGAAACAAAGGGAAGAGGTGGTCCTCAGTAGGAGATATGGCTACCCCTAATGTCGATGCAGGCTTTGCACCGCCTGTCCATACTTAGAACAATGTTGTTGATAAGTTCTTGCTGTAACATCGTCCATTCTTCTGTCAGCGCCATTTTCAGCTAGGGAACATTTTCTGGTGGGTGTGGAAGTGCCGCTGGGCGTCTCCCCAGAGTGTCCCATATGTGTTCAATGGGATTTAGATCGATGGAACGAGCAGGCCAATCCATACGAACAATGTCCTCTTTTTCCAAAAACATATCAACAGCTACAGTGCGATGGGTGTTGCGTTATCATCCATAAACACGAAATCGGGACAATGGCACCTCGGAACAGACGCACATAGGGAAGGATTACCTCAGTAGAGTAGCGTGCACTGGTTACAGTCCCGCCTTCCAGTATCTGGAGTTGTGTACGTCCATTCAAGATAACGCCTCCGCAGACGAGAACACCTCAACTGCCATATTGATCCCTTTCAGTGATATTTGCGAGGTGATACCGTGTGCCAACCTCTCGCCAGATTAGCTGACGTCCAGAATCGCTGCCGAGACTGAATTTACTCTCATCAGTAAAGAGTACCTTACTCCATTGCGCTGTTGTCTATTCCTTGTGTTCGATGCACCACTGTAAACGGTGTCTCCGATGGGCAGGTGTTAAAGAGACACAGCTTACTGGGCGTCGGGCAAAGAGTACACCTTTGTGGAATCGCCTGGCCACAGTAAACCGCGATATCCTGCGTCCTGTGCAGCTGGTTTGCAACGAATCCCGCTGTCTGGTGTCGGTCCCTCTTGGCTTGTAGGAGTATATTGGGCGTTGTCTTTCGTGGACGACCACCACTGGTCCTTCGAATAGCTGTACCTGTCGTTCTGAAGGCCGACCACGCACGTGAGACGATGCTATGGGCGATACTGAACTCTGCAGCCGCACTTCGACCTTCCCAATTATTCGACCGCCGGTAAAGTCATCCAGATGTTGTCTACTGGCCATTTCGTTGTCTGTAGCACTGTATGAAACCAATCGAACGTCTGTAACAATCGTGCTCACCATTCAGTAATTTGCGCTTAACTGCTGCTTTTATCTGTTTATGTGAGCCCTCTCATCACGATTCAAATTTTTGCATGTGCACCAGCTTTCAACCGAACGGCCACAGTTATGCAAATCGCCGCAGGCTGTTTCGTTTTATTTTGTGGTTGTAACCTTTAGAAATAGTGTTGGTCCTTAAGTTTTACACAGTAGTGTAGTAATGAGGAGCCATTGTTTATAAGTTGTGTTTGCACAAATTAAGACCATCCGGGCAGGGTCGTCTTAACTGCATTGTAGGTCCTTGGCAAAGCAATGCACTGGGGCTCCATCCACTCTTTCAAAGGAATAAAAATGTCAACGGTCAATAAAATTAAACCTTTAGATTTAGTGTTACTAGCAACAAAATCAATAATCATAAAAAAAAACATGATGTGAAGCGAGGATTAATCAAAAGAAACTTTTGAACTTTATAAGCCTTGAAAAACAGAAACATTTCAACATATAAATGATAATTAATTGGTAAACCGTACAGTATGAATTAATGAATCTTTTATTATTAATCAACACAAATGTTTGCGAAATTTCTTTGTTGAGAATTGTTTTATAATTGGATTCAAGTCAGGATATCATTTTCTTGAGTCTTCAGGATATCATTTTCCATGCACATGAGTGAAAGCCAGTTCAAATGCTGCCTCATTGTGCTGCGAAGATGATTTCTTTATAAGTTTCAATTTTGAAAATGATCGTTCCGCTATACAGTTGGTCACCACATGCACATGAACACTCTGAGTGCGATTTCAACATTTGGAAACACAGATTTCAAATTTCCCGCAATTAGTTTGCTGTAAAACGCAGAGAGAGTCTCACATTTTTACTCAAGAACCAAGTAGTGCTTGAAATGCTTGCATTCATTTAGAAAGTCATCATAATCAAGGTCTTTGTCATACACATTAGCCAGATGCTCACACTTTTTGTTTAGCCCATCAGAATCAATTGTTCTTAATTGACCGATGAAGGAAAACAGATTTCCAATCCATGAATAAGCTTCTGCTCGTTTTGACAGATCAGAGTTCGAAGAGTCCAGAACAGGGGGAATGTTTCCACCTTACATTTTTCACTTTTGTTTATAAGTATCTCTTCTCCTGATCTATCGTATCTACTAAGGCGTACACTTAGCTTTCGTTCCCGTTTCTTCACATCTCTATAATCCGAATCTGGACTCCTTCCCCTCAGCCTTCAGTTCATATTCACTAAATTTGTCTCTAATTTCCTGAAGATAAGTTTTCAGACACTCAAGAAGATTCTTGGCAACAAGTATGTCCATATCTTTAGACTGCAGGAACTTACTTGTTTTGTTAAATCTTTTGAGAATGTCGTTCCAAAAAATTGTCAGAAAGATCGTTTCCATGGTCTCCATTCTCTCACTTAATCCTTCTACCTCTCACCTTGTGTTCACTTCCTGGTTAGTGTCAGCTGATGAAGAAACCAGTGCATCTTTAATTTTTTCGAAACCTTCATGCAGAGCATGGACAGCATCAAAATGTGATGACCATCTTGTGTCAGATAGATTCTTGACCACAACATGATCTTTTCCTAAAGATGATGACAAAACATTCCATCGATGTGGAGAAGCCGAGAAAAAGGAATACAAACGTTGAACAAAGGCAAAGAAGGAGACAATCTGTAGACAACACTCTGCCGCTTTTACTCCCACCAAGTTCAGCCTGTGTCCATCACAGGGGACATAGATGGCCAACTCATTCAGTTGACGGATCCGTGCTTGCAATCCAGTATAGGTCCACGCATATTTGAGGCATTGCCGTACGATTGACCATGGCAGTTTGATAGCAGAATTTTGTTCTCATTCACAAAATAACTATAACAGTGTACGCTAGATTCTTTGCTCCATGAGAAAAGATGGGTATGAACTTGAGGAACCGCTGCACAGGCCCACATCCTCGAAAGTACCGGACGGTAAATGTTAGTTGATCAATGTGTGAGATGTCTGGAGTCGAATCCACACTTAATTGAATAGTACTTTGACTCTTTTATTTCTTCCAAAATGGCACAAAGGGCATGTTGTCCCATTAAATCGATAAATTCCTCACAGATGTTTGCCGATAGATACGATGGGTTCCCCATTCCAGCATTTCCATACAGTTTAAGATGCTCTTCCAAAAAAGGATCAAATTCACTCAACAGCTCTAGAATACCTAAAAAGTTTCCAGTTTTTGCCGACCCAATACTGTAGTTTCATTCTCTCCACGAAATGCCAAACCTCTGGAGACAAGAAAGCGAATGACAGAAGTCACATGTATCAACACTTTATGCCAGCACTGCCGCTCTGAGTGATGATGTTTGATTAATAAAGAATCTATACATCCTGTTTCTTTATGCCGAATCGAATATGCCATCATGCACTTGCGATGTTCTTCTCCATTTTCATGTTCTATAATAAGATTACTGTGTTTCAATCATTAAATCCTAGTGTAGCAAAGAGAGATTCTTTATTGGACAATAGGCGACATGCAAAGCAGTACGAACAACCTTGGGATGGTAAATAGAGTATACATTCGCCATTCCGCAGTTCACGTTTGAATACATTCTTTGATAAATACCTTGTTTGAGTCTGAGTTCTCTCTCTCCTCCGGCTCCATCGTACACTCGGCTTGAGTTTGAAAGGTTGCAACCATGATTCTGACATGATGTCGGCCCACTACGAATACAGTAATCCACTGTATTAGTATTCTTAATGTCCCATAGTCCGGAATCTGTGACGTGGATCACAGACTCAGGACATTCCTTTTCCATTACAGATTCGTGTATTTCTTCTTGTGGAATGTTAGCATCAGGAGCAGATAACTTTGGAAGTTTGCTCATTTTCTGCTTCTCTTCTTTTCTCGTTTCCTCTTCTGTGCTCCACTCATATACGTACGCTTCATTTCATCTGAAAAACATAAATATTTTTGAATTTTTTTATAGACTGTATTGCTGTTTGGAAGTTGGAATATTAACAATTTGTAATAAAATAATGATGGTATATCTCGAAGGCCCTTTTCCATGACAACTTTTTTCTAGCCCCTTTTTTTCAATTATTTTATGATTAAATTCAAACTGATAATCAACATTAATCAGCTGGTGACAAATTCACCATGGGCCCCTAGAATCGTGGGGCTCCTGGGCAAGTGCCCTGTGTGCCCATGCGTTAAGGCGGTACTACATCCGGGGACGTGATGAATTCTATGCGTTGTGGAGACTGAATCTCGCGGTGAATTACGGTCCGACAAGTACTTTAAGTGCTATATGAAATGCTCTATATAGACTAATAGAACCTGTATAAAGTATTTTACAAAAAAAAAAAGCGTTTAAGTAGTTCTATTCATTGATAATCTACATGGCTAATACAGGGTGTTCGGAAAGTCACTATACACCTGTATGACTTTGTGTAAAATGATATGAGTGACATGAGTCATTGTGCACCATCCTATGGTGTGATATGAGACGCCGTGCACCTAGTGGTGTGTGTCAAGGGCAGTTGGCTGAGATAGCTATTGTGGCAGTCGATTGTGGAGTGCGTTAACGATAGTTTTGCCATTGGAGGAGCATACTGGTTTGGTTGGGTATGTTTTTAACGAGCGTGGCGAGTATACGCAAAGCGTCCGAGAAAACATTTTTTAAGGAATTTCCAAATACGCCAGTATCACATCAGCCTGCTATGCTACATTAATAGACTAATTCCGTGAGACAAGTGCTGTACACGACGCGAAGCGTAGTGGAAAGCCACCGAAACTTACCGAAGAGAAACCTCTGGATATTTCAAATTCAATGTGCAGAGTCCTTCAAAATCTATGGGGAAATTGTCACAACAGCAAAATCAGGCTTGCAACTGCGCGTTTAGCGGCGAGGAAGAAGTTATGCCTTTTACTGAACAAAATCATAGTTGTCCAAGAATTAAAAGCAACAGATCACCAAAAGCGAGTACATTGCTGCCACTGCTTTCTAAGGTTCATCCTGAAAATACCGATGGTATCCTGGATCTTACATTTTTCATTGATGAAGCGTGGTTCCATTTGTCATAGTATGTGAATATGCAAAATACCCGATTATGAACATGCGAAAATCCACACAGTTTACATCAAACACCTTTCCATCAGCAGAAGGTTGGTGCTTGGGTTGCTATCTCTAGAAGAAGACTTATTGGGATTGTCTTCTTCAATGAGACAATAACCTCTGAACGTTATTGTTCCAATATTCTCTTCCAATTCATCGGCGAACTGAATGAGGATGAAACCAAGAATGGTGGTTTCAGCTAGATTCCACCCCTGCCCATATACTGCTACTCAATCGATGACACGCCTATGTAAATTTTTTTGCTGATCGAATAATCTCAAGAAATCTATGGCTCCCTGGTTCACCACACTTGAATCCACCTGATTTTTATCTGTGGGGAGTAGCGAAAAATAAAGTTTATGAAGAAAACCCACGATCACTTCAGGCTCCTAACTGCTTACATCAGAGGCATCGCACAAGAAGAACTAAAGAAGTGTTTTGAAAATAAAATGAAACGTGTTCAGGCCTGTTTGGATGGGCGTCGAAGTCAATTTCAACATCTGTTTTAATGAACTACTTATGTAAGTAAAACTGGGCATATATTATTAACGATTTTTAATAACATTAAAAACTTTTCTTTGAAATAGATGTATAGTAACTTTCCGAAAACCCTGTATCACTGATATGGGTTTTAAAAAAAAGACACTTTGATTAAAGGCACCTTCATTAAAGTCTCTTTGTTAATAAAGTAATCAAAAAAGGACTAAGAAAGTGCAAATGTTACAATTTTCGCCTGACGACACCCAGTCTGTGTTTCTCTCTGGTATACAGTGAAATAAACGAAATCCGAGTAATAAAAACTCCCATTTGCGGGTTTTTATTTTTTTTATTTATATTTATTTGTTTGCTTATTTTTGAATAAGAAGAAAGATGAAAGGTTCTGTCCTCTGTCGCATTCACATCATCCATCCGTGAAGTTTTTGTTTTTTATTTTATCTTACCCAATTCATTGGAAAAGATTCCTTCCTAATTACCTCACCGGAAATTTGGGACGTTGCATGAGAGATAGAAAATACAGTACATGAAGGGATTCGCTAGTATCAGTGAGAACCGGTGGATTACTGTTCGTTGTTGCTTTGTCATTCCTGACCTAAAAGTCCTTCACGGTTCGCTGCGGTTCGTGGTGGGCTGTTATTTAAAATATACTTGTTCAGGCCGTACTAGTAGCCTCTGAAAACGGTAGTCACACAAAGTAAAGAGAGAAAAAAAATAAAATAAAAAAAAAGTGTCTTCATTCGTGGCATTTAAAATTATATAATAAAGAATCTATCACTGTTCTCCCGTCTGTCTGGGGTATTTTGCAATGCAAGTACTCTCTCTCCTCGGAAACAAAAAAAAAATTAAAACTCTATTTTTCTCTTGACGTGTAACTCAGCATCATATACAGTACTCACGTGAAAAATCGCCACATCTCAAAATCAATGTCGTATATGTATTTAACATTTCACTTAAAACACATGCATTTATTTTTATTATTTTTCATTTTATGTAAATCCATACAATTGAATAAAAACTTATTCATTTTTTTTAATTGAATAGCAACTTGAATGATAAGGATTGAATGGATTAATCGAACATGTGGCCTTTTGCGTGACGGTTCTTTAAATATTCACAGCAGTAAATATTTATCGATGGATGGATTGTTTTTTTTTTTTTTTTGTAGTAGTAGCACGATAGTCTTGATAATCAGGGTACATAGGACCAGGGTCAAGAATTATTAATAAAATCATTTATAATTAATAAGAAAGACGTTTAAATAAATGAAATAGAAAATAATAGAATTGGACAATTAATTAAAATGAAACCAAACAACAAAAAATGCATGTGAGAGCTGTACAGCAAGATTTGCAATAATTACGAATGTTTCAAAAAAAATTTAAAATCGATGTTCAAATTAGAGAAAAAATACCATTATCCACAGTTCTGCCTAAGTTGCTAACTTTTTTTTTTTTATTTGTAATTGTATCTAAATAGGCTAATCCGCTATGCATTTAAAAATCTGAGATATCACCAAGACATCTATTTCCAAGCTTACTGGCTTCTCATCACCCAACAGGGAGGGGAGGGGGAGGGTCTATTAGTGAACGCATGCCGAAAAATGTATTTTGTCTAACTCGGATATACAGCAACACAACAAACACACAACCGTGGTGTGTACATTCTGCCTTGAACTGAGCTACGTATGCATTATAATACTATAGGACTGCAGGGGAATAATTATAATAATGCAGAAGTTGATATTATATAAATTTGTAATGCCTATTGGTTCCCAGAATTTGGAATACGGTCGCTAATATAGGTTTCGATGAGAAGCCACTATGTTTGGCAACAGCTGTTCTGGCAGTATGTTTGATTTTTAAATGCATACTATTCAGGTGATGCTATGCAATTTAAAAAGATGTTAGCAACTTAGGCAGAACCATGGATAGCGGTACGTATTTGTCTTTAAGTCGGGCATAAAATTAAGCCATAGCGCCAAGTTTGTGGCGTTGATCTTTTGAAAGAGCAGGGTGCTCCCCGTGATGGAATACCTAACCCTGGATACCTAACGCAGTAATGTTTCCCGAATTTATTTGAAAAGATCACGTAATTTACATATTTTTGTTTTTGAATGATGTCAACCTACGAGAATGTATCACTTTATAATTAGAAAAGGTAGGACTACATTTTTATGCCTTGTAAACTGCCCAGTAAATGCAGTGGTTTAATTCTCAGAGCAGAACGAACTTCTACGAGTTGTCTTAGTATTGTTCTACTTTTTAAAAAAAAATTCGCCAAAATATTAATCCGCCTTTAACTCATAAACGGAAACACTGCTATAACATCCTGTTTTTCATAGAATTCATGGCTTCTCTACATAATGTTACTTTAACTATATAATATAATAATACCAATTTCTTAAACAAATTGTAATGCTCTTAGCCCTCCCACTGTAATAAACAAAGCTAATAATATATTGTAACCCGAAACTATAAAAGCCCTTTGTGAGGCGGGACGAAGAAACATACAGTATAATATTCTAGGAGTCACTGACTGAATAGAGAGGGGCGGAAATAAAAATCTAAATTTTAAGGAAATAAATAGTCCTCCGTGTATGAAGTGGATTAAAATTTAAATGATTAAATCAATTATACATTAATTAACCCAATCAACTATTAATTAATTACATTCATTAATTGGTTAAATCAGTTGTTTAATTTAAATAATTAAATCAATGCAATTAAATAATTAAATCAATTGTACAATTTTAGTTGCACTATCTAAAAGATTGTGCAACTAAAATTGTGCAATCTAAAAATCAAGCTAAATTGATCTCTGATTCCAGAAATATGAAAGTTACGTGTCTGTTACATCTCCAAATATTTAAAAGATGTACTGAAATTTTATTATTAGTACTAATTAGTAACGATAAATATTACATCAGCAAAAACAAAAAATTACTAAATTACCAAATCATCTGTCCACCCCTTCTAATAGTATTTTATTGAATTTTTTTCTTAAATCTATCCAAACTACTCACTCCCACAACACCAAATGTCAATTTCTTTTTTTTTTTTTATTATTATTTTTATGAAAATCTCACACATGAGAGGTATTATAATCTATAATACTTAGTAACGTGCTTGGTTTGGAGGTTGAGAAGAAAAAAGAAGATATTTGTTGACATTAGACTTGACTTTTCTAGATTGTAATTTTCAGGAAATACATATGAAGGAAGCTTGTTCCAGAAAACGGCAGTTGAATAAATAAATGGAAGTATCTGTAGAAAAGGCATGCAGCAGAAACAGTACGTCTTTGAAACAGCGAGTGGAGGGACTCTGTTAGAGAGGAGTCATTAAGTAACCTAACTGCCTTCTTCTGAATGGAATTTAGAAGCCAGAGAGAGGTTTTGGAGGCTGTTTGTTTGTTGTATGGTTTTTAGGAGCATTAGCAACTAAGGCCATATTGCTCCGGGAATGTGCGGTGGTCATTCCCTGACCTTTCCGCATCCTCCGTATTTGGTGGTGACGGGCTCGAACCCCGGTCTAATCAAGAAGCGTGTGCGCTACGCACTGTTGCTCCTTCCCACCTGGCTACGGAGGCGCCAAGGTTTTGGAAGCACCGCCCCAGATGTGGGAACAATATTTCATGGTAGGGCGGATTTGCGATTTGTATACAGTGAACAGCTGTTTGGAAGAAAAGTAACGCCGAGAGCGAAAGAGGAAACCTTTTTTTTTTTTTTTTTAATGCAGAGAAGCAATATTTGTAATGTGCTTGCGCCAAGAGAGGTTTAGAAGTCAGGGTAATCCTCAAAAGGGATATATCATTTTGCCTAGAAATTGGAGTGTCGCACGGGAGCAGAAGAATCCTTTTTGCGAGATATAAGACAAGACTGAGTTTTAGAAGGATTGAAATCAACTAAGTTGTCTTAGCCCCACTGGAGAATTACCTGGAGATCGGCGTTTAAGGAATTGGTAGCGGATATTCGAGAAGTTGAAGCTGATTGAGCAGGGAGGTGTCTCAAAATGAAAAGTGGAATGCAATGTGCTATCATCGGCAAAACTATGGATAGTATTTCCAGTCAATGGAAGAAGGTCATTAATATACAAGAGGAAAAGAGTGGGGGAAAGAACTGAACTTTGGGGGACACCAGCATCAGTGGAGAAGTTCGAAAAAAGAGAGCCATCTACCATAACCCTCAGTGAGCGATCAGAGAGAAAACTGGTTAACCAATTACAAAAAACAGTTGTCAAATAATAAGATGGAAGCTTGTTTAGAAGACCTTTATGCCAAACACGATCGAAAGCCTTTGGGATGTCAAGAGCAACTGCTTGTGTTTCACCGAACTTTTCCATTGAATTTGTCGACAATGGGTAACAGAAGCCAGCATATCACCAGTGGATCGACACTGACGGAATCCATACTGGCGATCGTTGATCAGACTGAAGATTTCTAGGTAGTTTAAGAGTTGGCGGTTAATTGATTTCTCCATTGCTTTAGAAAGAGTAGAAGTAATTGCAATGGGACGATAATTAGATGGGATAGATTTGTCACCATTTTTAGGAACTGGCTAGATATGAGCAAATTTCCGAGCAGAAGGAAAAACACCTTTGGAATAAGAAAGTGAAAAAGGCAGCAAAGAACAAGAGTAAGCTCAGGAGCACGGGTTTTGGAAACAAATGGAGAAATACCATCAGTACCTGGAACTTTTTTAGCATCAAGATTGGTCAAAATCCTTCTGACGGAAAACCAAAGCTGGCATTGAATGGAGCGTGTTGGGAGGTGTTTAACCAAGATCGTTAATACACGAGTTGGAAGAAAAATGGGATGCTAGCAGTTCAGCTTTATCCTTGGCTGAAGTGATAACTGAACCGTCTGGTTTTGACAGAGGTGGGAGCAGAGATGGGCAGAAGTTGCGGCCAATAGCTTTGGCAAGAAACCAGAATGCTCGGCTACCATTAGGGCAAGAAGGAAGTTTTCTACTCTTAGCCTGTTCAAAATCTAGTTTGGACTGATTAATAACTGCTTTACAATTGTTGTGAGCTTTAGTGTAGACAGAAAATTAAACTGAAGAATTCGAAACAAGCCAATTACGATATGTAAGATTCTTCTCTTGAACAGCCTTAGCACATTTATTTGAAAACCAAGGTTTAGATAAAAGACAAGATTTTAAAGTGGAGTGTGGAATAAAGGATTCTATTTCTACAATGTAATGCCAAACAACACGAAGTTGGGAATAGCCATGAGATAAGGGCTCCATTGGAGAAGAGAAAATCACCAAGTTGTGATCTCAGGTGCCTAAAGGACCACTCACTTCGACCGTGTACTTAGAATGGTTGTTTGTCGGAAAAAGATCAAGCGTGTTGGCTGTATGGTTAGGATTGTCCGGTATTCTTGTAGGTAAATGAACAATTTGTGCAAGGTCATTAGTAATTGCAAAAGCCGCAGCATCTCGACCAGCTGGGTCGATGTGACTAGAAAACGGAAGCTACTGGAGTTGTTAACATGAAAATCACCAAGGAAAATTACCTCACTGTGAGGAAAGTTGGAAAGAGAGGAAGTCAAAGAGTTCCAAGTGATTAGTGGAGTTGGGAGAACGGTAGAAACAACAGATGAATTTGACACAATGAGGTAGAGATTTTAAGCTAGAAATGATCGAAAAGAGGAGATTACAAATTACCAAGTCTCCGAGAGGGAATATCGGAACAGACATCACAAGTACCACCTTTGAGGCGAAAGGAATCATACAGCGAATAATTCGGGCAAGTGAGATGAGCAGTAGTTGAATCAACCTATAACTGAGATTCTGTCAGAAAAAGTACATGGGGTTTGGCAGACTGTAAGTTGAAATGGACATCGTTGAGATTAGAACTGAGACCACGTATATTTGTGAAATGAACTAGTAGTTGTTCTTCCTATTCCATAAACCGATGCTATAGTTGTAGCACTTTCACATTTTCTTAGACATTTGACTATTTTGATTTTTTGTGATAATCCCAACACTACTCGCTTACGTTTCTATGTCATTTAAATGGGTTTACTAAATAAAAATTATTAAAATGTGAAAGAAGAGGTTAAAGTACAACCGTATACAGTCAGTTGTATACAAAGACTGAGTGACTCATGGTGCCAATATCACAATGCATTACGTCATAGTGGGGTTAAGTGACGGTAAATAGGGTGGCGGACAATCGAAGTACTATTGTATTTGTATTTTTAAGATTATTATTATTATTAGCCATATGATGCAAAGAAGCTTGAGGCTTATGCTGCACCAGCCAAAAAAAATCTGAGTACCCGGAGTACAATTTACGTTTCAAGTAATTAGGCGCATTTGTTTGTTGGACGCTAATTTGTTGAATAATGTAAGTGTGACTTTTACGATGTTTTTTCCATTAAAGAAATAGATAAATTTATAATATATCTATTAAACAGTGTACATGAGAGATAAATATAAATCGCATTGTAATATTGCAGGAGGAGTTTGTTATTCATTGTCTTTGGCCGAGGAAAATATTACGAATGACCTACGTACCGTTTTGCTTCCTTTTGTTGATATGCCCTAATTCCTTCATCTGATATCGGTCAATTGTACTTAGCCTTGTATGTGTGCGTGTCACTTATTATTGTTCTGAAATGTCATGCACCCCTTTGAAATCTTTAATCGCAGTTACAGTACAGTACATAGTAATGTCCACCATGAAGGGTTCACAATCAAGAAGCCTACATGGATTAGCGACACAAGACGTGTGCATTATTAAATTACTTAGGAATAGCAATGATAAATGTGCTTATAGTAAATCCATATAGAAAACATTTTAGCACAAATGTTACTGATGATATGAAACTCTGATGATATGAAATACTTGATAATTCGGGCAAAGTTCTGCAGTCCAAATATGATGGAGTCCGTGGGATCCAGACACAGCAGCCTTACTGGAGCATTTGTCGATTGGAACAATTGCCGCTTTGCAGTAGCACGAGGAGAGGCGTTTAATGACATGGTAACGGAGGAGTTTTGATCGTAAAATCAGCAGTAAATTACAGTAAAACTGAATTACGAACTACTTTTTCTTGATATTTGTACTGTATTTATGTAGAACGGAGATTTTTCCTAAAAAAGAATAATGATATAATTCCAAACTTTTTTTCAGAATGGTTTCATAATCGCTTTGTAAAAGAAGTAAAATCACCCGAAAGGAAAAATAAATTCAGGTGAAAACATTAAGGCATTGGTTATTGTTGGATAATGTACTTGTACATCCACTGAAATTTTATCGATGATAGATGGTAATATTAAGTGTTTTTTTTTTACCTCGCACTATCAAAGCTGTCATTAGAACGTGTGGATATAGGAATCATTCTCAGCTGTAAACGTTTGTATCGAAGGAAATAATTGAAGGGTTTTTTTCGGCGAGTGATGGGTCGGCAGTGGCTCCACAATAGCATCGGTGAGTAGGGTAGAGGCGCGCGCACGTCGTTGGTGGGGATTGAAGTTGGTGCTGTTACCAGTTTCAGTTTTCTGATTGGGCAAGGGAGCATGGTTCTGCATATTGGTACAGTCTGCGGACGGTCCAGCATTTATTTGAGAATCTGGCTGTCGCTTCTTGACCGTATTAGATCTGTTCAGATTTGCTTGCAAATAAACGGCATCTGTATTCAGATGCGGGATTGGCAGTCAGAATGGTCTGCTACCGAGTTGGGCAGATTGACTTACAAATTTATTCCGAACGTTTCTGAATTTAACAAACAAAGTAGTTTTGACCTGGATTGAATACTACATTCCTACTGACCTGACATGGTAGTATTAATTCTAAGTTACATGTTTTTGACCTTTCAGTTACTGCTTTATGTACTTGTGGTAATAAATAATAATATTGAAACAGTCAAGCATTTACTATTTGACTGTAATTTATATTTAGATTTAAGAATTCAAATGCAGGTTTTAACTAGTGTTTATACACTGGTGTTCAAAGAAAGTGCATTACCTAGGAATTTCATATTTCTAACCCTTTTTCGCGATGGTATGTTACCTTAATGACTAGCGTCACAAATATAAATATAAACAAAAGATATTTATTAATCGTTAAGGCAAAGCTAAGTAATATTTGACAGGTGCTCTCAAAATATTCCAAAATGAGCATTTGCAACCTTTATACAACAGTTTTCGTAAACACGACAATTATGACTGAAATGTTATCGGAAGCCCTCAATTTGCTTCAATTTATCATTTTAAATGGAAAACAAAATGAAAAGTTCACCAGGTGCAAACTAATATTTAGTTGAACCGCCTCTGGCCCTGATGACAGCAGCACACGGTCGAGGCATTTATAAGATCAATTTCTGAAGATAATCAACTGATAGTTCGTGGTTCCAAACACGAATTATGAAGTTCACGAAGGGTCTTTGGTTTCTTTCTTGCAACTGCAGATTCCACACGATGCCAACAGTTCTCTATAGGATTCAGGTCTGGATCGTTCTTCCAACCATTATTTCACCTGTAACAAATGCAAACACATTACTGTTGAACCTCTAATGCAGAAATAAAGCTAAAGTAACTGAAGAAATGCCTACATACACTTTTCGCCCGATGACAAGGAGTAGAATGGTCCTGAAGGATGCAGTTACTTGGCAGGTTGAAATGATCTCTTAATTGTTGGCAGCAATTTGCCTTCCAGTATAGCCAGGTATCCATTGGCCATTACGGAACCTTTTATAAACTGCAGGTGATACGAAATGCAGCCCCATATCATTTGGCTGGTGGGAAATTTCACTGTAGACGCCATACAGTCTAGATCAGGGGTGGGCAACAGCCGGCCCGCGACGATGTTGAATCCGGCCCCCTCGGTAAATGCATAAATATAGAAAATCCATACCTGACTACACTTGCCGTAAACGTTCGGCTTAATTCGGTTCAATCGGGAATCGCGGCCAGTACAACAGTAACCAAGTGATTCTACGCAGCGTCAAAGAGTTATTTCCTAATTATTATTGTAGCATCGATCGAACGAAGTTCCTTTGGGTTTGACTTCTTATTGAAAAAAATAATATTGGTGCGAGATATTTTATGTTTTATGCCTTTTCTAATTATTACAATTTTTAATTTAATATAATTTATAGCCCATAAAATGAGCCAATTAAAAAAAAAAAGAAAAATTGATGCCGAATGCCGCATTTTCAATGATAATTGGACATTCAGATATTTTTTTTAAAAAATACATTAATAATTTGGTAATTCAAGTAATATAACATTTTTTAGGTTCTGATTTTTTTTATTAAATCGTTCAATCTATTCCAGCCCGCATGATGATACGAAAATTTCATTCGGCCTGCTGACGAAAAAAGTTGCCCACCCCTGGTCTAGATGGTATTCTTCACCACGTCTACGGCGAATCGTTTGTCTCACATCAGAGCCATTCAGGTTGAATTTCTTCTCATGCGAGAAAATAACTGACTTCCACTGCTCGGGGTTCCATTTGACATGCTTCTTCCACCAAATAACCGGGCTTTTTTCCATTTTTTTGTGTCAGTAGGGGCTTCTTCTTCTTAGGACAACGGGCTACAAGTCCATTTTTGAAGAGGCGTCTTCTGACTGTTACTGCACTAACGATTCGTACGTTAGACGTGGTGAAGAATACCATCTAGAGTCTAGACTGTATGGCGTCTACAGTGAATTCACGATTCATTTAAGGCATAAGCGCTTCTGTTTTGGCGTAGAGACTCGTTTGCGGCGTCTGGTCTCTTTTTTCCTATCAGCAGAACCAGTATTCTTGAGTTTGGAAAGAAATCTACTCACTGTTGACTGATTACAAGACACTCTATAAGCAGTATGACAGGAAGAACATCCTTCTTCACGTAAAGCGACAATAGCAGTCTTTCTTCGTGGCATCAATTGCACGTTACTCGCCATCCTGACACAAGTAAGGAATGACTGCAACTCTTGAAAGCGTGCTTATATAGCTGAAAGTAATAGCTGATGCAATATCACGTCATCACTTACGCGTGTCAATCTTATCTGATGCAATCTGTAAGAAATATTGCCATATACTTACGTTATTCAGACGACAGTTACAATTTTAAGGGGTGATGCACTTTATTTGAACACCAGTGTAATCATGAGACCTAGCACAATTTGTGATCAATAAAGAAAATTTCCCTACTTTAGCGAATTTTGCAGTTAGGCTTTTTAAGAGGAGGAAAAGAATTGTAAATAATGACTTGGATGTTTAATTTTAATACTTGATAGCTGTCTGCATTGGCTTTACGTAGATCCATGATAGTAAAAAAAAAAAAAAAAAAAAATCTGTCTGTTGAGCCATAGCACTTATTTGGTACAGTTAATTAATAAGTTAAGTTTGTTGCCGAGTTGTAAAATGTATCCTGAATGTCAGTTCTAACAATTGTTGGACAAACATGTATACTATGTACGTTACGAATTGATTTGACTGATTGTCTTCAATTCATTGGTGGTGGAAATAAAATATTTGTGATGAAAAGTCTGATGAGAAAAGAAATCATTGTCTTTAGAGCTAGAGTTTATTGCTCTACCTATCAGTTTGATATAAATAGTGTATATATTGGTCATTGTCGTAACTAGCTTTCTGTGCCCTGTGCAAGGTTTTATTTTTGGGCCCCTTATTATTTTTTTTTTTTGGGAAAAATAATAATAAAACAAATACGATATAACAATTGTTTATAAATATTTTTTGTGTACACAAGAAATATACAAGATCATTCACGTGTATTTATAAATGAAAATAATTATTTTAATTGCACTTTTCTGGCTTTCATTTCAGCCTCCACATGGCTTGAGATGGGAATCAGGGGGCTGAGGACCTGGTGTCCTCTGCCCCTGGCTGAGGAGACGCCACGTGCTCGCACTGAACATCCAACAGAACAACACATACGTTACACACCCACATTGTCACACTCCGACTTTGGCTCATGCCTTACAGATGCGCGCGTCCACGTGGCTTGGGAGTCGGGGTTTGGGAACCTGGGATCCTCTGCCCACGAAGACACCAAGGACCGACACTCAACATCCAACAAAACAACACATACACTCACACACCCACATTGTCACACTTGCCAGCTTTGGCTCATGCCTTACATGTGCAACTGCAGCATATAGAGGAAACCCTGGAGACCGCCGAAAAATACAAATTGTACTTGAATCTGTATTCAGATGGGCAAACTTTAGTATAGTGTGCCCGGCCCCGGTCGTGGCCGAGAACAGTCGAAGTGAAGGACGTGATTATGCCTCTCCTCGTGTCACATGACGTATTACAGGTAAAGGCTATGTGACAAACAGAAGGTCACGTGAAGGACGTTAACTGAGAAAAATAGTTGCAATTAGATGGGGGGAAATACTTACAGGGAAGGTCATGTTTTTAATCGACTTTTATTTTTGTTTAGTGAAAAAAGGTTAAGTAAGTTAGCGTGCGCCACTAATTCACGACGGATTCAAGCAAAAGAAGTGTGGGTTTTTAGACTTAATTTGAGTGAAAAAAGGTTATGTTAGTTTACGCCACTAATTCGGGATCGATTCACGCAAAAGGAGTGTGTGTTTTTTAATAGACTCATTTTAATTTATCAGTTTGTCCCTCGTTTGCATCCTGAATACCTCGTTTTCGGCAATGAGTCGAAAGTAAGTTACAGAGAAATGTCACTTGAAGAGCAAAAAAGTCATGTGATGTGGCTGCTCTCTCTTCTTTTCCAGTGTTCTGTGATTTGCTGATTGTTAGGAAAGCGTAGTTTTTGATTATTTGCTTGTAAGTTTAGCGAGTAGTTCGTTAGTTTTTGTTTGCCGTGATTCGGTGTGGATGTCCTCGTGCTGGTGCCGTGAGTTTTTCTTTGGTTGCTTTTGTTTCTTTGTGCTGCTGCTGTGATTCGTTTGCTTTCTTGTGTTTGTTCTCAGTTCAGCAGTAATGGAGCGAGTGACTGGGAAAATGTATCTTTTGCAAAATGCTGGTTGTAAGAGTGTGATTGATTTGTGTACGCGTCAGGTTGTGTGTCACGCGATCTTCTGTCTGTGACGGGTCTCGTGATAGGTGGAGCAAACATCTCGTTCACTTCGATAGTTCGTTGGCCACGCCCAGGGGCACTCTATTCTAAAGTACAGCAGACTCTCCATTAACCGGGACACTTCAAGACACCAAATAAAAAAAATAAAAAAAAATTTTTAAAGCAACCGGAAATCATAAAATTCAAGTAATAACTAGAATAGGTATTAAACAGATATTTTGCAAGTCGTAAATAAGCGACAAGCGGCATTATAAGTCGTCATTGGGAGATTAGTGTACCAACTGTCTTGCAACCCCCGCTGTCTTTACACACGCCGCTCAAAAAACAAGAAGAAAAAAAAAAAAAGAGACAAATGTTTAATTTGTTTTAGTGCGTCGCATCGATTGTTATGTTCCGTTGCAGCGCAAAATGACAAATTTTGTTTCGTTATTTATGTTAGGAATATCAGATTTTTTTTATAGTATTTTTTTTTTTTTTTTGTTTAGAAATCGCGAAAATGATGGGTAAACGCAAAAGAGTTGCGTTTTCAATTAAAAAAACCCTCTAAATTATTCAAAAGTTTGAAAACAGTGCATCCATTAAATCTCTAAAGAATATAATGTTGATGACCAAACTATACGCAACATCGTAAAAAATAAAGGGACGCATCGTATTGGACACGCGAGTAGTACGTGGTTTTTTTCGTTTTTTTATCTATCACCATATTTTTTACGTAGGTTGCTAAACATTTTTCGATACAGTAAGTCCCCGACTTACGCAACTATGGATTTACATAAATTTTTTTTCGCCCAGTTTTTTTTTTTTTTTTAGGATTGTAAAATTTAAAACAAAAATAATAAATAAATAAAATAAGCAATCAATAACGACGATCACGGCACGCACAAATGAGACACGGAGTAACAAGAAAAAAAATAGGAAAGAAGAGAAGATTCTTACAATTTATTTATGGTTTTTTTTTTTGTTTTTTTTATATATGACTGAAGATTTCAGTGAAGGGTACACATTTCACCATAATAACGTAAAAATCCACACAATTCCAGCTATCGGTATTATCGCAAATGCAATAGGATTGAGTTTACTACCCGTTTATAATTAGATGCACGAACAGAAAAGTCCAGTAACCCGGAAGGTGCAAATTGTTTAAATGCAGTGACCTACAGAAATGTGCTTTAGTAAAATGTGAGTTCGCCTGAGGTGAAAATAATGTGTTTCCCCCCTTAACCTTTGAAGTTCTTTTCAGAAATTTTCATTTTGGCCGTTATCATGGTACCGACTAAGAGAATTGGTCGATTTGGATCAGAAAATTAAACTAATAAGCGTGTATGAAAATGGCCAAACATTAACAAGTATCGCGCGTAGTTCAGATTTGTCAATAATGTTATTAGTAATTCCCGAGTTACGTAAAACTCGACGAAGTAAGAAGTCCTGGAACGTATCTCTTACGTATGTCGGGGAGTTTTGTATACTTGGATTAACCGGGAAATATATTATCCGGGATTTGTTTTTTACCATCTATCCCGGAAAATCGAGAGTCTACTGTATTATCTTTAGATGACATCGTAGAGATAGAAATTCTGTTGACCTGAATTTCCAGGCATTTTTGGGTTTTAATGGATTTACGGTAATGTGCAGGAAACAGCTAGTGAAGACAGTTCGCAATAAGTGCAGAGAAACGATTAATTCCCATTTCACCTATCCATCCCCTCCAAACTACTGGCGGGGATGGATAGGTGAAATGGGAAGTGTTTTATTATTATTATTTTTGCTGATGCTGTATAAGCTTGCTTTCTTGCATCATTTGCCACTATTAATACTAATACTATTTCGATTATACTCATTCAAATGAATTAATAGTTAGTAACTGCTAACTGTTTGATTTTGCACATCATTAATAGAAACCAGATCGGCTTATAGACATTTACATGTAAGTGTAAATTTACATTTACACTTAATTACATTTTAATTACAACAACCGGAAATGCCAGATAATTTGTAATTTAGAAAAAAAAATTGAAATAAAACAGAAAAAAGAGAGAATTACTCACCAAATATTTTAAATACTGTATATTGTTCATGTTGTAATAATCTGAAATTAATTATCCAATAATATCATTATATGGAATTCGTTACCTTCCGTGAATATTAGTTTGTGAATATATGATAGGCCAATAGCCTTGAAACATGTCTGGGTGGTGGTACTCACTGAGAATAAGTAGCAATAGTCTTCTCTATTAGTGAAGCGTTACTTATTTGAGGTAGTGCGGTATCATGGCAACTCGTCGTGAAGGCAGAGCACAATATGTGAAAGAGCAAATGATGCCCACAACAACTACTTTGTAGTATTTTAAGAGTGTCTATGGTGTATCTAAACACCGATATTATATAGATATTAAACTCTTAAAGTATTATGCCAACTGCATTTAATTATTTTAAATATTATCTTATACACCTTTTGGCATCTCTCATATTGTGCGATTAACTCCACAACTGGGTCGTCATGTCTGCAATACTAGGGTATACCTGCCCACCCACTGATGATATCTTTGGGACTTGAAACAAACAATGTCTGCTTCCATGCAAAGGTTTTTACAGTTGGAAAAATGGTGTTTAGGGTCTAATAAGTTTCTGAAAAGGTGGGGAGAGCCACCTCTTCTGTGCAGTTTGTTCGGAGATGAGGTTCATCTAAAGTACTGGTTTTAGTAATTTTAGAGAGAGAGGAAAAAAAAAAAGCAGCACCTGGGTTTTTATTTTTTTCGTCTATTACAAAATTCAGTTTTCTTGATAAAAAATCTAGATGTCTTAGGTTCTCATCAAAACCAGTTCCATGATATAGGTTTCAATTTTTCGTTTGATGCTTTTAATTGCGTTAATTTGATTTTTAATTGTTTTAAATTGATTTGTATTGTGTTAAATTGATTATTTAATTATTTATTTTTACTCTAATGTACCGGTAAGTTTGCCGATTTTTTAGTTTTTTCCGTTTTAATTTCTGGAGGGTATCATACGGAAGGGTTCTACGCACTATATTGAGGTATACTCCTCTTATTATTTTACTAAGGTTTCAATTTTATAAAATTCATTTGTTTGGTTTAATAGATTTGGTCCAATGGGTTTTTTTTTTCCACATTAAATTCACAATAGCCTTGAAACATGTCTGGGTGGTGGTACTCACTGAGAATAAGTAACAATAGTCTTCTCTATTAGTGAAGCGTTACTTATTTGAGGTAGTGCAGTATCATGGCAACTCGTCGTGAAGGCAGAGCACAATATGAGAAAGAGCAAATGATGCCCACAACAACTACTTTGTAGTTTTTTAAGAGTATCTATGGTGTATCTAAACACCGATATTATATAGTGAATATTAGTATAATATGTGTATAAATACTGTATATACAATTTAATATATTTTAAAATTGCTGTCCTTTCGCATTCTTGTTTCAATGGATCTTTATTGCTCAGTTGGATATGGGTAATTTTAACTGATTTTATAAACTATGTTTTTTTTTTTCATATCAAGAAATATGTTTGAGAGAATGATGCTTGTAATGCTGGTGAATATTGATGATTTCTTCGTTCTCCCTTGTGTTACTGTATTTGCCGAAATTGCCAATGTGCATTGCAGGGAACTTTTATTAACCGGTTTATATTCCGCAGTCACTCGTCATTTCCCTGAATAATGTAGATGTGTTATATGGTATACGTGTCTCATGAGTTTCCTGTGCGTGTATTTAGTTTGCTTGATGTAATCTCTCCTGCTGTTTTCTTATGATATATGTTTTTATACTTGCGCCATGCTGATATTTATTCAATGAACGTAGCATTGGCTGTTCTGCTGTTGATAGTTACGATGATTTCGAGATTACGAATATCATAGTAATGAACTTCGTTGAAGGCAGATAAATGAATATCCACTGACAAATTTCATTTAGATTTTATCCACATTTAAAACTTAATTCACAGTTGCAAAGTTTGATGTTTATTAGTGACATTGGTAAGTCATATTTCTACCCTTTATGTACGTAATACACTTAAAATTTAATATTTTTGATGAAAAGCTTTAGAAACCACACATATAAGTTGAGTGATGTTCACCATCCTTTTAAATTTATGGAAATAACTTCCGAATCAAAGATGTAATTCACGGCCCGTGGACAACTACAGAAAATTGGCTCCAATGAAATAATAAAACAGTGCCCCATGGTTTTTATCCGTTACCGGTAATTAGGAAATTGTTTTTGTTTTAAGTGCATCAGCGACTTAAACCATATTGTGTTTTATGTCTATACAAGTGTATGTTCGCGGGCCGATCGCACATAATGTTGTATTATGCGTGAACTATTCAAGAACCATTTCTTACATTTTAATCCACTAATTTCTGCCCTTGTAAAAGTGTATATGCAGTGCTTTTTTTGGGACGGTACGGCGTACCGATATCTTTATTAACAGTGACGTGTGAAATTTGGATGCAGTGCACTTCGAAATTTGTAATACTGTATTCCGTAAAATTTTTTCACATGTTTACCTACTATTCAAATAAGCTTAAAATTATTTAACTAAATTCGCATTTTTTACTGCCTATTGTTAAGATATTTACTATATAAAACTGTATAACCATTTTTATAATTCTAAATTACTTAGTCGGACCTCTGTTTAACGAAGTCCTTTTATTGTGAATTGTTTTGAATTTCCCTGGAAGTTACATTTAAAATAGTTTCCGTTGAGCGAAGAAAATTTTCATATAGCGAACGGCTTAGGAGAGAATTAACTCGGTACGCACTGTTCGCATTTCTGGCATTTAGGCAATTAGTGCTGCTGCATGAATTAAGAGAGCTAAAGGGATTACCATTCTACAACTTGGTGGTACCTTGTAAAACCTATCCGACTACCTGCCTACGGAGAAGTCGCGCTGGTCAAGAGTGAGCAGTTCAAGGTGTACACATTCCCAATTGGCTCTGTCCCATCTTCTACTGCAGTGGTGTCCAACCTTTTCCCGTGCGGTGGCCATATTCAAAAAAATTCAAAGTTAGATTTCCTTAGTGTGTTACATTTTCCATATCTTTTATTGCATGTAAAATTAAAATCGAAAATATTCGAAACTTTTATTAAGTACAATACACAATTACAATACAAATTATTTTTACTTATGTTATTATTTTTTACTTATTTTATTCACATTTTACTTATTTTTTTATATACTTTAATAATAAATTTATGCTTAATAAACTCTGTTAATATACTTAATTTGTTCTTATTCTAAAAACATTACTACTAAAGTAACAATATCAGGAAAAAAAGAATTTTAAGAGTACTTTTCATATCCTTTTAATTTTCAGTTTTTCCTGATAGCAAAGAATCAGTACCGGCACCAATTTATTTTAAAAAAATAAGCACTGTGTATATGTGAGATTTTATTACACTGCACAGTAAACTGTAAAGAAAGCGTTAGGTGTGGTAAATCCTTATGTGACGATGTGACATTGCCCTTTTTTGTGCTGTGTGTACAGGGGAGGCTCAAACTCTGTATCAAAAACCATCCTTCTTGACTGCTTGGTACTGTACTGAAAATTGCGTTAAAATCTTTAGTATACTGCATCGTTTGCCAAACTTACTAACACAGAACACTTTATCTTACGATATATATTTGCGGAACACACATATATTCTTTTGTAGCTATTTGGTTTTTGAAATAAAATATGCATAATAAATGCTCATATATTTTATTTTTGAAAGCAAAATAAAATTAAAAGAATATAGCACACAATTTCTATGAGGAAAACACGTATTATAATTATAAACCATTCAAAATTAAAAAAGGCCCTTTCAAAATGGTGGTGAGGAGAGGAGGGGGTAAGCAGTGATTGACGGGTTGTGACTCCACCCACTCATGCTATTATTATTAGCTACATGGTGCAAGGCAGCCTGAAGCTTATGCTGCACCAGCCAAAAAAAAAGAAAAAAAAAAAAAAAAGAAATCCTGAGTTACCCTGAGAGAGAGAAGGGAATCACCAAGAAAGAGAAGAATGATGATATCCAGCTCAGGACCCTGGGTGTGCCAAACCCATACTCACCAGATGTGAACCCCTGGGGTTAAATGCTGCTTTCCCTCTCCTCTCATCTCCTCGCCCGGCGGATGCCATGGATGGCATGCGGCACAGCAACAAATATGGCTGCTGAAAACAAAGGATAAATCCAATAATTTTAAAAGTTCAAGTAACAAAAATGCGTTTTTGGGGATCACAAAATGTCATATGACATTTGAATGGGGAAAACGAAATTTCACAAAAGAAAAGGAATGGCAAATCGACAATTTAAAAAAAAAGAAACAAAAATGCATGTTTTTCTATGCTATTTTACGAGCTTTAACAATGAGAAAGGCTGAAAAGGGGAAAAGGTAATTTAAAGGGAAATTTAACGAAGGAAAAGGAATGGCAAATCAACATTTAAAAAACATAAATGCCCGTTTTTCTATTCTATTTTACAAGCTTTAACAATGAAAAAGGCTGGTTGGTTATTAGGAGTTTCGTGGTGCATCTAAGGCCATTGTGTGCCAAGTCTAAGATGAGAAAGGCTGAAAAGAAGAAAAATAAAATGGAAAAAGGTAATTTAAGGGGAAATTTCATGAAAGAAAAGAAACGGCAAATCAACAGTAAAAAAAAAAATAACTGAAACAAAAATGCCCGTTTTTCTATGCTATTTAACTAGCTTTAACAATGAGATTGAACTGAGACAAAGAAAAACCACTCACTTCATCGGTCGGGTGTCCTCATTCAATCCTCAGTTTCAGGTTTTTACACTAAGCTGACAGCTTTTAAAAATTCCATAAAATTGCTGCTGCCGGAATGTTCCCTTCGCCACATATGATCTCTGAGGTAGGAGTCGAACTGATAATTGACTTTGTTTAATGATAGTTGCCGTTTAATGGTACTCCATGTTCCCTCAATTGTGTTAGTGTTTGCCCCTATTTCCAGGTCACTGAAATGAATTGAGTGGTTTACAGTGAGATGTTTAAACCCTTTGTCTCCCTGACAATCATATGACTTCCATCAGTCCAATACTATGGTGCTACCGGGCCGTATGGAAGTCTTAATGATGTCTAGGAGAACGTCTTTATCCCTATTTTCAATGATCCGGAAAAACACTTTCCTGTACCCTATTCAACCCCACCAAACACCCATTTCCTATTCACTCTTTTGCCTCTATTATACTTTCTTTTACCGAACTTGTTCTCATCTATCTCAACAATAATATACACTCCTCCTATCATACAACTCTCTCTTTGGCACACTTCCACACACGCTTCTCTACAAAAACTCCTCCAGTCAAACACGGTAATGGACCCGACACCAAGCTCATTCATAATACAATCGACGGGCACCTTTGCAACCCACTAATAGGTTAGAAGTAGCACGTCGATTATACTGAGCTTGCTCAAGGAGAACCACGACCCCTTTCGCACAGATCTATTACAATAATGAGGATCAATTGGACCCTTTCTCACGGCAGACCCACTCAAAACCATCTGAATGATCCTTCTGCTCGGCCAATCTCATTTTCCTTTCAGACCGAAAACATTTGTACTCACGTGCAATTAAATACATTTTCTAGCACCATGGCAATATCAAGGCAGATATTGTTGGGATATCAGAGACGTGGTGTCACACAGATATAAGGGATGCAGAACTGCAATTTGGGGAGTACAAAGTCTACAGAAAGGATAGACAGGATAGGAAAGGGGGAGGGGTTATGCTATTAGTTAAGAAACACATAAAAACCAAGGAAGTGAAGCCAGTCGACATCGCTGGACAGTGCAGTGTTGAGTCAGTTTGGTGTGACATAAGCATTGGGAGATCAAAATTGAGAGTAGGAGTGTGCTATAGGCCTAATGACTCTGATGAGTATAATAAGGAACTGTACAGGGAAATAGAGTGGGCCAGTAAATCAGAGAGTCTTATAATGGGAGATTTTAATTTCCCAGATATTGACTGGAATTTGGGGGCTGGTTACTCACACACTAGCAGGGCTTTTGTGGATTTATTGGATGATTGTTTTCTACATCAGCATGTTCGGGAGGCAACTAGAGGGAGTAATACTCTTGATTTGATTATCAGCAGTGATTCTTCATGCATTAAGAATCTGCAGATAAATGAACCACTAGGTGGCAGTGATCACAGTGTGCTGAAGTGGGATTTACTCAAAGAGGTAACTACCATTAGGGGTAAAGGGAAGGGTTATTGCTTCCGTAAAGGCGACTACGATGGACTGAGACAGTATTTAAATTCTATACAGTGGGACCAACTGATGATGTTACCAACAGCAAATTCAAAATGGGAAGCATTTAAAGAACTTATCTTGGAAGCTACTAGGCTTTACATACCAACTAAGAAATATTGTTCAAGGTTTAGGCCAAAATGGATGTCAGATGAACTAATGAGGCATATGGCAGAGAAGAAAAATGCATGGGATACTTACAAATTAACACATGACACAGAAGCCTATGATAGATACAAGTTGATATGCAACCAAGTTACAAAGGAGGTTAGGCAGGCGAAGGCAGATTACGAGAAATCCTTGGCAAGGGATGCAAAGAAAAACAGCAAAGATTTCTTTACTTATGTAAACTCTAGAAGGAAGGGGATGAATCAGATTGGTCCACTTGATATTGATGGGTCAACTGTTGATGATCCTGCTCAGGTAGCTAACAAACTAAATGAATATTTTGCATCGACATTCACACATGAGGAGTTATTCAGCAAGGGGAATGCCAGAGGTGTATTCAACTCTAGCAGTAAGCTACAGAATCTTGAAATAACTGGGAGTAAAGTGGAGGAGAAACTGTTGAAGATAAACACAAGAAAGGCACTTGGGGTAGTAGTAGTAGTAGTAGTAGTGGCACTTGATGCAAGAAAGCAAGTGTAGGAGCTTATGCAGCATCAGCCAAAAAAAAAAAAAAAAAAAAAAATCACACCATACCCTCCAAATGCCTGTCCAGTTCCTCCTTAAATTTATTTAACCTATCAACTTCCACAACGACAGATGGAAGTTTGTTCCAGCAATTAACCACCCGCTGGCTAAAGGCAAATTTCCGCACATCTATTCTACATCTATCCTTTCTTAATTTGAACTTATGTCCCCGTAGGTTCGTATTCTGAACAAGTGGGAGGATCCCATCAGAATTCAGCGTGCTCAACCCATTCAAGGCCTTATAGACCTCAATCAGATCACCGCGCAGGTGCCTAGTCTCCAGCCACTGCAATTTGCAGAACTTAAGCCTCTCTTGGTAAGAGGATCCCTTCATTCCCCTCACCAATCGTGTTGCTCTTCTCTGTACACGCTCAAGCAAATCTACATCCTTCCTAAAATGAGGCCTCCAGACCTGTACGCAGTACTCAAGGCGTGGCCTGACCATTGCCTTATACAGAGGGACAATCACCTCCTTTTCCCTGCTAGCAAAATTCCTATATATCATTGACAAAACCCCATGACCTGCCCTAGCAGCCTGTCTACATTGCTCAGAAAACTTCATATCTGACTGCACAATTACTCCCAGTTATTTTTCATTTTCTACCACCTTAAGTGTAGTACCACACAGTTGGTACGTTTCTCTGGGGTTACTTCTACCCATATGCAGTACTTTGCATTTGTCAAGGTTAAACTTCAGTTGCCACTTCTTAGCCCATCTGCCCAAATTATCTAGATCCTGTTGCAGTAGCACACTGCCATTACTGTCATTAACAACCCTGCCAACCTTCGTGTCATCTGCAAACTTCGACATTAAGCCTGATATACCTTCATCAATATCATTGATAAATATACAAAACAACAGTGGACCAACACCGAACCCTGTGGGACTCCACTAATAACATTAGTCCACGAAGAGCAGCACCCATTGATTACCACCCTCTGTCTTCTCCCACTTAACCATCCTTTTATCCATTGTAGCAACTTACCCTTAATACCATTCTGCTCCAATTTGTACAGTAGTCTTCCATGCGCAACAGTGTCAAAAGCTTTCCTGAAATCTAAGTATATGATATCAAAATTATTTTTTGCATCCAGTTCCTTTGTGACCACATCATAATAACCAATCAAATTTGTCAGACAAGACTTTCCCTTAACAAACCCATGCTGTGTCTGAATTATTGCTGCAGTCTTGTCTAGATGATCCTGCAATGCATCTTTAACCAGTGACTCGATTATTTTACCCGGAACAGAAGTTAAACTAACTGGTCTGTAATTATTCGTGTCACCCTTCGAACCTCCTTTGTGAATTGGGGATACATTTGCACATCTCCAGTCCGTGGGAACCTCCCCTGAATCCAAGGATGCTCTCATAATTATGGCTAAGGGTTTGCTTAGTTGCTTTGCCGCCTCCTTTAATATAACTGGATAGATCCCATCCGCCCCAGGTGCCTTTCTTATGTTTAACTTCAACAATTTCTCCTCCACTTTGCTCTCAGTTATTACAAAATCATTAAGCACACTGCTACAATTTGATAACCTTCTTCCATTTTCAAACTGTAATGATTCCTCACGTGTGAATGTAGATGCAAAATACTCATTCAGTTTGTTTGCTATCTGAGCAAACAAACTGAATGGGTGGATGGGATCTATCCAGTTATATTAAAGGAGGCAGCAAAGGAAGTAAGCAAACCCTTGGCCATAGTTATGAGAGCTTCCTTGGACTCAGGGGAGGTACCCATGGACTGGAAATGTGCAAATGTGACCCCAATTCACAAAGGAGGATCAAAGGCTGAAACAAGTAATTATAGACCTGTGAGCTTAACTTCTGTTCCAGGAAAATTAATGGAGGCACTGGTTAAAGAAGCACTGCAGGATCATTTAGACAAGACTTCAGTTATAGCTCAGACACAGCATGGTTTTGTTAAGGGGAAGTCTTGCCTGACCAACTTGATTGGATACTATGATGCAGTCACAAAAGAGCTGGATGCAGGGAATAACTTTGATATTATATACTTGGATCTTAGAAAGGCTTTTGATACTGTTGCACATGGAAGACTGCTACACAAATTGGAGCAGTGTGACATTGGAGGCAAATTGCTGCTATGGATAAAGGGGTGGTTGAGGGGGAGAAGACAGAGAGTGGTAATCAATGGACACTGCTCATCGTGGACTGATGTTATTAGTGGAGTCCCTCAGGGCTCAGTGTTGGGTCCATTGTTGTTTTCTGTATTTATAAATGATATTGATGATGGTATATCAAGCTTAATGTCCAAGTTTGCAGATGATACAAAGGTTGGCAGGGTTGTCAAGGACACTACTGACACTATGCTGCTGCAACAGGATCTGGAAAGGTTGAGCAGATGGGCTGAGAGGTGGCAAATGAAGTTTAACATTGACAAATGTAAAGTACTACACATGGGAAACAGCAACCCCAGAGCAACGTATCAACTCTGTGGTACTACACTGACAGTGGTAGAGAATGAAAGGGACTTGGGGGTGGTTGTGCAGGCAGATATGAAGTTCTGTGAGCAGTGCAGACAGGCTGCAAGAGTAGCTCATGGAGTATTGTCAATGATATACAGGAATTTTTCCAGCAGGGATAAGGAGGTGATTATTCCATTGTATAAGGCAATGGTCAGGCCACACCTAGAGTACTGTATACAGGTCTGGAGGCCTCATTTCAAGAAGGATGTAGAGCTGCTGGAACGAGTACAGAGAAGGGCAACAAGATTAGTGAATGGAACGAAGGGGTGCTCTTACGAAGAAAGGCTTAAGTTTTGCAAATTACAGTGTCTGGAGACTAGGCACAAGCGAGGTGATCTGATAGAGGTGTATAAAGCCTTGAATGGTTTAAGCATGATCAATGCTGATGGGATTCTTCCTCTAGCTCAGAAAAATCACCTGAGAGGGCATAAATTCAAATTGAGGAAAGACAGATGTAGGATAGACGTGCGGAAATTTGCCTTTAGCCAGCGGGTGGTTGGTTGGTGGAACAGACTTCCACCCCTTGTGGTGGAGGTTGACAGCCTAAATAAGTTTAAGGCTCAGCTGGACAGGTATTTTGAACGAACAGAGGGGTGAAGTGGAAGTGGGTTTTTTTTTTTTTTTTTGGTTGATGCTGCATAAGCTTGCTTTCTTGCATCAAATGCCTCTACTAATGCTAATGCTAATACGTTATTAAAATAAGTGAAAATAATTACATTTTTTGAAAAATAAGTCCGTTTTTTAATTTAATCTCTTCTGAAGTTTCATAAAAACCTAATATTTGGTTTAAATATCTTTTACAGCTGTTTTTTAAATAGGGATCTCTTTTTTTTGCTATAAAAAAGTGGTGAGGAGGAGAAAAAACACCCTAACTAAGATTACAGGTAGCAAGGGCTGGGCATAATCTTTGGTTAAAATATCCATTACCGCTGTTTGTAAATAGGGAACTCGTTTTCCGAAATAAAAAACAGCAGTATGGTGGGGGATAAACACCCTAACTAAGGCTGCAGATAGCGAGTGCTAGGTATAATCTTTGGATAGAATATTCGTTACTGCTGTTTTTAAATAATGAACTCGTTTTCTGCTACAAAAATAGCAGTGAGGCAT
The DNA here is from genome assembly GCF_048544385.1 of Mastigoproctus giganteus. Classification (NCBI taxonomy): domain Eukaryota; kingdom Metazoa; phylum Arthropoda; class Arachnida; order Uropygi; family Thelyphonidae; genus Mastigoproctus; species Mastigoproctus giganteus. The sequence goes on along the minus strand of NC_143581.1, from coordinate 170,935,055 downwards.
AACCACCCTAACTAAGACTGCAGATAGCGAGGGATAGGCATAATCTTTGGTTAAAATATCCGTTGCTGCTGTTCTTAAATAGGGAACTCATTTTCCCATTATAAAAACAGCAGTATGGTGGGGGATAAACACCCTAACTAAGACTGCAGATAGCGAGCGCTGGGCATAATCTTTGGATAGAATATTCGTTACCGCTACAAAAACAGCGGAAAAATTTTGTAGCGTTACCGCTACAAAAACAGCGCTTTTGTAGCGGGAAAACTCGTTTTCCCGCTACAAAAACAGCGGTAAGGCGGGACATAAACACCCTTACTAAAACTGCAGATAGCGAGAGCTGGGCATGTCAATCACTGCTACTTGCAACGATCAACTGGATGGGTACCCAGCAAATATAACTACTTGAATACAAATAAAACACCTCATCAATCTTCACATGCCATCCTGTACACGACAAATTCCTTTAATAAATTTCAAAGTGAGGTCACTGCTGTCGGAATGCCTACGGCGCCACATAAACTGTGCGAGGTAGAGTCGAACTAGCTATCGCTTTTCTTGATGGCAGTTGCCGTTTAATAGCACTCCATGTTCCCTCGATACTGTTGGTGTTTGCACCAGTTTCAGGATTGCTGGAGTGAAGCGAGTGATTAATAGCTATATGCTAAAAACCTTCGTCACCCAGACAATCACAAGACTTCCAACAATCTGAAAAAATAGTCATTCCTGGTAAAATAGAAGCCTTAATGATGTTTAGGAGGACTTCTTTACTCCGATTTTCAACAACCCTGAAAAAACACCGTAACGTTCCTCGTTCAACCCCACCAAACACCCAATGCCCATTCACTCTTCTACCTCTGTTATACTTTCTCTTACCAAACTTGCTCTCATCAATTTCAACAACCATACCCACACACCACTCTCTTTCACACATATGTCCACACATACCTCTCTACAAAAACTCCAGCCGACCAGGATAGCCAGGTGGGTAAAGTGCCTGCCTGGCAACCCAAAGGTCATGGGTTCGAATCCCACCTTGGGCTTGGATCAGAGTAAAATGCAATAACTTTGGGAGGCGCATTATAGCCACAGAAGCCAATGTGCCAACAACTAACAAAAAAACAAACAAAAACTCCACCAGTCGCACACCATGGTTTGACTAACTCTCATCTCATATATAACAGTTTCACACGGTGTCTTCAAAACCCAAAAATGAGTAAGAAGCACCACCTCAATCATACTGAAATTCCGTTCAGAAAACCACGATCCCTTTCGAATAGACCTTTTAACATGATGACGATTGGCCCTTGACTTTCTACAAACCCATTCATAACCATCCTTAATCTCTTTTCACGTGACCAATCTCATCAAACATGCACTTTGAACACACATGTACTCAGAAGCAATCGAATTGACACTTGTACACCATTCAATCACAGCCTTACAACCGTTCTTTTGCAAACCATACAAAAATTTCGCATTCACTCACTCTACTGGGACTAAACAAGGACCAGCAACAAAAAAAAAGGGAAAATAATATGTGACAGCAGTAGAGCACACGACAGCTGAGAGTAATATGCATAAATGGCACAATAATGAAAGCAGCAAACACCTGACACAACAATCAGAAGGCAGCACAAAATATACTAACAGCGCCAAGAAAATGGCGACCAAAAAACCAAACGCATATGTGCAAATGATAACTTCGTTCTTCCCTCTAAACCAAACTAAATTCACATCCAATGAAACAATCAGAAGCAAAAATTACACATTCACAGTAATCACCCAATCACAGCCCTCGACTCTACTATATCTCCAGTGGGCGTGGTTTAAGACCATGCCCACTGCGCAGAGAAAACTTGTACCCAAATTCTGGAGTAAAAAAAATACATATATATATTTTTTATTTTATTTATTATTTATATTTTTCACAAAACACAATTTGGGAAACACTGGTATGCGGTATATAGTTACATCGTTTGTGATGAAAGCATTGATTACCAAGCATAGAGGGCCGACCGGGCTAGCCGGGTGGGTAAAGTGCCAGCCTGGCAACCCAAAGGTCGCAGGTTCGAATCCCGCCTTGGGCTTGGATCAAAAGTACTGCAAAAACCTTGGGAGGTGCATTATGGCCACAGAAGCCGATGTGCCAACAACTACCAAAAAAAAAAAAAAAAACCAAGCATAGCACCTCCTACTGATGGAACTGTAAACTAAAGATACTGGTTGTTTGCATTGGAATGTGTTTATTAGGCTGCTAATTATTGCCAATGAAATTCTAGTAAAACTCACATATGCACACTAATCGTGTATTTTATTTTACGCTTGAATCCATCTCGAATAGTTGTATAAACTAGCCTAACCTTTTTTTGCTAGGCTAGTGATTATCACAAATAAAAGGTTAGTTTAGTTTAATTTCGTTGTCAATTGAATTGTACTTTTTTAACTAAATAAATATAGCGACCTAGTTTTTACAAATATAACATCATAAATTAATACATATAAGTTGGCAGGGAATAAGAAAGTCATATAACGTAACTCAGAGATAATATTCGATACCGAAATACATATATATATATATAGTGTTATAACTCCATTTGGATATAAGTTTAAGGTTATATTTTGTATTGGAATTTTATTGAACTTGAATAGAAATCATGACTCAGACCAGAGCAGCAAAGCAAAAGGTTCAACCTAATGGAAGTGCTGCGGCTCAGGGGAGAACTGAGGGGGGTGGACCAATCAGAAACGGGACATGATTTTGCCAAGGGAAATGTCTTTGTGTGTGCATGATGTAAGGAGTGTGAGGAAATCAGGCGCCAACCCAGCATTATTATGGGCTTATATGAGAGCTTGAAGGACAGGGTGGATGCCTTCAAAGGATTTAAATTGAGGGACCCCATCAAACTCTCAGCTGCTCACATTAATGCTAGAGCTTGCACATGAACATCACGCAACACAGCGGCAACCCACAAGGCAGAATGTGCTGGTCCCAAAGAAACTAGTTGTTGTAGGTGACTCTATTGTCAGGTAAACAGGGAACATATTGTGCAAAAAGGATAGATGGAACAGGACCAGTGTTATGTCTGCCAGGGGCAAAGGTTGATGACATTGTAGAGCAGATATAATCTTTTAAAGGCACAAATGGTGATATTGTTGTACATGTTGGAACTAACGATATTAAGAGTAGGAGACCGGCTGATTACTTAACAAGTACAAGTCAATGCTGAAAAAAGCCGTGAGTTAGGGTTGAATTTGAAAGTATCTGCAATTCTGCCCAGACACGATAGGAGGGAGTATATGATGAGAGCTTTGTAGATCAAGTCAGCCCTGGAGAGATTGTGCAAGGCTCAAGGGGTAGAATTTTTCTCAGCCTGGTCTGTGCTTGTTAACAGGAGAGACTGCTTCTACAGGGATGGGATACACTTAAATAGAAAGGGTGCAAGAATATTTGCTGATGCTATCGAGGCAGAGTTAGTTGGGTCAGAAAACTGCTAGCTTGGGAGGATTTTTTTTACAGCAGCATGCCTCCCGAACATGCTGCTGTAGAAAACGATCATCCAATAAATTCACAAAAGCCTTGCTAGTGTGAGTCACCAACCCACAAATTCCAGTCAATCTCTGGACATAGACTAATAGATTAACAGTAGCCGCTGGCAGAGGTGAAAGTGATTCTTGCACTGCTTCTATTGAAATGCAATTGAGCAGCAGCCTGGAAAGCAAGGCAATGAGTATTTTCTGAGAGTCATAGTGGAACAAGTAAATACATGGGCTGTGTTAGGGTAACTAAGAGTAGAAACAGGTGCATGTATACTTGCATGTACACCAATGCTAGGAGTATAGTTAATAAATTCGATGAGCTTGAAGTGCTAATCAAGACATCAAAGGCTGATATTGTTGGGATATCAGAGACATGGTGTCACACAGATATAAGCAGTGCAAAATTGGAATTTTGGGATTACAGTTTGTACAGGAAGGAAGGAGGAGTTATGCTGTTAGTTAAAAAACACATAAAATCTAAGGAAGTGCATCCAGTTGATGTTGGTGGGCAGTGCAGTGTTGAGTCGGTTTGGTGTGACTAGGTGCTAGGAAGGGAGAAATAAGAGTATGTATGTGTTATAGGCCTAATGAATCTGATCAGTAATGTGCAATTGTGCAGAGAAATAGTGGGCCAGTAAATCAGGGTGTCTTATAATGGGGGATTTTAATTTCCCAGAGATTGACTGGAATTTGTGGGTTGGTGACTCACACACTAGCAAGGCTTTTGTGGATTTATTGGATGATCGTTTTCTACAGCAGCTAGAGGGAGTAATTCTCTTGATCTGATTATCAGTAGTGATTCTTCATGCATTAATAATCTGCAGATAAAGGAACCACTAGGTGGTAGTGATCACAGCGTGCTGAAGTGGAATTTACTCAAAGAGGTAACTACCATCGAGGGTTAAAGGGAAGGTTTTTGCTTTCATAAAAGTGACTACGCTGGTCTGAGTACTGCTTATGGTCTGAGACAGTATTTAAATTCTATACGGTGGGAACAACTGAAGAGGTTACCAACAGCAAATTAAAAATGGGAAGCATTCAAAGAATTAATCTTGGAAGCTACTAGGCTTTTCATACCAACTAAGAAATATTGTTCAAGATTTAGGCTTATATGGATGTCAGATGAACTAATTAGACATGTGACAGAGAAGAAAAATGCATGGGATACATATAAAATAACAGGTGACACAGAAGCCTGTGATAGATATAAGCTGGTCTGTAACCAAGTCACAAAGGAGGTTAGGCAGGCGAAGGCAGATTACAAGAAATCTTTGGCAAAGGATGCAAAGAAAAACAGCAGAGAGTTCTTTACTTATGTAAATTCTAGAAAGAAGAGGATGAATCAAATTAGTCCACTTGATATCGATGGTTCAACTGTTGATGGTCCTGCTCTGGTAGCTAACAAACTAAATAAATATTTTGTATCTACGTTCACACATGAGGAGTTATTCAGGGAGGGGAATGCCAGAGGTGTATTAAACTCTGGCAGTAAGCTAGATAATCTTGTAATATCTAAGAGTAAAGTGGAGGAGAAATTGTTGAAGATAAACATAAGAAAGGCACCTGGGGTGGTGGATGGAATCTATCCAGTTATTATTAAAGGAGGCGGCAAAGGTAGCAAGCAAACCCTTAGCCATAATTATGAGAGCTTCCTTGGACTCAGGGGAGATACCCATGGACTGGGGATGTGCAAATGTGACCACCTGTTAGTTTAACTTCTGTTCCATTGAAATTAATGGAGCTACTGGTTAAAGAAGCATTGCAAGATCATTAAGACAAGACTTCAGTTATAGCTCGGACACAGCATGGGTTTGTTAAGGGGAAGTCTTGTCTGACCAGTTTGATTGGATACTATGATACTATGACTACAAAGGAACTGGATGCAAAGAGTAACTTTGATATCATATATATTTGGATCTTAGAAAGGCCTTTTAAACTGTTGCACAAATTGGAGCAGTGTGGCATTGGGGGCAAATTGCTGCTATGGATAAAGGGATGGTTGAGTGGGAGAAGACAGAGAGTGGTAATCAATGGACACTACTCTTCATGGACTAATGTTATTAGTGGAGTACTTCAGCGTTCGGTGTTGGGTCCATTGTTGTTTTCTGTATTTATAAATGATATTACTGATGGTATTTAAGGCTTAATGTCCAAGTTTGCAGATGATACGAAGGTTGGCAGGGTTGTTAATGACATTAATGACAGTACGCTGCTGCAACAGGATCTAGAAAAGTTGAGCAGATGGGCTGAGAGGTGGCAAATGAAGTTTTACATTGACAAATGTAAAGTACTACATATGGGTAGCAGTAATCCCAGAGTAACGTATCAACTCTGTGGTACTACACTGACAGTGGTAGAGAATGAAAAGGACCTGGGTGTAATTGTGCATGCAGATATGAAGTTTTCTGAGCAGTGCAGACGGTCTGCAAGAGTAGCTCATGGTGTCTTGTCAATGATATGCAGGAAGTTTTCTAGCAGGGATAAGGGGGTGATTATACGCTTGTATAAGGCAATGGTCAGGCCACACTTTGAGTACTGTATACAGGTCTGGAGGCCTCATTTTAAGAAGGATGTAGGGCTGTTGGAATGAATACATAGAAGGGCAACAAGATTAGTGAATGGAACAAAGGGTTGCTCTTACGAAGAAAGGGTTAAGTTTTGCAGATTACAGTGTCTGGAGATGGGGCACCTGCGAGATGATCTGATTGAGTTGTATAAAGCCTTGAATAGTTTGAGCAGGCTCAATGCCGATGGGTTTCTTCCTCTTGCTCAGAATAAGAATAATCGTTTTAGAGGGCATAGTTTCAAATTGAGGAAAGAACGTAGAATAGATGTGCAGAAGTTTACCTTTAGCCAGCGGCTGGTTGATTGCTGGAACAAACTTCCATCTGTCGTTGTAGAAGGTTGATAGCTTAAATAGATTCAAGGCAGAACTTGACAAACATTTGGAGTGAGTGGATGGGTGAAATAAGGGGGGTTTTTTTGGCCGTTACTGTATAAGCTTGCTTTCTTGCATCATGTTCCTTTGCCAATGCTAATCAGCTGTTTTGGAGGAGGGGTTCATTCCCTCTTGAGGCACGCCAACTTTACCTTTTTTTTTTTTTTTTTTTTTCATTAGAATTATTTCCTGCTTTTTTTTTTTTTTTTTTTCTGCTTGAATCCTTCCCAAATAGTCATAAACTGAGGGTATTTGTGTCACCCTTTTTGGCACAAATAATTATAGATCTGTTAGTTTAACTTATGGTCTGGGGAAAATAATGGAGTTACTGGTTAAAGAAGCATTGCAGGATCATCTGGACAAGACTGCAGTAATAGTTCAGTACAGCATGGGTTTGTTAAGGGGAGGTTTTGTCTGACCAGTTTGATTGGATACTATGATATGATGACAATGGAACTGGATGCAAAAAATAATTTTGATGTCATATACTTGGATTTCAGGAAAGCTTTTGATACTGTTGCACACAGTGGAGTCCTCTGGGGTTTGGTGCTGGGCCCATTGTTCTTTATGTATTTATCAATCATATTGATGAAGGTATATCAGGCTTGTCCAAATTTTCATATGGTACAAAGGTTGGCAGGGTTGTTAATGGCAGTAAAGACAGTATGTTACTGTTACAGGATCTAGATAAGTTAAGCAGATGGGCTGAAAAGTGACAACTGAAGTTTAACATTAACAAATGCAAAGTACTGCTTATGGGTAGCCGTAACACAAGGGAAATGTACCAACTCTGTTGTACTAAACTCAAGGAAGTGGAGAATGAAAAAGACTTGGTGGTAATTGTGCAATCAGCTATGAAGTTCTCTGAGCAGTGCATACGGACTGCCAGAGTAGGTCATGGAGTCTCTTCCATGATATATAGAAAATTTGCTAGCAGAGATAAGGTGATTATCCCTTTGTATAAAGCAATGGTCAGGCCATACCTTGAGTACTGCGTACAGTTTTGGAGGCCTCATTTTAGGAAGGATGTAGTGTTGCTAGAATGAGTACAAAGAATGGCAGCAAGATTGGTGAGAGGAACAAAGGGGTGCTCTTGCCAAGGGAGGCTTACTTTCTATAAGTTTCAGTGTCTGGAGAATAGGCACCTGTGAGGTGATATGATTGATGTGTAAAAGGCCATGGATGGATTGAGCAGGCTCAATGCTGATGTGATTCTCCTACCTGCTCAGATTCCTAACCTGTGGGTTGCATAGTTTCAAATTGAGGAAAGACCGTTGTAGAATAGATGTGCAGAAGTTTTCCTTTAGTCAGTGGGTAGTTGATTGCTGGAACATACTTCCATCTATTGTTGTGGAAGTTGATGGCTTAAATAAATTTAAGGCTGAACTAGACAAATGTTTGGAGTGACTAGATGGGTGAAATGGGTAGCGTTTTTTTTGGCTGATGCTCTTTTAGCTTGCTTTCTTGAATCATATGCCTCAAATAATGACATAACCTTATTTAATTGTGAGGTTTTATTACTTTCGAGTACCATCTCAAAGGCCTAATGGGTTTGATTTCCTTAACCCAGAGGGTTCCACCTGGTTTGAATGATATCATCCTCTTTGTTTATTTGGTCCACACAGCCACAACTCCTGTACACATTGAAAAAGTGTTCATTTCTCTACTGAAAATTCTAGAAATCTCTTAGTTGTGCAAACAGGAGAAATGAAGGAGTGTGTTGAGACTATTTGTGTTAATTATATGCATTTGTCGTATGTATAGCTTAGCTTAATTTTCAGCACTCACCTCCTTAGAAAATTAAGCTAAGCTATACGTACGATCTAGTTATTACATTACAGCACATAAGGACTCCTTAAAAAATCAGGAGTTATATGCATTTGTTGAAAAACAAGAATTTAAAATTACCTACATTTCTTGCTTCCAATTATTAAGTCACACTGACTTTATATTTTATGTCAGCACATCCATTTGTCACACTTTCTGGCTTCACTTGATTGTGTAGTCTGGCTGGCATCCAATTTTTGAAACACGTGAATTTTTCAGTTTATATTTCTTTTGCCCTGTTGACAAGCAAAATGTAAATTGAAATTTACCAAGTGATAAAAAGAAATATATATATATGTTTTTAATATAAAAATGGATTTTTCACAGTTTTGATCATAATAGATTAGAAATGAAGGCGACATCAAAAAAGTGACCAATTAAATTGAATTATTTCTTAAAGATTGAAGTGGGATAACTCTTCCAGATGTGCATGTGATCCTTTAAAAACATCAACACAAATGCTTAAGGGTTATCTCAGCGATGGTCGTGAGGGACACGATAGGCTTCTCTCCAAAATGACTGGTGCACATTAATTGTTACTCAAGGCCGCCATAGCCTAGTGGTCAGGTGCACAGGTGCATAAGCACACGTGCCTTGAGTGAATGGGGTTCAAGTCCGTGACTACTGAATATGGTGCTGTTTCTTGTATTCTATCTATCTTGTGAACTCCTCCAACCGTTTGGTCGTCCCGGAGTGTAAACAGAAAATTTATTTATTTATTTCAGTGCTTTCCTAAACACAGACAAAGTTTTATTTGACTGTTTTTAAAAGTGAACAATTATTGTTTATTTGGAACTGTTTTTACTTGTGTAACTATTTTTACCTTCTGCTTCATTGTGTTACTTTCAGTTTCAGTGCACTGTATAGAATTATGTTTATTACTTTTGGTTGATGCATCTGCTACAGAAATTAAATACTCCTTGTTTTACGTTTAATTATTCTACAAAATGTGTTTTTTGTCTTATTATTGTTATTGATTTAAACTGGTTTCTTTTTTCTTATTATTATTCAATAAAACCAATTAATATGTGGACATGCACAAGTTTTAATTTTTTCATGCTTAGCAGTTTTTGGAACTGGAAAAATGGAAGACACTAATAGTTTCATGTTTATTCGCACAAGTTTTAATTTTTTCATGCTTAGCAGTTTTTGGAACTGGAAAAATGGAAGACACTAATAGTTTCATGTTTATTCTATTGCTCTATATATTAGTATAACTTTGTTTTTAATTTTCAGCAGAATTAACAAAAGTTTTGTTTTGTTCAAAATAACACTTGTAAAAAAATGCACCATTTTTCATTAAAATACTGTAATTTAAAAAAATCACATTGATTAAACATTACAATCCATTAGTAAAAAATCAGGCAGTGGCACACTTCAAGCAGAATTCCTTAGATAAATGAACTTTTTCCACAAATAAAAAAAATTTAAAAAAATTTGGGCACATGTGAGGTGCTATCAACTGCTTTTGTTATAATCAGGGGCATAACCGCTACCTGGTTAATATCTGTTCTGTTCATTTGTATTATCTTTATTATTTCATCGAAAAATTACTAATCTGAACCCTGTCATTTGCCATTTCATTTAGATAAGTGATATTCTATCATGATAGATTGTTTCTCAACTATTTGTCCTTTGTTTCTTTTAGAGCATATGAGTTGATTATATGAATTTTTGCAGTAAAGTTCCTGGACTGGTGCAATAAAAAGAATACAAAGTGAAAGAATTAAAATATGGTTTAATTTATATTTAGAGTAATCACCAGCTGATTGAATGCACCAATCAGCTGGTGCATTAAAAGTTACTGAAAAGAGTTGGCAAAGGCATCCAAACAGATGATGTTCAATTTGGCAGTTATGTTTTTCTCTATGTCCTCAACACCCCGAAATCTCTCTCTGTTGAAGGCCTTGGTACAGAGGAAGAAGTCTGGTGTTGCTAGATTTGGAGAGAAGTTGGATAGTTGATCTCTACAATGCCATGTTTCATCAGAAATGTCTTCACAACAAATGCAGAATGGGCAGGGGCACTGTCGTGCAACAAGAACCAACTGCCTTTCTCTTGAAATTGCAGCCTCACCCCAGAAATGCACTTCAGTAGTCTTTGAAGCACCTGTACATTGAACATAGCATTTACTGTCTCTCTCTCTCTTCTCCTCCCCCCATTCTCCCTTTCAAGTACAAATTCCTTGCGAATCTCACCGTTTTTAAAAAAACATATCAGCATCATCTTGATTCCTGGACTTCTGGAAACAAAACTTTTTGGGCCTTGCTGATGATTTTGAAGTCCACTATGTGCTTTGCCTGTGGGTTGTACTGAAAAATCCAACATTTATCTCCAATGACAATACAGTCAAGGAAATTTGGATTGTCTTGACAAGTTAGGATGAAGTCTTCACATGGTGACATTCTTTGTTGCTTCTGCTCATCTGTGTGAGGCTGTGCAACACAAACTTTGCACAGAACTTCCTTTTCCCTAAATCTGCATGCAGAATTTGATGAATGATCTCCGTATTCACATTCAACTCATCAGTCTTCATTCTGAGAGTCAAAGTACTATCTCTTGCCAAAATTTTCCGAATTTTTTTTTTTGTTTTGTTTTTTGCAACTTTCTCTTCATTTCATGTGGTTGACAGATGCCCACTTCTTGGGCATCTGTCAACCACATGTCAACGTCATCTTGAGCATCCTTATGTCTGTCTGTGAACCTCTAATACCATTCAAACACACTGGTGTGACTTAATGTTTTGTCACTATAAACAGTTTTTTACATTTCTGTTGCAGATTTTCCCAGTTTAAAGCAAAATTTATTTGTTCGTTGCTCCATTGCAAAATAAAGACATGGAATGTTAACACTACTAATGAAACTGATTGTTACTTGCAAACTGTCAGCCTACTGAACAATCTGTGTACCACCATCTGTTATAGGAAGTTTTAACTAAAACATACCAATTCTGTTTATTTTCAAAGTGATCAACATGACCACAACAGCACCAGTCCGCGAAATTTATTGACATACCTTGTATAATGAAAAATACTTAAAATAACATAGTGTATTATTATTTCTTTTAAGAAGAAGATATATATTTCATGATTATCTTCTTTTTTTTCTTCTTTTTTATAGCAAGATGAAAATTTTGTTGTTGAAGCACTATTCTGTGCAGTTGAAGAAGGCAATCTTTCAGGCCTAGAAGAACTTTTTTCAATGTCAAGCATTGATCCAAATCAATGCAATAGGGTAGGTAATTTCATCAGTAGTTTTAATGTGGTGTTAAGATAGACATTACAGACACATTAGCTGGTTATAGTAGATTCTCAATTATTTTGGGGTGGTTCATCAGGATCTCTACAGCTCATGGAATTTTTAATCAGTCTAAATCAGATAACAAAGAAATATGTGACTTCATTTGTTTCTTCTTTACATTTTATAATGTTTCTGTGAACAAGATCCTAAATTTTCTCAGAAATCTCTATTCTTAGCTTTGGTTTCTACCTAGTAGCTCACTCTATATAATATTTCAATAAACCTTTAAGTTTAACAATCTTTTAGAGTTGTTTAATTTGCATTCACCTTGTTAAAATGAAAAAGGTTGTTCTTACTATAGAATGAAAACTTCAGCTCATCAGTAACATGAGAAACGTGCTGAAATGTCAACTTTAATGAGCTTCTAGTTTATCACATGGTACAACCAGGAGATGCCCTTTCTGACAAGGTAATGCTTCAAAATTTATATGGATCCATTTGTAGGAAGGCAAACCAGGATTGATTGATCAGCCAGAATAACTGATTGTTGAAACAAACTTCCATATGGTACTGTTGATTGATCAATTGATCTACTGTACCAGATGGAAGTTTGTTTCTACCACATTGTGTAAAAATTCATCTGTTGTCTCTGTCATTCTCCAAACACCTCAATCACTTGGAACTCTTTGATTTCTTTTTTGAAACTTGGCTTTCTCCAGTTCAACTTTCCTTACAGTGAGGTAATTTTCCTTGGTGATTTTAATGTTCACAACTTCAGATGGCTTCTGTTTTCTAGTCACATGAACCCAGCTGGTCAAGATGCTGAGGCTTTTGCAGTTTTTAATGACCTTGCACAGATTGTTCATTTACCTACCAGAATACCAGACAATCCTAACCATGTAACCAACACTCTTGATCTTTCCTCACAAGCAACTCTTCCAAGTACATGGTCAAGGTGAGTGTTCCTCTAGGCACCTCAGATCTCAACTTGATAATAGTCTCTTCTCCAATGGAACCTTTCTCTTGTGGCCATTCTCAACCTCATGCTGTGTGGCATTACAAGAATGCAAAATGGGATAATCTGCAAGATTTCTTTTCCTTGGTCGGATTACTCTTTCATCTCATCTGATGTCAATATTTTCTCAAATTGTGTCAGTAAAATTATTCTTGTAAGGATGAAATCCTTTATTCCACACTCCACCTTAAAATCTTGTCCTTTATATAAACCCTAGTTTTCCAATAAATGTGCTAAGGTGTTCAAGATAAGAATGTTGCATATCACAATTGACTTGTATCCAAATCTCTAGTTTAATTTTGTGCTTTCACCAAAGCTCACAATAATTGTAAAGCAGTTATTAATCAGTCCAAACTAGATATCGAATAGGCTAAGAATGGAAAACTTGCTTCTAGTCCAAATGGTAGTCGAGTACTCTGGTTTCTTGCCGAAGTAATTGGCTTCAACTTTTGTCCATTTCTGTTCTCACCTTTGTCAAAATCAGATGGTTCTATTGCCACCTCGGCCATAGATAATGCTGACCTACTAGCATCCCACTTTTCTTATAACTCATGTATTGATGATCTTGGTAAAGCACTTTCTACCCATTTCCAGTAAATTCCATTCAATGCCTCCTGTATTCTTCCTTCAAAGGGAGTTCAGAAGAATTTTAAACAGTTCTGATGGTAATTCTCCACTTGTTCTCAAAACCTGTGCTCCTGGGCTTACTCCTGATCTGCGATGCCTTGTTACACTTCCTTATTCCACAGGTGTTTTCCCTTTTGCTTGGAAATTTGCTCATATCTGGTCAATTCCTAAAAAAGATGACAATCCCTCCCATCCAATCATCATCCCATTGCACTTATACTCTTTCTAAAGCAATGGAAAAATCTATTATCCACTAACACTTAAACTATTTAGAAACCTTCCGTCTGATCAGCGATTGCCAGTATTATTTCTTTCAATGTCAATCTGCTGGTTATATAATGGCTTATTTTATCCATTTTTGGACAAATTGACTAGAAAGGTTTGGTGAAACACAAGCAGTTGAGTTTGGTGCTCTTGACAATTCAAAGGCTTCTGATTGTGTTTGGCATAAAAATTTTCTAAATAAGCTTCCATCTTATGGTTTGCCAACTGGTTTTGTAATTGGGTATCCAGTTTTCTTCCTGACTGCTCACCGCAAGTGATGGTAGACAGCTCTCTGTCTTCTAACTTCTCTACTAATACCAATGTTCCTCAAGGTTCAGTTCATTCTCTCACTCTTTTCCTCTTGTATATTAATGACCTTCTTTCATTGTCTAGACATTCTATCCATAGTTTTGTTGAAATAGCACATTGCATTCCACATTCTAGATCGAGAAAGCTTATATTGGACAAACAGCCTCAACTTCTGGAATATCCACTACAAATTCCTTAAATGCTGATCTCCAGTGGGGCAAAGATAACTTATTTGATTTCCATCCTTCTAACGCTCAATGCTCTCTTATATTTCCAAAAGGATTCTTCTGCTCCTATGCTTATCTTTGATGACATTGAGATTTCCAGAGAAGATCACACATCACAAATATTTCATCCTCTGCATCTAAAAATTCTCTTTTGCTTTCACTATTGGCACCTCCGTAGCCAAGTGGGCAGCAGCAGCGGCACTGCATAGCACCAGCTTGTTGATTAGACCGGGGTTCGAGCCTGTGACCACCAAATACAGAGGATGCGGAGAGGTCAGGGAATGACTACCACATATCCCCGGAGCAATATGGCCTTAGTTGTTAATGATCTTTAAAACCAAATAACAAACAAAAAACAACAACAAACTTTCACCATTACTCTTTTGCCAATCAGCAAATTGCTGATTGGCAGAAGAGTAATAGTCGTTGTTGTTATTTGGTTTTTAGGAGCATTAGCAACTAAGACCATATTGCTCCGGGGATATTAGCATTAGCATTAGTAGAGGCATATGATGTAGGAAAGCAAGCTTATGCAGCATCAGCCAAAAAAAAAAAAAAAAAAATTCCACTTCACCCCTCTGTTTGTTTGAAATACCTGTCCAGTTGAACCTTAAATTTATTTAGGCTATCAACTTCCACAGCAAGGGATGGAAGTCTGTTCCACCAACCAACTACCCACTGGCTAAAGGCAAATTTCAGCACATCTATCCTACATCTGTCTTTCCTCAATTTGAATTTATGCCCTCTCAGGTGATTATTCTGAGCAAGAGGCAGGATCCCATCAGCATTGAGCATGCTCAAACCATTCAAGGCTTTATACACGTCTGTTAGATCACCTCGCCGGTGCCTATTCTCCAGACACTGTAATTTGCAAAACTTAAGCCTTTCTTCATAAGAGCAACCCTTTGTTCCATTCACTAACCTTGTTGCCCTTCTCTATACTCATTCTAGCAGCTCTACATCCTTCTTGAAATGAGGCCTCCAGACCTGTATACAGTACTCAAGGTGTGGCCTGACCATTGCCTTATACAAGGGAATAATCACCTCCTTATCCCTTATCCTAGAAAAATTCCTGTATATCATTGATAAGACACCATGAGCTACTCTTGCATCCCGTCTGCACTGCTCAGAGAACTTCATATCTACCTGCACAATAACCCCCAGGTCCTTTTCATCATTGTCAGTGTAGTACCACAGAGTTGATACGTTGCTCTGGGGTTGCTGTTTCCCATATGTAATACTTTACATTTGTCAATGTTAAACTTCATTTGCCACCTCTCAGCCCATCTGCTCAACCTTTCCAGATCGTGTTGCAGCAGCATTGCGTCAGTAGTGTCCTTAACAACTCTGCCAACTTTTGTATCATCTGCAAATTTGGACATTAAGCTTGATATGCCATCATCAATATTATTTATAAATACAGAAAACAATGAAGGACCCAACACTGAATCCTGAGGGACTACTAATTTGCCACTAATAACATTAGTGACAAATTAGACCACTAATAACATTAGTCCACGATGAGCAGTGTCCATTGATTACCACTCTCTGTCTTCTCCTCCTCAAACACACCTTTATCCATAGCAGCAATTTGCCTCCAATGCCACACTGCTCCAATTTGTGCAGCAGTCTTCCATGTGCAATAGTATCAAAAGCCTTTCTAAGATCCAAGTATATAATATCAAAGTTATTCCCTGCATCCAGTTCTTCTGTGACTGCATCATAGTATCCAATCAAATTGGTCAGGCAAGACTTCCCCTTAATAAAACCATGCTGTGTCCGAGCTATAACTGAAGTCGTGTCCAGATGATCCTGCAGTGCTTCCTTAACCAGTGCCTCCATTAATTTTCCTGGAACAGAAGTTAAACTCACATGTCTATAATTACTTGTGTCAGCCTTTGATCCTCCTTTGTGAATTGGGATCACATTTGCACATCTCCAGTCTATGGGTACCTCCCATGAGTCCAAGGAAGCTCTCATAATTATGGCTAAGGGTTTGCTTACTTCCCTTGCTGCCTCCTTTAATATAACTGGATAGATCCTATCCACCCCAGGTGCCTTTCTTGTGTTTATCTTCAACAATTTCTCCTCCACTTTACTCTCAGTTATTACAAGATTATCGAGCTTACTGCCAGAGTTGAATACAACTCTGGCATTCCCCTCCCTGAATAACTCATGTGTGAATGTCGATGCAAAATATTTATTTAGTTTGTTAGCTACCTGAGCAGGATCATCAACAGTTGAACCATCGATATCAAGTGGACCAATCTGATTCATCTCCTTCCTTCTAGAGTTTACATAAGAAAAGAACTATTTACAGTTTTTCTTTGCATCCTTTGCCAAAGATTTCTCGTAATCTGCCTTTGCCTGCCTAACCTCATTTGTAACTTGGTTACAGATCAACTTATATCTATCATAGGCTTCTGTGTCACGTGTTAATTTGTAAGTATCCCATGCATTTTTCTTCTCTGCCATATGCCTCATTAGTTCATCTGACATCCATTTTGGCCTAAACCTTGAACAATATTTCTTAGTTGGTATGTAAAGCCTAGTAGCTTCCAAGATAAGTTCTTTGAATGCTTCCCATTTTGAATTGGCTGTTGGTAACATCATCAGTTGGTCCCATTGTATAGAATTTAAATACTGTCTCAGACCATCGTAGTCGCCTTTACGAAGGCAATAACCCTTCCCTTTATCCCTGATGGTAGTTACCTCTTGGAGTAAATCCCACTTCAGCACACTGTGATCACTGCCACCTAGTGGTTCCTCTATCTGTAGATTCTTAATGCATGAAGAATCACTACTGAAAATCAAATCAAGAGTATTACTCCCTCTAGTTGCCTCCTGAACATGCTGATGTAGAAAACAATCATCCAATAAATCCACAAAAGCCTTGCTAGTGTGTGAGTGCCCAATCCACAAATTCCAGTCAATATCTGGGAAATTAAAATCCCCCATTATAAGACTCTCTGATTTACTGGCCAACTCTATTTCTCTGTAAAGTTTCTTATTATACTCCTCAGAGTCATTAGGCCTATAGCACACTCCTACTCTCAATTTTGATCTCCCAGTGCTTATGTCACACCAAACTGACTCGACACTGCACTCTCCAGCGATGTCAACTGGCTTCACTTCCTTCGATTTTATGTGTTTCCCAACCAACAGCATAACCGCTCCTCACTTTCTATCCTGTCTGTCCTTTCTGTAGACGTTGTACTCCCCAAATTCCAGTTCTGCATTCCTTATACCTGTGCAACACCACGTCTCTGATATCCCAACAATATCCACCTTTGATGCTTTGAGCAATACCTCAAATTCATCAAATTTATTTACCATTCTCCTAGCATTGGTGTACACGCAAGTATACATGCACCTGTTCTTTTTCTTAGCTACCCTAACACCACCCATGTGTTTACTTGTACCACAGTGACTCCCAGTGGTCTCTGAAATATCCTGCATCTTGTTTTCCAGGCTTCTGCTCATTCCCATAGAAGCAGTGCAAGAATCACTTTCAACTCTGCCAGTGGCTACTGTTAATCTATTAGTCCTCGTATCCCCCCAAGCTAGCAGTTTTCCGACCCTCCTAACACTGCCTCGATAGCATCAGCAAATATTCTTGCACCCTTTCTATTTAAGTGTATCCCAACCCTGTAGAAGCAGTTCCTTCTGTTAACAAGTACAGACCACTCTGAAAAAAATTCTACCCCTTGAGCCTTGCACAATCTTTCCAGGGCCGAATTGATCGACATGGCTCTTATCATATCCTCCCTCCTGTCGTGTCTGGGTAGAATTGCAGACACTTTCAAATTCAACCCTAATTCACAGCTTGTTTTCAACAGTGACCTGTACTTGTTAAGTAATTCTGCCGGTCTCCTACTTTTAATATCATTAGTGCCAACATGTACAACTATATCACCTTTTGTGCCCTTAAAAGATGATATCTGCTCTACAACGTCATGAACCTTTCCCCCTGGCAGACATACCCTGGTTCTGTTCTACCTATCCTTTTTACAAATCATGTTCCCCATTTCCCTGACAATAGAGTCACCAACAACTACTAGTTCCTGTGGGACCAGTGCATTCTGCCTTGGGGGTTGCCGCTGTGTATGCGGTGGTCATTCCCTGATCTTTCCGCATCCTCCCTATTTGATGGTCACAGGCTTGAACCCCGGTCTAATCAAAAAGCGTGTGCTACGCACTGCTGCTCCTGCCCACCTGGCTATGGAGGTGCCAAGAGTAATAGTGGTATAGATATTCTGTTCCTGCTGCATTTATTTTCTGTAGTAACTTCCATGGCAATGCTTTTCTCAATTAGCTTCTATAATTCCAACTCTCTCTCTCTCTCTCTCTCTCTCTCTCCCAGACCAGTCTGAACACGTGTCACTACCAGTTAGCATCCTTTTACTGTCAAACTTCAAACTCACAGAAGTAACGTTTCTTCTTCATTTATTCCTTCAACTTTTGTTTTCTGGAACAACCTCTCTTTGCATATATTTCCTGACGATCACAATCTATGGAAATTGATTTGTAATGTCAACAGGTGTCTTCTTTCATATTCTCAATCTTCAACACACACTTGGTTCTAAGTACTATACGTTCTAATACCTTGTGTTTGAGGTTTTCATTAAAAAAAAAAAAAAATTCAGTGAAGATTCAATAATGCGACATGTTTCATTGAAGTTTTTGCCCTCACATTGCACTGATGTCCCACACTTATTTTCTTTCATCATTACTGATGACAAATTTTGAATGTATGGCCGTAAGCCAGAAGAAAGTCGCTTGCTCTCAGTTTGAAAACTCCATCTTTTCAGTCTTAAAAAAGCAAAACATTCTTGATCAACAGTGACGTGCTTATCATATTTTCAATTTGCTAGACATTGTTCCTTAAGAATTCAGCCTGCATGGTTAAACAGTGAACCAAGGATACAACAAAACAGTTATACTGCTATTGGGCAATGCTCTTCATAGAAAATAATTGCAAAAGGGTGCCTCATGAAATTGGCACTTGCGTCATGACAGTATCCCTGCGTGCTCAATACTTTTCATTTAGGAATTTGTTGCCAAGCACTTGATTACTTTAGTCCCCTATCTGCCACACTCACTAGATTTAGTTCCCTGTGATTATCCCCTCCCCCCAAGCTTAAACGTTCCTCAAAAGGTTTAGCTTTGCAATGATAGGAAACTTTTCATTTAGAATGTAACTCTGGAAGTATTAGCAATTCCAAATTAAGCTTCCCGGAATGAATGCTTCTAGAAGTGTCAGAAGCATTGGAATTGGTTTATGCCATGTCAAGGGATCCCTTCAAAGGAGAACTATCCGAATACCTGGTAAGCTTTATCATTTCCCAAATATTAGTTCATTCTCAAACGATATAAATCTTATTTAGTTGCTAAGTACAGTCAGTCCTCGTATAGAACGTTAGTTGTGTTCCTAGAAACCCTCGTGCAATGCAAAATCGTGTAATATAAACAACAGGCCCTATGGGAAAAATAGGGTTAGTGTCGACCATCCAAGATTGAACACACATTTGTAACCAAAACATTACCAAACACAATAAATTATCGTAATAAAATATTGCTAATGCTTTTGCTTCTATCATAAGCAAACTTGTTCTTTGTTTGATTTTCTATCCAAACAGATGACAGCTGTTCCATCTCTTCCAATTCTTTGTATCTTGATCTAATGGATTTTAATTACACTTTGAGTTGTTCCTGCTATGAAAGTTGTTTTTATTTTCTCTGCATTCTTTCTAATTCTGGTGTTGCCTCATTTAGGCCTGTAGCATGTGCAGTATCACATGGTCTTTCATTTTGCTCAAAGCGTTTCACAATTTCATATTTTTTTCTCCATCAACAGAGGCGGACTAGCCATAAGCCTTAGCGGGGAAATTCCGGTGGGCCGGAGGCCAGTGTGATTTTGGCCATAAATGCTAGTATGAGGCCACTACAAATTTTCCCAGGTAGGAATTTTTTTACCCAGTCCGCCTCTGTTTATCAATATTGCTTTTCTTTTTCTCTCTGAATCTGTAGTATCACCAGGATGCTTCCTTTTTACTCATTTTTAAGGAATAAAGCACAATTACAAAATGAAGAGGTTTACGTGTATCAATTCGTTTGATACACATAAACAAAGCTGCGCATGTGTAGCAACTGAATAAACAACACTGTAAAGGCAGAGACACACTATTAACACCTCACTAGCTCACGTTTTACTAAAGAACATTTCTGGGGGTTACTGCCATAAAACAATAAAAACGATTTTCAGTTGCGTTTCTGCTAGTGGAATCTGTTATAAACTGGTAGTAAACTCGATCTAATTGCATTTGTGATAATACTGATAGCTGGAATTGTGTGGGTTTTTACGTTATTTTGGTGAAATGTGTTTCCCCTTCACTGATATAAAAAACATAAATACATTTTCTGAATCTTCTCTAGTGCCTCTGTTGCCAGGTGGGAAGGAGCAGCAGTGCGTAGCACATGCTTCTTGATTAGACTGAGGTTCGAGTCCATCACCACCAAATACGGAGGATGTGGAAAGGTCAGGGAATGACCACCGCATATCGGGCCCCGGGTGCCAAGTGTTTCCGTGGCCAAGCGATTCTCGTGCTATTAAAGAGCGTTTTTTGGTAAGCGACTAGGTTCTCTTTTGTTTTCTCCCTTACTTATTAAACCTTTTCGTTAAGTAGCTTCATTTTCTTAAAAACACTTAAGAGGTGAGCCCAGAAGAAGGAAAGTACCTTTTTCTTTAATTTAGTACTTCTACTAACTAAACTAACCTCTACGCTTGGCCACAAGCGGCACTGCTCCTGCCTCCCCGTGGCGGGGCCGGTAACCTGGGTGGTAAAGGTAAACCCCCAGGGCCAAAAGGAGCTAATATGGATACAAATAGTTATCCACCTTTAGAGCCATTGAGCTCAAGACAAGAGACTTCTGAAATTGACCATGACTGTGTTCACCCAAAAAGGCTTCGAAGGGAAGCAAAATGTCAAAATGATATACCGAATTTCTTGGTGGTACATTTGTTATCTGCCCAACCTGTAGGCAAGTTATCACCATTCTTGATACAAAAGTGTTTAGAGTCTATTGCAGGGTCACCAAAAATGGTGAAGCGACTACAATCCGGAGACCTCCTGATCGAAACAGCCACCTCAAAACATTCTGAGCGGCTGTTAAATACAACATCTTTTGGGGGGCTAACAGTATCAGTTACTCCCCACAGAACCTTAAATTCATCAAGAGGTGTGATCAGTGAGTGGGACCTAACTTCAGTCTCCGAAGAAGAACTACTCCAAGAACTTAGTAGTCAAAAGGTAACAAGTGTAAAAAAGAATCATGACTAAAAAAGATGGGAATCTAACTCCAACTAGAACCATCATTTTAACATTCAGTACTCCAGACTTACCATCCTCAATCAGAGCTGGCTATTTGAATTGCCGTATTAGACCATATATCCCGAATCCCGTTCGTTGCTTCAAATGCCAGAAATATGGTCATTCACAGCAGGCATGTAGAGGTGACTCCATCTGTCCCATATGCGGATCTAAAGACCATACTCAAGCTGATTGCTCTGTGGCAACCCCTGCGTGTCCAAACTGCAAGGGAAGTCACCCTGCCTTTTCCAAATCTTGCGAATTATGGATTACAGGGAAAAAAATTCAAAAATATAAAGTAGAAAATAAAGTTACGTTTCCTGAAGCACGTAGGCAAGTTATGTTGAGCATGCCTAGCAGTCGATCCTACGCTGTTCGCACTAGAAACTATGTATCCACTGGAGCACAAACAGATGTATCAATTCCGCCTAATACCTCAATGGCTAATTGGCTTAAATCTACCCTTTCAAATTCAAAAAAAGAAAATCCTCAAAATAAAACTAGCGAAGCTACAAATACCCCAATCAGTATCCCTAGTGATACTCCATCGGTCTCATATGACACAGAGCAAACGAAATCTGACACAGGTTCAAAACAAATGGAAACTCCTACCAACAGTATGGAAGTAGATGAGCATTTAGATAATGGGGAACCCATTTTGGAACTCCATGCAAATGACACCATGGATTCAGTACGCCCCTATTTTCCGAAAAAAGAAAATAAAACAAGACAGACCGAAATGCTCCACTTCTAAAAAACAGTCAGACCAATCGACCACAACTAAACTCAAATAATGTCTAATATCATACAGTGGAACTGCAGAGGACTAAGAAGCAATTCTGACGACATAAAAGATTTACTGATTAAATATAATCCGATAGGAGTATGTCTACAAGAAACTTTCTTATCATCTCAAGGCTTCACCAAAATTTACAAACTATACAATATATAGAAAAGACAGGATTTCGGAGTCTCCTGCTCGCGGAGGAGTAGCTGTGCTTATAAAATCAAACATACCGTCCAGGCAAATTCAATTACAAACTAGTCTAGAAGCTGTGGCAGCACGTATTTCAATCGGTATATCAATTACCCTAACTTCTATATATATATCCCCTTCTCAACCATTGTCAAATACAGAACTTGATAATTTGGTTATGCAACTACCATCTCCAATCTGCCTTTTTGGTGATTTCAATGGCCACCATCCATTATGGGGGTCGCCTGCGATTGACACAAGAGGCAAATTAATAGAAACATTCATGAATAATAACAACCTAACTATACTAAATTCTGGATCTCCCACTTATATTCACCTATCTACAGGATCTACTTCTGCAATAGACTTGTCAATCTGCTCACCAGCAATTTTCCCAAGTATGACATGGTCAGTGCTAAACTATCCTCTAAACAGTGATCACTTCCCAATCCTTTGCTCATTACAAACACGGGTAACTGCAAATCTCGAGCACCGATCCACCTGGAAGTTCAAGAAGGCAAACTGGGAGAGCTACTGTACCCAGGTCCAGTTAGACAGGAGTTATGTTCAGCAACATCCAATTGAAGACGTAACTAACTACATTACCAATCAGATACTAAATGCAGCAAAAAATTCAATTCCGAAGTCACGACCCCACAAGTGCTCCCACCATAACAACTGGTGGAACACAGATTGTTCTAATGCCAAGCGTGAGAAAAACCGTGCTTGGAACAAATTCCGTAAGTTTCCTACAACCAGTAATCTAATAGAATACAAAAGACTTAAAGCCAAAGCAAGGCAGATTAGGAGAAAAGCCAAGCGTGACTCCTGGATTTCATTTGCCTCAACTATCACCAAAGACACTGACCCACGATTCATTTGGAGAAGAATTAAAGCGCTAAATGGAAAATTCATTCGACCACCCTCTCCAATACTCTGTTGGAATGGAAAAGATCTCTCGGCACCTAAGGAAATCGCGAATGCGCTAGCAGAATCATTTTCTTCAATATCTGCTTCTGCTTCCTACTCCATCTCCTTTCAGCGCATCAAGGCAGATGAGGAACGCCGCAAAATTAACTTTTCCACACGGCTCTCACTTCCATACAATCAACCATTTAATATAACAGAACTCAAAGAATCCTTAAATAAATCTTCAAATAGTGCTGCCGGCCCAGACGACGTACATTACATCATGCTAAAACAATTACTTGAAGAGGACTTACGTACCCTATTGATCTTCTATAATAGAATCTTCTCAGAAAATGATTATCCACTTCCGTGGTGTCATTCTCACATACTTGCCATACCAAAACCAGGCAAAGACCCTTCTTTGGTTGACAATTATAGGCCAATATCTCTCACAAGCTGTATGGGGAAAGTTTTTGAAAGAATGATACATACGAGGCTTACCTGGATCTTAGAAGCAGAGAACCTTTTAACAGATCATCAGAGCGGCTTTTGTAAGAACAGATCCACTCTTGATGTCCTTATCAAAGCTAAATCGAATATTCGGAATGCCTTTGTCATGAAGCAACATCTAGTCATGGTCAATTTAGATATTCAAAAGGCATTTGATACTACCTGGCGACATGGTATTATTATGGACCTTTATCACCTAGGATTAAGGGGTCATCTCCCTCAGATAATTCAGAATTTCCTGCGCCACCGCTCTTTTCAGGTCCGTTATCAGAACGTATTGTCTACACCCCATATTCAGGAAGAAGGAGTACCACAGGGATCTATACTCAGCGCAACATTATTTGCAATTCGAGTCAACAGCATAACTAGAGACATCCCCAAAACTGTGGAGGCTTATATGTATGCGGATGACCTCGCCATCTCCTGCCAATCTCAAAGCATGAACACCATTGAGCGTCAACTCCAACTTGCCATTAACAGAATTGAATCCTGGATGTCGCGCAACGGATATCGACTAGCTGAACAAAAGTCTGCCACCACTCACTTTTGTAAGAAACGTGCTGTCCACCACCATCCTGAATTACGGCTAAACAATTGTCCAATACCAGTAGTAAACAGCATCAGATTTCTCGGTCTGATATTAGATAGTAAGCTTAACTTCCAAGCACATATAACATATCTACGAACTACTTGTCTAAAACAGTTGAACATGCTTCGATCAGTCTCATCCATGTCGTGGGGAGCTGATCGGTACTCCTTACTTCACCTGTACAAATCTCTGATCCGTTCACGCTTAGATTATGGTTCTCCCGTATATGACTCAGCTAGGAAAAGCACATTAGATCGGCTAAATGTCATCCAACACAGTGCCCTGAGGACTGCTCTGGGCGCATCAGGACTTCTCCCATGCAAAGTCTTTATATTGAAGCCCACGAGCCTCCATTACATCTTCGTAGAAAAACATTATTGCTTTTCTATGCTTCTAAGATCCAGAGTCTTCCATCGCACCCCAGTTGGGAGTATCTTTATCACACTCGGTGGGATTCCTTTTATGAGAATAAGCCACATGAAAATCGACCTGCTTCACTCAGGATCAAAGATCTTATTCTGAGTTGGAACATTGATTTAGCTGATATTTTTCAGAACACCACTGCACCTATTCCACCTTGGAAGTATGTTTGTGCCTCACATGACACACATTTTCTCCAGTGGGGGAAGAATGTCATATCTCCCAATAACATGAGACAGTTGCAGCTCAGCTCATGCTACCCTTAACTCCGATTTCTGTAAAATATATACTGATGGGTCCAAAACTGATAGTATGGTAGGGGCTGCAGCTGTTTTTCCTACATGTACAATTTCAGCCACACTACCTTTATCATGCAGTGTCTTCACTACTGAACTTTATGCCATCAAGTTAGCACTTAGTAAGATTATTGAACTTTGCATCTCACCCGCAATAATCTACACGGATTCCCTCAGTGCTATCAATGCCATAAGGAAGAATTTCTCCTCTTCTCATCCTACATTGAAAGAAATTCATTCCCAACTATTTTCCTGTAGTGTGTCCAATCAGTCAATCACATTTTGCTGGATCCCTGGCCATTCTGGCATTCCGGGAAATGAAAGTGCAGACTTTGCCGCTAAACATCCTCAACCCACTCTCTCACAACATCCTCAGGTTCCATACACTGATTTTAAACCTGTTATTCATAAAGCATGTTACAACAACTGGTCACAGATATGGAAAAGGAATACTAACAGCAAACTTTACCAAATAAAACAAGAACCAAAGCTGTGGCTCTCTTGCTTCAGACCAAACAGATGTGAGGAAGTGGTTTTGGCAAGGCTAAGAATTGGACATACGCATCATACCCATCTGTACTTGCTATTGGGAGAAATCCCACCTCAGTGTTCATCTTGTAACAGTCGGCTTACGGTCCGCCATTTTCTGCTTGATTGTCCCTTGCATTCAACCATCTGGTCAAACACTTTTCAATCAGTTTCCAGTCTTAACGTATCACCTGATTTATCTCACATTCTAGGAAACAATGCAAATATTGAAGAACTTTTAATATACTTAAAATGTATTGGCCTATACAAAAGTATATAACTTAACAATCATAAAGATAGGGTCATGCAATTAAACGATGAATAGACACAATTTGGCCTCAGTTGCCCTTGTGTCTTTAAACCCAATATCAACAACAACAACAACCACCGCATATCCTGGAGCAATATGGCTTTAGTTGCTAATGCTCCTAAAAACCAAATAACAACAATCTTCTCTTCATTCCTATCATGTTGCGTTCAGTTGGGGGTGATTCCGCATTCAACTGCCATTTCTTGTAAACACAAAGGCGAATCGTGCATAAGCGAATTCGGTTCGTGTTATGTACGATATCATTCCCCTATTTATAAATCATATATGATTGAATTCGTGTAATGTAAACACGTGTTATACGAGGATTGACTGTACAAGACAAAGGTTGGCTTTGGAATTAACTGTTAATTTGAGTCTTTAATTTGATGAGGTTGTTGTTTTACAAAGGTTTATTCGTGCTTGTCAAATATTATTTCTTACACACTCCTACACACACTGTCCTGACAGACAGATTAAACCAGTTGTTTATATTTTTATTATGTTATCCTGAGTACAACAGTTATGAAAAGCTAAAACTGCATAACCAGTTGTTTATATTTTTATTGTACTATCCCTGAGTACAGCAGTTATGAAAAGATAAAACTGCATAATCATATTATCTTCTAATAATACTATTGCATGCATTACTTTATTTATTATTTTATTTTATTTCTAATAATAACAGCATGGGGAGACAGCTGTTCATATTGCTGCTGGTCTTGGACAGTTAGAAATACTGAAGTTTCTTTACACAAAAATTGCCGATATTCATGCTTTGGATAGCGTAAGTATATTTGGCACCAACTGTAATGGAGCTTTATTTTAATTGAAGTACAATTTAATTATATTTATAAGATGATTAATAAAATTGCTTTGTAAAATTAATTTTAATAAGAGTTTTGCATTTTAGGTGCATTTACATACATGCACAGACACACAAAAACACTGTCTAGTCTAATCAGTATACTTAGTACTGCCACCACACGATGAGGCATGTACTCTGTAAGACCTCTGAACTTTGCAGGAAGTATGTTAGTGTTGGCATTAGTAGTGGTAAATGATGAAAGAAATCAAGCTTATACAGCATCAGCCAAAAAAAACAATGCTTTCCATTTGACCTCTCCATTCCCTCCAATAGTTGGTCTAGCTCTTCTTGAATTTATTTAAGCTATCAACTTACACAACAGATGGAAAGATGGAAATTTGTTCCAGCAATCAACCACCCGCTGGCTAAAGGCAAATTCCACACATCAATTCTGCAACCGTCCTTCCTCAGTTTGAATTTGGGCCCCCTCGTGTGTGGTCTGAGCAAGAGGAAGAATCCCATGAGAATTGAACTTGCTCAATCCATTCAAAGCATTAAACGCCTCACTCTGATCACCTCACAGGTGCCTAGTCCCCAGATACTGAAATTTGCAGAACTGAAGCCTTACTTGATAAGAGCACCCCTTTGATCCACTCACCAGTCTAATAATATTCCATCAGTGGGAAAAATGGCCATTAATATACAAGAAGAAAAAATTGGTAGATGAACTGAATATTGGGGAATACCAGCATTACTGGAGAAGTTAGAAGACAGACAACCATCTACCATCACCCTATGTAGGGGACAAGAAAAATAAAGCACATGTGTACTCTGTACGCATGAAAGATGTTTTATGTGAAAACATCTTTGACAAAAATGGGAAACGGAAATGATGCAAATTATGTCACTTCCTAAATGAAATTTTCTGTTTATAATCCGGCACGACAACCAAGTCAGTAGAGTTTACAATAAATCATCAATACAAATATTTATCATATTTAGTAGTCACTGGCTTGAACCCCGGTCCACTCAAGGAACACTGTCGCTCCTGACCACTCGGCTACATCAGGCTGCTAATGCAGGCATGTGCCCACAATTTACTCTACTGAATCAACATTAGTGACTGCATTAGCATCATTTAGGAAGTGATGTCATTTGCTTCATTTCTGTCTGGCATTCTCATTACCAATTGGTTTTGCTTCACTACAAAAATGTAGTAGGTGCTGCCAAAGATGTTTTCACTACATTAGCATCATTTTGGAAGTGATGTCACTTCTGTCTGACATTTTCATTACCAATTGGTTTTGCTTCAGTCTGAAAATGTACTGGTGCCACCAAAGATTGAAAAAAAAAAAAAAAAAAAAAAAAAAAACAGTCAGAAATTTGTAAGATGGGAGCTTGTTTAGAAGATGTTTACATGAGAGATTGTTTAGAATTGTGGTTTCTGAAAAAAAACAGGCCCACTCTAGGCCATTTAATTAGACTGGAAACATCTGATGCTTTCTTAAAACAAAAGCATCTAGTGTCAGTGTTTGTTGATATGGAATAAGCATATGACAAAAATGGTTTTCCCATATTTTGGGAAATGGCGATTTGGAATTTTAAAAAGCATATATGTCCTCGTGATCTTAGAGGTCACCTTGTTTTTATTAAAAACTTTTTATCCAATCGATCTTTCCAAGTTCATGTAGGATCCGCCCTCACGTTCCTTTTCCAGGAGGAGGGAATACTGCAAGGTACAGTTTTAAGAGTTACACTTTTCACCATCAAAGTAAATTCCATCACAGAACAACTTTGTCAACTGTAAAATAGCACCATATATGTTGATAATTTTAGCATACTTTCTCAGTCATGCACATGAGGGTTATTGAAAGACAAATGCGTCTACCCATTGATCACCTGAACTACTGATCACTGGCTAATGGATTCAAGTTCTGTCTGCAATAGACAATTTGCTTTTGTTTCTGCCATAAACATAATCTTCATCCTGAACCTTAATTCACACTTGGGTAAAATGCTATTCCACTACAACTAGACACAAAATTCTTGAAACTTGTATTTGATAAAAAGTTGACTTTTCTTGAACATCCATCAACTTCATACAATGTGCACAAGAAGCTTGAATATTCTCTCTTGAATATACTTCTTGGGGTGTGGACTGATGCATGTTACTTCGCATCCACCTTGCACTTGTATGATCTTAAATAGATTACGGGTCCCAGGTATAGGTATCAGCAAGAAACAGTTTATCTCAATGGTTTGTTTGTTGTTTGGTTTTTTTAGGAGCATTAGCAACTAAGGCCATATTGCTCCGGGAATATGCAGTGGTCATTCCCTGACCTTTCCGCATCCTCCATATTTGGTAGTGACGGGCTCGAACCCCGGTCTAATCAAGAAGCGTGTGCTATGCACTGTTGCTCCTTCCCACCTGGCTACAGAGGTGCCTTTACCTCAATGGCTGGATCCCACTGTCAGGCTATCTGTACTGTTACTGGAGCATTTCAATCATCTGTCCAGAGCCTATATGTGTGGGAGCAAACGAACCACCATTATCACTGTGATGTAAACAGTTTTCTCAAAAGTATGCTTTAAAAACTGAAATCCCGGCGAGACCATCGCACACGAACATCCATTTTTGAGTTACGTTGTCAAACCCGTCAAATATCAAACTGCCAGTTGTCCTTTTGGTATTCGTCTCTAAGTGCTACTCCAAGATTTAAATATCATATTAGACACGATTGCTGAAACACCAAAGAAAACCCCCTCCACCCTGGAATGCTCATGTTCCAGTATGCAACTTTTCCCTTTAATACCTTGGAAAAACTTTCTGTGTAAACTGGCAAGTCAGAATGTTCAGCGGAGTATAATACTCCTTCATTTATCTACCTGCAGATCCATTCAGCACACTGAGGTGAGCATTCTGACTTCTTTCCACTTTACACAGTCAGTTCAATGTCGGAATCATTTGTAGAAATCTGCTGTCTTTCCTGACACTGCTATATATCTGAACAGATTCTCCCTGAATGCAGCATGTACATTGCAGAGCTGTGCATTATAGAGTTAGTCTTGGATCATATGAGTACCTGCCAGTACCAACAGTTTATTATATATTCAAATCTTTAAGCGTGTTACAGTCTTTACTATTGGCAAGGTGCAGCAGATGATATATTCACCCGGTGCATTTGATGTCCACTTCTGCTGGATCCCTAGCTGCATTGTCTGTCTCTACTATCGGCAAGGTATAACTCACCCGGTTCAGCAGATGATTTGTTCTCTTTCAGAATGTGCATTTGAAGTCCACTTCTGTTGGATCCCTAGCTACATTGTTTGTCTTTACTATCAGCAAGGTATAACTCACCCAGTTCAGCAGTTGATATATTCTCTTTCAGAATGTGCATTTGATGTCCACTTCTGATGGATCCCTAGCTACATTGGGATTAGGGGAAATGATTTGGTTGATACTGCAGCCAAATTAGCTAATAATCATTGTCTGTCAGTCCCCTATACAGACTACAGGCAAATAATACACAACAAAAAACACTCCCAATGGCAGGATTCATGGAATAGACAGACTACAAAAAAATCACATACGACAAAGCCTGTAATTGAACCATGGCAGTTAGTTTGCACAGGAATCGTAAAGAGAAAGTTGTTTTTTCTTTACTCCGCATAGTAGTAGTAGTAGTAGTAGTAGTAGTGGCATATGATGCAAGAAAGTAAGTGTATGAGTTTATGCAGCATCAGCCAAAAAAAAAAAAACACACCATTCCCTCCAAATGCCTGTTCAGTTCCTCCTTAAATTTATTTAACATATCAACTTCCACAATGACAGATAGAAGTTTGTTCCAGCAATTAACCACCTGCTGGCTAAAGGCAAATTTCTGCATATATATTCTACATCTGTCTTTTCTTAATTTGAATTTATGCCCCCTTAGGTTCGTAATCTGAACAAGTGGAAGGATCCCATCAGAATTCAGCATGCTCAACCCATTCAAGGCCTTATACACCTCAATAAGATCACCGCGCAGGTGCCTAGTCTCCAGCCACTGCAATTTGCAGAACTTAAGCCTCTCTTGGTAAGAGGATCTCTTCATTCCCCTCACCAATCTTGTTGCCCTTCTCTGTACACGCTCAAGCAAATCTACATCCTTCCTAAAATGAGGCCTCCAGACCTGTACGCAGTACTCAAAGCGTGCCTGACCATTGCCTTATACAGAGGGAAAGTCACCTCCTTTTCCCTGCTAGCAAAATTCCTATATATCATTGACAAAACCCCATGACCTGCCCTGGCAGCCTGTCTGCATTGCTCAGAAAACTTCATTTCTGACTGCACAATTACTCCCAGGTCTTTTTCATTTTCTACCACTTTAAGTGTAGTACCACACAGTTGGTGCGTTGCTCTGGGGTTACTTCTACCCGTATGTTTTATGTGAAACTTGCCACTTCTTAGCCCATCTGCCCAAATTATCTAGATCCTGTTGCAGTAGCACACTGCCATTACTGTCATTAACAACCCTGCCAACCTTTGTATCATCTGCAAACTGCGACACTAAGCCTGATATACCTTCATGAATATCATTGATAAATATAAAAAACAACAGAGGACCCAACACCGTGTGGGACTCCACTAATAACATTAGTCCACGAAGAGCAGCACCCATTAATTACCGCCCTCTGTCTTCTCCCACTTAACCATCCTTTATCCATTGTAGCAACTTACCCTTAATACCATTCTGCTCCAATTTGTACAATAGTCTTCCATGCGCAACAGTGTCAAAAGCTTTCCTGAAATCCAAATATATGATATCAAAATTATTTTTTGCATCCAGTTCCTTTGTAACCACATCATAATATCCTATCAAATTTGTCAGACAAGACTTTCCCTTAACAAACCCATGCTGTGTCTGAATTATTGCTGCAGTCTTGTCTAGATGATCCTGCAATGCATCTTTAAAAAGTGGCTCCATTATTTTACCAGGAACAGAAGTTAAACTAACTGGTCTGTAATTACTCGTGTCACCCTTTGATCCCGCTTTGTGAATTGGGGATACATTTGCACATCTCCAGTCCGTGGGGGACCTCTCCTGAGTCCAAGGATGCTCTCATAATTATGGCTAAGGGTTTGCTTAGTTGCTCTGCTGCCTCCTTTAATATAACTGGATAGATCCCATCCACCCCAGGTGCCTTTCTTATGTTTAACTTCAACAATTTCTCCTCCACTTTGCTCTCAGTTATTACAAAATCATTAAGCACCCTGCTACAATTTGATAACCTTCTGCCATTTTCAAACCTTAATAACTCCTCGTGTGAATATAGATGCAAAATACTCATTCAGTTTGTTTGCTATCTGAGCAGGATCATAAGCAGTAGAACCATCAATATCAAGTGGACCAATCAGATTCATCCCCTTCCTTTTAGAGTTTATATAAATAAAGAAATCCTTGCTGTTTTTCTTAGTATCTTTTGCCACAGATTTCTCATAATCTGCCTTCACTTGGCCTAACCTCCTTTGTGACCTGATTACAGACTAGCTTATATCTACCATAGGCTTCTGAATCGCTTGATAATTTATATGCATCTCATTCATTTTTCTTCTCTGTCACGAGTCTCATTAGTTCATTTGATATCCATTTAGGCCTAAACCTTGAACAATATTTCTTAATAGGTATGAAACTTTTAGTAGCATCCACGATTAATTCCTTGAATGCTTCGCACTTAGAATTTACTGTTGGTAACATCGTCAGTCGATCCCACTGTGCAGAATTTAAAAACTGTCTGAGACCACTGTACTCACCTTTACGGAAGCAAAAACCCTTTCCTTTACCCCTGATGGTAATTATATCTTTAAGTAAATCCCACATCAGTACACTGTGATCACTGCCACCTAGTGGTACCTTTATCTGCAAATTCTTAATACACGAATGATCATTGCTGATAACCAGATCAAGAGTATTACCCTCTTTGGTTGCCTCTTGAACATGCTGCTGCAGAAAACAATCATCCAATAAATGCAAAAAAGTCTTACTAGTGTGTGAGTGACCAACCCTCCAGTTCCAGTCAATATCTGGGAAGTTAAAATCTCCCATTATAAGACATTCTGATTTACTAGCCCACTCTATTTCTCTCTACAATTGTTCACTGTACTGATTTGAGTCATTAGGTCTATAACACCCTCCTATTATTATTTTTGCTTTTGCAGTGCTTATGTCACACCAAACTGACTCAACAGTGCACTGTTCATCTATATCAACTTGATGCACTTCTTTTGATTTTGTTTTTCTTAATTAACAGCATAACACCTCCTTCCTTCCTATCCTTTCTGTACACATTGTACTCCCCAAATTCCAGTTCTGCAATCCTTATATCTGTGTGACACCACGTCTCTGTTATCCCAACAATATCCACCTTTGATGTCTTGACCAGCACTTCAAATTCATCAAATTTATTTACTATACTTCTAGCATTGGTATACATGCAAGTACTCATGCACCTATTCTTATTCTTTGTTACCCTAACACATCCTATATACCCGCCTGTTTCACGATGACTGGCATCAATCCCTGAAATCCCCAGCACCCCTCGCTCCACCCCTCTGCCTGCTGCTACTTTTAACGTTTTAGTCTGTGAATCCCCCCAAGCTTGCAGTTTTCCGACCCACCTAACACTGCCTCGATAGCATCAGCAAATATTCTTTCACCCTTTCTATTTAAGTGTATCCCATCCCTGTAGATGCAGTGTCTTCTGTTAACAAGTACAGACCACGCTGAAAAAAATTCTACCCCTTGAGCCTTGCACAATCTTTCCAGGGCCGAATTGATTGACAAGGCTCTCATCATGTATTCCCTCCTATCGTGTCTGGGCAGAATTGCAGACACTTTGAAATTTAATCCTGTCATCTTGCGCATTTCCTTTCGCTTAGGGCCAATGACCCTCCTGTGTGTGTGTGGTCCTATGACACTGTTCTATCTCTTAAATACATTTTAATTGATTGCACAGATTTTACTGAATCATGTTTTACCACTTTTAACCATCTGACTTAGCCTTATACCCTCAGTTAGATTTTATCCAACAATTACAATGTGTCAGCTCTTAAAATTTTTACAACTTAATCAATTTATATATATACATATATATAAAATAATGCATATACAGTTGGACCTCGCTTTAATGAACTTCCATATAGTGAATTTTTCTTTATAGCAAACTTTTTTTGAATTCCCCTTGGTCATTACATTGAAAATAGTTTCTGTATAATGAAGAAAATTTCCATATAATGAATTGATTTCAATAGACCCGGGTATGCATTGTTCACACCTCTGGCCTTTAGGCAATAGAGCTGATGCTTTAGAAAGCACGAATTAAGAACTAAAAGGATTAAGAATTAATCCCTTTAGCTTTTAAGAGCTAAAGGGATTAATTCCACTAATTAAGAGCTAAAGCATTTTACAATTTAGTAGTGCCCATAAAACCCTGCAGAAGGAAACTGACCAACTGTGGCACAGGATAGAAAAAGATTGAAGGTTTTGGGAGAGGCCTTTGCCCAGCAGTGGGTCAGCAATGGCTAAAAGGAAGAAATTAGACTTGTACATCCTATACACTACTGTACCGAGAAGTTGCACTGGTTACCTGCTATCTATGTGTCCACAGCCATTGGCAAAGATTAAGTCATATTCCCGATGCAGGCACTGGGTGTGATCAACCTGTTTTCTACTGTAAGCATACTATTAGAGAATTAGGAGAGAGTGATTTTTCTTTATCCCGGAAATTCATTTGTTGTTCGAAGAAATGAGTCATCCACACTTTCACTAAATTTCACTTGTTTCTGTTTACATGGTAGGTACAAGTGGTCCCTGATTTCAGTAATATGTTAACCATTCTGAAAAACTGTGTTTCTATTTTCAAACTGTTTGAGGAAATGGGACTTAGTCGGAAAGTGCAAAATTATGCCTGTAGATGAAGATGTAGATGAAGCAGTTTTTAAGTGGTTGAAGTTGATTGAAGACCAAAATGTGCCAATATCAAGGCCATTAATAAAAGAAAAGGCTATGGAGTATGCATCTTTTCTGGGGTATAAAACATTCCAAGGCAGTTCTGGTTGGCTGGACAAATTTAAAGAGTGCCATGGCGTAATCGAAAAAGTTATTTTTGGCAAAACTGCAGTTGCAAACGAAGAAGACTATATCCATTGGAAAGAAACAGTGAACAATGGATTTTAAATTTCGATAGAAAGATGACGAAAGAAAACAGAAAAATCGCGTTGATTGTTAACAACTGCTCTACCTACCTTCACTTGGTAATTTTGAAATTTACAAGTGTGAAGTTTGTTTTCTTACCTCCGAATACCTCATCTAAACTGCAGCCAATGGGCAAAGGATTTGTAAATGCAGTACCGAAGGCACTATATTAGCCTATATTAGTGAAATATAGTGATTAGCCTATATTAGTGAAATATTGGGACAGACCAAAATAATTCACTTAGATAAATTAATGTTTCTTGTTCATCTTTGTCTTTGTTAATGAGGGATATCTTGAGAATAATCGCTTTTAGAATATTTTCATTTCAGCAAACATTTTCTGCTCATATCACTAGTCTTTGTCTTCTTAAAAGTAGAATTTCTTTTAAGTTGACCAAATAGAGAAAATGGAGAGTTTTTCAAATAAAAATTTGGTAAATTCTCATTCTCTCGAAATTAATGGAAACATAATTGTTTACTGTTTTCCAGATGATTCTGATGATTTTAGGGCCAGTTTATTAATGCTTATAAATTTTGCAAAGTGCAAACAATTCATATAAACTTAAAATATTGAATTGGTAGTTCCAAAACTCAACAAAAAAAAAAAAAAAAAAAAACTTTTTTTTTTTTTTTTTTATTCTTAAGACATTACGACATGTGAGTAGAACATATAAATTTTCATCATTATATGTTTTATATTTTTCAGATACTTCTAGAGGAGGACAAATTAAATTCCACTTGATATTCCACATGTTAAAGTGCAAGCATTACTTTTTTTTTTTTTTAAACATGCATGTTTCTAGAAATTTGCCCTCATCAGCAGTGTAAAAAAGTTCCTTTATTCACTCCTATTTTTGTGTATAGTATAATAACAGTGACTATATATATGTAGGAAGAAAGCCATTTTTATTCAGTTTTAATATCATATCATCTTAATTCATTGCTAAAATTTAGTACTTAACTTACTTGCTTTTTATATACCTCTATATTTATTACTTTTTTTATTTAATTTTTTACAGCATGGTGATAGTGCCATATACTGGGCTGCTCGTCAAGGACATGATCATGTTATTAGATACTTATACGAACAAGGAGTATCTGTGGATACACAGAACAAAGTAATAACTTTTTTTTTAAAAGTCTGTTCATGTTTTTTTAGCAACTTTTAAAAATTTACATTAGTATTTAGTTAAGGTGGTAGATGACTTTCATCAACTGGTGAAATACCACCACTTTGCTTATTGGAAGCTTGAAGTGGTGAAATCCATGTTTAGTCTCTAGAGCAAAGTTTCCAGCAGCCCCTCCCCCCATACTTCTCCTTCAACCCATGCACGCTACTAAGTACTATAGGTTTTGATACCTTTCGTGTCTGGGGTTTTCATAAAAAAAAAAAAAAAAAAAATTGAGGATGACTTGGTTAGTAATTGTGGCATGGGATGCAAGAAAGCAAGTGTATGAGCTTATGCAGCATCAGCCAAAAAAAAAAAAAAAATTACAAAACAATCCCCTCTAAATTTTTGTCCAGTTCCTCCTTAAATTTATTTAACCTATCAACTTCCACAACAGATAGAAGTTTGTTCCAGCAATTAACCACCAGCTGGCTAAACACAAATTTCCCTCCATCTATTCTACATCTGTCCTTCCTCAATTTCAAATTTATGCCCCCTTCGGTTCGTAATCTGAACAAGTGGGAAGAATCCCATCAGAATTCAGCATGCTCAACCCATTCAAGGCTTTATACACCTCAATCAGATCACCTTGCAGGTGCCTAGTCTCCAGCTGCTGCAATTTGCAGAACTTAAGCCTCTCCTGGTAAGAGGATCCCTTCATTCCCCTCACCAATCTTGTTGCCCTTCTCTGTACACGCTCAAGCAAATCTACATCCTTCCTAAAATGAGCCCTCCAGACCTACACGGTACTCAAGGCGTGGCCTGACCATTGCCTTATACAGAGGGACAATCACCTCCTTTTCCCTGCTAGAAAAATTCCTGTATATCATTGACAACACCCCATGACCTGCTCTGGCAGCCTGTCTGCATTGCTCAGAAAAGTTCCTATCTGATTGCACAATTACTCCCAGGTCTTTTTCATTTTCTACCACCTTAAGTGTAGTACCACACAGTTGGTACGTTTCTCTGGGGTTACTTCTATCTTTATGCAGTACTTTGCATTTGTCAAGGTTAAACTTCAGTTGCCACTTCTTAGCCCATCTGCCCAAATTTTCTAGATCCTGGTGCAGTAAAACACTGCCATTACTGTCATTAACAACCCTGCCAACCTTTGTATCATCTACAAACTTCGATACTAAGCCTGATATGCCTTCATCAATATAATTGATAAATATACAAAACAACAGTGGAGCCAATGCCGAACCCTGTGGGGGCTCCACTAATAACATTAGTCCACGAAGAGCAGCACCCATTGATTACCACCCTCTGTCTTCTCCCACGAAACCATCCTTTTATCCATTGTAGCAACTTATCCTTAATACCATTCTGTTCCAATTTGTAGAGTAGTCTTCCATGCGCAACAGTGTCAGAAGCTTTCCTGAAATCAAAGTATATGATATCAAAATTATTTTTTGCATCCTGTTCCTTTGTAACCACATCATAATAACCAATCAGATTTGTCAGACAAGACTTTCCCTTAACAAACCCATACTGTGTCTGAATTATTGCTGCAGTCTTGTCTCCTCATGTGTGAATGTAGATGCAAAATACTCATTCAGTTTGTTTGCTATCTGAGCAGGATCATCAACAGTCGAACCATCGATATCAAGTGGACCAATCAGATTCATCCCCTTCCTTTTAGAGTTTATATAAGTAAAGAAATCCTTACTGTTTTTCTTAGCATCCTTTGCCAAAAATTTCTGGTAATCTGCCTTCTTCTGCCTAACCTCCTTTGTGACTTGATTACAGACTAACCTATATATATCATAGGCTTCTGTGTTGCCTGATAATTTATATGCATTCCATGCATTTTTCTTCTCTGCCACGAGTTAGCTCATTAGTTCATTTGACAACCATTTAGGCCTAAACCTTGAACAATATTTCCTAATAGGTATGAAACGTTTAGTAGCTTCCACTATTAATTCCTTGAATGCTTCCCACTTAGAATTTGCTATTGGTAACATCATCAGTTGGTCCCACTGTACAGAATTTAAAAACTGACTGAGGCCGCTGTACTCACCTTTACGGAAGCAAAAACCCCTTCCTTTACCCCGATGGTAATTATATCTTTATGTAAATCCCACATCAGTACACTGTGATCACTGCCACCTAATGGTTCCTTTATCTGCAAATTCTTAATACACGAATGATCACTGCTGATAACCAGATCAAGAGTATTATCCTCTCTGGTTGCCTCTCGAACATGCTGCTGCAGAAAACAATCATCCAATAAATACAAAAAAGTCTTACTAGTGTGTGAGTGACGAATCCATAAGTTCCAGTCTATATCTGGGAAGTTAAAATCCCCCATTATAAAGATTCTGATTTACTAGCCCACTCTATTTCTCTGTACAATTGTTCATTGTACTTATTCGAGTCATTAGGCCTATAACACACTCCTACTCTTATTTTTGCTTTAGCAGTGCTTATGTCACACCAAACTGACTCAACAGTGCACTGTTCATCTATATCAACTGGATGCACTTCTTTTGATTTTGTTTTTCTTAATTAACAGCATAACACCTCATCCCTTCCTATCCTGTCTATCCTTTCTGTACACATTGTACTCCCCAAATTCCAGCTCTGCATTCCTTATATTCCTTATAGTCACAAGGTAAAGGGGAGAAAGAAGAAATGAGCAGGAAACAAACCTGGACATAGCATTTAATATAATTACAAAAAAAATTTATATATTTGGCCTATCATTTGAAGAGAGATCCAGTTTTTCTTTATACAGATTGGATCTACTATAAAATTCTGGAAACTTGCTGTATAAAAAGCCATTTGCTGTTGCTTTAACCATTTGCTGTATAAAAAGCCATTTGCAATAATACAGAAATTTTTTATAGGTAACCTCTGAATTCGCATAATTTTTTTAGGTTTTCAGCACGTACAGTGTAGACACTGAAATAATTAAAAATCTTAAGAACAATGGAGTCAGTATCTACATCAATTGCATATGCTCCATGCTGGATACAGTTATGCAGAATAGGGGCAGGGCAGCCCACTCCTATTAGCGATCGACCAAATAAACTTTGTAAATTTGAAAATACCATTATTCCCATTGTATTTCTGCATTCTTCCAAACATGGTGTTACAGTTATCTCCATCAAATGCAATATTTTTCTTATCCAGGCCACTTTTACACACTGTCTCATAAACGTTGCCAGAAATAGTAGCTGTGGTCTCATCTGACTTGCTATTTAATTCTATTAGCTTAACCTTTGAGCCTCCATTTATCCAGTCAAAATTTTGCACAAGAATAGGGAAAATTTTCAGAAATCCATGATTAGTGGCATCAGTGGAAACTCCAAAAAACTGTACATTCTGCAGGGACTCAACTTCTTCAACTGAATGGCCTGCCAAGACAGAATTAATTATGGCTTCAGCCTATTTTTGCACAAGATAACCTTCTAGCAATATCTGAATCAGAGCATATTGACTTTAAAAATTCTGCTGTACAAGACATTGATTTATAGCTGTGGTGATGCTTGCTTTATAGCTGTGGTGAACCCTTGCCACTGTATGGAAGGCAAGGTTTCCTTCAGCAACAAACTCTTGCATCAAGCCTTTTAGGACCATTTACTAAAAAGTCCGTTACCTTGCTGCAACTTTTTTCGAATCTAATGTTCTTTTTACGTTTCTCTGAATTCATGGGAGGTTCAAATCACCTGAACCCTTGTTAGCAACTGAGATGTAGCTTTCTGGACTGCAAACGATGCATTCCACCTTCTCATCTACTCTTCCCTTTCGAAAACCTGGATATTTCATCCTCAAGTCGTCCGTGAACTTGCACTTCCTTTTTGTCATAATGGATTTTCCTGAATTTATGTAAATTAAAGAATTATTTTAATTTAAATAGTAGAAATAAAAAATTATTTGAAGTGACTGATTACTTCATCAACTTATGATTGAGAAATATCTCATACAAAAGCTATGCTTACTCGTAAATAAATACAATGAACTGAAGCTGAACGAATCAAATTATTGTTTATAAGAACTGCTGAAAAAAGTATAGAAAATGTGAGATCTCTTAATTAAAAAATGTGGAATTGTAATCTTAATTAGAATGAATTTCAGGTAAAATAAATAATGAGAGAAAATTTATTTGAAACTGTCTACTCACTAAGAATGTAAAAGAGAATAAAAAAAATGGAGTAAAAAAGTCAAACTGCACGAACAATATGTCATTAACTCCAAACGCATGAAAAACTCCACAGTGTTAAATGATAAACTCCTCAATCTGCGTTGTTTACAGCCGGAAGTGGGGTTCTTGGAATTACTTCCGCAAAGCTTACAAATTCTACCAATGATAAGGATCAGGAGATTTTAAAATTTTAAGAGCCAAAATTCTAGATATTTTCAAAATTTTAAAAAATTTTTCCCGGACAGTCCATGATATGTAAAAAGTGAGGACATATCCAGGAAAATGAGGATGGATGGCAGCCCTAAGCATGCAACATCATTTTGACATTTAATTCACCAAATTTGCCATCCTCATTTAAAACCCTTAAATATCTGTGTCCAGCCGTAGATCCCTCACTTTTCGCAATGTTTCAAATTTCAGAAGTTTGGATGCTCCCAGACAGTTTGCTGGAGTGATGCTACTTGTGCAAACTGCCGATCTAAAAACCATGCACAAACTGAATGTAATGCCACATATCTACAATGTCCCAATTGCATTGGGGAGCATCCTTCTTTTTCAAAAGTATATGATCTTAGGAAATTAGGAAAAAAAATTTGCAGATATAAGATTGAGAATAAAGTAACCTACCAAGAACGGAGCAAAAAAGTAAAGTTAATTATGCCACAGCATAGATATACATCCACCACTTGGAATTACCAGATAGTAGCAACAAAAACAGAGGTGTCAGTTTCTCGGGACACATCAGTTGCGGAATTGGCAAGATCTGAGCTTTTGGGCAATCCCAATCTTCAAAGCCATGTCTAGCAGGCCAAAAAAAAAAAAAACCTGATCTCAATTCTGACAAAAATTGCTTCACACAGTCAAATAGCAAAGACACCACAAAGACTAGATACTATTGAGTTAATACAAGTAAATCAGAACAGTATGCACACTAATGATACTACTGACCAAGGTGAAACAGTACTTGATCTTGATACAGACGATCTATTGCTTAAAACATAGATGGTCAGGATTCTGGAAAGCCTATTTTTCCAAAAAATTAATAAGATAAAAGTGATTTGACACAAGCAAACAGTTGATAAAAATCAGACAGAATCATCTTTCTCTAGCAAAAGCAAATAATGCAGCATATCCTTCAGTGGAACTGCAGAGGTTTACACAGCATTATTTGCATTATGATGCAAATAATGTATACTGCACTTATTGACTGTGTAAACTGCACATATGGACAGAAGGGGTAGATCATAGAAGCCTTACTCAATTATCAAAACCTAACCCTACTTAACACTGGATCATACGTGCATTTCTGAGCAGGATCAACCTCTGCTATTGATCTTTCTATAAGTCACAATATATGATCAGTCTTTCCTAATCTGTTCTCATGCATAGAATGGAATGTGCTGAAGGACCTACTTGGGAGTGATTGTTTTCCCATAATCTGTAAATTACAAACATCAATACCACTACATATTTAAAACTGAATAAGAAATTCTCCAAAGCTGACTGGAAAACTTTCCCTGCATTTCCCTTTCTCCTCTTAACAATCAGATTATCCAGACTCAATCCATAAATATATTTCCCAAATTACCAAAGCAAATACTAGCAGCAGCAACCAATTCAATATCTTAGTCCAGTGGTCTCCAGAGTGGGTTGCGTGAGATGATCTGCAATAAATTAATGTTTATTAATATCCCAGGGGCTCACATCTGGTGAGTATGGGCTTTGCAATCTCAGGGTTCTGAGTTGGATAACATTCTTCTCTTTCTTGGTGATTCCCTTCTACTTCTGACTCTCTCTCTCTTTCTGTCTCTCTCAGGGTAACGCTGCAATTTTTTTTTGGTTAGTGCAGCATAAACCTCTGGCTTCCTTGCATTATATGGTTAATAATTATGAAAACTTTAGTTTTTCTAAACATAATTATAAATAAATATTTTTTTAATACTTCAGTATGCAGCTTTGTTTGATCTTGCGGCTTTATTTGATCATGTCATCGATCATGCATGTTCAAGTACATGTATTTTGTACTTGAACTTCAATTTAATTTCTTGTTTCGTATTTTTTTATTTATGATCTTTTAAAATTATATATGATTTTATAAATGTGATTTTAGATATAATACCTTCCATGTAAATGATTTATAAATAAAAAAAAATTAAACATAAACGGGGTGTACGCTAGTCCTTTTAAGTAAAATCAGGGTGCACAACCAAAAAACTTGGGAGACCACTGCCTTAGTCAATACATAATGGAAAATGCAAACATATTAACCATTGGTGGAATGCAATAGAGCTGAACAAGAAAGGAATGGAGCATGGAAATTATTTTGCAAGCATCCCACATGTTAAATCTTATTAATTTACAAAAGACTTAAGGCCAAAGTAAGACATATGAGATGAACAGCAAAAAGGACTGCTGGATGCACTTTGCTTCTACAGTTACTAAACACACAGATACCAGATTAATTTAGTGAAAAATGAAACAACTGAATGGCAAATACCCCACCAACATCCTCCTCCATCTTCAATAGAAATGGACAGGAAATAGCAAATGCCCTGGCAGAAACCTTTTGTAATGAATTAGACTGATCATAAGTTGCCAGTGCAACTTATGATCAGTCATTCCAGCATATCAGAACATTAGCTGAATAATATAAAATAAATTTTAGTACCAGCAACTCACGTGACTAAAATCAACCCTTCACAATAATTAAACTCAAAGAATCGTTAACCAGCACATCGAACAGTGCTGCAGAACCAGATGGAATATATAGCAATCTTTTATAATATAATTCGGGAAAATTCATATCCATAATTGGCTCCGGGTACCAAGTGATTGACTGAGCGATTTCTCTTTGTGCTTTCACTGCGACTTTTTGATAGGTGAATTCTGCGTTCTCTTTTACGTTCCTCTCGTTGAGAAATCTTTTTATTTAGTAGCTCTTGTATCAAAAATACTGGTCTAATAGACCAGTATTTTTGATACAAGGTCGATAATAGACTAATAGACTAATAGTCTATTAGTCTATTATCGATAATACTGGTCGATAATAGACTAATAGACTAACTCCTACTAATTTCGCTTGCTCACTCCAGGCACTGCTCCTGCCTCCCCGTGGCGGGGCCGGTAACCTTGGCAGAAAAGTTTATCTGCCAGGGGCTAAAAGGAGCCAAGATGGAACAAAATATGTTTCCTTCTTTAGAACCGACAAGCAGTCGGCTAGATAAAGAACATGAACATGACTCGTCACAAGCAAAGAGGTTAAAAACCATTTCCTCTGCAACCGAGTTTCCTGCATTTTTAATAATGCATTCATTATCAGAACAGCCTCTTAGTAAGCTATCCCCGTTTCTAATCCAAAAACACTTGGAAAGTATTGCAGGGTCTCCCAAGACGGTTAAGAGATTGCAATCAGGGGACTTACTAATAGAAACTGTCAACTGCAGGCATTCTGAAAAACTCTTGAAAATGACAAACTTTGCTAAAATTCCAGTAAAGGTAACTCCCCATGCAACCCTAAATACATCTAAGGGTGTTATATCTAGTTTGGACCTTTTGAATGTGACAGAAGAAGAAATTAAAGAAGAGCTAAATGAACAAAATGTAATTGCTGCCAAAAGAATTATGACTAAAAGGGACAATATACTCACACCCACCAGAAATGTTATTCTCACCTTTCAGCAGTCCAAATCTACCCTCATCAGTAAAAGCAGGATATCTAAATTGTCGCATTCGTCCTTATATTCCTAATCCGTTGAGATGCTATAAATGCCAAAAGTATGGCCATTCTCAGACGGCATGCAGAGGGAACCCAGCTTGTCCCAACTGTGGACCTTCTGATCACAGTCAAAATGACTGTTCGGCAAAAGAAATGACTTGTCCTAATTGCAAGGGTAACCATCCTGCTTACTCTAAAACATGTGAGAAGTGGAAAATGGAGAAAAAAATTGTAAAATATAAAGTCAAAAACAAAGTTAGTTATCAGGAAGCAAGAAAATTAATTGCACCCAGTATACCTAACCGTACATATGCCAGTATTGCAAAAAAATATCAAACAATAGCCACGCAAACTGATGTTACTGTTCCATCCAACATATCAATCTCCGACTGGGCTCGAGCTGTCCTTTCTCAGCAGCAGTCCAATATTCTGAAGCACTCAGACCAAGCAAGTAATATGCC
Organism: Mastigoproctus giganteus; assembly: GCF_048544385.1. Taxonomy (NCBI): domain Eukaryota; kingdom Metazoa; phylum Arthropoda; class Arachnida; order Uropygi; family Thelyphonidae; genus Mastigoproctus; species Mastigoproctus giganteus. Next base: position 170,890,635 of record NC_143581.1, on the reverse strand, counting down.
TCTTACGATTCCAGCAAAATCTCTTCATTCACCAGTGATTGCTACTACTCCAAATAATGCTAGTTCAACTTCAAAAAGGTTATTCAGGACACATCGATGGATCAAGAGTACTCATCCAAACAGGAAGATCCGATTCTTGAAATATTTGCAGAAGAAGAAGAAGAAGAAGATATGGACACAGGTCGCCCCCACCTTTCCAAAAAGAAATAAACCAAAGCCAGAACGCCACAAGACAGCCACGTCAGGTACAGCTTCTTCTAAACTCAAATAATGCCTTATATTTTACAGTGGAATTGTAGAGGCTTTCGAGGCAACATCGACAACATTCAGTACTTAATTAGACGCTACTCTCCAGTGGGTTTCTGTCTGCAGGAAACCTATTTAATTGCTCAAATTTCTGTTTCTATAAAAAACTACATAATCTATCGAAGAGATCGGAATACATCCGATTCTGCTCGTGGTATTTTGATTAACTCAAAGATCCCTTCTAGCCAAATCATTCTTCAAACCCAAATTGAAGCCGTTGCTGTGCGTCTGATTACTCAGATTGCGTTTACGCTAGTCTCAATCTATCTCCCACCAAACAATACCTACTCTTATAAAGATATCGAAGCACTTTTAATACAGCTACCCTCCCCAATCTGCTTGCTAGGGGATTTCAATGGCCACCGCCCTTTATGGGGATCCTCTAAATTAGATAGACAGGGCCGACTGATTGAAACTCTGCTAGATAAACAGAACCTTACCATTCTTAATAGTGGTACACACACCCACATACAATTACCTACTGGACAGACTTCTGCAATCGATTTGTTCTCCAATACTGTTTCCAGCCATTCAGTGGTCTGCTATGGATGATCCGATGGGAAGTGACCATTTTCCAATTGTCTTTAACCTGCTCACTACACAATCACCATTAGACCAACCCTGCAGAAAATGGAAATTTTCTAAAGCCAAATGGGCCAAATTTCAATCAGCAATAATTCTGGACAAAGAAACAATTCAGCTACAACCTATAGATAAAGTAACTGATTATATCACATCCCGTCTTTTAGTTGCAGCAAAATACTCAATTCCATTATCAAACCCCCCAACCCGACGGCACTTCAAGTATTGGTGGAACGAAGAGTGCACGAAAGCAAAGAAGGAAAAAAATAAAGCATTCAATTTATTCCGTCGATTTCCAAAGACAGCTAATTTAATTAGCTACAAGAAGCTAAGGGCAAAAGCGTGGTTCATTCACAGGCAAGCCAAGAAAGATTCTTGGACTCGGTTTGCATGTACTATCAACAGAAATACCGACTCCAGATTAATATGGAAGAAAATTAGACAGCTTTCTGGGAAGTTTCCAAACATCCCTTCCCCAATTCTTTCATACAGTGGGCAAGAACTCTCTGGTCATCTAGGTATAGCGAATGCCTTGGGTAAAACCTTTGCCGAAGTCTCTGCTGCATCAAATTACACTGCGAAATTCCAAAAAATTAAGACCTCCACTGAACAGAGGCCCATCAACTTTAGAACCTTATTATCACTTCCGTATAATCAGCCTCTTGAATATTGTGAACTTTTACAAGCCATCAGAACAACACGAAACAGTGCAGCTGGGCCAGATGGCATATATTATGTCATGCTGCAGCATCTCGATGAGCAAAACTTAAAAATGCTGCTAGTGTTCTTTAATCGGATCTTCCTGGAAAATATTTATCCAACCTCTTGTCACCATGCTACAGTTTTGCCCTTTTTGAAACCTGGAAAAGATCCTTCCAATCCTAATAATTACAGGCCAATCTCTCTGTCAAGTTGCCTTGGTAAAATTCTTGAAAATATGATCCACAGTCGACTCAGCTGGATCATTGAAACTGAACAACTACTGAGTAATTGTCAACATGGCTTTCGCAAAAATAGGTCCTCTCTAGATCTGATGATCAAGGCCGAATCTGAAATTCGCAATGCCTTTGTGAAAAACGAACACCTTGTCATGGTCTCCATTGATATAGAAAAGGCATTCGATACTACCTGGCGGTATGGCATTCTCAGTGACCTACATAATCTTGGTCTACGAGGCAACCTGCCTATATTTATTAGGAACTTCCTCCAGAGCCGTTCTTTCCAGGTTCGATTCCAAAACTGCCTTTCTTCTACATTCTTGCAGGAAGAAGGAGTACCACAGGAGTCGGTTTTGAGTGCAACCCTATTTGCCCTTAGAATTGATTCCATTTCAAAAGAAATTCCAAATACTGTAGAAGCCTATCTTTATGCTGACGATCTCTCCATTTCTTGCCATTCTCAGAGCATGAGATCTATTGAACGGCAATTGCAAATGTCCCTCAATAAAATTCAAAAATGGGCTGATTTCAATGGATATCGGCTTTCCCATCAGAAAACAGTTGCGATCCACTTTTGCAATCAACGTAAATTACATATAGACCCTGAACTTCGGATATCAAATTCCACCATCCCGATTGCCAACAATATTAGATTCTTGGGATTGATACTGGATTGCAAGTTAAACTTCTTTGAGCACATTAAAGTAATACGTACTACCTGTTTGAAAAAGCTGAACATGCTAAGAGCTCTATCTGCCCAGTCTTGGGGAGCAGATCGTACAACTTTGCTGCTCTTATATAGAGCACTGATTAGATCTCAGTTGGATTACGGTGCCCCAGTTTATGATTCTGTCCGAAATAGTGTATTGCGCTGACTCGATCCTGTACAACACAATGCACTGAGGATTGCCCTTGGTGCTTATAGGACATCACCAACCTATAGTCTATATATTGAAGCCCATGAGCCCCCTCTGTACCTCCGCAGAAAAATGTTACTACTTAAATATGCAGTCAGAATACGAAACTGTTCTCTGCACCCCATCCAACCATATCTCTTTAATCCACCATTTCACAATCTCTATAGAAATAAACCAAATAAAATACGATCAGCAGGCCTACGGCTCCTTGAAATAGCACAAAATTGGAATGTTCCTCTCCAGAGTAGGCAGCACAGAAAGAATTATTCTCACCCACCATGGATTCCATTTCCTCAACCAGCCTGCGATAATTATTTTCTCCAATGGGGAAAGAATTGTTTACCGACTCTGAATGTGCAACAACTCCATTCTAGCCATATTCAAAACTATTTTGACTTCTTACCGATATATACTGATGGTTCCAAATCACATTCAACTGTTGGAGCAGCAGTAGTGTTTCCCTCTGCTATCATATCTGCCTCTCTTCCACCTGTGTACAGCAGCTTTTCAGCAGAATTATATGCAATACAATTAGCTCTAGAAAATTTGACTCTTCACCCATCTGCAAAATATTTAATTTACACCGACTCGCTCAGCTCAATTAGAGCAATGCAGAATCTCTCTCATAAGGATCACCCTGTATTAAATCAAATCAAGTATTTGCTGTTGAAAATTGAAGATCGTCAGCAACGAGTGAACTTTTGCTGGATTCCAGCACATTCAGGCATCAAAGGGAACGAGTTGGCTGATATTTCTGCTAAAAATCCGTCAACACTAGACTTAACCTCTGTCTTTATTCCAGTTTCTGATTATAATATTATAATTCAAACAGCATACCATGCAATGGAGAGAGCTATGGCATAAACAAACAAATAAAAAACTTTTCCAGTTGAAACAGGACCAAAATTTTGGCACTCATGCATTCAGACAGTTCGGCGAGAAGAAGTGGTACTCGCACGGATTAGAATAGGACATACTCATCTAACTCACCTCTATCTACTCACAGGTGATGATCCTCCTCATTGTTCACAGTGCTCTGATCATTTAACAGTCAAACATATTTTGATCGACTGTCCACATTATCAACAACGTCGAACTTCAATATTTAATTCTCTGGCTAATCTCCGAGAACGGATAACATTAAATGATATCATTGGTGAAAATGCAAATATTAATGAACTCTTCTGTTATTTGAAACAAATAGGAATGTATGAACGACTATGATTAGTTTCTGGTCTGAAAAGAGATTGAACTGTCTTCGCATTAATTATTTATTTATTTTTATCTTTTCAACGTTCCTATGAATATGTGCAAATTTAGCCAAAGCAGCTTGTACGCCATTAAACACCCATACCACACACACACACACACACACACACACACACACACACACACACACACACACACACACATACACATATCCATAATTCTATAGTCAAACCTGGAAAATACCCGTGCTGATCAATATCACTTTTACCAACTAATTAAGCAAATTATTGGGAAAAAAATGGTTCCTAAGTGAATTACATGGTTACTAAGAACAAAGTGCCTTATCAACAATTAGTGTATCTTCTGTCAAAACAGATGTGCTCTGATATGATAATCAAATCTGAGGCAAACATCCATAATGCTTTCATCAGAAAAGAACATTTAGTTATAGTACATCTCAACTTAGAAAAAACATTCAACACCACTTGGTGTCCACTCTGTATCTTTCTACTCTGTGGTCATAACATAGATAGAGTATGGGATATCCACGAGTTGGACAATAATTTGCAGCTCCAGCGAATGCCAAGTTTGTATTTATATTTAGCCATTTTATCAACTTAATTGTTATATTAAATTATTTTCTATAAGTAGCTTTATAATCCTAGTCAAGTCCTTGGTTTATTTTGATTTTAGATAGTGATTTTGAAAGTTAATACTTAGTGTCCATAGATTTCACTGTTCGTAACTTGCCAACATTGTTATACAATATGTAACGTATATCTCGAACTTGATAGCTTAAGGTTTAACATAAAACTTGATAGCGAAATATGTAGTACTGTTTTAGAAATCGGTTAGGTTAGTTTAGTATTATCAATTAATCAATTAAAAATTTATTAATCTTATTAAATTTCATGGTTAATTAAATTGTACTTAAACAGAAGCATGACCCAGACTAGAGCAGCAGAGCAACAAGCACAAAGTAGCTGTAGTACTGTCACTTGGGGCAGAAACAAAGGGGATGATTCTCCAATGCATCACAGTCTAAAAAAATGGGCAAAATGTGAAATGTTTGCACACCTGTCTAGAACCAGACATGATCTAGCCAAGGAGAATGTCTTTGTGTGTGCTAGGTGTAGAGACTGAAGAAATTAGGAGCCAACTCAGCGTTCTGATGGGTGTCTCCGAGAGTTTGAGGTGAAGGATGGATGCCCTCGAATAAATTAATATGAGGGCCCATCAAGCTCTCAGCTGCCCAGCTCAACAGCAGAGCTCACTCCTGTGCATTAGGCAACACAGTGGAAACCTCCAAGGCAGAATACGGTGGTCCCACAGGAGCTTGTTGTTGTCAGTGACTCTATTGTCAGGGAGTCGGAGAATATATTGTGCAAAAAGGATAAGTGGAACAGGACCAGGGTATATCTGCCAAGGGAAAAATGTGATATTGTGGTACATGCTGGCACTAATGACCTTAAGAGTAAGAGATCTGCAGATTTACTTAACAAGTTCAAGTCAGTGTTGAAAAAAAGTAGCAAGTTAGGGTTAAATTTAAAAGTGTCTGCAATTCTGCCCAGACAAAATAGGAGGGAGTATATGATGAGAGCCTTGTCGGTCAATTCGGCCCTGGAGAGATTGTGCAAGGTTTGTGGGGTAGAATTTTTTTCAGCGTCGTCTGTGCTTGTTAACAGGAGAGACTGCTTCTGCAGGGATGGGATACACTTAAATAGAAAGGGTGCAAGAATAATTGCTGATGCTATTGAGCCAATGTTAGGTGGATTGGCAAACTGCTGGCTTGGGGGATTTCATAGACTAATAGATTAACAGTAGCTGCAGGCAGAGGCGAAAATGATTCTTGCACTGCTTCTATTGTAATGAGCAGCAGCCTGGAGAGCAGGTTGCTGGAGATTTCAAGAGCAGAGCTGCTGGGAGTCAGAAATTGTTGGATAAAGGCAGATATTGTTGGGATATCAGAGACATAGTGTCACACAGATATATAAGCAGTGCAGAATTGGAATTGGGGAGTAAAATCTGTACAGAAAGAATAGATGGGGTAGGAAGGGAGGAGGGGTTATGCTGTTAGTTAAGAAACTCATAAAATCTAAGGAAATGCATCCAGTTGATATGGTGGACAGTAGGATGTTGAGTCAGTTTGGTGTGTGACATAAGCACTGGAAAAGGGAAAATGAGAGGAGTGTGTTATAGGCCTAATGACTCTGAGAGTACAATGAACAATTGTGCAGAGAAATAGAGTGGGCCAGTAAATCAGTATGTCTTGTAATGCAGTGATTATGAATGCATTAAGAATTTGCAGATAAAGGAACCACTACATGAAAGTGATCATAGTATACTGATGTGGGATTTACTTAAAGATGTAACTACCATCTAAAGGGTAAAGGGAAGGGTTTTTGTTTTTGCAAAGATGACTACTATGGTCTCAGACAGTTTTTAAATTCTATACAGTGGGAACAACTGATGATGTTTAAAACAGTGAATTCTAAACGGGAAGCCTTCAAAGAATTAATCTTGGAAGCTACCAGGCTTTTCATACCAACTAAGAAATACTGTTCAAGATTTAGACCTAAATGGATGTCAGATGAACTAATGAGGCTCATGGCAGAGAAGAAAAATATGTGGGATGCATATAAATCATCAGGTGACACAGAAGCCTATGGCAGATATAAGCTAGTCTGTAATCAAGTCACAAAGGATGTTAGGCAAGTGAAGGCTGATTACAAGAAATCCATGGCAAAGGATGTAAAGAAAAACAACAAAGACTTCTTTACATATATAAACTCTAGAAGTTAGTGGTTGAATCCGATTGGTCCACTTGATGTTGGTGGTTCGACTGTTGACGATCCTGTTCAGATAGCTGACAAACTGAACGAGGATTTTGCATCTACATTCACACATGAGAAATTCTGTAAGGAAGAGGAGGACAGAACTAAACTCTAAGAGGGAGCTAAATGATTTTCTAATAATGGAGAAGGAAGTGGAGGAGAAATTGTTGAAGTTATACATAAAAAAGGCACTTGGGGTGGATGGAATCTATCCAGTTATATTTAAGGAGACAGCAAGGGAAGTTAGAAAACACTTATCCATAATTATTAAAGCATCCTTAGAATCAGGGGAGGTCCCCATGGACTGGAGATGTGCAAATGTATCCCCAATTTACAATGGGGGTTCAAAGGGTGACACAAATAATTATAGACCAGTTAGTTAACTTCTGTTCCGGGGAAAATAATGGAGTCACTGGTTAAAGAAGTGATGCAAGATCACCTAGACAAGACTGCAGCAATAATCCAGCCACAGCATGGGTTTCTTAAGAGGAAGTCTTGTGTGACCAATTTTATTGGATATTACGATGTGGTCACAAAGGAACTGGATGCAAATAATAATTTTGATTTCATATAGTTGGATTTCAGGAAAGTTTTTGATACTGTTGCACATGGAATACTGATTTACAAATTGGAGCAGGATGGCATTAAGGGGCTGCAATGGATAAATGGATGGTTGAGTGGATGATGGCAGAGAGTGATAATAAATGACACTGCTCTACATGAACTAATGTTATTAGTGGTGTCCCCCAGGGTTCGGTGCTGGATCCATTGTTGTTTTGTGTATTTGTGTTTTGTGTATTTGTGGACACTACTGACACTATGCTGTTGCAACAGGATCTGGAAAGGTTGAGCAGATGGGCTGAGAGGTGGCAAATGAAGTTTAACATTGACAAATGTAAAGTACTACACATGGGAAACAGCAACCCCAGAGCAACATATCAACTCTGTGGTACTACACTGACAGTGGTAGAGAATGAAAGGGACTTGGGGGTGGTTGTGCAGGCAGATATGAAGTTCTGTGAGCAGTGCAGACAGGCTGCAAGAGTAGCTCATGGAGTATTGTCAATGATATACAGGAATTTTTCCAGCAGGGATAAGGAGGTGATTATTCCATTGTATAAGGCAATGGTCAGGCCACACCTAGAGTACTGTATACAGGTCTGGAGGCCTCATTTCAAGAAGGATATAGAGCTGCTGGAACGAGTACAGAGAAGGGCAACAAGATTAGTGAATGGAACAAAGGGGTGCTCTTACGAAGAAAGGCTTAAGTTTTGCAAATTACAGTGTCTGGAGACTAGGTACCAGCGAGGTGATCTGATAGAGGTGTATAAAGCCTTGAATGATTTGTGCATGTTCAATGCTGATGGGATTCTTCCTCTTGCTCAGAATAATCACCTGAGAGGGCATAAATTCAAATTGAGGAAAGACAGATGTAGGATAGATGTGCTGAAATTTGCCTTTAGCCAGCGGGTAGTTGGTTGGTGGAACAGACTTCCATCCCTTGTTGGGGAAGTTGATAGCCTAAATAAATTTAAGGCTCAGCTGGACAGGTATTTGGAATGAACTGAGGGTTGAGATCGGAGGATTATTTTTTTTTTTTTTTTTGGCTGATGCTGCATAAGCTTGCTTTCTTGCGTCATTTGCCTCTACTAATGCTAATGCTAATACTTCAATGGAAATTGCGATGCTGTGCAATAGTCCACGAGCAGGGAAAACGAATAGAACCCAACTCGTGGTGGTGGCACGGAATTTCGTAGTTTTAAGGGACTCTCAAAATCATTATCAAAAGGCTGAATCGACCCTCTGTATAAGGCATTGGTCAGGCCACACCTTGAGTACTACACACAGGTCTGGAGGCCTCATTTTAGGAAGGATGTAGAGTTGCTAGAATGAGTACAGAGAAGGGCAACAAGTTTGTTGAGAGGAACAAAAAGGGGTGCTCTTACCAAGAGAGGCTTAAGTTCTATAAGTTGCAGCATCTGGAGTCTAGGCACTTGCGAGGTGATCTGATTGAGGTGTATAAAGCCTTGAATGGTTTGAGCAGGCTCAATGCTGATCTGATACTTCCACTTACTCAAATTAAGAACCTGATGGGACATAGAATGAAATTGAGGAAAGACAGTTGTAGAATAGATTGCGGAAGTTTGCCTTTAGCCAGTGGGTAGTTGATTGCTGGAACAGACTTCCATCTGTTGTTGTGGAAGTTGATAGCTGAAATAAATTTAAGGCTGAACTAGACAAACATTTGGAGTGACCAGATGGGTGAAATGGGAAGGTTTTTTTTTTTTTTTTTTTGTGGCTGATGCTCTATAAGCTTGCTTTCTTGCATCATATGTCTCAACTAATGCTAATATGCCATCCTTCAAAATCATCTTTCATTAAGACTGTCAGGACAATTGCCTCTCCTTATACAAAGCTTTTTATATTGCAGAACTTTGCAGGTAAGCTACAGAAATGTACTATCTCATTCATGTGTTTAAGAGGAAGGTGTTCTGCAAGGGTCAGTACTCAATGTTACTTTGTTTGCTATTTGTGTAAGTAATATGATGAAGGATATTCCTAACACATAGAAAGGTCAGGGAATGACCACCGCACCGGAGCAATATGGCCTTAGTTGCTAATGCTCCTAAAAACCAAACAACAACAACAACAACCTAACACATATGTGGAAACATTTGTACACAGACGATCTCACAATCTCATGTCATTCACAGAATATGCACTTCATTAAGAGATCGCTTCAAAGCACAAGAAACAAAATAAGTTTTTGAATGGTGGAAAAATAGCAACTCCCTCTCTGAACATCTAAAGACATCTAAAGTTTTCCATTTCTGCAAAAAGTGTGGTATGCAACCAGAACTTGAACTAATTTTGAAAGCTCACCTGATTCCAGTTACCAACTTTATCCAATTATTAGGCTTAATTCTAGACTTAGACAACAAATTCACTTTTGGTATACATATAACACATTTGCATGCCTAATGGCTTAAAAAATGAAACATCCTTAAAAGCAATTCTATCTGAGTATAGGGTACTGATCGATGCACACTGTTATATATACATCATGTGCACTAATCAGATCTGTTTAGACTATGGAGCTCTTGTTTATGATTCCACTAGAGAAAGCATTCTCAAAAAATTCAATACTGTCCAACGTAGTGCTTTGAGAATTGCCGTGGGAGTTTTCCGAAAATCTGCAGTTCACAGCCTGTATATAGAAGTGATTTAAACCTCCACCCCACCTCAGAAAGAAAAGGCGCTTGCCAACTGTGCAGCAAAAATCCAGAATCTGCATTCACACCCAATTCTGAAATTCCTATTCAACCTGCTGCTGACACAGTTTTGCAAGACAAGACCTACTTAAAATAAACCCGCTGGAATCAGACTACAAGATCTGAAGAACAGTTGGAATGTTCTTAACAGTATCTACCAGGAAGCAGAACAACCTGATTCATGGTTCACAAGTGTATTTCTATGCAGGAGAACCCATCTTTCATTTTTGGACTTAAAAAAAAAAAAAAAAAAAATCCTCCCAATTCCCCTCCTCTCTCTCTCTCTCTCTCTCTCTCTCTCTCTCTCTCTCTCTCTCTCTCTCTCTCTCTCCCCCCCCCCTCCCAGTAATTCTCAGCCCTATTTTCTTTGGAAATACAAGAATATAAATTTCAATTATTATCAGCATGATTTCAGTTCCTGTTTTGCCATTTTAACTCTTCTGATCCAAATGTTTGCTGAATTTGTGTTAGTGAAACTATTTTTGAATGGATGTCTTTTATTCTGCATTCCACCTTAAAATCTCATCCTGTCTATACTTGGTTTTCCAATAAAAAATGTGCTAAGGATGTTCAAGATGAGAATGTAGCATTTGTGTCAGCCCTCTGTGTCACTAGGCAGTACTAGGTGGCTTTCTCCCATCTGGTGCAATACTACCAATTTTGAAGTGAAATTTCTTTAGGTGTGCCCTAGCCAGTTTTCACACGAGAGTAACTTGCATCCATGGATTGTCAAAAATCGCCACGAAAATGTGACACGAAATGATTCATCACCCCTCACCATTGTACCAATCCGTACCAGGCACAAGCAACGTGGTGGCATACGTACAGCAATGCATGACGCGATCAGTACCCCTACAGGGCAGCCACGGTGTAACTCACACACATATCACATTTATGTTTTAAATCACTCTATCTCTCCTTCTAGCAGTCCGATTTTAAAAATTCAAAAACCAAAATATTCTTTTGTCATTCTCTACTGTATTTCATAAAAAATATTTCAACAGAAAAAAGTTTTTATAATTCAACATGCCAAAGACTAATAGTGAGCATTGTAAGATGTATACAGCATGTATATGTGCAATGCAACCACTGAAACCACCTCCATTGAGTACAGTGGAGATTTCTAAGCTATTTTGGCAGCGGAACAAATTACAGCGTGCGATGGAGTTGATTTTCCAAATGAGGATGTAAGTCAAATGTCAGCCTTTAACTTCTTTAGGCATGCCCCAGGTAGTTTTCACATGGGAGTAACTTGCATTCTTGGATTGACGAAAATTGCCACGAAAATGCAACACAGCTGTTACAAGTCGACATTTGACTTTCATTCTCATTTGGAAATGCTGTTTGAAGAAGATCATGATCTCGAGCTACTATAATCTTCACATCATTCTAGAACCAAAGCCGATCACACACGGAACAGACTGAACTGAAATCATTATCCAGGAATGTATTTTTAAACTGTGTTTGGATGCTTTGGTGTTTCTTAAAATCAATTGTAAAATATTAAAACACTGTAACATTGAAATAATAAACGTTTCAAAAGATTCTAAAGAAGTTTCACTTAACTTCCGCTATGCGTGCTCCGCACACACACACACAATATATATTTTTTTATTGCAGACTTGAAGTGGTGAAACCCATGTTTAGTCTCCAGATCAAAGCTCTGGCAACTGACCATCTCTCTTCCATCATACAGTATGAAAAAGAAGTTAAAAGAAAAATAAGTACAAAACAGATCACAATACTGCTTATCCAGTCACCAATGTATGCATCCAATCTATATGCTAATATTATAATAACTTGAATTGTTGATTTTTACCGACAGAAAACTGGTACCATCAGTACCATTCTTCAGTTTTCAGTGATATTAATTTTGTTTTTGATAGATAGCAGTAGTGCTCTTCATTTCTTTAGACTGTCTTACAAAAATGGAAACTTTTTTTTTCTTAACAATGGATAACGTAGTGCAATGCAGTTCATTGATTCATTCCTCAGTATAAATAGCAGACTGCATTACAAGGTTAGCTTGTTTAATTTTGCATATATTTTAAGCACTAAAGAGAACCAAGTGTGAATATTAACGTACTTATTCTTGATCTGGATATTGAATGTAATTGTAGGAGTTAGTGAAGTTGTAGAGAACAAAACTGTATTCCATGCACAAACTTTATGCAGACAAAATTTTATACTGCAACACACTTTCTCTGTGTCATAATTAAATTACAGTGTAGCAGCAGAAACAGGAAACATGATATAATGTTAATGAGATTATTTTAAAAATGAGGAACATGCAAAGAGTTTATAAATAATCTCTTTGCGAATTCCTCAATTACCCATACATTTCACTGTACCGGTATTTGATTATTTATTTAGTTATTATTATTATTTGTTTAATAGTGATGTGTCTTGTTGCTATCTAATGTTCATCCTGCAAATAATTTAATCATATATTTATATATTTAGGCCAAAGAAACAGCTCTGCATGTTGCTGCACGTTATGGGCATAGTAATGCTGTGCAGCTTCTCTGTAGGTGTTGCTCTGATGTCAATATTCCAGATGAGGTACGTTTACTCTGTATTCCCTTTACATAACTTGATGAAAGCATTTTACTTATTGGTCCACCAACCAGAAAAGTGGGCCTATAAAACAGAATTCATATAGAACAAATTGACAGTGCAGCTCACTTTGGAGTTTTGCAGATGATGTAGATTTTCTAATTTTAAAAGTGAGAAAATACTAAATGTGATTTCTACTATTTTTCTTTTTTTTAAGCAAACAGAAAGCACTGACTTTAATGATTTATATTCGGACTTCATTATTACAGAAATTAATACCTTATACACTTTTATAGCATAAAAGGTACAAAAAGGTACTTTTATTTACAATTGTACATACAGGTACAATTAATATAATTAATTGTATGCATTAATAATAAAGGGATTAAGTGTTGAATGTGGTATTCATATTTAATTAGCTATGTAAAATAAGGAAGCCAAAGACTTTTACTTCACTAACAGCAAAAAAAAAAAAAAAAAAAAAAGTTGCCATTCAGCCAGCCAATCCTTGAATTTCTCCAAGATATCAGCCTCAGTTACCAATGAAAGCAACTTATTTCAGTAGTTCTTTCCCCTTAGTTTAATTTTTTAAATTTATGCCTACTGGCTTTAGTGTGTAACTTAATCCCATGAAAGTTTTCATCCCCCTACTCAAAAACTCTCCTGTAAAGCTCATTCAGATACCACACTTCTTGATTAGACCGGGGTTTGAGCCCATGAGCACCAAATACGGAGGATGCGGGAAGGTCAGAGAATGACCACCGCATATCCCTGGAGCAATATGGCCTTAGTTGCTAATGCTCCTAAAAACCAAAGAACAACATTCAGATACCCTCTAATTAACCTAGTTACCAAGCTCAGTAAGCCTGCATATTTTAAGTCTCTCTTTATATGGACACCATTCATCTGATCTCAACAGTCATGTTGCCTGTCTTTGGACCATTTTAAAAAGCATGGTAGGTTTTTTTTTTTTTTTTTTTACATGTGGTATGCATACATATCTGGATAACAGTATTCAAAGTGCATTTATGTAATTGCCTTACACAGTGAAATTATAACCTCCCTATTGCAATAAGTAATTGTTTGATAAATCATCACTTGGATGCTATATGCCTTTCTTTTCCATCTGTTAGTACTGTGATTATGCTTGTATCATAATCGCCATATCCCTTTCTTCTTCTACCATTTTTATTCTAATCCCTCCAAGTGCTCAAGTTATTTGGGATTGTTATTTCCAAAGTGTAAAACCTTGCATCTTGTAGCATTAAAATGTAGTTACTACTTCTCTGGCCATCCCGAAACCTATCCAAATTGTCTTGATGGAGAAAGCTTGATGCTAATCAATAAGCACTCTTCTGATATTGATATTGTATGCAAATTTTTACAATAGCACCTGTGTCCTTTTTGTCAGTATCATTTAAGAAAATTGGAAATAAGAGCAGTCCAAGCACCAGTCCCTGAAAGATTCCAGTTCTGACTCTACCCCATTTTGAAGTTGACCATTGACCCTTTATCTTCTGTCTTTTTTTTTTTTTTTAAGAATACCCCAAAGATGAGGAATTAAAACCTGTAGTACTTAGTACCATGCATGGGTTGAAGGTTGTGAAGATGAAAGAAAATATTTATTGACTTGAACTTCTGTAGATTGTAATTTTCAGGAAATACATACGAAAGAAGGTTGTTCCAAAAAACAGAATTTGAATGAATAAATTAGGAGAAAAAAAGTTCTGTGAGTTTGGAAAAAAAAAAAAAGTAAAGTGCAGCCATTATCAACCCACTGCAGGATGGAAGCCTCCTCAACAATTCATGCTGAGGGAAATGGACCATAATCTGCCACGCTGGTCCAGTGCGAGTTGGCAGATCCACTGTATTCAGCAGTCAGGGGCTTGAACCCCGGTCTACTCAAAGAGCGTGTGCTACTGCACTCGCGCTCCTGCCCACTCGGCTACAGAGGCGGTCTGAGTTTGAAGTTGGACAGTAAAAGGATGTTGACTAGTAGCGGCATGTGCTTTGGAAGAGAGAGCAGGAATTATATAAGCAAATTCAGAAAAAACAGTGCCCATGGAAGAATGCCTATAGAAAAGGCATGCAGCAGAAACAGGACATCTGTGAGACAGAGAGTGGAGAGAATCTGTTAGAGATGAGTAATTAATTAACCTAACTGCCCTCTTTTAAATGGAATCTAAAAGCCTGAGAGAAAGAGGTTTTGGGAGCACTGCCCCAGATGTTGGAACGGCATTCCATGGTAGGGTAGATTTGAGATTTGTATAGTGTAGTAGGAAGAAAAGTAATGCTGAGAGCCAAAGAGCAAACTCAGTTTTTTAGATACGGAGGAAGCAATATTTGTAATATGCTTATGCTGGAGATTAGAAGTTAGGGTAATCCCCAAGAGATATATTATCTTGCCTAGAAATAGGAGTGTCATCGAAGATAAGCATAGCAGCAGAAGATTCCTTTTTGCAAGATATAAGACAGGCCTTAGTTTTAGAAGAATTGAAATCAACTAAGTTATCTTTGCCCCACTGAAGAATTACTAATTGCTTGAAGAATTATTAGATGGTTTACGTGAACTGTAAACACAAAATATTGGTTAACATGAGGTCCATTCTTGCACCTATGCTTTCAATGTATATTTACCTGCTTAACACAAAACAGCTTAAACAAAATATCACTTAACACAAAAATAATTTTTTGTTCCTAGAAAAACATAAATACATGCAAACTTCTTTGGTTAACACAAAATGGCATTTGTGATTGTTTTCTTAACTTCTTTTTGTCTTTCAGTGGGCATTTTTGTTCCACATACCTTACACCCTGCTGAGATTTTTCATTAACCTGTGACTGCTGAAAAATATCATGCATATTATTATTATTATTATTATTAGCTATATGGTGCAAGGAAGCATGAGGCTTATGCTGTACCAGCCAAAAGAAATTCCTGAGTTACCTTGAGAGAGAGAGAGAGACAAAAGTAGAAGGAAATCACCAAGAAAGAGAAGAATGATGATATCCAGCTCAGGACCCTGGGTGTGCCAAGCCCATACTCACCAGATGTGAGCCCCTGGAGATAACCTCAACTTTCTTTCTCCCCCACCTCTTGCCATCATTTTCTAAAGTTGGTATTAGTTTGCAACCATCTCCAGTTAATGTTTATATTACTGCACTTACACAACTTATTTCATAAGATCGAATTAACTCCTTTTGTAGTACCATATGATAACTCACTTGGTTTTTTTCTTGTAATTTTATGCAATCAGTTGATGCTGAATTTAAATGGAAACATTTACACAATGCAGTGTTCAAAAACTGCACCTTTTTTTTTTAGATATCTCCCCCCCCCCCCTTTTTTTTTTTTTTTTTCCCTTTGCAGAACTGATTCAGTTTTCAGTTTGGTGCAGAATTTGTTCTCTGAGTAGCATTACTGTGATGAATTAGTTTTCTGAATATAATTATACTTTCTTTAAAAATAGATTTAACTTGATTGCAGCTTGCTTTTCCACTGTGCATTCTATGTTTGGCAGCCAGAAAACTTTTTACTGCTTTAAGTAAAGGCTGTAGTCTTTACTTACAGCATTCATTTAGAAATTTAGTCAATATAGATCATTGAGATGAAGGCTGCTGCCTAACAAACTCAATTCTCGAATATTTGAGGCACTTTGTGAAGAAATGGGCTCTCAGCATACTCATGTTCTTCTTCACACTGAGGTGAGACGGCTGTCGAGGGACAAAGTACTAACTCGATTGTTCAACCTGTGCCAAGAAGTCAAGTTATTCTTCCAGCAGCACAATAATTCGAGGTTCCATGATCTCTTGTCCGACAATGATTGGCTAGCCAAGCTTGCATACCTGGCAGATATTTTTTCTCTGTTAAACGAGCTGAACACGTCCTTGCAAGGACAGCTTACGGACGTGTTCACACTGCGAGGCAAAATGGATGCATTTCAAAGGAAGATATTGCTGTGGCAAACTCGGTTAGATTCTGAAGAAGATCTGCAAATGTTCCCAAATTTTGATGATTATATGAAACAGGAGGATGTCAGGTAATAACTCTTGTTTGATTGCACTTATAGTCGCTCACTGACTCTTTTGGTCGTTATTGCCCAAAGGAAGAGGAACCCAGAGACGGAAATACGTGGATAATAGATCTATTTTCGGTAAAAATCAAAGATAGTAATTTGAACATGAAAGAAAAAGAAAGCCTAATTGATCTATCATCCAACGACAGTCTCAAAGGTAAATTCCACTCATCTCTAACAAGATCTCATTTTTGGCTTTCCGTAAAGAGTGTGTACCGAATGCTGAGTGAAAAGGCCATCAAAATTTTAATTCCATTCGCAACTACATATATGTGTGAAAAGACATTTTCATCAGTTACGGCAATTAAAAACAAGTATCCCTGTCGGCTGGAAATACAAATGGCTCTCCGTGTTGCAGTAATGTCATTGGAGCCAAGAATCCAACAGCTTATTTCAAACAAGCAGCAACAAATGTCACACTGATTATTTTGCTATAATTAATCCTTTATACACCTCTATGTCGAGGTGCACTCGATATTTGATAGTTGTTAATATTAATTGTTTCTGTTAATTCTTTTTTAATAAAATGAAATTTAAAATGTTTTTTTGCATTTTTCATAATGAATATATCTGCGTTTATTTATTATACTTTTTTTATCATTATAAGGCCATTATATTATTAATTATATTAACATTAATGATATCCAAATTTTTGCAAATAACTTGGAGTGCAAAAACAAGTGTAAGTACCATTTCATATTTAGAATGTTACTTTTATGGAAAAAATCATGGTAGTGGTCCGCGGAATTCAAAATTTTGAGTTTAGTGGACCGTGAGGTCTGAAAGGTTGGCGACCGCAGGACTAGAGCAATATGGCATTAAGGCAAGCTTACTACTATGGATGAAGGGATAGTTGATGGAAGAAGACAGAGATGGGTTATCAATTGCCACTGCTCTTCACAAAGTAATATTGTTAGCTGGGTCCTCATAGGTTTAAGTACTGGGTGCATTGTTGTTTTCATTATTTATTAATGATATCGATGAAGGTATATCAGCTTAATGTCTAAGATTGAAAATGATACAAAGGTTGGCAGTGTGGTTAACAACAGCAACCAGGGTGAGTTACTGCAACAAAGTCTACGAAAATTGGTTCACTGGGCTGAGAAATGGCAGTTGAATTGTAACATTGACAAATGCATGGTACTACATATGGATTGCAATAATCCCAGAGTAATTTATCGGCTGTGTGGTACTACACTCAGGTAGTTGAAAATCAGAAAAGGCCTGGGAGTAATTGTGTAGTCAGACGTGACTCTGGGCAGTTGCTTGGACAACTCTTGGGGTTTTGTCAGTGATATACAGAAACTTTGCTAACAGGGATAAGGATGTGATTATCCTTTAGGCCACATCTTGAGTATTGTATACAAGTCTGGAAGCTGCACTTTAGTTAGGAGATGTAGAACTGCCAGAACTGCTACAACAGGTACAGAGAAGGGTACCCAGTTTGATGAAGGAACAAAATAGCATTCTTACCAAGAAAGACTTCAGTTTTGCAAATCATATCATCTGGAGACTATGCACCTGCAAGGAGATATGATTGAGGTGTTTAAGGTCTTGAATGGAAGTCTTCCTCTTCTCGAGATAACAGAAATGATGGGGCAGAAATTCAAGTTGAAGATGGATGGTTGTAGGATTGATGTGTGGTGGTTTGTTGTTCAAACAGGCTTCCATCCGTTATTGTGGAAGTGGATACTATGATGCAGTCACAAAAGAACTGGATGCAGGGAATAACTTTGATATTATATACTTGGATCTTAGAAAGGCTTTTGATACTGTTGCACATGGAAGACTGCTGCACAAATTGGAGCAGTGTGGCCTTGGAGGCAAATTGCTGCTATGGATAAAGGGGTGGTTGAGGGATAATCAATGGACACTGCTCATCCTGGACTAATGTTATTAGTGGAGTCCCTCAGGGTTCAGTATTGGGTCCATTATTGTTTTCTGTATTTATAAATGATATTGATGATGGTATATCAAGCTTAATGTCCAAGTTTGCAAACGATACGAAGGTTGGCAGGGTTCTCAAGGACACTACTGATACTATGCTACTGCAACAGGATCTGGAAAGGTTGAGCAGATGGGCTGAGAGGTGGCAAATGAAGTTTAACATCGACAAATGTAAAGTACTACATATGGGAAACAGCAACCCCAGAGCAACGTATCAACTCTGTGGTACTACACTGACAGTGGTAGAGAATGAAAGGGACCTGGGGGTGGTTGTGCAGGCAGATATGAAGTTTTCTGAGCAATGCAGATGGGCTGCAAGAGTAGCTCATGGTGTATTGTCGATGATATATAGGAATTTTTCTAGCAGGGATAAGGAGGTGATTATTCCCTTGTATAAGGCAATGGTCAGGCCGCACCTTGAGTACTGTATACAGGTCTGGAGGCCTCATTTCAAGAAGGATGTAGAGATGCTGGAACGAGTACAGAGAAGGGCAACAAGATTAGTGAATGGAACAAAGGGGTGCTCTTACGAAGAAAGGCTTAAGTTTTGCAAATTACAGTGTCTGGAGACTAGGCACCAGCGAGGTGATCTGATAGAGGTGTATAAAGCCTTGAATGGTTTGAGCATGCTTAATGCTGATGGGATTCTTCCTCTTGCTCAGAATAATCACCTGAGAGGGCATAAATTCAAATTGAGGAAAGACAGATATAGGATAGAAGGAAATTTGCCTTTAGCCAGCGGGTGGTTTGTTGGTGGAACAGACTTCCATCCCTTGTCGTGGAAGTTGATGGCCTGAATAAGTTTAAGGCTCAGCTGGACAGGTATTTTGAACGAACAGAGGTGTGAAGTGGAAGTGGTTATTTTTTATTTATTTATTTATTTATTTTTTTTTTTTGGCTGATGCTGCATAAGCTTGCTTTCTTGCATCAAATGCGTCTACTAATGCTAATGCTAAATTAGTGCGCTATTAAAATTAATTAATAAAGAAGGTTTTCGGGAGTGTTGCTGAAAAAAAAGTTATATTTTAGATAAAATAAGTGTGGGTGAGTGATAGGTTAAGATTTGGAACCTAAAGGTGGTTTTATTTTTCGGACTGTGAACTTTTTTAAAATGACTATCATTATTATGTTCAGACATAGGAAAACATAGGAAATTTCAAGGTCATTAAATTTTTAAGGAATTATAATCAGCCACTGGGAATTCTTAGTAGAATAGTTGTGCTACCTGATAGCTTTCATGTAGAAGTTTTCAGGATACCAAATTGTATTTAAAAATACTCACGTGTTGCTGAGTTATGCATTATTGGTATTTTCAAGGTCACAGTAATTCTACCAAGTCAGCCATTTGGATGTTTACAGGAGATAAAAGACCTACAGCAGTGTCACCTGCTTGTTCAGTGGAGACTAGAAATTCGGCATAAATTGCGTAAAATTATTAAATTGTGACATCACGAGGAAGCTTCATCACTGAATAAAAGCTACTCCATTTATATGGCTGGACAGGTTTAGTAGATCTGTAGCTTAAATCCATCAGGAAGTGCATCCGGTCGTAAAAACTATGAGTTGTGACTCGGTATCTAACTAGAAGGTATGGTCAGCGGTGATTAAGTAGAGCCTGTAAAATTCTATGGATTTTTGTATCTGGGGTCATATGAAAAGCTTGGTGTACACTTCTGATATAAACTCAGTTGAGGAATTGCAGCGTCGGGTTGAAGGAGCCTTTCAGCAAATCAGGAATACATGGATTCGCAACTTAGTGCAGAGAAGACTACAAAGCGGCATACGGTTGCAAGGACAGCATTTTGAACATCTTTTGTAACATCTGTAAAATCCTGTGGAGTTGAAACCAAAAATTAAAAATGTATTATCTTATTTTTAATAAAACCACCCTTAGCAAAGGATTCGCAGCTTTTTGCTAAACTAGTGCTCCCATAGTCAGTGGCAGATCTTAACAGAAAATTTGCATTATCTTGAAAACGATAGATTTGCGGCCCGATGTTCACTGGGACTTTTTTGCTTATTTTAGTTTGTACCTTTCACCTTTAAATTATTGATCATCATTTTTGAAACATCCAACTTCCAAGGTCTTGGAACGAATTACCGAAAAAACAGTGTGTTATTGGGTTCACATTATGATATTATCACGATACCTCCATTTATTCCTACAGGATACAAAATAAATTTCCACAATTTTTTAAAGTTTGCATCAGCCGGCAAAAACTCATGTAAAGTCGAATTTCCGTAAGTTGAGTATTACGTAAGCCGAGTGGCTTTAGTGATTTATTTATTTATTACAAAAATAATCAATGCTTTTGATCTTGGTGTTATCTGGATTTCTTTATGAAAATATTAAATCTTTTTTATGTTGTGAAGATAACTTTTTTAGGTAGAATTTTAATTTTCATTTAATTCTCTGTGTTGTTACTTTTCTAATGTTTTCATTTTTATGATATAATTTACATGTATTTGCAACTGCAAGTTTATTATTTGTTACTTATTTTTAAATTAATTTTGTTTTTGTAATATTCCTGTTTATATGAAGACTCAATTAACTTATTTTTTCAATTTTTAGCATGGTGAGACAGCACTGCATATTGCTGTATGGCATGGTTTTCCCAAGATTGTTGATACCTTATGTGATTTTGGTGCTCATACTAACATCCGAAATAAGGTTCATCTTCTTCTTTATTTCTATTTTCATGAATGCTATTTAGTTTGATTACATATTTTCAAAATAAAAATAAGAAAGCCTTCATTAATTTGAAATTCAGAGTAAGGGAATATAAAATATCAAATTTGAATTGGTTTGCTTTTCCAAATTGTCATAATTATTACTAGGAAATCTAATACTGAAGAGTATTAAGAATAAACTCTATAACTATTTTGAAATTAACACAATGCACGCTTCATTGTATGCACATAAAACACTAAAGCATTGACATTTCAATTATTATAATACAATTCTCATTATTCAGTTATTCTGATTATGTAAATTATCATTCTGATAATTGTCATCGTCAGACGTTTTTTGTTATAATTGTTGGAAAGTCAGTTTATGAAAATTTTATATATATGGGTCTGGCCCAAAATCCCGATGGCCAAAATCTGACAGCCCAGAATTACGATAGTATCTACTATATTGTCAAAATATATGAATATAATTCTATATATTTATTAGTTTTTCACTAAGTAAAAATTTACCTTATCAAATAAATTTGGTAGAAAGAATATCAAAAATAACAAAAATTTTAACAACAAATACCACTCTCAATTTGAAGATAATGTTTTCTGTTACAGAAACAAACAGTTTTATAATACGATCGAACAAATAAAAATGACTTAATCAATTTTTATTTTATTATATTTTATTATAAATGCAATATAGCATTTAATTGCTAATTTTTCAAGTTGAATCTTGGTATTTGTATAGAGTGTTTGAGCAATAATTATAAGTATAGCATTGAAATGCTAACGATAAAAAACTTGAAATAAGATTACTTTCAGAATATGAAAATTTAGAGTAATGTATTTGGGCAGCTGCATCATAAACGTCATTAGCAGAACTAAAACTGTAATTATACTGGTATTTGTTATTCGCTGTACTTTCACGAATTACTTTGACAAGTGCATTAGGCGTGATCATGGGCTCTGGCAGGATATTTTAAAAGAGGTAACAGGTAAAAATATCACGGAAAAAATATCCCATTTTCGTATTATTATTATAATAAGTAGAAAATGGGATTTCTTATTAAAGTCTCTGCAGTGGGAGACAAAAGAATTCTTCTATTTACAACAAAAGTGAATATTCAACACCTATCATGTGCTCAATATTTGATTATGGATGGTACATTTAAAACCGTGCCCACAATTTTTTATCACTTATATACAATGCATGCACCCATTAGTAATGAAAACTATCGAATTCTTCCCTTAGTTTGCGGGTTGATGACGAATAAGAGTAAAGAAAGTTATAAACATTTTTTTTCAAGATATGATTGACTTTGCTGAAGAAAATGAAATTGAATTGAGATCATAGGTCATATTAACTGACCTGGAATTAGTTGCAATAAATGCCTCCAAAGGCGAGTTCCCTAACGTGTCTAATAAGGTCTGTTTTTTTCACTTGAGATAATGTGTTTGGAGAAAAATTCAAGCTAGTGGACTGGCATCTCAGTACGGCACCAATAAAGAATTTAGTTTGCTGCTTCGACATTTGTGTGCATTTGCATTTATTCCTTCTGGTGAGATACCACAAGCATTTAATATTCTGAAGCTCCATTTACTGAGGGAAGCTAGTGATGTGATAGTGTGGTTCGAAGACAATTATTATATATATGAAAGAATTAGAAGGTATATGCGTAATGGTACAGTAATTCACACTCCACCATTATTTCCACCAACGTTATGGTCTGTATACAATTCCATTCAACTGGGAATTCCACGCATCCAAAACAGTGTTGAGGCTTGGCATAGAAGATGGGAGTGTATAGTTGGATGATCAAATATTGGCGTATATAGGATCATCAAGCAATTTCAGAAAGAACAGCAACAGGTCGATAACCAGGCTGAATGCATACTTCATGGTGAATCCTTGTCCAAAACACAAAAAGGCAACAGTTGAGAGAGAGAAATGAGAATAATGACAATTGTGAACAATCATGAAAATAAATCTGTGATGGATTACCTTCACAGTATTGTGCACAATGTATCTTTATAAATATTATATTATTTTATGCATATATATAAAGTGTGTGTTGTTTATTCATTAATATGACATAAAATATTAACGTTATCATATACTGTTTGCATAACTGCAATGTACATGTTCCATGTGTTCAAATAAAATTTTAATGTTTTTAGTGGCCATTTTGATTACATGAAAATCATTTTTTTATCACAAACAGTTTCTGATATATGGACTCTTAACTTTGTTTTTTAAAATACAATCGATATGTCGGGATTTTTGGCAGCACCAACGCTCACACACACACACACACACACACACGTGCATACATATATATATATAAATGACATAATGCATATTGTGTTTATTCTTAAATGATTAGTTACCGATTCATACATTGTTTTGTAAAGAATATAAAGGACTTATGTTACATAAAGAAAAATTAGCACACTTTAGTACCTCTCCTTGTGACTTTCATTAAGGTTTGGCTCAAGTCACTAGTCTTGTTATTGCATTTCATCACTGAATGGAAAACTGGCATCATATCTCCCCTCCATTAATACACTGCTTATTTAGTCATTATTTTATATTTTAATCTTCCTCTAAAGTTTTATTTATGACAAAGGATGTCCAGATTTATATGTTTGTTTTTGGATCTATTTAAATACAGATATACAGTACCCTAATTAACAATGTCATGAACCAGTAGTTTAGAAATTGCATGCTTTTTTAAATAAGTAAGAGATATGAAACATCTAAATCATGGTTATTAAATAAAGGTACTAGGGAACTTAGGGTCTACCATACCAAAGGAAACATTTTAAATTGAGGGATAAAATATATGCAGTAAGTTCTGGAATTTATATGGGAAGTTTTTAAATTGCTTTTCTATAGAAAATTGCTTGGTTGGTGGAGAAATTAATGATTTTAAAAATAAATAAAACTTTATGGAGATCTCTTCCAGTTACTAGAAGTGGCAGACTGTAACTTTTGAAGCATATGATGATTGCATCTATGAAAATGAATTGCATGTTTGATGTAGTATATTTTATAAATCTCATTTGAACAGTTTGAGTATTCTGAATATGATGTTTGTGGTTGGGAGATTTCAAGATATCATACCAGACTTGTCTCCATAGAGAGACAAGTCTGGTATGATATCATCTTAATTCTCCTTTGAGAGAATTAACTATGTACAGAACGTAAAGAGAACTTTGTGGGTTGGAAAAGTTTTACTAAATCTTGACATCAAAATCCTTGAGGCAGAGGAGATTATATTGTTCATATGGACTCCCAGATACAATTTGAAACTAGTAAGAATGCTTAATCAGTAATGGTCTTTATACAACTTAAAACTTCATCATTAGACCTATAAATATAGGAAAATTGGCAGGCAGTGACTTCAGAACTGTGAAATCCACAAACAGCATCCAGAAATGTTGAGTAGTAAATGGTTTTGTGCAATACAGTTACTGATTGTATCGAAAGAGCTTTGCAAGAGTTAAAAGTTTTTAAAGGCTGAAATGAATATGAATGGTTTCATTCCATTTCATCAGCAGATAGAAGTAGCTTAACTGATGTAGGATTGACAATCATTGATGTAAAAAATTTACAGATCAGATGCAATCAGAAAGATTTACCCCAGGGGCTCACATCTAGTGAGTATGGGCTTGACACACCCAGGGTCCTGAGCTGGATATCATCATTCTTCTTTTTCTGGGTGATTCCCTTCTACTCTCTCTCTCTCTCTCTCTCTCTCTCTCTCTCTCTCTCTCTCTCTCTCTCTCTCTCTCTCTCTCTCTCTCTCTCTCTCTCAGGGTAATTCATTATAAATTTTTTTTTTTTGCTGGTGCAGCATAAGCCTCAGGCTTCCTTGCGCCATATGGCTAATAATAAATAAATAAATTATTAATGTAGATTAAAAATAAAAAAGATCAAGAAGAGAGAACTGTGGATTTCTTCTAACGAGAACAAGATAGGAAAAAGACTACATGTTGCACTCCACAATTAGCATTAGCATTAGTAGAGGCATTTGATGCAAGAAAGCAAGCTTATGCAGCATCAGCCAAAAAAAAAAAAATAAATAAATAAATAAATAAAAAATAACCACTTCCACTTCACCCCTCTGTTCGTTCGAAATACCTGTCCAGCTGAGCCTTAAACTTATTTAGGCTATCAACTTCCACGACAAGGGATGGAAGTCTGTTCCATCTACCAACCACCCGCTGGCTAAAGGCAAATTTCCTCACGTCTATCCTACATCTGTCTTTTCTCAATTTGAATTTATGCCATCTCAGGTGATTATTCTGAGCAAGAGGAAGAATCCCATCAGCATTGAGCATGCTCAAACCATTCTGATAGAGGCTTTATACACCTCTATCAGATCACCTCGCCGGTGCCTAGTCTCCAGACACTGTAATTTGCAAAACTTAATCCTTTCTTCGTAAGAGCACCCCTTTGTTCCATTCACTAATCTTGTTGCCCTTCTCTGTACTTGTTCCAGCATCTCTACATCCTTATTAGCATTAGCATTAGCATTAGTAGAGGCATTTGATGCAAGAAAGCAAGCTTATGCAGCATCAGCCAAAAAAAAAAAACCCACTTCACCCCTCTGTTCGTTCAAAATACCTGTCCAGCTGAGCCTTAAACTTATTTAGGCTATCAACCTCCACCACAAGGAATGGGAGTCTGCTCCACCAACCAACTACCCGCTGGCTAAAGGCAAATTTCCGCACGTCTATCCTACATCTGTCTTTCCTCAATTTGAATTTATGCCCTCTCAGGTGATTTTTCTGAGCTAGAGGAAGAATCCCATCAGCATTGAGCATGCTTAAACCATTCAAGGCTTTATACACCTCTATTAGATCACCTCGCTGGTGCCTAGTCTCCAGACACTGTAATTTGCAAAACTTAAGCCTTTCTTCGTAAAAGCACCCCTTTGTTCCATTCACTAATCTTGTTGCCCTTCTCTGTACTCGTTCCAGCAGCTCTACATCCTTCTTGAAATGAGGCCTCCAGACCTGTATACTGTACTCTAGGTGTGACCTGACCATTGCCTTATACAATGGAATAATCACCTCCTTATCCCTGCTGGAAAAATTCCTGTATATCATTGACAATACTCCATGAGCTACTCTTGCAGCTCGTCTGCACTGCTCAGAGAACTTCATATCTGCCTGCACAACCACCCCCAAGTCCCTTTCATTCT
The DNA here is from genome assembly GCF_048544385.1 of Mastigoproctus giganteus. Taxonomy (NCBI): domain Eukaryota; kingdom Metazoa; phylum Arthropoda; class Arachnida; order Uropygi; family Thelyphonidae; genus Mastigoproctus; species Mastigoproctus giganteus. The sequence continues at coordinate 170,864,106 of NC_143581.1, read as the reverse complement.
CTACCACTGTCAGTGTAGTACCACAGAGTTGATACGTTGCTCTGGGGTTGCTGTTTCCCATGTGTAGTACTTTACATTTGTCAATGTTAAACTTCATTTTCCACCTCTCAGCCCATCTGCTCAACCTTTCCAGATCCTGTTGCAGCAGCATAGTGTCAGTAGTGTCCTTGACAACCCTGCCAACCTTTGTATCATCTGCAAACTTGGACATTAAGCTTGATATACCATCATCAATATCATTTATAAATACAGAAAACAATAATGGACCCAACACTGAGCCCTGAGGGACTCCACTAATAACATTAGTCCACGATGAGCAGTGTCCATTGATTACCACTCTCTGTCTTCTCCCCCTTAACCACCCCTTTATCCATAGCAGCAATTTGCCTCCAATGTCACACTGCTCCAATTTGTGTAGCAGTCTTCCAGGTGCAACAGTATCAAAAGCCTTTCTAAGATCCAAGTATATAATATCAAAGTTATTCCCTGCATCCAGTTCTTTTGTGACTGCATCATAGTATCTAATCAAGTTGGTCAGGCAAGACTTCCCCTTAACAAAAGCATGCTGTGTCTGAGCTATAACTGAAATCTTGTCTAAATGATCCTGCAGTGCTTCTTTAACCAGTGCCTCCATTAATTTCCCTGGAACAGAAGTTAAACTAACAGGTCTGTAATTACCTGTGTCTCCCTTTGATCCTCCTTTGTGGATTGGGGTCACATTTGCACATCTCCAGTCTATGGGTACCTCCCCTGAGTCCAAGGAAGCTCTCATAATTATGGCTAAGGGTTTGCTTACTTCCTTTGCTGCCTCCTTTAATATAACTGGATAGATCCCATCCACCCCGGGTGCCTTTCTTGTGTTTATCTTCAACAGTTTCTCCTCCACTTTACTCCCAGTTATTTCAAGATTCTGTAGCTTACTGCTAGAGTTAAATACACCTCTGGCATTCCCCTTGCTGAATAACTCCTTATGTGTGAATGTCGATGCAAAATATTCATTTAGTTTGTTAGATACCTGAGCAGGATCATCAACAGTTGACCCATCAATATCAAGTGGACCAATCTGATTCATCCCCTTCCTTCTAGAGTTTACATAAGTAAAGAACTCTTTGCTGTTTTTCTTTTCATCCCTTGCCAAGGATTTCTCGTAATCTGCCTTCGCCTGCCTAACCTTCTTTGTAACGTGGTTGCATATCAACTTGTATCTATCATAGGCTTCTGTGTCATGTGTTAATTTGTAAGTATCCCATGCATTTGTCTTCTCTGCCATATGCCTCATTAGTTCATCTGACATCCATTTTGGCCTAAACCTTGAACAATATTTCTTAGTTGGTATGTAAAGCCTAGTAGCTTCCAAGATAAGTTCTTTGAATGCTTCCCATTTTGAATTTGCTGTTGGTAACATCATCAGTTGGTCCCACTGTATAGAATTTAAATACTGTCTCAGTCCATCGTAGTCGCCTTTACGGAAGCAATAACCCTTCCCTTTACCCCTAATGGTAGTTACCTCTTTGAGTAAATCCCACTTCAGCACACTGTGATCACTGCCACCTAGTGGTTCATTTATCTGCAGATTCTTAATGCATGAAGAATCACTGCTGATAATCAAATCAAGAGTATTCCTCCCTCTAGTTGCCTCCCGAACATGCTGATGTAGAAAACAATCATCCAATAAATCCACAAAAGCCCTGCTAGTGTGTGAGTAACCAGCCCCCAAATTCCAGTCAATATCTGGGAAATTAAAATCTCCCATTATAAGACTCTCTGATTTACTGGCCCACTCTATTTCCATGTACAGTTCCTTATTATACTCATCAGAGTCATTAGGCCTATAGCACACTCCTACTCTCAATTTTGATCTCCCAATGCTTATGTCACACCAAACTGACTCAACACTGCACTGTCTAGCGATGTCGACTGGCTTCACTTCCTTGGTTTTTATGTGTTTCTTAACTAATAGCATAACCCCTCCCCCCTTCCTATCCTTTCTGTAGACGTTGTACTCCCCAAATTGCAGTTCTGCATCCCTTATATCTGTGTGACACCACGTCTCCGATATCCCAACAATATCTGCCTTTGATGTTTTGAGCAATACCTCAAATTCATCAAATTTATTTACTAAACTCCTAGCATTGGTGTACACGCAAGTATACCTGCACCCGTTTCTATTCTTAGCTACCCTAACACAACCCATGTGTTTACTTGTACCGCAATGGCTCCCAGCAGTCTCTGAAATACCATGAATCTTGTTTTTCAGGCTTCTGCTCATTCTAATAGAAGCAGTGCAAGAATCTCTTTCACCTCTGCCAGTGGCTACTGTCAATCTATTGGTCTTTGTCTCCCCCCCAAGCTAGCAGTTTTCCGACCCACCTAACACTGCCTCGATAGCATCAGCAAATATTCTTGCACCCTTTCTATTTAAGTGTATCCCATCCCTGTAGAAGCAATCTCTCCTGTTAACAAGTACGGTCCAGGCTGAAAAAAATTCTACCTCTTGAGCCTTGCACAATCTTTCCAGGGCCGAATTGATCGACAAGGCTCTCATCATATACTCCCTCCTATCGTGTCTGGGCAGAATTGCAGACACTTTCAAATTCAACCCTAATTCTCAGCTTTTGTTCAACAGTGACCTGTACTTGTTAAGTAATTCTGCCGGTCTCCTACTCTTAATATTATTAGTGCCAACGTGTACAACTATATCACCTTTTGTGCCCTTAAAATCCTTCTTGAAATGATACCTCCAGACCTGTATACAGTACTCTAGGCGTGGTCTGACCATTGCCTTATACAAGGGAATAATCACCTCCTTATCCCTGCTAGAAAAATTCCTATATATCATCGACAATACACCATGAGCTACTCTTGCAGCCTGTCAGCACTGCTCAGAAAACTTCATATCTGCCTGCACAACCACCCCCAAGTCCCTTTCATTCTCTACCACTGTTAATGTAGTACCACAGAGTTGATACGTTGCTCTGGGGTTGCTGTTTCCCATATGTAGTACTTTACATTTGTCAATGTTAAACATCATTTGCCACCTCTCAGCCCATCTGCTCAACCTTTCCAGATCCTGTTGCAGTAGCATAGTGTCAGTAGTGTCCTTGACAACCCTGCTAACCTTTGTATCGTCTGCAGACTTGGACATTAAGCTTGATATACCATCATCAATATCATTTATAAATACAGAAAACAATAATGGACCCAATACTGAACCCTGAGGGACTCTACTAATAACATTAGTCCACGATGAGCAGTGTCCATTGATTACCACTCTCTGTCTTCTCCCCCTCAACCACCCCTTTATCCATAGCAGCAATTTGCCTCCAATGCCACACTGCTCCAATTTGTGCAGCAGCCTTCCATGTGCAACAGTATCAAAAGCCTTTCTAAGATCCAAGTATATAATATCAAAGTTATTCCCTGCATCCAGTTCTTTTGTGACTGCATCATAGTATCCAATCAAATTGGTCAGGCAAGACTTCCCCTTAACAAAACCATGCTGTGTCTGAGCTATAACTGAAGTCTTGTCTAGATGAACCTGCAGTGCTTCTTTAACCAGTGCCTCCATTAATTTTCCAGGAATAGAAGTTAAACTAACAGGTCTATAATTACTTGTGTCGCCCTTTGATCCTCCTTTGTGAATTGGGGTCACAATTACTCAAGCATATATGTTAGATAAGTATTCAGAAAAGCAAATTAACATTGGAGCATTGATTCCATGGAGTTTCACTTTCTAAAATAACAAGGTCAAAGTCTGTACTCATATCAGCTTTAGTTACTTACAGAAAAAATGGTATTTGTTTGTGACACAATCCATGTGAGTGAAGAAATAGTATTATTAGTGACAAATGATGCAAGAAAGCAAACTTTATACAGCATCAGCAAAAAAAAAAAAAACCCTTCACCTGCATTTCCTCTAATAGGTTGCTTAGTTCTTCCTTGAATTTATTCAAGTTATCCTCTTCCACTACAATGGATGGAAGGTTGTTTCAACAACTACCCATTGACTGAATGCAAACTTGGTCATATCTGTCCTGTAACTACATACCCTCAGTTTAATTTTATTTACTCTCGTGTATATTCTGAGCAAGAAGAGGGACACCATCAATGTTTAACTTATTCAATCCATTGAAAGCCTTAAACAACTCAATCACATATCCTCGCAGGTGTCTAGTCTCCAGACCTTAGTTTGCAGAACTGAAGCCTTTTGTGCTAAGAGCACCCTTTTGTTCCCCTGTTTAATCTCATTTCTGTTCTCTGCACCTGATCTACATAATTACTAAAATAAGGTCTCTAGACTTGTATACAGTACTCAAAATATGACCTGATGATTGCTTTGTTCAATGGGACAATCAGCTCCTTATCTCTGCTGACAAAATTCCTGTATTTCATTGACAAAATACCACGACCTCTCCTTGAAGATCATCTGCCCTGCTCAGAGAACTTCATGTCTAATTGTACAATTGCCCCCAATCTGTTTCATTCTCCACTGTTCTTGAGTTTATTACTATTGCACAGTTGGTGTCTTATTCTGGGTTTACTGCTATCTGTATGCATTACCGCACATTTGTCAGGTTAAACTTCAATTGCCACTTCTCAGCACATCAGACTAATTTTTCTAGATCTTGTTAGCATTAGCAGAGGCATATGATGCAAGAAAGTAAGCTTATACAGCATCAGCCAAAAAAAAAAAAATAATAAAATAAATAAATAAAATAACCCTTTCCATTTCACCCATCTATTTGATCCAAAAGTTTGTCCACTTCTTCCTTGAATATATTTAAGCTATCAACTTGCACAATGACAGATGGAAGTTTGTTCCAGAAATCAAATACTCGCTGGCTAATTTCTGCACATCTGTTCTACAATTTGAACAGATGTGCAGAAATTAGCCAGCTCCCTTAGGTTTGTAATCTGAGCAAGAGGAAGAATCCCATCAGCATTGAGCTTGCCCAAACCATTTAAAGCCTTATACATCTCAATCAGATCAACTCACAGGTGCCAAGTCTCCAGATGCTGAAATTTGCAGAACTTAAGCCTTTCTTTGTAAGAGCACCCCTTTTGTTCCCCTCATCGGTTTTGTTGCCATTCTGTGTACTCGTTCTGGCAACTCTACATCCTTCCTAAAATTAGGCCTCCGGACCTGTACGCAGGACTCAAGGTGTGGCTTGACCATTGCCTTATACAAAGGGATAATCACTTCCTTATCCTTGCTAGCAAAATTCCTGTATATCATTGACTAGACCTCATGATCTGCTCTGGCAGTCAGTCTGCAATGCTCAGAAAATTTCATATCTGACTGCACAATTACTCTCAGGTCTTTTTCATTTTCCACTGCACTGAGTGTAGTACCACAAAGTTGGTATATTTCTGTGGGATTACTGCTACCCATATGCAGTACTTTGCAGTTTTCAATGTTAAACTTCGGATGCCACTTTTCAACCCATCTGCCCAACTTTTCTAGATCCTGTTGCAGTAGCATACTGTCATTAAAAACCCTGCCAACCTTTGTATCATCTGCAAACTTCGACATTAAGCCTAACATACGTTCATGAATATCATTGATAAATATACAAAAGAACATAAGGTATAAGGTATGTTCGTGTCAGATGGCACCTGGGATTTCTCCCATCTCCGCGTGTGTTTCACTGTATCGAGGACAGTACACTGTCAAGCCAGAGACTTGAAAGTGTGTGGGCCGTGTCTGTGCAGTGTGATTTGTTGTGCCCATTGTTTATCCGGCTTATTGGCCGCTAGGCCCCTAGTGGGGCCCGACGTTGCCCATACCCTGCCATGTGGAGGCTAGCCGGGTGTATCCAGTATCACAACAAATTGCTCTGGCAGGTCCTGCCACCTAGTTTCCTGGGATTTCAGTGGCTAGAAACTATTTAAAAAAAAATAAAATAAAATTTGCGTTTGACATTAATGCTTAATGGGATTGCTGTTAGGAAATCGCTGGTTGGGGTTGAATGCTAAATAGGTCGGGCAAAAATATATGTTAGGCGCCTCCGTAGCCAGGTGGGAAGGAGCAGCAGTGCGTAGCACACGCTTCTTGATTAGACTGGGGTTCGAGCCCGTCACCACCAAATACGGAGGATGCGGAAAGGTTAAGGAATGACCACCGCATATCCTGGAGCAATATGGTCTTAGTTGCTAATGCTCCTAAAAACCAAACAACAACAACAGCTATATGCTAGATAAAAGCTAATAGCATTAGTTGTCTTAGAGATTTACAGGAACCGGTAGAATTTAGACGTTGATTAGAATTTGGCAGCATTGTTAAGAGTGTACTCAGTCGATTTAGCGAGAGAGGGAGGGAGACTGAAGACTGGGGGGAAAACAGATAGAAGAATAGGGATGATAGAGTAGGCATCCCTAAAGAGGTCAGTGGAGACGAGCCAACCAGGCGAAGTAGGGGGGTAGGCAGGGAGGAGAGGAGACAGAGATCCGTCTCCTCCCTCCCCTGCCTGGGGATGGGGTTTTAAAGGGAACCAGGTTAGAGTACCCAGTTCAGTTTCCCAATGGCGCATTGGCAGCAAAGCCGCAGAATGCCTTCATCGGTGTCATGTCCAAGGAGTGTCGAATCCGGTATGAAGGTTAAGCTGCCCATCCCGCTCCGGGGGTGGGATATGTTAGCTGGCAGTGGGGAACCCACCAGGCGAGGGGGTGGGAGAGACACACATTTAGTTCATTCGTAATCTGCATTCTCACTCTAATTGCATTCTTTTTTTTTTTTATCTATTTTTTTTTTTTTATTTTATTATTATTTTTTTTATTTATTTAAAAAAAAAATTTTTTTAAAGTACTTTTTTCTTATTTTATAATATACAAAACAACAAGGTATAAGGTATAAGGTATGTTCGTGTCAGACGGCACCTGGGATTTCTCCCATCTCCGCGTGTGTTTCGCTGTATCGAGGACAGTACACTGTCAAGCCAGAGACTTGAAAGTGTGTGGGTCGTGTCTGTGCAGTGTGATATGTTGTGCCCATTGTTTATCCGGCTTATTGGCCGCCAGGCTCCTAGTGGGGCCTGACGTTGCCCATACCCTGCCACGTGGAGGCTAGCCGGGTGTATCCAGTATCACAACAATTTGCTCTGGCAGGTCCTGCCACCTAGTTTCCTGGGATTTCAGTGGCTAGGGCCTATTAAAAAAAAAAAAAAAAAAAAAGTTTATGCATTTGACATTAATGCTTAATGGGATTGATGTTAGGAAATCGCTGGTTAGGGTTGAACACTAAAGAGATGTGTTAAAGGCCAAATAGGTCGGGCAAAATTTTGATGTTATTAAATTTAGACATGTAACGCTAGATAAAAGCTGATAGTTAGATATCTTAGAGATTTGCACAAAAACGGTAGAATTTAGACGTTGGTATACAAAACAACAATGGGTCCAACACCGAACTCCACTAATAACATTAGTCCATGGAGAGCAGTGTCCATTGATTACCACCCTCTATCCTCCCACTCAGCCATCCATTTATTCATAGCAGCAATTTGTCCATAATGTTACACTGCTCTGATTTGTACAGCAGTCTTTTATGTGTAACAGTATCAAAAGCTTTCCTGAAATCCAAGTATATGATGTTTTAACAATTATATTTGATGTGTAAACATCTTTGGCCGGCACCTACTAAATTTCAGATGGTAGTAAAATCAGTTTGTTACAATTTTATGAAACTGAGTTGGGGGAGGAGATCGCACAAAGGATCATGGGAGTTGATCTTGAATGTGCTCTGAGCTAGCATAAACCAGCTGGTTGTGGAAAAACGTTTATGATTTGGGGCATACCACTTAGGTGGCTTTGGGCTAACCATTGCCACCCATTGAAACCTTTTGGTAACCAGAGAAATGGATATCTTGAGGGCAGTGATCTTGGATGGATGTGCTCAGAGCTGGCATAAACCAGCTCTGTGTGCTGACTCTCTTTAAACATTACAGCTGTCAGTTGCAGGCTCCGAAAAAAACGATAAGTGTTTGCCTTTTTATTTACATAATTGTTATTTTATATTTTACTTAATACGTAGTCTTATAGTTATAGTTACGCTGGTTATTTTTATTTTAATTTAGATAAACAGTTTTTGTAGATATACGTAATACTTAATAACCGTTATTTCGTTTGAATCTTGCAGCCATTGTTTTTGTATATAGTGGTAGGGAATTCAAATTTTTAATTGAGGTAGTTAGGTAGCTCTAACGTATAATTTATAGAGTATTACGCTTCACTGTTTCTATTAGATAGCGTAGTATTGACATTTAATTAATTTAATTTAATGATTTTATTAATTTAAAGTATCATGCCCCAAACTAGAGCAGCAAAGCAATGGGCTCAAAGTGGCAGGAGTGCTGTGACTCGGGGGAGAACTGAGGGGGGCGATTCTCCAACGCATCACAGCCTAAAAAAATGTGCAACTTGTGAAATGTTTGCCGAACTCTCTGGAACGGAACATGACATTGCCATGGGGGATGTCTTTGTGTGCGCGCGATGTAAGGAGTGTAAGGAAATCAGGTGACAACTCAGCGTTGTTATGGGCCTATATGAGAGTTTGAAGGACAGGGTGGATGCCCTCGAAAGATCTAAATTGAGGGGCCCATCAGGCTCTCAGCTGCCCACATCAACTAGTAAGACTTTTTTGGATTTATTGGATGATTGTTTTCTGCAGCAGCATGTTCGAGAGGCAACCAGAGAGGATAATACTCTTGATCTAGTTATCAGCAGTGATCATTCGTGTATTAAGAGTTTGCAGATAAAGGAACCACTAGATGGCAGTGATCACAGTGTACTGATGTGGGATTTACTTAAAGATTTAATTACCATCAGGGGTAAAGGAAAGGGTTTTTGCTTCCGTAAAGGTGAGTACAGTGGTCTCCGACAGTTTTTAAATTCTGTACAGTGGGATAAACTGACGATGTTACCAACAGTAAATTCTAAGTGGGAAGCATTGAAGGAATTAATCGTGGAAGCTACTAAAAGTTTCATACCTATTAAGAAATATTGTTCAAGGTTTAGGCTTAAATGGTTATCTAATGAACTAATGAGACTCGTAATAGAGAAGAAAAATGCATGGGATGCATATAAATTATCAAGCGACTCAGAAGCCTATAGCAGATATAAGCTAGTCTGTAATCAGATGACAAAGGAGGTTAGGCAGGCGAAGGCAGATTACGAGAAATCCTTGGCAAAAAATGCTAAGAAAAACAGCAAGGATTTCATTACTTATATAAACTCTAAAAGGAAGGGGATTAATCTGATTGGTCCACTTGACATCGATGGTTCGACTGTTGATGATCCTGCTCAGATAGCAAACAAACTGAATGAGTATTTTGCATCTACATTCACACATGAGGAATTATTAAGGTTTGAAAATGGCAGAAGGTTATCAAATTGTAACAGGATACTTAATGATTTTGTAATGACTGAAAGCAAATTGGAGGAGAAATTGTTGAAGTTAAACATAAGAAAAGCACCTGGGGTGGATGGGATCTATCCAGTTATATTAAAGGAGGCGGCAAAGCAACTAAGCAAACCCTTAGCCATAATTATGAGAGCGTTCCCATGGGGAGGTTCCCATGGGCTGGAGATGTGCAAATGTATCCCCAATTCACAAAGGGGAATCGAAGGGTGACACGAGTAATTACAGACCAGTTAGTTTAACTTCTGTTCCGGGTAAAATAATGGAGTCACTGGTTAAAGATGCATTGCAGGATCATCTAGACAAGACTGCAGCAATAATTCAGACACAGCATGGGTTTGTTAAGGGAAAGTCTTGATATCATATATTTAGATTTCAGGAAAGCTTTTGACACTGTTGCGCATGGAAGACTATTGTACAAATTGGAGCAGAATAGTATTAAGGGTAAGTTTCTACAATGGATAAAAGTATGGTTAAGTGGGAGAAGACAGGGGGTGGTAATCAATGGGTGCTGCTCTTCTTGGACTAATGTTATTAGTGGAGTCCCACAGGGTTCGGTGTTAGGTCCACTGTTGTTTTGTATATTTATCAATGATATTGATGAAGGTATGTCAGGCTTAATGTCGAAGTTTGCAGATGATACAAAGGTTGGCAGGGTTGTTAATGACAGTAATGGCAGTGTGCTACCGCAACAGATCTAGATAATTTGGGCAGATGGGCTAAGAAGTGGCAACTGAAGTTTAACCTTGACAAATGCAAAGTACTGCATATGGGTAGAAGTAACCCCAGAGAAACGTACCAACTGTGTGGTACTACGCTTAAGGTTGTAGAAAATAAAAAAGACCTGGGAGTAATTGTTCAGTTAGATGTGAAGTTTTCTGAGCAATGCAGACAGGCTGCCAGGGCAGGTCATGGGGTTTTGTCAATGATATATAGGAATTTTGCTAGCAGGGAAAAGGAGGTGATTATCCCTCTATAAGGCAATGGTCAGGCCATGCCTTGAGTACTGCGTACAGGTCTGGAGGCCTCATTTTAGGAAAGATGTAGATTTACTTGAGCGTGTACAGAGAAGGGCAACAAGATTGGTGAGGGGAATGAAGGGATCCTCTTACCAAGAGAAGTTTAAGTTCTGCAAATTGCAGTGGCTGGAGACTAGGCACCTGCGTGGTGATCTGATTGAGGTGTATAAGGCCTTGAATGGGTTGAGCACGCTGAATTCTGATGGGATCCTTCCAAATGTTCAGATTACGAACCTAAGGGGGCATAAATTCAAATTAAGAAAAGACAGATGTAGATTAGATGTGCGGAAATTTGGCTTTAGCCAGCTGGTGGTTAATTGCTGGAACAAACTGCCATCTGTCGTTGTGGAAGTTGATAGGTTGAATAAATTTAAGGAGGAACTGGACAGGCGTTTGGAGGGAATGGTGTAATTTTTTTTTTTTTTTGCTGATGCTGCATAAGCTCATATACTTGCTTTCTTGCATCAAATGCCACTGCTACTACTACTACTACTATTTATCACTAACATTGATTTGGTAGAGTAAGTAGCGGGTATGAGCATAAATTACATTGTTCATGATTTTGGTTCTAGCTGTTCAAAATTTAATAGGTGTCATCAAAATATGTTTACACATAAAACATCTTTCGTGCAAACAGGATACACACGTTTTTTTTTTTTTTGCATCCAGTTTCTTAGTGATCACATTGTAGTATCTAATCCAATTGGTCAGACAAGATAAACCCTTAACAGACCCATGCTGTTTATTAACTATAACTGCTGTCTTGTTTAGATGATCCTGCAAGGTTTTTTAACCAGTGACTCCATTTTTTTTCCAAGAACAGAAGTTTAACAGGTCTGTAATTACGCGTGCCGCCCTCTGATTTTCCTTTGTGAATTTGTGATACATTTGCATATCTCCAGTCCATGGGGACCTCATCTGAATCCAGAGATGCTCTCATAATAATAGATAAGGGTTTGCTTACTTCCTTTGCTGCCTCCTTTAATATAACTGGATAGATCTCATCCATCCCAAGTGCCCTTCTTATGTTTAACCTCAACAATTTCTCCTCCACTTAGCTCTCAGTTATTACAAAATCCATTAGTTCTCTATTGGAGTTTGATAAATGTCTGGAATTCCTCTCCCTAAATAACTCCTTGTGTGTGAATTTAGATGCAAAATACTCATTCAGTTTTTCAGCTACCTGAGCAGGATCATCAACAGTCGAAACATGGATATCAAGTGAACCAATCTTATTCATCCCCTTCCTTCTAGAGTTTACATAAGTAAAGGTGTTTTTGATGTTCTTTGCATTCTTTGCCAAAAATTTCTCATAGTCTGCCTTAGCTTGTCTAATCTGCTTTATCTGCTTGATAATCTGCTTGATCTGCTTGGTCTAATCTGCTTGATATACAGGAATTTTTCTAGCAGGGATAAGGAGGTGATTATTCCCTTGTATAAGGCAATGGTTAGGCCACATCTTGAGTACTGTATACAGGTCTGGAGGCCTCATTTCAAGAAGGATGTAGAGCTGCTGGAACGGGTACAGAGAAGGGCAACAAGATTAGTAAATGGAACAAAGGGTTGCTCTTACGAAGAAAGGCTTAAGTTTTGCAAATTACAGAGTCTGGAGACTAGGCACCGGCGAGGTGATCTGATAGAGGTGTATAAGGCTTTGAATGGTTTGAGCATGCTCAATGCCAATGGGATTCTTCATCTTTCTCAGAATAATCACCTCAGAGGGCATAAATTCAAATTGAGGAAGGACGGATGTCGGATAGATGTGCGGAAATTTGCCTTTGGCCAGCGGGTGGTTGGTTGGTGGAACCGACTTCCATCACTTGTTGTTGAAGTTGATAGCCTAAACAAATTTAAAGCTCAACTGGACAGGTATTTCGAACGAACGGAGGGGTGAAATGGGAGAGGGGTTTTTTTTGGCTGATGCTGAATAAGCTTGCTTTCTTGCATCATATGCCTCTACTAATGCTAATGCTAATCACCCTGGCGACTCACATCTGGTGAGCGTGCTTGGCACACCCTGGGTCCTGAGCTGGATATCATCATTCTTCTCTTTCTTGATGATTTCCCCCCCCCCCTCTCTTTTTCTCAGGGTGACTCAGGATTTTTCTTTGGTGCAGCATAAGCCTCAGGCTTCCTTGCACCGTATGGCTAATAATAATAATAATGACTTGATTACAGACTAGCTTATATCTAGCATAGGCCTCTGTGTCGCTTGATAATTTATATGCATCCCATGCATTTTTCTTCTCTCCAATGAGTCTCATTAGTTTATATGGCATCCATTTAGGCCTAAACCTTGAACAGTGTTTCTTAGATGGAACAAAAAGCCTAGTAGCTTCCAAGATTACTTCCTTGAATGCTTCCCATTTAGAATTTCAGATGGAGCATGTTACAGCGACTAGATACCATTCACCATAGTGCTCTTTGCATCAATTTATAGCTTGTGTACTGGCGCATTATAGCCTTAGTTGCTAATGCGCCAATAAAAAATCAACCAACCAACCAACCTAGCTTGTGTACAGATGCATTTGAACTTTCATTGCATCTTCGATGAGATTTCCTACTTTGTATGTATGTGGCAAAAATATACAGTCAGCCATCACATCCAAACATTATTCATGATCCACTATGGACAAGTAATTAAGATTTCAAGCCAAATGAAAATAAACCAGTAGGACTGCATCTCAGACACTTTGAGTTTGGTAAATACATTTTCATCACATTTTTACAGTAGATATAAATTGAGAACCTCCTTGACTGCCGACTATGCCTTTGTCTATATCATTTCTTACAAACTGGAAGGAAAAGGACACATTTCCGATTGTTATACAGATGCTCCACACAATGCACAGCTTCGAAAATAGAAACAGTTATCAGATTTACACGGATGGATCAATATCAAACAACTCAATAGGTGTGGCAGTAGTTTTTCCATAATATACTATATCTCTCTCCTTGCCTTATGTTTGCAGTATTTTCACAGCAGAACTGTATGCTATTAAACTAGCACTGGATGGTATTAGCAAGAACCAACTTCTTGCTAATACCTCCTGCCTTAATCTATACTGACTCCCTTATTGCAATAGTAACTCTCCAGAATAGCAAATACTTCTCAAACTCTTTGAACATCTTAAAAAAACAACTCAAAAATTTTCATATTGAAATTCCAGGAAATAATCATGCAGATCAAACTGCAAAAAATCAGATCTTTATACACAAGATAACTTTCAATTTGTATCTTTTATAGATTATAGGGATGTCTTTTGTGCCAAATACTTCCATTTGGACACAACTTTGGAGAGATCAACCTTGCAATAAACTCCACAGAATAAAAAAAAGATCAGTGTTTATCCGCATATATTGTCTGTAAACTGCATGTGTTCTGAGGTTGATTTTCTTTGTGCTGGATGAAAAACCCAAGGTTCCGGGACGGGGGAACCATGCTACCCTCACCTTAGATCAACTAACTCAGCCATGTTGTGAAAAAGGCCCTTAAAAATTCTTCAAATCATCAACAGGACTCGAACACATCTTTTTCAACCGGTATGGGGAGGATGGTGAGCCTACCAACTGTGCTACCCATGATGGCTTTCAGATAAGGTCTGTTGAATTTAAAACATATATTGTTGTGTTTCAGAAGTGCGGAAATTGCCTCAACAAATTTTGCTGTATGTATGGCTCTTTCCTAACTAAATCACAGCAGCATGCAATTGCAACAGATATTCTAAAAATTTACCAGTTATACTTAGGCTATCTGCTAGGTGACCAGAATAAGGTATGGACAGCCACGCATATTATTTGTGTTGCTTGTTCAAATGGATTATGTGACTGGATGTACAAAAGGAGAAAGTCAGTGACATTTGTCATACCCATTTTGGCTCCCTCCACATCATGGTGGGAGCCAAAAGACCATGATGATGATTGTTACTTTTTAATTTGAATGCCTAGATTTTTAGTAAAGAATAAGAATAAGATTTTTTATTAAAATCAGGATTTTCATCTTCTGAAGAATCTAGTCCAAGATTCTTTTGAAGATGAAATGGAATATGATAAAGGAACAGTTGACAGAGACCTGAGAATTTCAGCAGATTCTGAAGGCACACATAACAAACAGATGTCAGAATGGGAGCTGTCTATCCAAGATGAGTTGAATGAACATTTGAAATCTCGCCCTCTCCTATGGTAAAGCCAAACTTCTTGCCTCATGGTTAAGAAAACACATGGTTAAGAAAAATGTCAGTGTCTCACTATCAAAAAAGAAACTACGTTTTGGTAACGTTCTTTACATTAAATAGTCCGCTCTACTACTGCCATTGTACCAATGGGGTTTTTACAAAATTGTCGCAAGTACATTACATCTGAATGGCACCTCTATATTAGCACCTAACAGTGAAATTTTAAAGTTGATCTCTTGCATAATGGGAATTTAGTCATGTTCTCTTGCTTAATGGGAACAAAACATGTTGACTGGATGTACTGCCTTAGATTTAATATGCTTCTTAACTAAGAGCATAACCTCTCCTGTTCTGTCTGTCCTTCCTGTATATATTGTACTCCCAAATTCAAATTCAGCATCATATCTGAGTGACGCCATGTCTCTGCCATCCCTACAATGCCTGCATTTATTGACTTAATCAGTACTTCAAATTCATTAAGTTTATTTACAATGCTCCTGGCATTAGTGTACATGCAAGTATACATGCCCTTACTCTTAGTTACCCTTACACAGCCCGTGTATTCACTTGTTCCATGATGACCTATATCCGGGCCTGAAATCCCTGACACCTTACTTTCCAGGCTGCTGGATTTTCCAATAGAAGCAGTGCATGAATCACTTTCACTTCTGCCTGCAGTTCTGGTTAACCTGTTAGTCTGTGTATCCCCCCCCATGCTAGCAGTTTTCTGACCCACCTATCACTGCCTTGATAGTGTCAGCAAATATTCTTGCACCCCTTCTATTTAAATATGTCCCACCCTATAAATACAGTCTCTCCTGTTAACAAGCAATGATAACACAAAGAAAAATTCTACCCCATAATCTTGGACATTCTCTTTAGGGCCAAATTTATTGACAAGGCTCTCAACATGTACTTCCTCCTGTCATTGTAGACATCTTCAAATTCAGTCCTAACTCACGAATTTTCCCAACATTGCCCTGCACTTGTTAAGTAAGTCCTCTGATCTTCCTACTCTTAATATCATTAGTGCCGTAGCCGACCGGGCTAGCCGGGTGGGTAATGTGCCTGCCTGGCAACCCAAAGGTCGCGGGTTCGATTCCCGCCTTGGGCTTGGATCAAAGTACTGCAGAAACCTTGGGAGGTGCATTATGGCCACAGAAGCCTATGCGCCAAAAACTACCAAAAAAAAAAAAAAAATAGTGCCGTCGTGTACAACAGTATCACCTTTTGTACCCTTAAAAGATGATATCTGCTTACTACGTCATCTACTTGTGCCCCTGAAAGACATACCCTGCTACTATTCCACCTATCCTTCTTGCCCAATATATTTCCCATTTCCCTGACAGTAGAGTCACTGACAATAACCACACTCTGTGGGACCAGTGCATTTTGCCTTGGAGGTTTCCTTGGATGTTGCTGAAACTACATTTCTTGCATTCGAATTCAGATTTCTTTCCTTGAAAATCTTGATTTGGTGAGGAACAAAAAGAGTGAATGATTCCAGAACATTAAGTCAGTGGAAAATTTCTGTTAAGGCTTCTGGAATAAATATGTTGGCTGACTGCTGCTGAATGTTGTACTTCAGTATTTCAGACAAGCTGTATCAATGGAAAACATCCTCACAACATTTTTAAATTGTATAAATCTTTTTTTACAATAGTGTACTGTACTATTTTAACTCTGAATATAAAGTGTATTAGTTTTAAAGTGCGAAAGGGATAAAAAATGTTACCTATCTTGTGTTTTGTAATGAGACCATTTTAATTAACTTTTACTGATATTATAAGGAGTTGCATTACAAAAACTGTTATGTACTAGTAAAATATCCAAACACATTTTGAAACAGCAAAACTGATTTGAAAATGTGTTTACATATTTGATAATAAAAAAATAAAAGTTTTATTTTGTTGGTCAGTGTAATTTCCATCTTGTTTGCCCATTTTGTTCTGTGTAAAATAATAAGTTATTTTTGATTTTGAAAGAAAAGTCACTAAAAGTATAAATTTAATGGGAGGGTCAGTCACTCCAAAAGCGACATTCCATGATTTTTTTTTTCAACCAAGCTCTGTTTAATTTGCATCATTGTTACTTGTGCATTGCGTAGGTCGGCGGTTTCCAAAGTGTAGAGTGTGCTCCCCGAACGGGGGCACTGGAGGACATGTTGTTTTAACATGTTTTTAATTTCAAGTGGCCACTTTTTTTTAACTTAGAGTAACTACTTGAAAACTCCAATCTTTGTTTGATTTGTTATATTTCAACAGGTAGCTACATTCATCCCACTAATCAAGGTATGAAGCATATTTTATTTCAGTGTTTGAGATTAAATGTATTAAAGTATATATTAATTATAAAAGTGTGTAAACTCATAGCTAAAGCTTATGTCATATTTATTTATTTGCATTTGTTCTGGAAAGGAATGTGTGAAATTTATAAAATATTTAAGGGAGGCCACAGGTTATAAAAGTTTGGGAACCTCTGGTATGGATTCATCCTTCTTTCCTGTCTGTTATTATGTTATTTGCTTATTATGTTATTGTGCAATTTCTGGGGCTATTCTTGCAGATTGGTGTGGCTGTTTTCTGTAGACATAATCTACTTGGCACAGTGGTGAACTGTATTGCTGTTGAGCATCATCAGTTGTGCAGCATAATCTACACATGCTACATCTAGTAGTCTCCTTTTCACAAACCTTGAATTTGATAACAGCACACTTCTTGCTAATGACTGTTGCAGCAATGGCACCTGTGAGAAGATGATTTCATAAATGTAATAACAAGCAGGAATGTGGTATCTATGCATTGCACAAGTTTTCTATGCTTCCCCCTCCTCTCTCTCTCTCTCTCTCTCTCTCTCTCTCTCTCTCTCTCTCTCTCTCAATGATACTGAAGGATTGATGTAATGTGTTTTTTTGGTCTTCATAATCAAGGAAGAAGAAACTCCTTTACACTGTTCTGCAGCAAGAGGCCATACTGAGTGTGTCAAAAGTCTTTTAGAAGCAGGAGTAAAGACAGATATTGTTGACAAGGTACTATATTAATCTAATATTGGATTTTTAGTCAGATTTCATGAGTTTATTATTTTCTGTTGATATGCCACTGCTTATTAAGGCTCATATAAACAGTTATTTATCCTGCATATTGAGATTTTAGAAATTGATATTTCTTCTTTTTGTACAAAAATCTAAAATCTAAGCAAAAGCAAACAAACTCAGATTACTGATTTTTTAAGGAGAGAAGAAGATACACAAAATCTAGATGCTGCAGAAGAAAGTTCAGAATGTGAAGATATTCTGCAGCAGAGAAAAAGTTCTTGTTTGATTGTGCTTAGCTGCGATGAAGAGGCAGAAAATTGAATGAACGTACATTATCTGACATATATGTATCACAGTTTGCAAGACATTTGTTCAGTTATTACTATTTTTAATAAAAATTAAGAGTTTCCGATAGATATAAAAAAATGGCATATTTTTGTTGGCTTTTGGAATGTAAATCCCATTTTTGTACTGGTTCTTAGTCCTGTATGACACATATGTGTCATACAGGACTAAGAACTAATACAGGACAGGAACTTAACTACAGTGCTATACCGGGGTTACCTGTACTTACATTCTAGAAATTCTGACCATGCCTCTCATGGTCAGAAGAATTTATATAGCATAGCATCTAGGGAAAGAAATTTTTCAAAACTAACATTTAACTTAATGTGGTCAGCTGTACTTCAAGAATGGGTTAACAACTTGGCTTTTTTGTTAATTTAAAATAAAATTACCGCTGAAATATAATGAAATTATTGCCGATTTTTATACTTGGAGCAGTTTTAAGAAGTTATAAATTATTTATAAATAATTTTTCACAATTAGTAATTCATTATTCTGTCTTTACCCTTAGGTGCTCCTAAAATATACAAATGTGAATCAGATTACCCTACATTGCAAGTGATAGTTGGTGGGATGTGGGCCATCTTTTTTTTTTTTTTTTTTTTTTTTTAAACTCGCTAGAGGTGTCCAGCAAATTGTAAGGGTAATTCTACACTCTGGCAGTGATATGACATCTATAACCACCCAGGCAAAAAAAATGTTTTCAGTTATAGATATGACTAAGCTGCTAGAAATATAATCTGTGTTCTGAAAAATTTATAGTAAGTTATCTCCTTGAAAAGCAGTTTGGTAACTGATAGCAACCATAAGATGTCCTAGAATGGGTTATTGCACTTATAAATTAAATAAATTATTAATATTCTGATATGTTTCACATAAATTAGAATTCAAGTATATACATTTAAAATTTGATAACTTTTGTAGAATGGATGTACAGCACTACATTTATCATTAAGAAGACATCATGTTGCAGTTGCTCTGCTGTTATTACAAGCAGGATGCCAAACAGAAATCCTTGATCATGTATGGTTTTACTAATTTTATGATTTAAATTTTGTCTTTTGTTTGTAAACCATATAAAAATATTTTTTTTCTCATTTCATAATATAAGTTGTGTCTAAATCTTTGTTATAAATGTGTGCATTATAAATTTTGAGATAAACCTGAAAAGGGAAGCAAGTAAATATTGAATATGTAATAAATTTTCAATGATTTTTATGTACATAATAGCAAAAATATATGCGCAAGTTTGAAATTTTTTATTTTTTCTTAAAACTTAAAAAGTATCTATGCATTAATAACTTTTGGTTGTATAATACATTAAGAATAGATTAGATATTGATATTATTCAATCAGAATTTAAAAAAAATGATAAAAATTACAGAATCTAACAATAGCGGCACCCCTGTTTGTAGCAAAAACAGTGAGATTGCACCTAACTCTTAAGTAGTCACATAACAGGTGTATACTTTCTTTTTAATTTTTGGAAAACATTTGGAGTTTTTCTTTGAATTCTGCTTGAATAGTGCCAGTATTTCATCTTTTATTGATGGATTGCAATGCTTATTTATTGTATATAACTTTTTAAATTTTGTAAAATATTAAAATTTTCAAAACAGGCTATGTATTTTGCACCTTTTATATTCAAAAAGAACAAAAAAAAATAAAATAAAATATTTATGCTGAAAATTACAAAAAAAAAGATTTTAGATATAAAATAAAACATCATTCTCCTAGTCTGTCCCATTCTACAATTTCATAAACTGTTAGGCGTGTGAAACTTCAAACCTGCAATGCACATTTTTTTCTGCTTAGTGTATTTGTTTTGAAAATAAAATGGTTATATTTAAAAGGTGAAAATAAAAATTTAAAACATTTAGCTCGTTTTAAGATTTTTTATTTTTTCTTAAAATGTGTATTATTTTCTGCTTATTGTGTATTAAATTGTATAAAAATGTAAAAAATTAAAGCATATCATATGTATTCAATACTTACTTTAATTTTCAGGTTTAGTTCAATTGAAATTTGGCACCCTTCACACAACATTTTTTTTTTTTTTTTTTTTTATGAAAACCCTAAACACAAGAGGTATTAGAACCTATAGTACAGTGTTTCTCAACCCGTGTGCCTGAACTTATGTGTTGTCTCTCAACCTGTATGCTTCAAGGTGTGCTGCGGAAAATGCAAATAAAAAAAAATTAATAAATCCAAATTTTATTATAATAATTAATTCAAATAAAAAAATTCATTTATTTACACTGCACCATTCCCAGCCCTTTCCAGCAATCAATGTGACGTCACGTTTTGATTCCTAGTACTAGATCTGTTCACCTTTAAACCTTTATTCACATTTTAATTTCTAGTAGTAGATCAATTCACCTTTATTCCTCTTATCATTTGAGAGACTCTCCCAGACACCCTGCAGTTGTATAAGCACAACTTGTAAGCAGCATAGTAAGAAATTTCCTTTGTGTTTTAAAAGTACTTTTTGTGTTTTTATATCTCTAAAATGTCATATTCAGTTAATTTGTATAGAACAGGTATTTTAAATTAGCTGTATTAGTACATTCTAGAAGTAACTTTTAATTTTTTTAGAAATTATTAGCGATGGATAAATTTTTAGTGAAAGTAAATCAGAAGAGGCAACTTGATAACAACAAGCTTGGAGAAAATGACAAAAACAAAAACGAGCAACCATCAACATCAAAAAAGAAATAATGTCATAAATATTTTATTTATTTTTTTCTTCTTCTTCTTCTTCTTCTTCTTCTTATTATTATTTATTTATTTATTTATTTTTTTATTTATTTATTTTATTTATTTTTTTTGGCTGGTGCAGCATGAGCCATAGGCTTCCTTGCACCATGTGACCATTGCTAATACTAATATGATGATGATAATTTGGCAATGGGGTTTTTGTATACTGGTAACCAAGATTGTCCTCAACCTTTATGTGTGGTATGTGGTTTAAAATTGTCGAATGAATCAGTGGTGCCGAGTAAATTGCAGTGTCATTTTTCTACGAAACACGAGAATTTATCATCCTGAACTGTGGAGTATTTTAAAAAACTGCAGGCTTCTACTAGAAACAAGGTACTGAATTTTATAGTATGGCTAAAATATTTGATAAAGCTGAAGAAGCCGGCTATTTAGTAGCCAAACTGGTGGCAAAAAAAAAAAAAGAAAAGAAAAGAAATCTCACCTGATTGCAGAAAGTCTGATTTTACTAGCATGTTGGGTAATCACGAAAAGTATTTTGGTAGAGGAAGTTGGGGAAAAAAATAATGACCGTACCACTTTCGGCCAGCACAATTAGCAGGCAGCAGGTGCATAAAAGAAATGCCCTATGATATTGAAGAACAAGTCTTTCGAAATACAGTATTAATAATTTTGGGCAACTGTTTGCGTTGCAAGTAGATAATTCTACAGATATTAGCAGGAAAGCCCAATTAATAGCATTTTTCAGGTTTATCGAAAACAACACAATTATTAATCTTTTTTTTTTTTTTTTTTGTAAAGAACAACCGGTGAAGATATTTTCGAAGTAATGAATAATAACCCCGGGGCTCATCTGGTGAGTATGGGCTTGGCACACCCAGGTTCCTGAGCTGAATATCATCATTCTTCTCTTTCTTGATGATTTCCTTCTACTACTTCTCTCTCTCTCTCTCAGGGTAACTCAGAAAATATTTTTTGGGCTGGTGCAGCATAAGCCTCAGGTTTCCTTGCACCATATGGCTAATAATAATAATTATTATTTACAAAAGTATGGTATGTTATGGAAGTCGTGCGTTGGCGTTTGTACCAACGTGCTCCCGCGATGACAGGTGCACTAAAAGGATTTGTAAACTTAGTAAAACGATGCAATTCAAATGTTATTACAACACACTGTTTTATACACAGACAAGTTCTAGTAGCGAAGACAGTTGTACTCAATTTAAAACTTGTACTTGATCAAGCAGTTAAAATGGTCAATTATATCAAAACTAGAACAAAAAAATATGTATTTTTGGAAAATTATGCGAGGAACTGGAGTCTGATCATTTCTCTTTAATAATGCATACTGTACTGAGGAAAAGTACTTATGCATATATATACAAGTTGTGTGGGGAAAAGCTCATTTTTTTTAATTTGAGCAATTAGAATTTTGTGATTATTTAAGTGATTAAATTTGGTGCTGTAAATTAGCTTTTCTAGCAAGTTTATTCGCACAGCTTAATAAATTAAATATCAGTATGCAAGGCCCATAGGAAAATTTACTCACTTTTACTGACAAGTTGTTCGCCTTTAAAGAAAAGTTGAGTATATGAAAAAAATATTTAAATGAAAATAATTTAGAAATGTTTCCCTTGACTGCCAAAACAAATTATACTTAATGAATGTAAAAAGCGAAACATTGGAGCTGTTAAAGACAAAAATTGAGCATTACTTTCCATCCCTTGATACCAAAATATATTTGTGGGTAGAGACAAGAAGACATTTGCAACAAGAAGCCTTCTGATGTTAGAACTTAATCTGCAAGAGGAAGAAGAATTGGCTGAGATCCATAGTGACCAATTGTTGGAAAGTAACTTTAATAACACTAATTTTAGCAAATTTTGAATCAAAACGAATATCCACGAATTTTCGAAAAGTCAATTAGAATTTTATTGCCATTTTTCATTTCCTACTTGTGCAAAACAGGGTTTTCCGCTTTAAATGAGATTAAACAAAAAAAGTCGGTAGAAGAGGAGCTGAGAATAAGCCTATCCACAATAAATCCTCGTATTAAAAAACAGTGCATCCCATCAAACCCAACGGTCTCACTAATTAAAATGTTATAATTATATTTTTTTTTATATTTATATAATTATGTTAATTTTTCACATATTTTCTTTTAAATTTCATGCAATTTATGTATGTTCAGAACATTAAAGCATTAAAAACAAATAATAAATGTATTATTAAATATATCCAACAGAAATAACTTCCAGTTTGTGAATATATATAATTCTCATTTATTTTTATTTATAGCTATTTATAATATATATTACAAATATATATTATATATATGTATATATGGTATATATGAGTATAATAGTGATTGCAGTGTGCTGCAAAATTTTAGCATCTTTAAAAGTGCGCCACAACAACGAAAAGGTTGAGAAACACTGCTATAGTACTTAGTACCGTGCTTGGGTTGGAGGTTAAGAAGATGAAAGAAGATATTTGCTGACATTAGACTTAAACTTCTGTAGATGTAATTTTCAGGAAATACGTATGAAGGTTGTTCCAAAAAATGGCAGTTCAATGAATAAATGAGGAAGGTGAAAATTTGGTTCTGTGAGTTTGAAGTTGGACAGTAAATGGATGTTGGCTGGCGGCGGCACGTGTTCAGACTGTTTTGAAAGAGAGAGCAGGAATTATAGAAGCCAATTCAGAAGAACAGTGCCCATGGAAGTATCTGTACAAAAGGCATGCAGCAGAAAGTATGTCTATGAGACAGAGTGGAGAGACTCTTTTAGAGATCAGTCATTAATTAACCTAATTGCCCTCTTTTGAATGGAATCTAGAAACCTGAGAGAGGTTTTGGAGGCACCACTCCAGATGTGGGAATAATATTCCATTGTAGGGCAGATTTGCGATTTATACAGAGTGAACAGCTGTTTGGAAGAAAAGTAATGCCAAGAGCAAAAGGGAAAACCAAGTTTTTTTTAGATGCAGAGGAAGCAATATTTGTAATGTGCTCGTGCCAAGAGAAAGATTAGAAGTCAGGGTAATCCCCAAAAGAGATATATCATCTTGCCTAGAAATGGGAGTGTCACCAAAGATAAGTATAGGAGCAGAAGAATCCTTTTTGCGAGATATAAGACAGTACTGAGTTTTAGAAGGATTGAAATCAGCTAAGTTGTCTTAGTGAGAGACTTCAGATCATATTATGTTTGATTTCATGCATTATATAGACCTGCGGTTCACCCCTTGAGATGGAAGTAAGCAACCTACAAAGGGGTCAAGAACCAGGAATAATAGGATCAAAACAAAATTTTGCAGCATACAACAACTTTTCAAATAAGGTGTTCAAGATTCGGCCTTCATTAATAAGACTTTCCTGATGACGACAAACCCCACCAGACACGACCACAATCCTGATCAAAACATGCTGGCCAGGGGCCCTTCCCCCTAGCATGATCATATGCTAACCTCCAGTTGGAGGTAGAAATACAATCTGCTGACCCCTTCCAAGGCAGGATCATGACAAACAAAGAAGACTCCTGATGAAGACTTGATGGCTAGGGAGCTTCCTCCCCAGTGGATTGTAGGCTAACTTCTAAACAGAGATAGGAACTAGATGCTGACCTCTTCTGGGGTGGGATTAAACACCCCAGCTAGTTCTCAACTGGGGTGGGAATTATCAATTATCAAAAAGTTTTGCTGGGGGGGGGGGTCATCCCTGGCCATCCTCAGAAGACTGGGCATCCAGCTCCTTGTTTTGGGTGCTACTGGGGTGAAATTCTCTGACTGTCCTTAACATACTTTTCTTCATTCTACCTTCAGTTTTCTGGAGAAGTCTTTTACTTACTATCCCTGTTCTCCCCCCACCAAACCCAAAAATTCTAATTATTTCCCCGCTCCATTCCACTGTTTTTTTTTTTATGGCCCTCCCTATAGCTTCTGCTCTGGACAGAGACCAGCTAGAGTACATGGTACAATCTGGCACGCCTTCATGTAGCAAAGGACGGGAGGCAGGGAGCATTCGACTGGGTGTTGGATGCTCCCTATCTGCTAAGATGCCAGATGCCAATCACATAACACCCTAACACAAACACTGCACCAAACTGACACATACCACACTACATACATACATTCAACTAGCTAGACTTACATCAACCTTACAGACTCTACAGTGGTTAATAGGGGAATCCTGCATTCCTACAAAGCACTTTAAACATATTTGATGTTTGTCACACATTTTCTACTTAAGCTATGAACAGTATAGTAGCAGCCTCCACATCTAAGCGGTCAGATTGTTAGGGTGCATAAGTACATGTGTATTGAGTGACTGCAGTTCAAGCTCATGTGACTTCTAAATACAATCCTGTTTCTTGTAGTCTCTCTCTCTCTCTCCTTTGAACTCTTTTGACTGTATCGTAGTTGTGGAGTATGAAAAGAAAAAAATTTATCTAGATTTCCTATTTGTCAGCGTTCAAATTCTTTTAGACTGGAGGAATGAGTTAAAGATCTCTTCAGCAGTCATGACTGTAGTAGCCAGTCTCAGTTGGAAGGAGTAGGGTTTGTCCCATGAGTTTTTCCAGGATTTTCAGCCCACACAACAAAACTACATATACTGGAATATCATAAGAACTACACTGTGGCCAGCAGCTGATTTACCAAAAATTTTCGAGGACAAAGTACATTGTCTGCAAAGATGGGAGAAAATAATTGTCTCATTCAGGCTGAACATTACTTCTGGAGGACACATGGTTCATAATGTAAAGCCAAATTTTCACACATAACATTCAACATCTTTAATGTGAGTTGCTAGAAAGCTTTGGAAATCTTTTCTTTCAGGCCCATGATTTTCATGTATTCCCACAAGAGGAAATTATGCATCATGTCTGGTGAATTTGGTGGTCAAGGAATGACTCTTGCTGAACGTTTTTTATAGGATAATCATAAACGTCTGAGAACCATTGTGGCAGTTCTCCATACTGGAAAATGGCTGTGTTCTATGGTTGTGTTTTCTACTTCAGTGTGTCCAGGTATGATGTTCAGTATGCTGTCTCCCTGGTTAAAAAAAAGGTCCACATTTTGTAACTTGTCACTCTACTCCAGATGTTATAATTTTTGACTTGCCTTTTAAGTTTGTAGGTGACATGGGGATTTCAGTGCCCCATATGACATTATGGATATTCACCCTTTTACTGATGTGAAATGTTGTCTCATCTGTGAACAGCTACTTGTTTTAAAATTTGTGTCCATCACCATTTGTTTACACATGTAAATAAATGTGAAAAGGGATTGGCGGGGTCTTGTTTACATAAGGCTTGATCATGCTGCATGTAGTATGAATACATTGTCATGCACCACCAAATGATATGCTGGCATCTCATGTATGATGCACATCTCCAGAGACAGTCATATTTTGTGGTCCTTTGTGATTTAATTAGGTATACATTTCTTAAAATTTGTAATACCACTCATTTTTGGAGTCTTTTGGGCACCTTGGAGAGGCATGTTTCACCATGTTATCAAAGACATGGTGAAACTCAGTCAACTGTTGTTTCACTCTTAAACTTCGCAAGGTGCACATTTCTGGTTGCAGTGCATTTGCTATCATCTTTGATTTCCCATAAACCATGATGCACATGCACATTGGAATCAAATAACAATTTCTAAGGTTCATGGATAGACACACAACAGATAAGCATAATGCTTCTTACTGCTTTCCTTCCACAATGTTTTTCTTTAATCTGTACCCATATGATCATTCTACACTATTTATTTATAATTGAAAAGATTTTCTAATGTATCATTGTTAAATTTGTGAATTTAACATTAATTTAATAGAACTTCTAAAACTGTAATTAGTTAGACAGTTTTATGTTCAGGATACTTATTTATATTTTTAATATTATTTTTTTATTCTTTTTAAGTATGGTGAAGCACCGATCCATATTGTTGCCCATGAAGGGCTGTTGTCTCTTGCTCAGTCTTTATGTGCTTTTAACTGCAAAGTAAATGTGCCAAACAAGGTAAGAAGGGTTGAAGGTTATCTTATATGGCAGAGGTCTGGTTTTTAATCATAAGTTGCTGAATTAAAATTAACAAAATTTAATTAAATTTGTAGTGTTTTAGTTTATTTTAACTTATTCGGTTGAATGCTTTAAAACATATTATATTATGTTATAATATGACTGTGTGAGCGATAATGAACCAGATCTGGGAATGCGGGGAAATATATCCTTTGTGCCTATATTGTGGGGTTTTCCCCCCCATAACAGTTTTCTACCATTTTAATAAGACATGCTTTTGGTTAGCTATTAGTTTTTTTGTGAACTTGTAATTGCCCATAAGTTGAATAGCATAATCATTTTGGACTGCTAAAAATGGCCATTCAAAATGCTGATAATTAGCATTAGCATTAGCATAGGCATATGATGCAAGAAAGCAAGCTTATTCAGCATCAGCCAAAAAAAAAAAAAAAAAAACCAACCACTACTCCCATTTCACCCCTCCGTTCGTTCGAAATACCTGTCCAGCTGAGCCTTAAATTTGTTTAGGCTATCAACTTCAACAACAAGCGATGGGAGTCTATTCCACAAACCAACTGCCCGCTGGCTAAAGGCAAATTTCCGCACATCTATCCGACATCCGTCCTTCCTCAGTTTGAATTTATGCCCTCTCAGGTGATTATTCTGAGCAAGAGGAAGAATCCCATCGGCATTGAGCATGCTCAAGCCATTCAAAGCTTTATACACCTCTATCAGATCACCTCGCTGGTGCCTAGTCTCCAGACACTGTAATTTGCAAAACTTAAGCCTTTCTTCGTAAGAGCACCCCTTTGTTCCATTCACTAATCTTGTTGCCCTTCTCTGTACTCGTTCCAGCAGCTCTACATCCTTCTTGAAATGAGGCCTCCAGACCTGTATACAGTACTCAAGGTGTGGCCTGACCAATGCCTTATACAAGGGAATAATCACATCCCTGTCCCTGCTAGAAAAATTCCTGTATATCATCGACAAGACACCATGAGCTACTCTTGCAGCACGTCTGCACTTCTCAGAGAACTTCATATCTGCCTGCAGAATTACCCCCAGGTCCTTTTCATTCTCTACCACTGTCAGCGTAGTACCACAGAGTTGATACGTTGATCTGGGGTTACTGTTTCCCATATATAGTACTTTACATTTGTCAATGTTAAACTTCATTTGCCACCTCTCAGCCCATCTGCTCAACCTTTCCAGATCCTGTTGCAGCAGCATAGTATCAGTAGTGTCCTTAACAACCCTGCCAACCTTGGTATCGTCTGCAAACTTGGACATTAAGCCTGATACACCATCATCAATATCATTTATAAATACAGAAAACAACAATGGACCCAACACTGAACCCTGAGGAACTCCACTAATAACATTAGTCCACGTTGAGCAGTGTCCATTGATTACCACTCTCTGTCTTCTGCCACTCAACCATCCCTTTATCCATAGCAGCAATTTGCCTCCAATGCCACACTTCTCCAATTTGTGCAGCAGTCTTCCATGCGCAACAGTATCAAAAGCCTTTCTAAGATCCAAATATATAATATCAAAGTTATTCCCTGCATCCAGTTCTTTTGTGACTACATCATAGTATCCAATCAAATTGGTCAGACAAGACCTGCCCTTAACAAAACCATGCTGTGTCTGAGCTATAACTGAATTCTTGTCCAGATGATCCTGCAGTGCTTCTTTAACCAGTGCCTCCAGTAATTTTCCTGGAACTGAAGTTAAACTAACAGGTCTATAATTACTTGTGTCAGCCTTTGATCCTCCTTTGTGAATTGGGGTTACATTTGCACATCTCCAGTCCATGGGTACCTCCCCTGAGTCCAAAGAAGCTCTCATAATTATGGCTAGGGGTTTGCTTACTTCCTTTGCTGCCTCCTTTAATATAACTGGATAGATCCCATCCACCCCGGGTGCCTTTTTTATGTTTATCCTCAACAATTTCTCCTTCACTTTCCTCTCAGTTATTAGAAAATCATCTAGCTCACTGCCAATGTTTACTTCACCTACGACATTCCCCTTCCTGAATAACTCCTCATGTGTGAATGTAGATGCAAAATATTGATTTAGTTTGTTAGCTACCTGAGCTGGATCCTCAACTGTCGATCCATCAACATCCGGTGGACCAATCTGATTCATCCCTTTCCTTCTTGAGTTTAAATAGGTAAAGAACTCTTTTAAGCAGACATTCTAGACCAGTTCAATATGTACAGCAGACTTTACGAGTGGAGAGTAAGCAAGATATCCTTCGTGTTGCGGGTGATAATTTCCAGATTCAAAAATAGTCCTAGCACATAATATACGTTAAACCAAACTGACACTATCTGTAACTAGAAATATAAAAAATTCAGTGGCCTGCAATGTTCATAACTTGAGTATAAATACTGCATAAAAGAATGAAATGAAAAGAAATAACAATCGTTTAAAGCACCTGAGTTAAAAAAATTAAAATTGGAGGGTGGGAGGATAATTTCCCCAGATTAATGTAGAATTCTGTTTTATGTACATAATTCTATGCTTAAGGTAAAGGCAAGTGAAATTTATATTTAAGAAAAGCATATTTTTATTAGTAAATTTCTACTAACAAAAATTAAAATTACCAGATTGTAAACGTACAGTCATTCTTAATAATATTAACTTATTACTGTAGTACAAAATATATGTATTAATTCACAAATCTTTTACTCAACAATATAAACAGTATTTCATATTGCAAAGCATCCTTTTGTTGCTATGGCATATGGAAATAGAAAGTATATGGAAGGTATATGAAAAGGGAAAGGATTTTGTTTTCACAGAGGTGATTATAAAGGTCTCAGTCTTTTTCAGATTCTTTTCAGTGGGATCAGTTGGTTTTATTAAAACAGGTAAATGCCACAGGGGAAATTTAGAGAGGTAATCAAAGAGGCAGCTAAGCATTTTTTACTAATTAAAAGGTGGATATCTGATGATTGATCAGCTTAGTAGTAGAAAAAAGAATGCATGGAATGATTATAAATTGTCAGTGGTAGAAGTCCTACAATAAGTGCAAAATTAGTTTTAACCAAGTTAGTATTAGTAGTGGAAAATGATGCAAGTAAGCATCAACCAAAAAAAACCCCTATACACACACACACACACACCTCCCATCTATGCCCTCCAAAAATTTGTCTAGTTCTTCCTTGAACTTATTCAAACCACCCACTTCCACAAAAACAGATGGAAGTTGTTTCTTAGTTACATAACCACTCACTGACTGAAGGCAAACTTCAACACATCAATCCTGCAACCATCTCTCCTCAGCTTGAATTTATGCCCCCTCATGTGTATAGTCTCAGCAACAGGAAGAATGCCATCAACATTTAGTTTACTTAATCCATTCAAAGACTTAAATGCCTCAATCTGATTTCCTGCAGATACATAGCCTTGACACACTGCAATTTGCAGAACTGAAGCCTTTCTTGGTAAAAGTGTTGTTCCTTCCACCAATCTGGTTGCCCTTCTCTGCATCTGTTCCAGCACATTGACATCCTTCCTAAAGGGAGGCTTGCAGACCTGTATACAACAATGGATCCAACAGAAAACAACAATGGGTCTAGCACTGAACCCTGTAGACACTCCACTAATAACATTAGTCCACAAAGGGAAGTGTTCATTAATAACCACTCTCAGTCCTCTCCCACTCAGCCATCCCTTTATCCAAAGCAGTAACATTCTCTTAATGCTGTACAAATTTGAGCCACACTGCTCCAATTTGTACAGAAGTCTTTTATGTGAAACAGTATCAAAAGCTATCCTAAAATTCAAGTATATGATATCAAAATTATTTTTTGCATCCAGTTCCTCTGTCAGTGCATCATAGTATCCAATCAAATTGGTCAGACAAAATCTCCCCTTAACAAGCCCATGCTGTGATTGAAGTATAAATGCACTCCTGTCTAGATGGTTCTGCAGTACCTCCTTAAACAGTTATTCCATTATTTTCCCTGGAACAAAATTTAAGCTAACAGGGATGTAATTACTTATGTCAACTTTTGACCACCTTTTCTGAATTGGGGATGCAGTTGCACATCTCTAGTCCACAGGGACCTCGATTAATTCCAAAGATTCTCTCGTAATTATGGCTAAGGGTTTGATTTCCTCCTTTGCTGCCTCTCTAAATATAATTGAATAGATCCTACCACCTCATCTGCCTTTTTTATATTTAACTTCAACAGTTTCTCTTCCACTTTCCTCTCATTTATCATAAAATCATTTAGCTCCCTCTTAGAGTTTGATAAACTTCTGGCATCGCCATCCCTAAAGAATTCTTCATGTGAATGTAGATGCAAAGTACTTCAGTTTGCCAGCAACCTGAACAGGATCATCAACAGTTAAACCATTGACAAGTGGACCCTTTTGATTCAGCCCCTTCCTTCTATTGTTAATATAAGTAAAGAAGTTTTTGCTGCTTTTCTTGGCATGTAGTAATTACTACAGGCTTCTAGTAATCTGCCTTAGCTTTCCTAACCTTCGTGACTTGATTGCAGACTGATTTATATCTACCATGGGCTTCTGTATAACATAATTTTCGTGCATCCCTGGCATTTTTTCTTTTCTGCCACACATCTGAATAGTTCATCTGACATCCATTTAGGCCTAAGCCTTGAACTGTATTTCTTAGTTGATATGAAAAGCCTAGTAGCTTCTGTGATTATTTTCCTGAATGCTTCCCATTTAGAATTTGTTGTTGGTAACATAAATTTAAAACTGCCTGAGACCATTGCAGTCTCTTTTACAAAAGTAAAAACACTTTCCCTTGCCCTTGGCACCTCCAAAGCCAGGTGGGTAGGAGTGGCAGTGCATAGCGCATGCTTCTTGATTAGACCAGGGTTTGAGCCCGTCACCACCAAATACGAAGGATGCGGAAAGGTCAGGGAATGACCACCGCATATCCCCGGAGCAATATGGCCTTAGTTGCTAATGCTCCTAAAAACAAAATAACAACAAAAACAACCCTTGCCCTTGATGGTAGTTACATCTTTAAGTAAGACAACATCTAGTGTATTGGTAAGCAAATCCTGAAATTGGAAATCTAGAAAAAGAATAAAGAATTTAGAAAAAGAACCTTCCTTCTCCAGTAACAATATCTGATGATTGATTGATGTCACTGAACTTTGAATTAAATAACATGTAATTGTTTAATTAACAAATTTTTTTTTATTTGTTTATTTTTTTCCTTTAATTTTCAAATTTTAAAGCCTCACCACTTTCTTTTAATTGACCCAACTAACATCCATTAATAAATCTTATGATATGAATACTGCAGTCTCGTATATATTATGATATTGGTACATAATTATATGATAAATGCAAATGTCAAAAAAACAAAACAAAATATTGTCACTAGAGAAAAACTAGTTATGCTATTTGATTTGGTATACAAAATATATAAAGAAACAGTTAAATACAACCAGGAACTTTTTTTTTTTTTTTTTACATAATGTAATCTTTATTTTTTAACAAAAGGTAAATTCTGGTTTGAGGCACCTTGTGATAAATTTTGATATATAAAGAATTTAATAGTTATTTGAGAACACACATATATATACTTCCCTACTATTAATATGTGGACATTGCTCCATTGATGGTTGTTCATATCCTTTCCAAGCACCATGTGTCATACACAACTATAAATGTGTTTGCAGGCCTTTGAGGAGACAGTAGTATGATTGTGAATGCAAGATGACATGACTGTCAGAGTTAACAGACTTCCAGCACAAAATGATAATAGTGGGCCACATAAGCAGTCAGTCTTTATGTGACATTTAGGCGCCTCCGTAGCCAGGTGGGAAGGAGCAGCAGTGTATAGCACACGCTTCTTGATTAGACCAGGGTTCGAGCCCGTCACAACCAAATACGGACGATGCGGAAAGGTCAGGGAATGACCACCGCATATTCCCGGAGCAATATGGCCTTAGTTGCTAATGCTCCTAAAAACCAAAAAACAACATGTGACATTTCAATGGCATTGAAGATCCTTCAATCGATGATTAATGTGATCTGCAAAAAAGAAGTGGACCGGTGCTGGAAATTACTAAAAGACCTGCAAACCATCTGAAGCTGACAGAATATGATAGATATGATAGAAGAGCCTGGTGAAGAATCATCTATTTGGAACACACGTTGACTTTGAAATACACAGGCCTTTGATCTGTAATAATGCCACAGAGGTTAGGCTAGAAAAGGTAGATTATGAGAAATTGCTGGCAAAGAGAGTGAAGAGTGGGGATAAGGAATTCTTCACATATAGAGTGTTTCAAAAGTGATGGTCATTAATTTAAAGGTGAACTGTACAGACTACAATATGCAAAAAAGCCTAGTAAACATGGGGCCTTAAGTGAATCGTTTTCGAGATATTGCACATTTCTAGTTGGGATCCACCACTGACCAGGTGAACTGTACAGAGTTGGGATCCACCACTGACTTATTTGTTTAGGTTAGGTTATGTTCACTCTCCCTTTTTCCTCTCTCAGTGCTCTGAGATGTAGCAGGCATACTAGTACTTGTCAAAGGATAGTCAACATGGAAAGAGGTTACAGCAATGAAGAATATGCGGACAGGCGCCTCCGTAGCCAGGTGGGCAGGGGCAGCAGTGCATAGCACATGCTTCTTGATTAGACTGGCATTCGAGCCCGTGACCACCAAATACGGAGGATGTGGAAACGTCAGGGAATGACCACTGCATAATATCCCCAGAGCAATATGGCCTTAATTGCTAATGCTCCTAAAAACCAAATAACAAACAAACAAACAAGTATGTGATTATGCACTTCACGTATGGTAAAGCCAATGGCAGTGTACTTGAGGCTGCATGTTTGTAGCAAGAAGCATTTCCCTGCCGAAGGCAGCCCGATGGGTGCACATTCATCAGGGTACATCAACGCCTTAGAGAACATGGGCACTTTGCACATGGAGTACAAGCAGGCAGGCCCAGAAGCATAACACCTGATGTTGATTTTTTTGGCTGTGGGGTCACCTCAAGGCCAATGTCTATCGAGGAAGTAGCATTAGCATTAGTAGAGGCATTTGATGCAAGAAAGCAAGCTTATGCAGCATCAGCCAAAAAAAAAAAAAAAAAAAAAAAAAACCCACTTCCACTTCACCCCTCTGTTCGTTCAAAATACCTGTCCAGCTGAGCCTTAAACTTATTTATGCTGTCAACCTCCACCACAAGGGATGGAAGTCTGTTCCACCAACCAACCACCCGCTGGCTAAAGGCAAATTTCCGCACGTCTATCCTACATCTGTCTTTCCTCAATTTGAATTTATGCCCTCTCAGGTGATTTTTCTGAGATAGAGGAAGAATCCCATCAGCATTGAGCATGCTTAAACCATTCAAGGCTTTATACACCTCTAGCAGATCACCTCGCTGGTGCCTAGTCTCCAGACACTGTAATTTGCAAAACTTAAGCCTTTCTTCGTAAGAGCACCCCTTTGTTCCATTCACTAATCTTGTTGCCCTTCTCTGTACTCGTTCCAGCATCTCTACATCCTTCTTGAAATGAGGCCTCCAGACCTGTATACAGTACTCTAGGTGTGGCCTGACCATCGCCTTATACAATGGAATAATCACCTCCTTATCCCTGCTGGAAAAATTCCTGTATATCATTGACAACACTCCATGAGCTACTCTTGCAGCTCGTCTGCACTGCTCAGAGAACTTCATATATGCCTGCACAACCGCCCCCAAGTCCCTTTCATTCTCTACCACTGTCAGTGTAGTACCACAGAGTTGATACGGTGCTCTGGGGAAACTTCATTTGCCACCTCTCAGCCCATCTGCTCAACCTTTCCAGATCCTGTTGCAGCATCATAGTGTCAGTAGTGTCCTTGACAACCCTGCCAACCTTTGTATCGTCTGCAAACTTGGACATTAAGCCCGATATACCATCATCAATATCATTTATAAATACAGAAAACAATAATGGACCCAACACTGAGCCCTGAGGGACTCCACTAATAACATCAGTCCACAATGAGCAGTGTCCATTGATTACCACTCTCTGTCTTCTCCCCCTCAACCACCCCTTTATCCATAGCAGCAATTTGCCTTCAATGTCACACTGCTCCAATTTGTGTAGCAGTCTTCCATGTGCAACAGTATCAAAAGCCTTTCTAAGATCCAAGTATATAATATCAAAGTTATTCCCTGCATCCAGTTCTTTTGTGACTGCATCATAGTATCCATTCAAGTTGGTCAGGCAAGACTTCCCCTTAACAAAACCATGCTGTGTCTGAGCTATAACTGAAGTCTTGTCTAAATGATCCTGCAGTGCTTCTTTAACCAGTGCCTCCATTAATTTTCCTGGAACAGAAGTTAAGCTCACAGGTCTATAATTACTTGTGTCAGCCTTTGATCCTCCTTTGTGAATTGGGGTCACATTTGCACATTTCCAGTCTATGGGTACCTCGCCTCAGTCCAAGGAAGCTCTCATAATTATGGCTAAGGGTTTGCTTACTTCCTTTGCTGCCTCCTTTAATATAACTGGATAGATCCCATCCACCCCGGGTGCCTTTCTTGTGTTTATCTTCAACAGTTTCTCCTCCACTTTACTCCCAGTTATTTCAAGATTCTGTAGCTTACTGCTAGAGTTGAATACACCTCTGGCATTCCCCTCTCTGAATAACTCCTCATGTGTGAATGTCGATGCAAAATATTCATTTAGTTTGTTAGCTACCTGAGCAGGATCATCAACACTTGACCCATCAATATCAAGTGGACCAATCTGATTCATCCCCTTCCTTCTAGAGTTTACATAAGTAAAGAACTCTTTGCTGTTTTTCTTTGCATCCCTTGCCAAGGATTTCTCGTAATCTGCCTTCGCCTGCCTAACCTTCTTTGTAACGTGGTTGCATATCAACTTGTATCTATCATAGGCTTCTGTGTCATGTGTTAATTTGTATGTATCCCATGCATTTTTCTTCTCTGCCATATGCCTCATTAGTTCATCTGACATCCATTTTGGCCTAAACCTTGAACAATATTTCTTAGTTGGTATGTAAAGCCTAGTAGCTTCCAAGATAAGTTCTTTGAATGCTTCCCATTTTGAATTTGCTGTTGGTAACATCATCAGTTGGTCCCACTGTATAGAATTTAAATACTGTCTCAGTCCATCGTAGTCGCCTTTACGGAAGCAATAACCCTTCCCTTTACCCCTAATGGTAGTTACCTCTTTGAGTAAATCCCACTTCAGCACACTGTGATCACTGCCACCTAGTGGATCATTTATCTGCAGATTCTTAATGCATGAAGAATCACTGCTGATAATCAAATCAAGAGTATTACTCCCTCTAGTTGCCTCCCGAACATGCTGATGTAGAAAACAATCATCCAATAAATCCACAAAAGCCCTGCTAGTGTGTGAGTAACCAGCCCCCAAATTCCAGTCAATATCTGGGAAATTAAAATCTCCCATTATAAGACACTCTGATTTACTGGCCCACTCTATTTCCCTGTACAGTTCCTTATTATACTCATCAGAGTCATTAGGCCTATAGCACACTCCTACTCTCGATTTTGATCTCCCAATGTTTATATCACACCAAACTGACTCCACACTGCACTGTCCAGCGATGTCGACTGGCTTCACTTCCTTGGTTTTTATGTGTTTCTTAACTAATAGCATAACCCCTCCCCCCTTCCTATCCTGTCTATCCTTTCTGTAGATGTTGTACTCCCCAAATTGCAGTTCTGCATCCCTTATATCTGTGTGACACCACGTCTCTGATATCCCAACAATATCTGCCTTCGATGTTTTGAGCAATACCTCAAATTCATCAAATTTATTTACTAAACTCCTAGCATTGGTGTACACGCAAGTATACCTGCACCTGTTTCTATTCTTAGCTACCCTAACACAACCCATGTGTTTACTTGTACCGCAATGGCTCCCAGCAGTCTCTGAAATACCATGCATCTTGTTTTTCAGGCTTCTGCTCATTCTAATAGAAGCAGTGCAAGAATCTCTTTCACCTCTGCCAGTGGCTACTGTCAATCTATTGGTCTTTGTCTCCCCCCAAGCTAGCAGTTTTCCGACCCACCTAACACTGCCTCGATAGCATCAGCAAATATTCTTGCACCCTTTCTATTTAAGTGTATCCCATCCCTGTAGAAGCAATCTCTCCTGTTAACAAGTACAGTCCAGGCTGAAAAAAATTCTACCCCTTGAGCCTTGCACAATCTTTCCAGGGCCGAATTGATCGACAAGGCTCTCATCATATACTCCCTCCTATCGTGTCTGGGCAGAATTGCAGACACTTTCAAATTCAACCCTAATTCTCGGCTTTTGTTCAACAGTGACCTGTACTTGTTAAGTAATTCTGCCGGTCTCCTACTCTTAATATTATTAGTGCCAACGTGTACAACTATATCACCTTTTGTGCCCTTAAAAGATGATATTCGCTCTACAACGTCATCAACCTTTGCCCCTGGCAGACATACCCTGGTCCTGTTCCACCTATCTTTTTTAGCATTAGCATTAGCATTAGCATTAGTAGAGGCATACGATGCAAGAAAGCAAGCTTATTCAGCATCAGCCAAAAAAAAAAAAAAAAAAACCCACTCCCATTTCACCCCTCCGTTCGTTCGAAATACCTGTCCAGTTGAGCTTTAAATTTGTTTAGGCTATCAACTTCAACAACAAGTGATGGAAGTCGGTTCCACCAACCAACCACCCGCTGGCCAAAGGCAAATTTCCGCACATCTATCCGACATCCGTCCTTCCTCAATTTGAATTTATGCCCTCTGAGGTGATTATTCTGAGAAAGATGAAGAATCCCATTGGCATTGAGCATGCTCAAACCATTTAAGGCCTTATACACCTCTATCAGATCACCTCGCCGGTGCCTAGTCTCCAGACTCTGTAATTTGCAAAACTTAAGCCTTTCTTCGTAAGAGCAACCCTTTGTTCCATTTACTAATCTTGTTGCCCTTCTCTGTACCCGTTCCAGCAGCTCTACATCCTTCTTGAAATGAGGCCTCCAGACCTGTATACAGTACTCAAGATGTGGCCTAACCATTGCCTTATACAAGGGAATAATCACCTCCTTATCCCTGCTAGAAAAATTCCTGTATATCATTGACAAGACACCATGAGCTACTCTTGCAGCTCGTCTGCACTGCTCAGAGAACTTCATATCTCCCTGCACAATTACCCCCAGGTCCTTTTCATTCTCCACCACTGTCAGTGCAGTACCGCAGAGTTGATACGTTGCTCTGGGGTTACTGTTTCCCATATGTAGTACTTTACATTTGTCAATGTTAAACTTCATTTGCCACCTCTCAGCCCATCTGTTCAACCTTTCCAGATCCTGTTGCAGCAGCATAGCGTCAGTAGTGTCCTTAACGACCCT
Source organism: Mastigoproctus giganteus (assembly GCF_048544385.1). NCBI lineage: Eukaryota > Metazoa > Arthropoda > Arachnida > Uropygi > Thelyphonidae > Mastigoproctus > Mastigoproctus giganteus. Next base: position 170,826,004 of record NC_143581.1, on the reverse strand, counting down.
GCCAACCTTTGTATCATCTGCAAACTTGGACATTAAACTTGATATCCCATCATCAATATCATTCATAAACACCGAAAACAACAACGGACCCAACACTGAACCTTGAGGAACTCCACTAATAACATTAGTCCACGTTGAGCAGTGTCCATTGATTACCACTCTCTGTCTTCTGCCACTCAACCATCCCCTTATCCATAGTAGCAATTTGCCTCCAATGCCACACTGCTCCAATTTGTGCAGCAGTCTTCCATGTGCAACAGTATCAAAAGCCTTTCTAAGATCCAAATATATAATATCAAAGTTATTCCCTGCATCCAGTTCTTTTGTGACTACATCATAGTATCCAATCAAATTGGTCAGGCAAGACCTGCCCTTAACAAAACCATGCTGCGTCTGAGCTATAACTGAATTCTTGTCTAGATGATCCTGCAGTGCTTCTTTAACCAGTGCCTCCATTTACAAAGCATGTTCCCCGTTTCCCTGACAATAGAGTCACCAACAACTACTAGTTCCTTCGGGGCCAGCGCATTCTGCCTTGGGGGTTGTCTCTGTGTCACGCGATGCCCAAGTGCAAGCTCTGGCGTTGATGTGGGCAGCTGAGAGCTTGATGGGCTCCTCAATTTAGTTTCTTCGAGGGCATCCACCCTGTCCTTCAAGCTCTCATATAGGCCCACAAGAACGCCGAGTTGTTGCCTGATATCGATACACTCCTTGCATCGCGCACACACAAAGACATCCCCCTTGGCAGTACCATGTCCCGTACCCGATTGCTCTGCAAACATCAAGCAAACAGTGCATTTTATGAGCAAAGGGTGTTAGAAAGAATAGAACAAAATCCAGGAATTTCGACAAGGAGGGTTGCTCTGCAAGAGCGTGTACTGAGTCATAGCAGTGTGTGATGAATTTTACATCTCCAATTACTGTACCCCTACCATATCCAGTGTGTACAAGGTCTCAGCAATACAAACTACCCTCCCAGAGTGAACTTCTGCCAATGGATGCAACAACAATGTGTCCTGAACCCCCAATTTTTAAACAACATTTTGTTCACTGACGAAGCTGGGTTTACTTGTGATAGTATTTTTAATTTTCATAATTGTCACATTTTGTCCGACGAAAATCCTAATGCAATTCACGAGTCACAACGTCAGTAACGTTTCTCATTGAATGTCTGGGCAGGACTACTAGGCGACCGTCTAATTGGACAACACTTTCTGCCAAACAGGCTAACAGGAGAGCTGTACCTTCAGTTCCTACAGAATGTTCTTCCAGACCTCCTTAATGATGATAATGTTCCACTGCAGCAATGCCAGAACATGTGGTTTATGCATGATGGTGCACCGGCACATTTTGCACGAGTTGTGACTTGGTATCTAACTTAGAAGGTACGGTCAATGGTGATTAGGTAGAGGTGGGCCTGTAATGTACCTCCCAGACTTAAATCCTATGGATTTTTGTATCTCGGGTCATGTAAAAAGCTTGGTGTACACTTCTGATATTAACACAGTTGAGGAATTACAGCGTCGGGTTGAAGGAACCTTTCAGCAAATCAGGAATGCCTGGATTCGCAACTCAATTCTGAGAAGACTACAAAGCTGCATACGGATGCAAGGGCAGCATTTTGAACATCTTTTGTAACATCTGTAAAATCCTGTGGTGTTGAAACCAAAAATTAAAAATGTATTATCTTATTATGTTTAATAAAACCACTCTTAGCAAAAGATCACAGCTTTTTACTGAACTAGTGCTCCCATAGTCTGTCGTGGATCTTAACAGAAAATGTGCATTATCTCGAAAACTATTTATTTGCGACCCGATGTTCACTGGGACTTTTTTGCTTATTTTATTTGTACTTTTCACCTTTAAATTATTGTTCATCATTTTTGAAACACCCTGTATATAAATGCAAAGAAGAGAAGGACAAACCCACATGGGAGAGAATTAGATACTCCAACTGATGTTGCCACTGAACTCAACAGTTCCTTTGCATCAATATTTACAGAAGAAAAATCCTTTGTGTCAATGAGAAATTATGGGAGTAAAGTTGAAAAATATGTAATTAATGATAATGAAATTTCACATGATTACTTAATGAAAAAACTTTCAAGCCTATAGGCAGATAAGGCTCCTGGGGTTAATAGCATATACCCTATAATTTTAAGGGAGGCAGCAAGTGAGTGCATTGAACCATTGAGACTAATTATGAGTGCTCACTGGACTCAGGAGAGATTCCATTGGATTAAAAAGTGCCAATGTATCTCCAATACATAAGGGTGGTTCTAGGAATGAAGTAGGAAATTACCGACCGGTCAGTCAGTCTTCAATAATAGCGAAAATCAAGATCGAAATTCAAGCTCATTTTAACAGAAATTGAATTCTGAAGGATACGCAGCATGGTTTTGTAAAGGGAAAATCATGTTTAACAAATATGGTTAGCTATTTTGACAAGGCCACTCATGACCTGCTTTAAGGGAATAATTTCGACATTTTTTATTTGGATTTCCCACATGAACAGTTACTTTATAAGCTAGAACAGGTTGGAATTGCATTGAAAATCCTTAGATAGTTAGCAGGAGGCAGAGGATTGTGATAAACAGTTAATCCTCAGATTGGGTTAATGTAAGAAGTGGGGTTCCCCCATAATCATTATTGGGAGCACTATTATTTTTGATTTTCTTAAATGACATCAATGAAGGGATAGAGGGCATGATGTCTAAATTTGCAGCTGATATAAAGATTAGTAGAGTAGTTAATGATCACTGCCAAACAGAGCTTCTTCAGAGTGACCTAGATAGACTTCAGGAATGGTCAGAAAAATGGCAGCTATGCTTTAATCCAACAAAGTTTAAGGTATTACACCTGTGGAACAGTAACCCCAAAATAACTTATACACTTGGTGGAGTTGAACTAAAGTCAGTAGTGGAAGAAAGGGACTTTGGGAGTTGAGATACTGTCAGACATGAAGTTCTCCAAGCATTGTAGGCAGGTTGCAAGGAATGCCCATGGTGTTCTATCAATGATTTCCTGAACATTTGCTAGTCATCCCCCTCCCCCCATACTTCTCCTTCAACCCATGCACGGTACTAAGTACTGTAGGTCTTGATACCTTTCGTGTTTGGGGTTTACATAAAAAAAAAAAAAAAAAAAAAAAAAGTAGAGATAAGGAGTCATAATCCCATTATATAAGGCTATTTTTAGATCACACTTGGAATACTATATTCGAGTGTGGAGACCACACACCTAAAAAAAGATATCAAGCTTCTTGAAAGAGTACAGAGATGGGTAACTTGTCTGGTGAGATCAACAAAAGGATGTCCTTATGAGGAAAGACTTCGAATATGTGGGTTGCACAGTTTGGAAACTCGGCACCATAGAGGCAACTTGATTGAGGTGTTTAAGGCTCTGAGAGGCAATAGTAAAATGAATGAGGACAAAATTTTCAAGATTATAAATGATGCTAGAACTAGGGGACATAAATTCAAGTTACGGGGGGAAATGTTTAGATTGGACTGCAGGAAGTTTTATTTTAGCCAGCTAGTTATAAATTTCTGTAAAAATTACCTACTTGGGTGATAGAGGCTAACAGTTTAAAGAAATTCAAAGGTCAGCTGGATAGTTACCTACAGGAGGAGGGAAATGCATAAGTTGTCTGTTTCCTTTTCTCTTATTATTTATTTTATTTAGTTTTATTATTATTATTATTTTTTATTTATATATATATATATATTTTTTTTTTTTTTGGGTAGTGCAGAAAGCCTAAGCCTTAGGCTTCCTTGCACCATAGCCATTACTAATACTAATACTTCAGTGAGACAATTGGAACAGATGTCAAGACCAGTACATTGTGCAGGCCAGTTCAGGACAAAAGCCCAGTTATCCTCCTAAATAATGCCAGATGCCATCCAACTTGATGTAGACCCTACTGTTCTCGGACCATAGACCAGTGGAAACTTGTACATTGGAGTGATGAGTCACATTATGTCATCTATCAGTCTGACTGTCATGTCTGGATGTGATGGGTATCCAGAGAAAGCTACATGGTGGACTGTATTTTTTTGACAATGAATTTTGGTGAAGGCTGCATTATGGTCCATGAGTGTTTTTCATGGACCATATCTATGCAAAACCATGAATGCTGAAGTCTCTCTAGATGTCCTGGACAATAATGCATTACTTATGTTGTGGCAGCACATCAGGAAGTGACCAATACCTGCATCAGCAGGACACCTCTCCACATCATATTGCTCATGTTGTGTTGGACTGGTTTGAGGATATCAGCATTGAAAAATTAGACTGGTAATCCAGCAACCTGATCTCAATCCCATAGATACCGATCTAACTCTGTTATGAGTTAGATCGGTGGTTTTCAACTGGGGTGCTGCGGCACCCTAAGGTGCCGCAACAACATTCCAGGGGTGCCGTATAATTTGGGTTTAAGTTACTTAAACTTATTTTTTTTTAAAAATTTATATGTTTATTTCATTATAAAAAGATGTACAATATCTTTTTAATTTTGTGGTAATCTATGATTGATGTTTACTTAGTACTTCAATGTTTTTTTAATATTTTACACACACACACACACACACACACACACACACACACACACACACACACACACACACACACACACACACACACACACACACACACACACACACACACACACAGAATCGGATCTAACAGGCAGAATAGTGAGTAGGGGTGCCATTATTAAAAAAAAGGTTGAAAACCACCGAGTTGGATCATCGGGTGAATGTGAGAAGAGACCGTTCAGTTAAATAGCTTTTTTCCTCACTGCTTTGAAAACCAAATAGTGGAAAATATCAGTGTTCCAATGAGATTAGGACTGTCATAAAGACTAAAGATTTCAGCACTCAAGCACACGTTATTGGGTTTCCTTTAAATAAAGTTATTTATAAATGTGCAAGTGTCCAAATATTAACGGTAGAGGTAGTTTATACTAGCTATATGTATTAAGTTGGGTTTTTTTTTTTTTTTTTTTTTTCCCCTAGATGGGTTTATATCCTCTTCATCTAGCAGCCAAGAATGGTCATGTAGAAGTAGTCAGATGTCTTTGTCTTGCTGGTTCTAATTCTGAGCAAAAAAACCGGGTATGTTTAATTTTAAAAAATTGGTATTACAGTGAAATTGTGATTTAATTTTTAACTTGTTTCTCTTCTCATCCAAGGCACTGAATGGACAAATCATGGGAATGTAAATGATTGGGTAAAATGAATCCGCTCATCCAGTACTATGAAACATTATCTAATCCCAAGAATACCATCTAATTATTTATTTATTTTTTATTATTTTTTTTTTTTCAGCTGTATTACACATTTATTATATCACTGTACAGTGAATGTATATTTATGCTTGTTTTGATTTTGATATGGAAATTCTCAACCTTTATTTCACAAAATAATCCATTAAATTGTGTTAATCATTTTAACACAATTTTTTGGATTATTTTGTGAAAATGGGCTTTGGTTAGGAACCTAGTTCCATTCATAACACTGGTCCAGTAAGAAAGTAGGTGTTCATTATATGTTGATTACTTGAGGAATGCATTGTATTGAATACCCAAAGGCTGCCTCTATATGAAACTTCAAGGATTTTTATACTGGGGTTGTGTAAAATCCCTTCATCAACAGAAATTGAAGGGTACTGATTTTGAAGAATCTTGAGTAAACATAGTTAATCATAAAATTACACTGGTCGTTAAAATTAACTTTTTTTTTTCCCCATCAATGATGTAAACACTTTTCTAAACTAATTTTGCACACTGACTTCAAATATTTTCTTGGTTTTTTCTAATGTGTGCAATTTTTGTAATTCAACTGCTGATGACATTAGCATTAGCAGAGGCATACGATGTAAGAAAGCAAGATTATATAGCAGCAGCCAAAAAAAAATCCCGTTTCACACATCCATTCACTCCAAGAGGTTGTCTAGTTCTGCCTTGAACTTTTTTAAGTTGTTGACCTCCACTACAACAGATGGCAGTTTGTTCCAACTATCAACCACCTGCTAGCTAAAGGCAAATTTCCACGCATCTATTTTACAATTGTCTTTCCTCAGTTTGAATTTATGTCTCCTCGGGTGAGTAAACTGCGCAAGAGGAAGAATCCCATCAGCATTGAGCTTGCTCAAACCATTCAAGGTCTTATACACCTCAATTAGATCACCCTGTAGGTGCCTAGTCTCCAGAGGCTGCAATTTTCAGAACTTAAGCTTTTCTTGGTTACGGTAACAGCAACCCTTTGTTCCACTCACCAATCTCATTGCCCTTCTCTGTACTCGTTCCAGCAGCTCCACATCTTTCCTAAATGAGGCCTCCAGACCTGTACACAGTACTTAAAGTGTGGCCTGACCATTGTCTTATACAAGGGCACAATCACTCCCATGAACTACTCTTGCAGCCTGTCTGCACTGCTCACAAAACTTCATATCTGACTGCATAATTACCCCCAGGTCCTTTTCATTCTCCACTACCCTGAGTGTAGTACCACCTAATTGATACGTTACTCTGGGGTAGTGGTAACCCCAGAGTAACGTATCAATTGGGTTACTGCTACCCATATGCAGTACTTTGCATTTGTCAATGTTAATATTTAACGTATCAGTTGGGTTACTGCTACCCATATGCAGTACTTTATATTTGTCAATGTTAATATTAATGTAAATTAATTAAGACAATTTCATTACTGAACACATGACACTAGTTACAATTTCATTTTTATCACCTTCACATTTTAAACCCAGTGTACACTTTATACACAATTAAAGTAATATAGTACATATTGTAAAAGAGATATTTACAATTTAATGCTCTGAAGATGTTTTCCATTGATACACTTTCTCCAGAATGCTGCAGTACAACATCTAGCAGTAGTCTGCCATCATACTACTAATGTTTGTTCCAGAAACATTAGTATCAAGTTTTCACTTACTACTATCTTGATTTAATCATCCTATCTGCTCATCACTCACCAGGCCAAGGTTTTTAGGAAAGAAATCGAAATGTGAATGCAAGAAATGTAGTTTCAGCAACATATGACATCACATTTCTCTATATGCATCAAGAATTTTCAAAAATCCGTCTTTGTATGTAGAGAACTGTAGTTATCCAAAGAGTTTCCACAATGACATGCTAATACGTTGGAGTATTTTTCAAAGCTTTCATCATGCAGAAGATCTGATTTGAAGCCACACAAATATTCCCTCATTCACTTTGTGGCACTGATCTTTGGAAATTTCTGACATGAGTAATGAAATTCTTCCAAATTCACCTTACCTATCACTTTCACAAATATATTCATTAGGCCAGGAGAAGTGGAAGGAAAATCTTCATTGGATCCACTAATGGAACATACTTAACACTACTCATTCCTAGCTCATATGTGCTTGTTTGAGGCCAGTCAAGTCTGATGTAATGGTCTTCAGTAGAATGGCTGTACCATAGGCATAGGAAACAATGTTTTGTCAACACTCCTTACGTGCCCATTAACATATAATGATTTTCAGGTCATCACAGGTAATGCATGAATGAGTGCTGTAATCAATTGCTTTGAGTAGTGTCTTTACATTATAGTATGTCTCCTTTATGTGAACAGAGTGGGTAGCAGGGATGGACAACTTTAAGTTCCCATTATGCAAGAATTTTAAAATTTCACTGTGAGGAATCAATAAATGTGATATGTACTTGCAATAATTCCCTGAAAACTCCATTGATATCATGGCAGTAGCAGAGCAGACTATTTACTGTAAAGGATGTCACCAAAGCATAGTTTCTTTTTTTGATAGTGAGATACTTTGGCATTCTTTGAGCAGTTTTGGTATTGTTATTAATTTTGTAGAAGTTGCACACTTTCCTGACACTGGATTGGTAACTTGTCCTAAGTTTTTATGCCTTTTCTTCATATTAGGGCCTTCCTTACAAAGTGTAACTGCTTTACTAAGCTTAAATAGTGCCCAGTCAATTCTTTTTAACTGTCTGTGTTGTCACTTCATAAATTTAACATGTGAAATAGTCAAAATATTTTAGTTACAAGTATAGCTTTACCCTCTATTTGTGTTAGCATTTAGCATTAGTTGAGGCATATGATGCAAGAAAGCAAGCTTATACAGCATCAGCAAAAGAAAAAAAAAAAAAAAAAAGCCCTTCCCATTTCACACATCCGGTCACTCCATCCGGTCCAGTTCAGCCTTAAATTTATTTAAGCTATCAACTTCCACAACAACAGATGGAAGTCTATTCCAGCAATCAACTACCCATTGGCTAAAGGCAAACTTCCGCACATCTATTCTACAACTGTCTTTCCTCAATTTGAATCTATGCCCCCCTCAGGTTCTTAGTCAGCAAGCAGAAGTATCCTGTCAGCATTGAGCCCGCTCAACTGTTGATGTGTTATATACAACTAATTATAAAATAATTCATCACATAAATGTAAACAGTGCCTGATTAGACATGAGGAGTAGCATGACAGAAACAACTAATGATCGTATAGCTGTGATGGTTATAACCATTCAAATATGTACATGAATTGGAAACAGAATATTACAGAATATTACCCAAATTGTGCAAATATCACTAAATAGCAGTTTTTTGTAAATAAAAAATTAGGCTGCATACATATTTGGAAACTTCATTTTAATTTGTAAATATTGTTATTGACACATTTCTGGAGGTCACTAGCATAAAACAATAAAAACAATTTGCAGTTTCTGGTTTATTGGACTTTTCTGTTTGTGCAATATCTATTATAAACAGGTACTAAACTCTTCTTTAGTCAAAATGATTGATTAGAATCTTATTACTCAATCATTTGCAATGATACCGATAGCTGGAATTCTGTGGGTTTTTATGTTATTATGGTGAAATGTTTTTACATTATTATGGTGAAATTTGCTTCACTTAATTTGATTCATTAAACTTTAAAAACCTCCTTTTTGCCTGCCTCCTTCACTTAAATTTAAAAGTGTTATGTGATATGTTCATTTTCAGGCATTGAAATTTATCATATACAGGCACTCCTTGACTTATGTACTTACTAGGTTTTTTTTTTTTTTTTTTTTTCATGTACATAATTCTGTTTTGTATGTAAGTCCAACTTCGGTCTTATAGATACTAAATATGTGTACAGTACAACTCATCGAGATTATAACTCCCCCAACAAACTTAACGAGGCCATATGCATGGTATTGTGTACAGCATTTTATGATTTGTAAACAAGTTAAATGAGGCTCAAACACACAGTGAATAATAATATAGAGCACAGTACTGTATAGCATAAAAACAAGATACAGTACACAAGAATAAAAATAAACAAAAGGTTAATTTGCTCACATTATTGTCGGTGATTGATATTTCTGTTCAATGATATTTTTTTTGGGGGGGGGGTTGTAAAACAGTAAAAAAGATAAACAATCAATAGCAAAGAACACAGCACACACAAATTGCAATTAGCATGATATGCGCAAGTGAGATATGAAATTACAAGTTTGCAAAGCTTAAAAAATAGGAATGAAGAGAAGATTCTGAAAATTTATTTATGTTTTTTATATATGATTGAAGATTTCAGTGAAAGGGAAACACATTTCACCATAACAACGTAAACCCACAGAATTCCAGCTATTGGTATTATTGCACTAATCAGATGCTTTAGAAAAATATCACAAAGTCATTCAAAATTGATTCTTATAATCAAACATGGCAATAAATGGTGTTGGAGTTGTTGGAGTAGGGGTTTTAGGAGCATGTGACTAAGGCCATATTGCTCCATTTATACTGTCTGTACATTATGTGTGTTCTGTGGTCGATTTTCTGTTTGCTAGACAAAAAATCCGAGTTTCTGGGACAATAAACGGTGAAAATGTAGTGCATTTTAATGAAACCATTAAAATGCACTACACTTTCACCATTTGGATTGGTTTTTGAAATTTGATTCTATAAAGTGGCTGATTCTAGTGATCATGTTAACTGGTGCCTACTTATTTCAGGGCTTATGATTGTCTCCAACCAGACTATGTATTCCTTCCTCTCAGCCAGTAGCAGTATTTGTAAATATGTTGGTTGCGTGTTTTGTTTTTGCATCCTTTAGTTAAAAGTGATTTTTGTGTTGTGCTTATTTCACATAAATTTCTATAAAACTAATACAATTTCTATTATAAAATTGACCTTTTAGAGAGATAAATAGCTTAGTTATATAGAAAAAAAATTCAACTTCCAAGGTCTTGGAATGAATTACAAAAAAAAAACAATGTGTTATTGGGTTCACATTACGATATTTTCACGATACGATGCTGCCTTTTTTTTTTTTTTTTTTTCTATGAAAACCCCAAACACGAAAGGTATCAAAACCTATAGTACTTAGTACCATGCATGGGTTGAAGGAGAAGTATGGGGGGAGGGGGATGCCGGAAACTTTTGCTCTAGAGACTAAACATGGGTTTCACCACTTCAAGCCTCCAATAAGCAAAGTGGTGGCAGATTAATATTATAAAGCAGGGATCCATTGTACACAGCAGCTGATTTTGGTACTTCACGTGCACGTGGTTCAAAACTGTCGATATATTTTTGATATACAATATTTTTAATAATTTTTGAGAAGGTTTATGCTTTGTACATATCAACGAGTTGTATGTAAGTCATTTGTACTAGAGGAGTGCCTGTACTCGTAAACCACCTGGTGTGACTCACTGGTTTGTTATTATTATCATTATTATTATATATATTTTTTTTCTTTGGAAACAAATAAAAAAATTATGTAAAGTCATTTGTACCATATTGTATCGCCTTTATTATCAGTATTAGGTCTTTATAATCATCCAAAAAAACATATTTTCATCGGACAGACTTATATCCTCTTTACCACAATTTGTCATTATAGATTATTATATTTTATGAAGCATTGAAATAATAAGCAGTTTTATGGCATCGTAAATTGCATTTTGCATTTGCATATGTCTGTTACATTTTAGGAAGGAATAACGCCAGAAATAACAGCTCTTGCTCAGGGATTCAGTGACATTGGAGACCTCTTAAATAGATTGAAAAATGTAAGTTATTTTGTTTTCTCAAATAATATTATAATTATATTATAGATGCTACAACTCAAAATCAACAAATTGGTATGATTAACTTTTTTTGTGTTTTTTTTTTTTTTTTTTTTTTTTTGGCATTATTTCTTACTTTTGTATAAAGCTAACAATAAAGTCAGGCACCTAAATTTTTTTTTTTTTTTTTTTTTTTCCCTTTTTCAAATGCCAGCACAAGTTCATTTTGCTATTGGGACCTATTTGTTAGTTTGCTGTCAGTATTGTGTGAAAATACAGTGTTAATTTATTGTACTTGGTACAGCCAAAGATTTCCCACACTTGCATATTAAACATAACTAAATCTAGACACAGCCACAAAATTCTCTTCTTGAGCAGTAATTACTTTTGCTTCTGTCTGGTATCAATTCTTGAACTGTTCAGGCTGGATAGTATAGAGAGGTCGGTTAGGTGTTCACTGTGGAAGCAGTGCCTCTTAAACCTTTTTCACTTTTGAGGGTTAAAAAAAAATTGCATGATGAATGGTTATACGAGGAAGGGGGAAATGTGAATAACAGCATCTGTACATAGGATATTATCATATCCTCTATGAATATGAATATATTACTATTTGATATAGCTTAAGCATGAAGCATTTAGTTATTTTATTTTTGGCAGGGAATTAGTTTTCAGAGAAATGCATAATTATTAGCATGCCTGATTCTCCAGTTTGGCAATACAGTAAACCCCCGCTATTCGCGGTATCTGTATTCGCGGTCGCTGATTTAATATAAAATGAAACCTAAAAAAAATGTGAATTTTAAAGCGCCGTGAACATTTTCCGCCATAAAAAAACGTGGGCGTGGCTAAAATTATCTTTCCCGGTCAAAACAGTGCTCAGTGGGTGGGGGGTGAGGGGGTGACAAAATCGCGAGTGTGGATGTTTCTCACTAATCCTTGTTCAGTATGTGTTATGCGCTTGTCATGGAAGGTTTCGTTGTTTGCTTTTAATTTATATGCTTATAAATTGAATAAATTTATCAATTTATAAATTGATATGCTTACAAAAGTGATAAATCTACCGTTTTGCAGTGTAAAACAGACTTTTTCGAGTGTGTTAACGGCAGAAAGTGACATTGTGGACAAGTTCTTTCTAACCTGTACAAAAATATGGCTACGAATAACAAGGGAAATGTGAAAAGATCAAAGAAGACGATGACATTAGCGAATAAAATTGAGTTATTAGACAAAATTTCTAACTGTGAAAGTGTCTCCTCAGTGGCAAAACATTGTAAAATCAATGAGTCAACGGTACGATCAATCAAAAAATCGGAAGAAAAAATCCACCGTAATGTCCGTGAAAACGCGCTAATTGCTTCAAACATTTGCTCTGTAACTCGTGATGTTAATTAGAAAAAAATGGAAAAAGCTTTAAATCTGTGGATAGAAGACCGAACTCAAGCTAAAATTCCGTTAAGTTCACTCATTATTCGTGAAAAGGCAAAACACCTTTATCAACACTTTAGCGAAACTGGTGATAGCACTGGCAGGATAAGTTTTTTTTGCTAGCAAAGGTGCTGGTTTGAAAGATTTGTTTGAAATTTCTAACAATTATTACATTTAATATTAAATTGATTCTTATTTTCATTTTGATGCCATATGCTTGCAATTCACTATGTACTGTCTATGTACATAGTCATATTATGAAGGTACATATAATACATACATAGACAAAATTTTAGACTAGTTTTTCTTAATATATTTCATACTTTGGAACGGAACCCCTTTATTACTATGGGAGCCATAACTCAATATTCGCGTGTTCGGTATTCGCAGCATTTCTCAGGAACGTAACCCCCGCGAATAGCGAAGGTTTACTGTACTGCAGTTGTAAAATTTTTAAGTAAATATTTTGTATGACAAGGGACATCAGCTATAGATAGATCCATTTTCTTTTAGGAGATGTACTCATTTATGAATAAAATATGACTTATAATTGAAGCAGCTGTGATGTTGAAAGATTATGAAAGCTTCTGTATTATGAACTGACTGACATACCAAAATTTCTAGAAATATTGCTGCCATGAATAGAGATTTCTCATTGATATTTCGCCTTCTGATCATCTAGACCAGTGGTGCTCAATCTTTCGTGTTGAAAGGCTGTGTCAGAGATTTTGTTACATTCCATGGGCCCTATAAGAAAATAGTTGCTTTATTGTTGTACTGTTTTGATCTGTAAGAGCTAATTAAGATGCATGGTTTCTTTTTAGGTCATGTTCCTTTAATATAGCTACTCTTTCTCTGAAATTCAGGTTAAAACTTTTCCTTGTCAGTCTATAATAAATATTATCTGACTGTTTATTAAGTACACAGCACTTGAAGTTAACTTTTCTTTTTTGTGGATACATTTTCAAGCCTATATTTTTTAGGTTAAAATGTAGATGAAATAAACATTAAAAAATTTGACTAACTGCAGCATTTAAGCTTAACAAGAAAATATTTATTAAATTTATATTTAATTATGAATATTGATAAAATAAAGCTTAAGATAAAGATCGATGCTGATTGCATCCTGACTCTTGCACAGACTACACACATGAGGGGGCAAATTCAAATTGAGGAAGGATGGTTGCAGGAAAGATAGGCAGAAATTGCCTTCAGCCAGCAGGTGGTTGATTGTTGAGAAAAAACTTAAGAGGAAGGGGCGGTAAATGAAAGAAGAATGGATATTTCGGTGCTTAACTTTGTGATTTTGGCCATTTGTTATTAAAGATCAGTTATCGGTAATGTTAAGCATTGTATGGCTCCTGCTATTATTTGCATAAATTTTAGGTAATTATGGCAGATTCAAATAATTTTAATCTTATAACAAAACAATGGATAGACACACACACAAAAAAAAAATTTACAATATTCTACATTGTTTATAGGAAAAAAAATGGCACATCAAGTGATAATTTAAATGATATAGGCAGTATAGTTCCAAAAGCAAGTGAAACCACCATGGTACAGTACATAATAAAGAGCCTGATTTAAATGTGGGAAGTGGGGGGGGGGTGTCAGTTTCATCCACTCTCCTGTGAATTGCCATATTTGCACCGGTCTATTGGAAATGACAAATACCTTGCAATATTTTATGTAAATATGGACATGAATTGACCTTCAGATGGTGCAGCCAAATCTGGAATATTCACTGGCACACAGAAGAAACATGAAATTTTGTCAATGTTGGCTATGTCAGCTGAACAAAGAGCACAGCAAAATACATTAGAAGTACAACTTACTTGGTGTTCATTCTCATGCACATTTGTAAAATTGTGTGAAAGTGTGTTTGACTATGACTGTATCTCTTTACTAGTCTTGCAGTTTTTCACTGATGTCTAGCAAGACAGAGATTAGCATTAGTAGAGGCATTTGATGCAAGAAAGCAAGCTTATGCAGCATCAGCCAAAAAAAAATAAAGTAAAATAAATAAATAAAAAATAACCACTTCCACTTCACCCCTCTGTTCGTTCAAAATACCTGTCCAGCTGAGCCTTAAACTTATTTAGGCTATCAACTTCCACAACAAGGGATGGAAGTCTGTTCCACCTACCAACCACCCGCTGGCTAAAGGCAAACCGCACATCTATCCTACATCTGTCTTTCCTCAATTTGAATTTATGCCCTCTCAGGTAGTTATTCTGATCAAGAGGAAGAATCCCATCAGCATTGAGCATGCTCAAACCATTCAAGGCTTTGTACACCTCTATCAGATCACCTCGCTGGTGCCTAGTCTCCAGACACTGTAATTTGCAAAACTTAAGCCTTTCTTCGTAAGAGCACCCCTTTGTTCCATTCACTAATCTTGTTGCCCTTCTCTGTACTCGTTCCAGCAGCTCTACATCCTTCTTGAAATGAGGCCTCCAGGCCTGTATATAGTACTCTAGGTGTGGCCTGACCATTGCCTTATATAAGGGAATAATCACCTCCTTATCCCTGCTAGAAAAATTCCTATATATCATTGACAATACACCATGAGCTACTCTTGCAGCCCGTCTGCACTGCTCAGAGAACTTCATATCTGCCTGCACAACCACCCCCAGGTCCCTTTCATTCTCTACCACTGTCAGTGTAGTACCACAGAGTTGATACGTTGCTCTGGGGTTGCTGTTTCCCATATGTAGTACTTTACATTTGTCAATGTTAAACTTCATTTTCCACCTCTCAGCCCATCTGCTCAACCTTTCCAGATCCTGTTGCAGCAGCATAGTGTCAGTAGTGTCCTTGACAACCCTGCCAACCTTCGTATCATCTGCAAACTTGGACATTAAGCTTGATATACCATCATCAATATCATTTATAAATACAGAAAACAATAAAGGACCCAATACTGAACCCTGAGGGACTCCACTAATAACATTAGTCCACGATGAGCAGTGTCCATTGATTACCACTCTCTGTCTTCTCCCCCTCAACCACCCCTTTAGCCATAGCAGCAATTTGCCTCCAATGCCACACTTCTCCAATTTGTGCAGCAGTCTTCCATGTGCAACAGTATCAAAAGCCTTTCTAAGATCCAAGTATATAATATCAAAGTTATTCCCTGCATCCAGTTCTTTTGTGACTGCATCATAGTATCCAATCAAATTGGTCAGGCAAGACTTCCCCTTAACAAAACCATGCTGTGTCCTAGCTATAACTGAAGTCTTGTCTAGATGATCCTGCAGTGCTTCTTTAACCAGTGCCTCCATTAATTTTCCTGGAACAGAAGTTAAACTCCAGGTATATAATTACTTGTGTCAGCCTTTGATCCTCCTTTGTGAATTGGGGTCACATTTGCACATCTCCAGTCCATGGGTACCTCCCCTGAGTCCAAGGAAGCTCTCATAATTATGGCTAAGGGTTTGCTTACTTCCTTTGCTGCCTCCTTTAATATAACTGGATAGATCCCATCCACCCCAGGTGCCTTTCTTGTGATTATCTTCAACAATTTCTCCTCCACTTTACTCTCAGTTATTACAAGATTCTGTAGCTTACTGCCAGAGTTGAATACACCTCTGGCATTCCCCTCGCTGAATAACTCCTCATGTGTGAATGTTGATGCAAAATATTGATTTAGTTTGTTAGCTACCTGAGCAGGATCATCAACAGTTGACCCATCGATATCAAGTGGACCAATCTGATTCATCCCCTTCCTTCTAGAGTTTACATAAGTAAAGAACTCTTTGCTGTTTTTCTTTGCATCCCTTGCCAAGGATTTCTTGTAATCTGCCTTCGCCTGCCCTCCTTTGTAACTTGGTTACAGATCAACTTGTATCTATCATAGGCTTCTGTGTCACATGTTAATTTGTAAGTATCCCATACATTTTTCTTCTCTGCCATATGCCTCATTAGTTCATCTGACATCCATTTAGGCCTAAACCTGAACAATATTTCTTAGTTGGTATGTAAAACCTAGTAGCTTCCAAGATAAGTTCTTTGAATGCTTCCCATTTTGAATTTGCTGTTGGTAACATCATCAGTTGATCCCACTGTATAGAATTTAAATACTGTCTCAGTTCATCGTAGTCGTCTTTATGAAAGCAATACCCCTTCCCTTTACCCCTAATGGTAGTTACCTCTTTGAGTAAATCCCACTTCAGAACACTGTGATCACTGCCACCTAGTGGTTCATTTATCTGCAGATTCTTAATGCATGAAGAATCACTACTGATAATCAAATCAAGAGTATTACTCCCTCTAGTTGCCTCCTGAACATGCTGATGTAGAAAACAATCATCCAATAAATCCACAAAAGCTTTGCTAGTGTGTGAGTGACCAGCCCCCAAATTCCAGTCAATATCTGGGAAATTAAAATCCCCCATTATAAGACACTCTGATTTACTGGCCCACTCTATTTCTCTGTACAGTTTCTTATTATACTCATCAGAGTCATTAGGCCTATAGCACACTCCTACTCTCAATTTTGATCTCCCAATGCTTATGTCACAGGCGCCTCCGTAGCCCGGTGGGAAGGAGCAGCAGTACATAGCACACTTCTTGATTGGACCGGGGTTCGAGCCCGTCACCATGAAATACGGAGGATGCGGAAAGGTCAGGGAATGACCACTGCATATCCCGGAGTAATATGGCCGTAGTTGCTAATGCTCCTAAAAAACGAAATAACAAACAACAAGCTTATGTCACACCAAACTGGCTCGACACTGCACTGTCCAGCGATGTCGACTGGCTTCACTTCCTTGGATTTTATGTGTTTCTTAACTAATAGCATAACCCCTCCTCCCTTCCTATCCTGTCTATCCTTTCTGTAGACATTGTACTCCCCAAATTCCAGTTCTGCATTCCTTATATCTGTGTGATACCACGTCTCTGAAATCCCAACGATATCTGCCTTTGATGTTTTGAGCAATACCTCAAATTCATCAAATTTATTTACTAAACTCCCAGCATTGGTGTACACGCAAGTATACATGCACCTGCTCTTCCTCTTAGCCACCCTAATACAACCCATGTGTTTACTTGTACCCCATGATTCCCAGCAGTCTCTGAAATATCCTGCATCTTATTTTGCAGGCTGCTGCTCATTCCAATAGAAGCAGTGCAAGAATCACTTTCTCCTCTGCAAGTGGCTACTGTTAATCTATTAGTCCTTGTGTCCCCCCAATCTAGCAGTTTTCCGACCCACCTAACACTGCCTCGATAGCATCAGCAGATCATTATGAATTGTCCCTGGGCTAGGCTGTCAGAGAGATTGCTAGTGGGTTCTGATGGGGGGGTTTCAGAATTATTACAGGACTTTGGTTGTTATTTATGAGATGAAGGAAGCAAGTTTATATGCAGCATTAGCCAAAAAAAAAAAAAAAAAACACCCAAACATCTCATATCACCTGCCTAGTTCTTCCTTGAATTTATTCAAACTACCTACAACACTAGATAGAAATTTGTTCCAATAATCACCCACTATCTGAAGGCAAATTTCTGCACATCTGCTCTTCAATTATCCTTCCTTAATTTGATGTTATGCCCACTCACGTGTATAGTTTGAGGAAGGATGCCAACAGCATTTAGCTTACTCAGTTTATTATTCAAAGACTAAAACACATCAATCAGATCCGTGCAGATACCTAGTCTCCAGATACTACAATTTTTAGAACAAAGCCTTTCTTTATAAGAACACCCCTTTGTTATCCCCACCAATCTCATTGCTGTTCTCTACACCCATTTTAACAAATCAACATTCTTCCTAAAATGAGACCTGCAGACCTGTATGCAGTACTCAACATGCTACCGAACAATTGCTGTGTACAACAATATAATCACCTCCTTATCCTTGCCAAGAGCTCTAACTGCATAATTACCCCCAAGTTTTTATCATTCCCTGCTGCCCTGATTGTGGCACCACACAGTTAGTTGTTATTCTGGGATTATTGCTACCCATATGTAGTACCTTGCATTTGTCAATACTAACTTCAATTGTCACTTCTCAGCTATCTGACTCATTTTTCTAGATATTGTTGTAGTGGCATACCCTCCATTTTCTTTTTTTTTTTAAATGGTAGTTGTAAGGCTGTAGTTATTTATTTGTAGGTTGGTATCAAGGAAGAGGAGCATCTTGTCTCTCTGTTTCAATTTTAAATGAAATGTCTGGGATGTTGCTGGTTGAGGTGTGAAAGGAAGTTAGGTATTCTTGGTGATGGGGCCAGATCACTAGGACACATCCACAACACAGACCACATCTGGAGTTTATTAGTTTTCTGTGGCAATCATTTATGTCCCAAGGTGCTCCATGAACACTTCTACTGGAAGTGAAAACAGTGGGTTATTGATTCCAGAGGCTTCTCTTAACCAGCCAAGACAGCATTAGGTACATGGTGACAGAGTCTCCAATTTTGTTAACCAGTTTGGTTTTTTATTCTGTCAGTGGGATGCAAGTGCACATGGAGTTTTACATTGAATGACATGACTAAGTAACCCAGATTGATTTCAATGTTAAAGTTTTACTATCAGGTTTTGAGTGTTCTTGAGTGCCCTTGGGTTAACATTGTCATGTGCCTAGTGACTATGATATTGCCATGGATGCTCTTTGCTACTTACGGTGGGCCTGGCAGGAAAACTCTCTTTAGGAACTAATGCTGCCAAACATAAATGATGGTGTTTGGGGTTGGTTTTGTTTAGCTGGACAAATATCTCATTGTTCATTTTATTTTATTTGTTACCTTCTCAGTTTATTTGTCAGCATGGGCACCTTCATGTAGAGGCCTTTTTTTTTTTTTTTTTTTTGGTAGTTGTTGGTGCATCGGCTTCTGTGGCCATAGTGCACCTCCCAAGGTTTTTGCAGTACTTTGATCCAAGCCCGAGGCGGGATTCGAACCCGCGACCTTTGGGTTGCCAGGCAGGCACTTTACCCGCCTGGCTAGCCCGGTCGGCTGTAGAGGCCTGACGTAGCCGAGTGGTTGGGAGCGAGAGTGCATAGAACGCGTTCCTTGAGTGGACCGGGGTTCAAGCCTGTAACTACTAAATATGATAAATATTTGTATTGATGATTTTTTGTAAACTCTACTGACTTGGTTGTCATGCTGGAGTATAAAAAAAAAAAAAAAAAAAAAAAAAAAAAAACAGAAAAAAAATATATAAATTTATCTGTATCAGCATCGCCCTTCCTCGACTGCTATAATAAATAAACTCACATGTAGTTAGAGTGTCTCAACTGTGTGTGGGTTGTTTATTTGGCAGTGCTCATGGCAACCAAGACTAGGGAGCAGGACTTTATTATAAACAAAACTTTGACTCAACATTTCTGAAAAGGGCTGTATGTGCAACAGTAACTTTCATGAATTTTTCATAACCAGTTGATTTGTAATAGACAAGGTCAAGGTGTGTTTGTTTTAATTGCGGTCTCCAGGGTAGACCTCAACCTCCAAATCCTTTTGAGGACTGAAACCTCAACCAGATCTAATCCCGGACATTTTCCATCCCACATGAAACAGATTGCATCAGAGACTTCATATGCCGCAAATGAATCCTCATTTGCGGGATCTGCATACATTAAATGTTGCATATGCATATCAGTTTGCTCTGTACATTCAGGGAATGAATAATCCTGATGAGTGATCTCATCAAGGATAGCATTCATAGTTTCTTGCCAAGATAATGTCTCTGTACAGTTTAGTTTAATAATTGTTGAGAAGGTTTCAGCAGGGTGAATTTTTTCTGCGACGACCTTGCAGGCTAACCCCCAAAGCTCATTTTCCATCATTTTCTGAACCAAACAGTCCCAAGCTAAGCACTTTTCTTTGTGGATTGTGTTAAAATATAATCTTTTCGCAGCCTTATACAGCTCTAGCAAACATCTAATAGATAGACAGTCCAAACAGAAATCCACAGACAGAAAAATCCTAGATAAACTAATGTTTGAATATGCATGCATGTACTGGTAAACAATCCTGTGGCTGCATTTTATTATAAAATGGTATGTTATTATTGAAATTTTAATTTTTAGTTCAGAGTTTCTTAAAGTGGACACTTTAAAAACTTGCTGCTTTTATCCAAAAAATTCTCAAATTTTCCTCCTGTTTATATTTATCTGATCTGCTTTTTGATAGTCAAAAGTTGGCAACTATATATATTATGTGTATAACATGTGTAAAGTAAAACAAGGAGGTTGGCAGAATGGAAGAACGAAGAGAAAAGTATCAAAAAGTTAGATAAAGTATTTAAATCAAGGCAGAAGTAAAAAAAATAATAATAATAATAATAAATAAATAGAAAAGAAGTACTATAGAAGGAAAATGCATTGGAAATTTAGAACATTTAAATAAAAGGAAGGTGTATAGCCAAGATTATGAACCAATAAATAATGAATTTAGACCAGTACCAACCTGAGACAATGCTGAGGCCAAAAAATGTGAAATATCACAACAGAATACAATAAGCCAACCACAAAAGTATAATAGATAAGTGAAGAATGATGGATAAAAGGGAAAAAATAGAAAAACAGACGGCCATTGAGTCCATTCTCATCAGAGGGCCACTGGATAACAACAACAATCATGGAAAATACTGCATTTCGAATGCAATGCAAATCATTACAACAGAAAGCGACTGACAATGGTCAGCCCACTGAAGCAATAGACCTGCACCATGGAGGCCCTAATAAACTTTCTAATAAACTTTATTTTATTTTTACTAAATGCAGTAAAGAAATAAAATTATTTCTTTACTGCATTTAGTGGAGGCTCTAATTAAATAATTAGAGCCTCTAACATGCACATATAGCATCAGTAAGAGCAGTATGACCCTCTACATAAGGAAATATGGTATATATGCTGCTTTCCTTACAGTTTAATGTCACCATAATAAAATATCACAATGTAAACATTTAAAAGAAAGAGCAGAAATAATTGAATTAAAATGTGATCAGTCCTTAATGCAGATTTTGTTTATTATAATGCACCACTATGCTAGAATGATTGTAAAAGGGGGGGGGGGGGTCAGTGCCGACCAGGCTAGCCAGGTAGGTAAAGCGCATGCCTGGCAACCCAAAGGTCGCGGGTTCGATTTCCGCCCCGGGCTTGGATCATAGTAAAATGCAAAGACTTTGGGAGGTGCATTAAGGCCATAGAAGCTGATGCGCCAACAACTAACAAGGGAAAAGGGGGGGGGCAGCTTATATGATGAATATATGATTAAGCACGAATTTTCAAGGCACAAAATATGTCAACATTTTATACAACAGAATGTATAATATATCTATGGGAAAATCGCTCTCAATTTATGAACTACTTCTGAGGAATGCATGGTGGTTGTAAATCAGAATGTCACTGTACTTAAGTTGTAGTTTTTTTTCTGTGCACCAACTTATTGAGTTAATATCATAAAGAACAGAAGTTGTAATTAAAATGCTAGAAAGAAAAGAAATAACAGTACTTAAAAATTGAGGGAAAAGGCATGCCCAGAATTTTTGCACAATCTGGAATAGGATTAAAATGTATTCCTGAATTTTACAATCTTATGTTTCTCTTTAATGTAAGGGCTGTACATATTTATGTTTACTTTCAGGAGCAACTTCGAGAAGAATACATAAATCATCTAATTCCTTCGACCCAGCCTATTTCAAGAATTAAACTAGTAATGTTTGGGCATAGTGGTGTTGGAAAAACTACGTTGCTGGATTCCCTAAAGTGTGGTTACTTTAGTAGTTGGTTCCGAAGATCAAAGTCATCATCTGCATCCTCAGTGTCAAGTTCTACAGGAAAATCTAAATCTAGTCAGTACAAGTTTATATTATTAAATGGAAGTTAAAAATATATGATCAAGTGGAATTATTTTTATTAAAATTGCATTTAATTTTCCAAGTTAACTTGCTTTTATTTTAAGTATGAGGGCAAATTAGAAAATAAGGTTTCTGGCCTTATAATTTAAAAACTAGGTGTAGTGTAAAAATGTAATGTTGAACATTTATAGAATGCTATATGATAAATTAAGTGAAACTAGTTAAATTTACTTCCTTTCAAATGCTACTGTGCAGTAACATACAATAAATCCTCAATATTCATGTAGAATGTGTTCCTGGAAATCACCATTAAAACCATGACTGTTAAGATCGCAGCTGAGGATCATTTAATAAGTTTCAAACTTCACGAGCTTATAAGTTTCACAAGATTCTCTTTGATCACCTTCTTTGTAACAAACAATTTTGTTACAGTGTGGAAATATTGTAAAATAAAAAGTGAAATAATGTAAAAATGTGGAAAAATAAGGTGAAGGAGCTGAGCTCCCTCACCTTGCTTTTTTTTGAAATTATGAAACTCTTTCCTCTCACATGTGTCAACTCCCACTCCTCCACAGCTCTTCTCACCTGGTGAGAGTTAATTCAAGTCTTTCACTTCAGTAGGTAACAACTTCCTATAGCAAGCATTCCAAGTTGATGGTTTGATTTCATTTATTCCATACATGTAGCAACGTTATACTTTTTATAGCAATTACCGACTGACATAGGGGAATTGCTCACTATGTGGTTGTGAATTCTCATAAATGTGTGGTGGGTGTAATGTTACTTAAATGTTGCAGTGAAATCCTGATCCATTGATTGAAGAACAGTAGTGATAGGAAGACTACTTCCACATTGGGGGAAGCAAACTGCAAGCTTTCAGCTGGCTGGCCTGGAACATTGTGTAAGGTCAGAATTTTTAATGTTAGGTTTTTTTTGGCTACTAGGTACTTTTTCACTTCATATACAGAGCAGCTAATAAACCATTCCAGAAACAGCTCATCTGAATCCTGAGATGATCCTAAAAATTAATCAATTTTTCTTTTCAGGATTTAGGGATGATAGATTTGTTTTTCACCAAATGATTGCATTTCTGTAAATGAGAAGAGAATGATCTGATTATCACTGTTGATAATCAGAGATAGAGAGTACAGGAATCCCTAGATTAGCGTGGTTTATATTTAGCTACCAATTTTCGATTAGCATGGTAATTTGGCTTGGCCTAAAGAAACTGAAGCTGGTGATGCTACGAAAGTCAGTACTAAGCTACAAATGTAAATACACTGCTAAAGTATGCATAACATTAGAGAACGTTATAGTTGTTGTTATTTGGTTTTTAGGAGCGTTAGCAACTAAGGCCATATTGCTCCGGGAATATGCGGTGGTCATTCCCTTGACTTTTCCACATCCTCCATATTTGGTGGTGACGGGCTCGAACCCCGGTCTAATCAAGAAGCGTGTGCTACGCACTGCTGCTCCTTCCCACCTGGCTTCGGAGGCGCCAGAACATTATGGAAACACATCACTTGTTTTCTTAGTGAGCATGCAGCTTTCACAAAAGGGAGTTACTGTTTATTTCGCATCATGTCATACCTCCTCCATCAAGAAGCATTATCGAGAAATAAACAAAAACGAACACAAGATACAGTGTGGGAAGCTAGTTTGTTTTTCTACCATAAGAAAATAAAAAGAAACAGATTATTTCAAATGTGTATTATTACAACAATTGAAATATTTTCTAACATTATGCACTCTGAAGGACAACACTGGCCACACCACATTTACTATGTACATGGAGATCAGTTGCTTTCAGTTGTTCTTGCATTGCGTGTTAACATGCAGACTCCTGTGTATCTCCCGCCATTAATTACCATGCATACTAATTAATTACATTAATTTCTATTAAATTTTTTATATATTATGTAATTATTAACTATGGATAAAAGGAAAAGTGTAGCTGATAGTGCCTCTGGTAAAAAGAAAAGAAAAGTGATAACTTTAGATGAAAAAATTGAAGTCATAAAAAGATTTGAAGATGGTGATAGTAAAATACAAATTTTTCAATATCTTGGAATGCCTGAATCAACGGTTCGGATGATTTTAAGTAAAGGCAGTGCATATAAGGAAAAAGGTAAGCTTGCTTCATCGTTAGCACGCACACAAACCACAAGAAATAGAAGTGTTACAATGATTGAGATGGAACGTCTTTTAGCCATTTGGATAGAAGACTGAAATCAAAAAAGAATTCCAATCTGCACAATGACCATAAAACAAAAGCCTTGAGTATTTTTGCAATGTTAAAGGAAAATTCAACAACAGAAA
The DNA here is from genome assembly GCF_048544385.1 of Mastigoproctus giganteus. NCBI lineage: Eukaryota > Metazoa > Arthropoda > Arachnida > Uropygi > Thelyphonidae > Mastigoproctus > Mastigoproctus giganteus. The sequence goes on along the minus strand of NC_143581.1, from coordinate 170,801,394 downwards.
ACTTGGGTAGAGCATAACTGAAGAAAATGTTCAAGCAAGTTCTTCAAAAGAAAAAGTGATTGAAGCGGAAATGGAAGAAAATTTCACTGCCAGTAAAGGCTGGTTTGAATGTTTTAAGAAAAGAACAGGACTGCATAATGTTGCATTGACTGGAGAAGCAGCAAGTGCAGATAAAGATGCAGCCACGAAATATCCCGAAATTTTAAAGAAAATTGTTGATGACAGCAGATCAACAAATATTTAATGTTGATGAAACATGCCTTTTTTGGAAACGAATGCCAAAAAAAAAAAGAAAAGGCTCAACCAGGCTATAAAGTTTCCGAAGATAGAATAACACTTTTATTGGAAGGCAATGCAGAAGGCGATTTTAAATTAAAACCCATGGTTATCTATAGAAATGAAACTCCCAGATCTTTCAGTAAAGGTTTTAAAAAAGCAAGCCTACCTGTTGTTTGGCACTCTAATAGAAAAGCTTGGGTCACGAAAGCTTTATTTGAAGAGTGGTTCACTAGTTATTTTTGTCCAAAAGTTAAGGCCTACTGTGAAGAAAATAATCTTGCATTCAAAATTTTATTAATTTTAGACAATGCCCCGGGCCACCCACCAGCACTTTCTGATTGTGTGAAAACGTGAAAGTTATTTTTTTACCTCCAAATATGACAAGTCTTTTACAACCTGTGGATCAAGGCATAATCGCTACTTTTAAGGCCTATTATTTACACAGAACATTTGCGCAAGCAATTGAAGCAACAACTGGAGATGGTGCAGTTTCTTCAGTTGAATTTTGGAGAAATTACATCAGGAAAGCATTAGCATTAGCATTAGTAGAGGCATATGATGCAAGAAAGCAAGCTTATTCAGCATCAGCCAAAAAAAAAAAACCCACTCCCATTTCACTCCTCCGTTCGTTCGAAATACCTGTCCAGTTGAGCTTTAAATTTGTTTAGGCTATCAACTTCAACAACAAGTGATGGAAGTCGGTTCCACCAACCAACCACCCGCTGGCCAAAGGCAAATTTCCGCACATCTATCCGACATCCGTCCTTCCTCAATTTGAATTTATGCCCTCTGAGGTGATTATTCTGAGCAAGATGAAGAATCCCATTGGCATTGAGCATGCTCAAACCATTCAAAGCCTTATACACCTCTATCAGATCACCTCGCCGGTGCCTAGTCTCCAGACTCTGTAATTTGCAAAACTTAAGCCTTTCTTCGTAAGAGCAACCCTTTGTTCCATTCACTAATCTTGTTGCCCTTCTCTGTACCCGTTCCAGCAGCTCTACATCCTTCTTGAAATGAGGCCTCCAGAACTGTATACAGTACTCAAGATGTGGCCTAACCATTGCCTTATACAAGGGAATAATCACCTCCTTATCCCTGCTAGAACAATTCCTGTATATCATTGACAAGACACCATGAGCTACTCTTGCAGCTCGTCTGCACTGCTCAGAGAACTTCATATCTGCCTGCACAATTACCCCCAGGTCCTTTTCATTCTCCACCACTGTCAGTGTAGTACCGCAGAGTTGATACGTTGCTCTGGGGTTACTGTTTCCCATATGTAGTACTTTACATTTGTCAATGTTAAACTTCATTTGCCACCTCTCAGCCCATCTGTTCAACCTTTCCAGATCCTGTTGCAGCAGCATAGCGTCAGTAGTGTCCTTAACGACCCTGCCAACCTTTGTATCATCTGCAAACTTGGACATTAAACTTGATATACCATCATCAATATCATTCATAAACACCGAAAACAACAACGGACCCAACACTGAAGCATGAGGAACTCCACTAATAACATTAGTCCACGTTGAGCAGTGTCCATTGATTACCACTCTCTGTCTTCTGCCACTCAACCATCCCCTTATCCATAGCAGCAATTTGCCTCCAATGCCACACTGTTCCAATTTGTGGAGCAGTCTTCCATGTGCAACAGTATCAAAAGCCTTTCTAAGATCCAAATATATAATATCAAAGTTATTCCCTGCATCCAGTTCTTTTGTGACTACATCATAGTATCCAATCAAATTGGTCAGGCAAGACCTGCCCGTAACAAAACTGTGCTGCGTCTGAACTATAACTGAATTCTTGTCTAGATGATCCTGCAGTGCTTCTTTAACCAGTGCCTCCATTAATTTACCTGGAACAGAAGTTAAACTAACAGGTCTATAATTACTTGTGTCAGCCTTTGATCCTCCTTTGTGAATTGGGGTTACATTTGCACATCTCCAGTCTATGGGTACCTCCCCTGAGTCCAAAGAAGCTCTCATAATTATGGCTAGGGGTTTGCATACTTCCTTTGCTGCCTCCTTTAATATAACTGGATAGATCCCATCCACCCCAGGTGCCTTTTTTATGTTTATCCTCAGCAATCTCTCCTCCACTTTCCTCTCAGTTATTACAAAATCATCCAGCTCACTGCCAATGTTTACTTTACCTACATCATTCTCCTTCCCGAATAACTCCTCATGCGTGAATGTAGATGCAAAATACTCGTTTAGATTGTTAGCCACCTGAGCAGGATCCTCAACTGTTGAACCATCAATATCCAATGGACCAATCTGATTCATCCCTTTCCTTCTCGAGTTCAAATATGTAAAGAACTCTTTTCTGTTTTTCTTTGCATCCTTTGCCAAGGATTTTTCGTAGTCTGCCTTTGCCTGCCTAATCTCCTTTGTGACTTGATTACAGACCAACTTATATCTATCATAGGCTTCCATGTCACCCATTAATTTGTATGTATCCCATGCATTTTTCTTCTCTGCCACATGTCTCATTAGTTCATCTGACAACCATTTAGGCCTAAACCTTGAACAATATTTCTTAGTTGGTATGTAAAGCCTGGTAGCCTCCAAGATTAGTTCCTTGAATGCTTCCCATTTTGAGTTTGCTGTTGGTAACATCCTCCTTTGATCCTCCTTTGTGAATTGGGGTCACATTTGCACATCTCCAGTCCATGGGTACCTCCCCTGAGTCCAAGGAAGCTCTCATAATTATGGCTAAGGGTTTGCTTACTTCCTTTGCTGCCTCCTTTAATATAACTGGATAGATCCCATCCACCCCAGGTGCCTTTCTTGTGATTATCTTCAACAATTTCTCCTCCACTTTACTCTCAGTTATTACAAGATTCTGTAGCTTACTGCCAGAGTTGAATACACCTCTGGCATTCCCCTCGCTGAATAACTCCTCATGTGTGAATGTTGATGCAAAATATTGATTTAGTTTGTTAGCTACCTGAGCAGGATCATCAACAGTTGACCCATCGATATCAAGTGGACCAATCTGATTCATCCCCTTCCTTCTAGAGTTTACATAAGTAAAGAACTCTTTGCTGTTTTTCTTTGCATCCCTTGCCAAGGATTTCTTGTAATCTGCCTTCGCCTGCCCTCCTTTGTAACTTGGTTACAGATCAACTTGTATCTATCATAGGCTTCTGTGTCACATGTTAATTTGTAAGTATCCCATACATTTTTCTTCTCTGCCATATGCCTCATTAGTTCATCTGACATCCATTTAGGCCTAAACCTGAACAATATTTCTTAGTTGGTATGTAAAACCTAGTAGCTTCCAAGATAAGTTCTTTGAATGCTTCCCATTTTGAATTTGCTGTTGGTAACATCATCAGTTGATCCCACTGTATAGAATTTAAATACTGTCTCAGTTCATCGTAGTCGTCTTTATGAAAGCAATACCCCTTCCCTTTACCCCTAATGGTAGTTACCTCTTTGAGTAAATCCCACTTCAGAACACTGTGATCACTGCCACCTAGTGGTTCATTTATCTGCAGATTCTTAATGCATGAAGAATCACTACTGATAATCAAATCAAGAGTATTACTCCCTCTAGTTGCCTCCTGAACATGCTGATGTAGAAAACAATCATCCAATAAATCCACAAAAGCCTTGCTAGTGTGCGAGTGACCAACCCACAAATTCCAGTCAATATCTGGGAAATTAAAATCCCCCATTATAAGACTCTGATTTACTGGCCCACTCTATTTCCCTGTACAATATCTTATTATACTCATCAGAGTCATTAGGCCTATAGCACACTCCTACTCTCAATTTTGATTTCCCTATGCTTATGTCACACCAAACTGACTCGACACTGCCCTGTCCATCAATGTCGACTGGCTTCACTTCCTTGGACTTTATGTGTTTCTTAATTAATAGCATAACCCCTCCTCCCCTCCTGTCCTGTCTATCCTTCCTATACACATTGTATTCCCCAAATTCCAGTTCCGCATTACTTATATCTGTGTGACACCACGTCTCTGATATCCCAACAATATCTGCCTTTGATGTTTTGAGCAATACCTCAAATTCATCAAATTTATTTACCAAACTCCTAGCATTGGTGTACACACAGGTATACATGCACCTGTTTCTATTCTTAGCTACCCTAACACAACCCATGTGTTTACTTGTACCGCAATGACTACCAGCAGTCTCTGAAATATCCTGCATCTTGTTTTTCAGGCTTCTGCTCAGTTCAATAGAAGCAGTGCAAGAATCACTTCCACCTCTGCCAGTGGCTACTGTTAATCTATTAGTCCTTGTATCCCCCCCCAACTAGCAGTTTTCCGACCCACCTAACACTGCCTCGACAGCATCAGCAAAAATTCTTGCACCCTTTCTATTTAAGTGTATCCCATCCCTGTAGAAGCAATTCCTCCTGTTAACAAGTACAGTCCAGGCTGAAAAAAATTCTACCCCTTGAGCCTTGCACAATCCCTCCAGGGCCGAATTGATCGACAAGGCTCTCTTCATATACTCCCTCCTATCGTGTCTGGACAGAATTGCAGACACTCTCAAGTTCAACCCTAATTCACGGCTTTTTTTCAACAGTGACCTGTACTTGCTAAGTAATTCTGCCGGTCTCCTACTCTTAATATCATTAGTGCCAACGTGTACAACAATATCACCTTTTGTGCCCTTAAAAGATGATATCCGCTCTACAACGTCATCAACCTTTGCCCCTGGCAGACATACCCTGGTCCTATTCCACCTAACCTTTTTACAAAGCATGTTCCCCGTTTCCCTGACAATAGAGTCACCAACAACTACTAGTTCCTGTGGGACCAGCGCATTCTGCCTAGGGGACTGCCTCTGTGTTGCCTGATGACCAAGTGCAAGCTCTGGCATTGATGTGGGCAGCTGAGAGCTTGATGGGCCCCTCAATTTATTTCCTTCGAGGGCATCCACCCTGTCCTTCAAGGTCTCATAAAGGCCCATAACAACGCTGAGTTGTCGCCTGATTTCCTTGCACTCCTTACATCGTGCACACACAAAGACATCCCCCTTTTCAGTATCATGTCCCGTACCTGACTGCTCCGCAAACATCAAGCAAACAGTGCATTTTAAAAGACAATATTCATGAGTCATGGTCTGAAGTAATATCCAGCAGTATGAGAGCAGTTTGGAAGCATATTTTGCCACATTGCACAAATGATTTCTGTAGTTTCACTCATGTCAATACTGTTATTGATGAAATAGCAAATTGAGCAAATAGATCTAGGCTGTGATGAAATTGACAACAGTGATGTTCGTGAATTGCTGGAATAACATTTAGAACAATTATGTGATTCTGACCTCCTTAATATTGATGAAAAACGAGCATATGACGAGGTGGAAATATGCGAGGAAGAAAATGTTCATGAAAAGAAGTTGACATTAAAAGAACTTGAAGGAAAATTTCACGCAGCTGAAAATTTGAAACAACTAAGGATGCAGACGCAGATATTGAGTGCAGTATGCAAATTCACAGGAACATTGAAAAGATGTGTATCCATACAAGCGAATTTATGATGAAAGGAAGAAAGAAAAGTCTGTGCAAACCAGCCTTTTGAAATATTTTACAAAGAAACAAAGTGAGTTATATATATTGTAATTTTTTAATTTCAATAAATTTTTGATTACTGTACTGCAAATATTTATAATTATCCTTTGCTTTTATACTGCTGTACATTAATGCCATAAAAAACGTATTTTTAATTGGTATATTGTAGGTGTTGGAACGAATTAGGCAATTTTGTATTGATTGTTAACTTCGATTGGCATGATTTCGCATAGCGCGCCATTTTCACAGAACCAATTAATCGCACTAATCAAGGGATTCCTGCATTCCTTTCTCTTGTTGCTTCTCTGGCATACTAGTGTAAGGAAACAATCGTCCATTAAATCCACAAAAGTCTTGCTACTATGTGAGTGACCAATCCACAAGATCTGGCCGACCGGGCTAGCCGGGTGGGTAAAGCGCCTGCCTAGCAACCCAAAGGTCGCGGGTTCGAATCCCGCCTCGGGCTTGGATCAAAGTACTGCAAAAACCTTGGGAGGTGCACTATGGCCACAGAAGCCAATGCGCCAATAACTACCAAACAAAAAAAAAAAAAAAAAAACACAAGATCTGTTCAATATTTGGAAAGTTCAAGTCCCCCATTATAAGACATTCTGATTTACTGGTTCACTCTGTCTGTACTGTATGTATGTCTGTATTGATGTTTATTATATTCATCACAGTCATTAGTCCTATAATGAACTGCAACCGTCATTTTCATTTTCTGAGTGCTTTTGTTATACCAAACTGACTCAGCACTGCACTGGCCATCCATGTCGACTGGATGCACTGCCTTCGATTTAATATGCTTCTTAACTAAAAGCAAGACTCCATGACTCCTCCTGCCCTATCTGTGCTTTCTGTATTAAGAATATGTCACTTAAATAAAAAATTTTTTTGTTTACATTACATATCCTCTGGTGTGAGTGAGAATGAAGGATGCTTGATAAAAAAAAAAAAAAAAAAAGACACACACATATATATATATATATATATATATATTTTTGCTGAAATCCAAAAGTTTTAAAAACAGGAAAATTGTAAAAAGTATGAAAGATGTGTGAATGGGACAAATTGCATGTTTCTTTCAGCTCCCTTTGCCAGACAAGACTGATGGCCATGGGTGGGTGGGGGGGGGGCTCTTATGGACCATCCCTGCAGATGCCGTGCTATTTGCTTCTTAGCTGGCATTGTGTGGGATGCCAACACTGATTGTTTGGCCAGTCCATGTCGGTGTGGGATCACTACAACAAGAGAGGCAACGTACAACCATAGGATCCCTTTCCTTATGTCCTTTCTTTCCCCACCCTAGATGGATTCTCTACTATACCTGCCCACCAACTTGGGTGGTTCCTACCCAACCTTTCACCACCATATCTTTTCAATCCCCCCCCCCCCACCGAGTGAGGATGGGCCTCCTCCCTGAGGGGTCCCCACTGTCACCCACTTCCATTCAGGCGGGCACCTCAGCTACTGCTCTCCTTCTTTCATCCCACACTCATATTATCTCCCTTGTTCTCTTTTCCTTTTTTTTTTTTTTTTTTTTTATGGCTCTCCCTAGTAAGCTTAGGCAATGCCAGGGTCTATTTTTCCCCTACTGGCACCCGGTCTGCCTCCCCATAGCAAAGGACAGTAACTAGGGGTTGGTGATGTCCCACAGGCCACTAGGCTAAAGGCCAGATGAACAACAGACCAACACTAACCTTACACGAACACTCACTAACCCATGCTATCTGGCCTTTACAGAGTCATGTATTCATCATAGAATTGCTATCCAGAGTTGGAGGAAATCCCTGGTGCCACATTAAACACTATACTATACTATGTCCTTTCTATATGTGGAGTTGGGGGTGCAGTGCTGCACCACGTTATCTTCACTGTTGGCAAGCAAAACTTAAAATAAACAAATATTGAAAAGACTATGCCCTGTGTTGATTAGCTCCTTACTGCAGACAATGCTAGAAAAGCTAACATTTCTGTTCGCTTGCTTCAAATCAAAGGTTATGATGGTGTCCATCTTTTATTGAACTTACAGACACCACTAATTTTAAATCCTTGCTTTGGAGTGCTTGATAATTTTATGCAATAAGTGATTTCACAAGGCCTAATGAAAATATCCTGTTATTATTTGTTATGGTGAAACTTCTTCTATAACAAAAGAATAATTGAATATTATCTATTTGTTATAAATAAAAGAAATCTATAACAGTATATAACAAAAGATTAATGATACAGGCCAAAAGTCAAACCAGTAATGAAGGAGTATTAACATTTACACTGATGACACTTTAATAGATATTTTTATTTTCAAATTTAAGTCAATTTTATGGATATCTACCTCCAGTGTGCCTGATAAAGGGTTACAAAATCAAGACAGTGTGTTCTATGTAAGTTGTCTAGAAAGATGAGCAAACTATATTTTAAGATTGTTTTATTTTTTTTATAGTAGGCAAGTAACATTTCTAATATCCCTCATATCCCGGGGAAGCTGCTGTTTTATCCTTATATGAAAGCAAATTTCAATAGAAATATAGTGATAAACATACTATTGCATATAATAAAAATTTTTAAAGAATGAGATTAGATTGGTATTTATTATATATTAGATATGCAGACTTTCCGCACTGGTTCTGAAACGAGTAATGATGATCTTTTCTTGTCATTTGAAACAAATTATGAAAGTTACACAAGAGGCATTGATATTCATCAAGTTACTATCTCTGGTAAGTAGAACTTCTTATTTTTCTAATGTATTATGGTTACGGTATTAGTGTATTGCAGTACTGAATTTTTCAGTACTGCAGTATAATTATAGACAGTATTAATTGTAGGCAGTACAGCAACTTATGAAAGTTACAGTTTTTAAATTCATGCACACTTTGCATTATGCCTTTATCAGTATTCTAAATGTGATTTCATTTGGTTCACTGCAAAATAATGCATTGAACCAAGAGTAGCATCAGCTTTTAAAAAATATAAATAAATTTCACAAATATAACTGATTTCCACAAGCTGGATGGTAATTTATTCCAACAGCCAGTGACTCTTTGGCTGAAGGCAAATTTCCCTACATTTAGTATGTAGTTATCCCTTCTTAATTTACATCAATCTGTCTAAATTAAAAAAAAAATAATAAAAAAAAGTTATACTTATACTTAAGCACAACTACATTAGGTCAGATAAGTTTACAGCTCATCATTTTAACAAGATTATCATCAATTATATTTAGCATCACATGAGGTCAAACCACAGTATTGCATATCCACGTGATCACATAGTTGCTTTGGAACAAACAATGTGCCCTTGATGTGGGCACATGTACGTAGTGAGGGAACTTCCCAATGACACTGTTGGTTTTTCAGTTTAGCACCACTATGATCAAATGCCCACAGCCTAGGTTCCAGGCTAACATCATAGGAATCTGGCATGTTTATCATTACTCTGACCTGTGGAGATCCTGGTGGTTGAGGGAGCCCAGATTCAACACACCACTTTGAGCCCTGAGCCCTGCTTCGACAAGTTGGGTAGTCCTGGTTGGCTCGGCCAGGATTGTTTGGTTAGTGGGTTTGCCTGCGAAGGTCAGCCATATCAATGCCATGCCCCTACCCTCATGGTCCAAGGAACAGGATTCAGGCTGGCAGTGGTGCAGATATAGCATCTGACTAGCCCTGGCATCCCACTCCTGAGCTCATTTATTGCTTGCCAGGTAGTGGGCATTATATTTGGGTTCCGTGGTGTGTGGGGGAGCTCGAGTGCTGAACAAAAAAAACTTGTGAATCCTAATAAAGTTATTTCTTCTGGGGTCCCAACCTGGTCCCTATCTGAAAATTTGCCCATTGACCCAGATAACGTTACTTCAGCTAAAAGACAGAAAACTAAAGTTTTATCAGGTCCGATACCTGATAATTCTCTCCACTAGTGAGAAGCCCTTAGGAAAAATGTCACCCTGCTTTATCCAGAAGGGTTTGGAAGGGTTGGCAGCCTCTCCTAAACCTGTCAAACAGCTTCGTTCATGCAACATACTTGTATAGACCAGAAGAGACAAACATTCAGAACAGCTCCTCTGAGCTACATCTATGGGGACAATGCCTATTACAGTTACCCCCCCCCCACAAGACACTGAACTAATTCCATGGTGGCATTACCGAATGGGATCTCATGGAAGTGTCTGAAGAGGAAATCTGTTCTGAATTAAAACCACAGGGAGTTACAATTGTGAAACAAATATTCATGCATATGGTTGGGAAACTCGTTCCAACCAGAAACATCATCTGACATTAAATTCACCAGTGTCTCCTAATGAAATCAAAGCTGGCTATATTAATTGTCTAGTGCATTCATATGTCCCAAACCCTCTAAGGTGCTTAAAAGTGCCAGAAATATGGACACTCGCAAATAGCGTGTCATGGAGCCCTTGCATGCACTCAATGTGCTACATAGGACCATGAAACGTCATCATATGCAGCTGCAAAACCCACCTTCATTAACTGCCAAGGAGAACACGCAGTGTGCCAGAGGTGGAAAGAAGAAAAAGAAATTCAAAAACTTAGGCAGAACTGAACATATCTTATCAGGAGGCAAGAAAAGTGAACCTCTAAATATAAACAAACCCACCTATGCCCAGAAGGTAGCAGGGAGATGTTCAATTGCAACCCAAACTGAAATGACTATTCCACCAAAAGAGTCATTCACTCCCATCGCACTTTACCTCTTAAGCTTAAAAAAGCTTGCACAGAAAGATCAATCAGCTGCCACTCCCATATCGGTACCTTCTAATGCTTCACCAGCAACAAAAGTAGAGAATAAGAACTCTGAGTTGTCCTCTAGTGTCCAAGAAAATATGAAGGTTGAGGAGAAGGATGTATTAGATGATTCAGTCTTGGAATTACTGAAAAGGAAATGAAAACAGGATAGCATCCATACTTTCCCAAAAGAGATAAATCCAAGACTGACAAAAGTAAGCTGTCAGCAGTATGGAAGCCACCTGATGGACCTACCAAGCCAAAATAATGGCTAAAATCTTACAGTGGAATTTTTATGGATTCCAGCAAAACAATGATGACATCAAGTCCCTCCTGTGAAAGCATAGGCCAATTTGCTTTTGCTTACAGGAGACATACTTGAAGACAAATGAAAACCCTTACTTCCATAATAATATCATTCATAAGGACAGAACTGGTGATGGACCTGCTCATGGGGGCATTGCTATGGGCAACCACACCCCAAAGAGCAAATGGTCCATGGACCATTTTCTCTTCTGTACAATGGGATCTTTATAGAAGAGTAGTTTCTGGATTCCTGGCATAAGGCAACCATTCTTGCCTTTCCTAAACTAAGAAAAGACCCAAAAACCCCAACAAACTACTGTCTTGTTGCTGTTACTAGCTGTCTGTGCAAAATCCTGGAAAGAATGGTCAATCCTGCCTTATATAGTATGAAGGCAAATGGGCTTCTCTCCAGAGTGCAGTGTGGCTTCCAAAAGAATGGGTTTGCTTTAGACCAGGGGTCGGCAAACTTTTTTTGGAAAGGGCCAGATTGTAAAATTTTTAGGCTCGGCGGGCCAGGTAGCAAGCTCGAAGATATTTACATGGGTAATTCTACTTGTAGAACAACAAAAAAAGAAACAGGTTCAAAATCTTTTTATTAGGAAGTGATATTTTACATAATATTTATACACATGCTAACACTTACAAAAAAATGAATAAAATATTTCCATTTATTAATAAACGTATTATAGAACTGGTTAAATTTTGTACTAATGCGATGAATGTAATTGTTTTTTCTGAGATAATATTTCATCATACTGGAGTTCGAAGTTAGTACTTCCTATCATTAAAGTTGTTTGCAAATGGTCATCCGTTAATAATGATTTGTATTCTGATTTTACATATTTCATTTTTGAAAATGTCTTTTCACATTGGTAAGTACTCCCAAATACAGATATAAATCCCTGTGCATATGATTTTAATTGGCCGTATTTATCTTCCGAAAGATATTTATAGAATTGGGTTAGATCCATTTCTTTAAACCTAACCTTTAGCATATCATCATTTTGCAGATCAATCATTTCCAATTGAAGGTCTGATGGAAGCTCCTCAGTTGTACAGTCAAATGGATTGTGTAAAGTGTGTTTGGGGTCAAACAGCACCAGGGGTTTCCCCCCATCTCCGCGTAGTTTACATTGTCGTGTGATACAGTATGCTGTAAAGGCCAGAGATTTAAAAGTGTATGGACATTGTACATGAGTAGTGTTGTGTACCGTTGTTCTTCTGGCCATTTAGCCGCCAGACCTCTGCTGAGGCCAGATGTTGCCCACACTTCGCCCCATGGAAGCAGACCAGGTACACCAATATTTTAAATAAGTACTCTGGCAGGTCCTGCCACCTAGTTTCCTGAGATTTCAGTGGCTAGGACCTAAAAAAAAAAAAAAAAAATTAGATAAATAAAAAGAATTAAAAATAAAAATAACTTAGTAAAAATAAAAATTTGAGAGGTGATTGTGTGGTGGTTGTGCTAGAATTGTGAGGCCGAAAATTGCGAATCTAATTTGGCTGTAATTAAGTTTGGATGTGTGGGGCTTTCGCTTGCGTGCAGGTAGAGTGGGAGGGAGACTGAAGGCTGGGGGGGGGGGAGACAGACAGAAGAATGGAGTCGATAGGGAGGTAGGTGACTCCAAGATTTGGTGGGGCATGGGCATGCCCCACCAGAAGGAAAAGTGTGGGTGGCAAGGAGGGAAGGAGACAGAGGGACCGTCACCTCCCCCCACCCCGGGCCAGGGAAAGGGAAGAAAAGTGGGCCAGGCAAGGGCGCCTGGTCAGTTTGCCAACAAGGCTAGTGTGCAGAGAGGCTCTGCAGTTTCTTCAGTCGGTGGAATGTCATTTCTGGGACATTGTCCCGTCTGAGGTTTCCAAAAGTCCAATTTATTTTGTAGCCATGCATTGGTTAGGATCCCATCCGAGGTTATTTAGTCCAGTCAGTTTGGATGTGCATTTGTCATTTTATTTTGGTCCTTCTGCTATGAAGTCGGATCCCTGCGGGTTTGATTTGTTCTGGTGGTCCTTAGTGGTGTCAAATTGTTTTTCCGATTATGGGCAGCTTTGATGGGTACTTGCATTCTCTTCATTGTGGTGGTTGCAGCTGAGGTAAGGTCCGTCTTCTGCTGAAGAGGCCCTGAGCGAATTTTGTTAGCGCTTTGTAGCTGTCTTCTTCTTCTAGGATGAGGTGTTCCTGGTTTTGCAGTGTGTATCGAATTTCAGTGATGAGCCGGCAGCGTATCTTGATACAGGTGACAGTGATACATGAGGTGCTCCCATGTTTCTGTTTGGTTGCAGTGGCAGAGAGGAGTGTCACTGAGTTAGAAGCCTGATAACTTGTGTCTGGATGCACCGTGTCTGGTGAATAGGTATGTGACCAGGAGTCCTGGAGAGAGCCAGTGGGGATATTTTGGATATACTGTCTGAATTGTCGGCACGAATTTCCGGGTGATTTCACCTTTGATTGAATTTTCCCAGCGGGTTTACCAGGTCTGTTGGAGATGCAGTGTGAGTCGCTTCTTTTCCATTTTAGGGTCATTGGCTAAGTCAGTCGTGTAGTTCAGGCAGGTGGACGTTTTTCCTTTGCTGAGGTGGTGGAGGATTCCGCGACGAACGATCTCCAGGTCCAGGGGGAGGGCACCTATAAGGATCTGCAGCGCGTGAGTACTCACTGTCCTGCAGACTCTGGAGATCATTAGCAGGATATATCTTTGTATGGTCTCGAGTTTTCTCCTGTTAACCGCGGTGGTCACTTTGTGGTACCAGACTCCGGAGGCATATGAAGTGGCTGGCAGGAATACTGTCGTGTAGAAGAGGGCGAGGGTCCTTTTCCTCAAGCCCCAGTCCTTAGGGTGACTCTTGCAAAGAGTGCAGAATAGGTTCTGATTTTATTCTTGTTGTATGTCAGATGTGGTGTGTAGGATAGATTCCTATCGAGCATGACTCCTAAATGTTTTAATTCTGTTGCGAGTTTGACTGTTTCCCCTGGACTTTGATTTGGGGAGGCCTCCTAATATCTAGGGTCCCCCTGAGTAGGACTGAACATGTCTTGGTTGGAGAAATTGTGAGTTTGTTGTTGTCAGCCCAGTCTTGCAGGATAGTGACTGCTCTATTTTGTAAAGTTCTCTAATTGTGCTCAGGAGTCCTCAGCAAGCATCAGAATAAGATCGCCTGCGTAAGCCTGGGATGTGACGTTTCCAAGGTTGAGATTTAGGAAGCCGTCTAGGATGACATTCCAAAGAAGAGGGCCCAGAACGGAAACCTGTGGGCATCCTCTGTGTATCAATCGTGATACAGAGCAATATGGAGTAGTGACTGTGACTGATCTGTCTGAGAGGTATGTACTGATGCATTTGTATAGATTTGCTGGCAGGTTAGCCTCCCGGAGCCTGCAGAGGACACTTGGCCACCAGAGAGTGTCAAATGCCCCAGCAAAATCTATTGTGATGACGAGGAAGTACTTTCGGTTGGTTGTGGTTGCAGCGTTAACAATATTTTCCAATACATCTACGGTGGAGTGTCCTTTTCTGAACCCAAACTGATTTCGGGGTGGAAGGCCTGCGTTTGAGTAGTGAGTTTCTATCCGATTTCGTAAGAGGTGTTCCATCAGTTTTCTCAGTACAGACAGTAAGGCTATGGGTCTGTAGGACCCCGGGAGGTCCTGCTGCTTTGTTGGATTTTTGAGGATGAGCCGAAGCTTTGCCGTTTTCCAGGTGTGTGGGAAATAGCCTTCTTTTAGGCACTGGTTAAATAAATTTAGTATTTTTTCTGGGATAGTCTCAACTGCCTTTTTTACGATTTCCAGCTCTAGTAAGTCTACACCTGGTGATTTCCTGTTTCTTAGTTTGGCGGCTGCAATGACCAATTCGATCCTAGTAAAGGGCTCCTCCTCTTCGATTGTTGTGTAGGTACTATTTCTTAGGCAGAGCGATGTTTGTTCTGGGGTGGTTGGATCCAGGTGTTTCTGGAACATGGCATCTAGGATATTATTGATGGATTCCTGCCACGTTTTGGTGTACTCCCCTTGTGGCTTCTTGGTTGTGGGGAGCCAAATGGATTTTGAAATATGGAAATGTCTTTTGCACTTGCATCAAGATCTGAAAAACACTGTTGTAACTGTAGTTTAAGTTCAGAAAATATATCCGCCGCGAATTTTTTTGAGAATGGGGATTTTGCTAATATTTGAAATTTTTTACAGCATGGAAAATGGTCAAACTTGGTTAATGTGATTTGTGTTTCAAACAATGCAAATTTTTGACGATATGACTTTACGATAGAATACGTTTCACATATGAGCACTGTTTTCTCCTGTAATTTAAAGTTAAATTCGTTAAGATATCCCACTATGTCTGTAGCAAATGCTAATTTCCATAGCCATTCATTGTTAGATAATAGTGGTTGTGGCCAGTTTTTCTCATTTAGAAAAATTTCTATTGCTTCTCGGAGTTCAAAAAATCTCAATAAAACTTTTCCATTGCTGAGCCATCAAACTGCTGTATGGTAGGGCAAATCAGGATATTTGACTTCAATCTCAAATAAAAAATCACGAAATTGACGATGGTTAAGTCCACGAGAGTGAATAAAGTTAACTGCTGACACAACTGGTTCAATAACACATGACAAATTGAGGTGTTTCCCACAAAGAGTCTGCTGGTGAATAATACAATGAATTACCAGAGGTTTTGAACATTAACATTTAGCTTCTTCACAAGCCTTAAAAATTTGTCCAACTAATCCTTTTCCCATTCCACACATATTTTTACCACCATCAGTTGTGACACATTTTAACTGATTCCATTGCAAATTGTACTGTGTTAGCGTTTTCTCGACTTCCTTGAAGATATCTTTGCCTGTAGTTGTTCCATGCAGACTATTCATAGAAGCTAATTCTTCAGTAACCTCAAACTCAGTATTGACTCCTCGAATAAACAGCAACAATTGGACAGTATCAGTAATGTCTGTAGACTCATCAACAGCCAACGAAAACCACTTGAAATTTTTTGCCTTGTATTTTTATTGACTCTTGATATGGCTCCCGATGTCCTCAACTCTTCTAACAGTTGTTCTCACTGAAAGACTGACAGATCGAAACAAATCCATTTTCTCTGGACACATTTCTTCGGCTGCCACAAGCAAACATGATTTAATTAATTCACCATCGGTAAATGGTTTCCCTTTCTTGGCTAATAAATGAGCTATTCGTAAGCTTACTTTAGTTACTGCTTCATTATCATTTGTTATTTTAACGAATAAATTGCATTGTGATGATGCATTACATTTTAAACTTTCCAATTTTAGCTTCGTTGATTTTCTGTGAGCTTCGAATATTGTGCCGCATGGTTACTTTGGTAATGACGACGTATATTGTACTCTTTTCACACAGCTATTGTGTCATTATATAATAAACATGATACTTTGTCATTTATTTCTATGACAAAATAATTCACACTCCATTCAGCTTTAAAAGCACGACATTCGAAGTCCACTTTTCTCTTCATATTTGGTCTTGAGGGTGACATGGAAATGGTGGGTAATAAATAAAAGGGAAAAAAAAGATCGCAGTGCGCCGCTAAAGCTAAACTGAGAGAAATGCTGGCAACACTTGTTCTACGGTAGATGAGAGAATGCGAATATGCGACGCTAGTAGCGCCACGTGCGGTCATTATTTTCAACTCGACTATCGGCTGCAGCGCGTAATTTGATTTATTTAAATTTTTTTCATGTAAAAAACAATATTAACCCCCCCGGGCCGGATTAAAAAGAGGGGAGGATTTGGCCCGCGGGCTGTAGTATGTCGACCCCTTCTTTAGACCATTTAATTAGGCTTTAAACATCCATTTGACGTGCCTCTTTAAAATGAGAACACCTGGTATCTGTGTTCTTCGATAAGGAAAAAGCACATGACACAACTTGGATATTTGGAATTTTCCCATTCAACCATCCCTTTATTCATAGTAGCAACTTGCTCTTTAATATAACTGGATAGATACTATCCTCCCCAGGTGCCTTTCTTATGTTTAACTTGAACAATTTCTCCTCCACTTTGCTCTCAGTTATTACAAAGTCCTTTAGCTCACTGTTAGAGTTTGATAAACTTCTGTTGTTCCCCTCCCTAAATAACTCCTCATATGAATGTAAATACAAAATATTCATTCAGTTTGTCAGCTACCTGAGCAAGATCATCTACAGTTGAACCATCGATATCAAGTGGACTAATCTGATTCATACCCTTCCTTCAAGAGTTTACCTATGTGAAGATGTCTCTCCTGTTTTTCTTTTCTTCTTCTGCCAACAATTTCTCATAATCTGCCTTCACTTGCCTAACCTCCTTTGTGACTGATTATAGACTAGCTTATATCTATTGCAGGCTTCTGTATTGCCTGTTAGTTTATATGCATCCTATGTATTTTTCTTCTTTGCCACAAGTCTTATTAGTTCATCTGACATTCATTTAGGCCTAAACCATGAACAGTATTTCTTAGTTGGTATGAAAAGCTTATTAGTTTCCAAGATTAATTCCTTGAATGCTTCCCCATTAAAATTTGCTGATGGTAACATCAACAGTTGGTTCCACTGTATAGAATTTAAAAACTGTCTGAGACCACTATAGTCACCTATATGAAAGCAAAAACCTTTCCCTTTACCCACTTTTAATCATTGCTTCCATGATTTTCCTTATCACTGAAGTAAGACTGACTAGTTATCATCATCATCAGCCATTTTCATTCACTGCAGGATGAATGCCTCTCCAGCAAATTTCCAGTTCCTTCTGTTTCGAGCACTGGCCATCCATTTACTACCCACAAACTCATGAATTTCATCTATCCATCTCCGCCTTTGTCTTCCAGGTTTTCTTCTAGCTCCTCTTGGGTACCATTCTGTTATTTTCTTAGTCCATCTGTCATCATGTCTGCGAGCTATGTGTCCTGCCCAAGACCATTTTAGTTCTTTAGTTTTGATAAGAATGTCCTTTTCTTGAGTTTGCTGCCTAATCCATGTGTTTCTCTTCTTATCTAACAGTCTGATTCCCAATATAATTCGTTCCATTCTTCGCTGTGTAGTTCTCAGCTTCTCTTCCATTCTTTTGGTGAGTGCCCAAGTTTCACTTCCATAAGTCATGGTAGGGAGTATACATTGGTTCATTATTTTACGTTTCAGACAAACTGGGATATTGCTCTTCAGTATGTGACTATATTTCATGAATGCTATCCATCCAAAATTTATTCTTCTCTTGACTTCCAGCCATTTATCATTATTACAGCTAATAACTTGTCCCAGATAAGTATGACTCTACCTTTTCAATTACTGCTCCTTCAATCATTATATCCCTTTCTGTGGCAACTTGTTCATCATTACTTTTGTTTTAGCCATATTTATCTTTAGTCCAAAATCTTTACTAACTGTGCATAACTGATTAAGATTTTCCTCTAATTCTTTGGGATCGTGGCTTATGACCACAATGTCATCTGCAAATCGTAAATGGTTTAGGTACTCTCCATTCACATTGACTCCTTTCTGCGATCAGTCTAATCTTCTGAAAGCTTCCTCAAGGGCAGCAGTAAACAGCTTCGGAGATATTGTGTCTCCTTGTTGAACTCCTTTCTCGATTTTAAATTTCCTACTGGCTTTGTCTAGTCCAATAAAGGAGGTAGCACTCTCATATATTTTCTTCAAAATCATAATATGTGGAGTATCTATGCCTTGTCTTTCCAGTGCCTGAAACATTGCCTTATGCTGTATGGAGTCAAATGCCTTTTCATAATCCACAAATGCCAGGCATAATGGTGTTTTATATTCATTTGCTTTCTCCATTAGCTGTGATATTATGTGAAGGTGATCCATAGTTGAGAATCCTGTCCTAAAGCCAGCTTGCTCTTTCGGTTGATTCTCATCAAGTATTCTTTCTAATCCGTTAGTAATGACCCTTGTGAACAACTTGTAGATGCGGGATAACAAACTAATTGGTCTATAATTTCCAATTTCTGATTTATCTCCTTTCTTATGCAGCAAAACTATGATTGCATTATTCCACTGCTTAGGCGTCACACCTTTTCTAATGCACTTTGTGAAGAGTCTTGCCAGTTTTTGTGTATGTCTCTTCCTCCCAATTTTAACAACTCTGCAGTAACTTCATCTTCCCCCGGGGCTTTCTGATTCTTTATTTTCTTCAGTGCATGTTCTACCTCATCAGAAGAATATCAGGTATGTCGTATGCGTTGCTACTTTGCAATCCATCTTCCCTACTGCTGGCATCATTCCCTTGCTCCTTGTATAATTCTCTATAGTAGCCTTCTGCTATTTGAATTATGCCTTCTCTGCTGTTTATAAGTACACCATTGCTATTCTTCAGTTTCAGTATCATTTGTCTTTCTATATTACTGCTCATGGCTGCTGATTTAAATCCTTTGTTTTCCTTTAATGGTTGTTCTACTTTTCTTGTGTTAAATCTTCTTATGTCCTCTCTGAGTCACTTTCTAATGGCTTTGCATAACTCAGTATACTCAATTTTTTCCTTGTTAGTATTTATCTTGCTCTTCATTTTTTTGCCTTCAGTTCATCATATCAAGTGTTTCTTGACTAATTTTTTCTTCTTTGGATTTCTTTTTCCCTATAGGTTTCTTCAGCTTTATCACTTTCAGAAAGTTGTAATATTCCTTGTTGATATCTTGGTCCTGAGCAGTCTGCAGAAGCTCAAACTTGTTCTTAAGTTCCAGTAAATACTGCTTTTTCTCCTCTTCTGTTATCTCAAAGACCTTTGTATTATTTACTCGAGTCAGTTTTTTCCTTTCCTACATCTATATCAAGTGTACATCTTACCATTCTGTGATCACTTCCAACATTTACCTTATTCAGGACAGTAACATCATTCACAATATATCTTCTGTTAGTGAGGATGAAGTCGATTTCATTAGTTGTTAATCCATTTGGACTCTTCCATGTCCACTTTCTGTTCACCCTTTTCTTGAAAAAAGTGTTCATTACTGACAATCCTTGAGATTCTGCAAATTCCACAAGTTTTTCACCTCTTTCATTTCTTTCACCAATTCCAAAATTTCCTATAGTTTCCCTTTCTGCGCTGTTTTGTCTTTTTCCAACCTTAGCATTGAAGTCTCCCATAATAATAGTGTAGTGGGTTTTGTGCTCATCTAGAAGACTCTCAATTTCGGTGTACATTTCTTCAACCTCTTCATAATCATGGCTCGATGTTGGTGCATAAATCATTATAACCTTTAGCTTGTACCTCTTAGAAATCTTGAGTATTAGTCTTGACACCCTTGGTGATGTACTTTTGAATTCCAAAATGTTTTTTAAATCTTTATGGACCAGAAACCCAACTCCACCTTCACTCCTTTCACTGTTTCCATTGGTGTACAGCAGATTTCCACTTGATAAACTTATAAGTGATTCATTTCTTCTTCTTGTTTCAGCCAAACCGATGATATTCCAATTCACATTTTCTAATTCCTTTTCCAGCTCTAATATCCTGTCTTCACCAATGAGTGATCTTACGTTATAACAGGCCAAGTTCAGTTTCCATGCATGGCAGCCTGGTCGTACCTAGAGATTCTTAGCACCCTCTGCTTCCACTCTGATCCTCTCGCTGCAGTAAGAGGGGGAGTGATAGCTGCTGGAGACTGAGGGCCATTTTTTTTGTTGTGCTGTCATATGCTGGAGGGTTTGGTCTTTTCCTCTTCACGCTGACCAGGCATCTTGAAGAGAACCACTCTACACGTTCGTTGCCACCTAAGTGACATAATAGGGCTTACCATCGAGAATGTGTGCATCAGTGGATTTTAGGGAGGCAGGCGAACCGGACTTCTCCAAAATCTTCTGTAATAGAGAGATATTGGATCCAGCAGTGTTTTAGGCTGAGTGTCTGATAACACACAGGATACCTGTTCCCCTCTAAGCCCCTAAGACTGACTGGTATGTCCTCTTAAAAACTCCTTTGTGAATTGCTAATATATTGGCACTTTTCCAATCCAAAGGAATCTCTCCTGAGCCAAATGATTCCTTGATAATTTAATCTCATTGGTTCAATGCACTTTCTTTCCTCCTTCCCTCAAAATTGAATATATCCCATTATGTCCAGTGCTTGTTACTTGTTTTTAGGCTTAACCTTTTCTTATGAACAGTATTCTGTAATTTCAATATCACTAATTCCGTACTGCTCAGCTTTCAGTTTATTCTCTGTTTATGTGCAGTTTATTCTCTGTGCAAAGGGATTTTCATCTGTTAATATCAATGTAAAGTACCTGGTCAGTTCATCCGCTGGGTTATATACAACTTATCCATCGTCATTATGCTATGTCTAATCTGATTTATTCTTTCCTTCTTAGTAGTCAGTTATGATTATTTTAAATTAAATAATGAAAGACAATGAAAAACTGAT
The DNA here is from genome assembly GCF_048544385.1 of Mastigoproctus giganteus. Taxonomy (NCBI): domain Eukaryota; kingdom Metazoa; phylum Arthropoda; class Arachnida; order Uropygi; family Thelyphonidae; genus Mastigoproctus; species Mastigoproctus giganteus. Next base: position 170,780,133 of record NC_143581.1, on the reverse strand, counting down.
TGTTACTATCCTTTGCCGTCTTACGCAGCCATTTTTATCAGCCTTCTTACCTAACCCATTCTGTTTACTATTTCAGGTCATTTTATAGTTTTTGCCAATATCTAACAGGTGAATTTACACTGATAGTTCGCTTGCGAGTGCAGTTCACCTCATTTACCTGGACCCCTCAGTGCCAATTCACCTGTGAGTGCCAGTTCACCTCATTCACCTGGACCCCTCAGTGCCAATTCACCTGTGAGTTTCAGCCACTTTCCTTGGTCACATGTATACAGAATTTTTTTTAGCTGAGCTTATGGTGCTCTTTCCTGCGTACTAATGTAAGGGAGTGTGTGATGAACTGAAATTAAAAATCTGTGTTCCATTAGTTAATATTGAGTCTCTGAGAACACGAGGTGATTGTCTAATGAAAATTTGAACAGGGGGCTCAACAGAAACCCAGGTGTCTAATTCTGTACCAGGCAAATCAAGCTCCAGGACTGGATCTTTCAGTGTAGAATGCTCTGGTTCCACTGGGAGATTCAGTTGTGAGGAAAACCAGTAATATTCTGTACTTAGACAGAACCACAGTATATGTGAAAATTTACGATGTGACCAACCAGTTGTCAGTTTTTAAGAGTATTAAAGGATGCACATTGAACCTTGTGAACAGCAAAAAATTAAAGCATAAACTGATGACTTGGTCATGTGATATGGAAAGTGTTGGTTTTTATCAACACTTTCCATCTCACTTGCCCATTCTCTCTAACCGTTTGCTCCAGTTCCTCCTTGAATTTAATCAAACTACCTACTTCTACAACACCAGATGGAAATTTGTTTCAGCAATCAACTGTCTGCTGGCTGAAGACAAATTTCCACACATCTATCCTGCAACCATCCTTTCTCAGTTTGAATTTATGCCCCCTCATGGTCTGAGCAATAGGAAGGATTTCATCAGCATCCAGCTTACTCAATCCAAGCAAGAGGATTAAACATTCTCCACACTCTCTCTCTTCTGCTTCTTGGAGTGCAGACCAATGCATTTACTCCATCTATATTGTGTACTTGTGCAATCAAAATTAGATAATGGGTCTCAGGTACATGCTTCCACCAGAAATACTATCCTTCAGTGGCTTGACTCCATCACCATCAGGCTGTTCGTATTACTACTGGTGCATTCAGAACATCTCCTGTTCACAGTCTGTACGTGGAAGCAAGGGAAACATCTGTATTGCTTCAATGAAAACAGTTTCCTCTACAGTATGCTTTTAAGCTGAACTCCCTGCCAGATCACCCCATCCATTTTTGAGCCATGATGGGTGAACATTTATAACATTAACCAAACTGCCAACCATCCATTTGGTATTCGTGTCCAAGAGCTACTCAGAGAGCTTAACATCATGCTACACAAGGTTTCCCAGTCACCAAACAAATCCATTCCGCTGTAGCATGCTCATTCGGTAGCACAGGTGGTATAATCATCGTCCTCCCCACACAGGTGGAAAGACCTGAGTTCGAATCCCATCGATGACAAGGGAATTTTTATGAACCTTTTTCACAACATGTTCTAGTTACTTGGTCTTGTCTCATATGAAGGTAGCCTGGTGCTTTCTTCCAGAAACTCAGGTTTTCCCACCAATTCACGGCAATATTTAAATTATTTCTTGCATCCAGCTCATGGGTCATCAACCCTATAACAACAACTGTGAGATTCATCGAAGAATTTTCCCTGTGATTCAAAAATGTTTTAATTTATACGACAACTTCTCATTTGGGTCTGACTCAGATGCTTTTTTTTTAAATTCTCAGCAATGCGGAAATTATTTATTACATCCAGCTCATGATTGACCATAGAAATAGCTAATTACGTTGGGGTAAACATGATTTTCCCTATGTTTCCATCCTGTGTTTCCTTCATAATTGCATTTCTATCTAAATGATCCTGTGCTGTACTCTTGATTATTGCTTCCATGATTTTCCCTGCCTCCAAAGCCAGACTGACTAAGTAGTTACTCACTTCGCTCTTAGAACCACCTTTATATATTGGCACTTCTCGAGTTCAAGGTAATTTCCCTTGAGTCCAGTGATGTCCTCATAATTAACCTTAATGGTTATTCTTTTATTGGTATATTCTCTTGCCGCCTTTCTCAAAGTTACTGGGTTTTGGGTATATGCCTTCAACTTCAGTAGCCTTACTTGCCTTTAGACTTGAAAGTTTTTCTAGTAAATAATCTTCTGAAATTTCAACATCAATAATTTTGTGCTTCCCAGCTTCAATTGCATGATTTCTCCACACCACAAAGGCTCTTTCATCAATTAAAAATGCCTATTTAATTCATCTATGACATCAGATGGCGTATCTAAGATCTCTCTTTTGTATCCACAATACATTAAAAACTCCTTGTCCCTCCCCTATTTTTCTCTCTTAACCAGCTATTTCTCGTAATCTGCCTTTCCCAGCCTAATCTTTTCTATAGTAATATTACAGACCAACTGGAAGCTGTTGAGGCTTCAGTACATACTTTCAGTCTTTCTGTATTTTTCTGATGCTCCTCTTTTTCTGCTGTCTTAAACTGGCTAGCTCATTATTCGTCCATCTCAGCAGCCTCCTTATGCTATATTTTATTAATAGTATATACGCATTCATGTTCCTATTTCTGGGGAGATAGCACACAGAGCACTAATGTATTATTGCTCTGTGTGTTAGATGCCATATAGCTTAAGATGCTGTGTGGCTATTAAACTAATTTTTCCTGAAATTAAAACTTATTCTTTTGCTTCTACCAACTGCTATCTCTCTCTCCTCATCATATAACTTAGAACGCTGTGATCACTCCCTGGTTCCTGTACTATCAGCCCTGTGATGTCATCTGGTTAGTGCGTGATGATCTAGTCTGAAATATTTTTGTCCATAGTACTTTCCCTAACATGCTGATACATATAACAATTATCTAGATGATTTAAAAATTTGTTTCCCATGGTGAGATTCCTTCCCACTTACTCCAATCAATTAGACAACATTCAAATCACCCATAATAAGACACTCCTTTTGTTTGCCCATTCCATTTTCCTGTAGACGTTTTTATCATAATCTTCTAGTGTGCAGGTTACTGCCACTCTCCTTATACATTTGCTTCCAGTTAACTTATCCCATACAGATTCTGTATTAGTATGTGCAACTTCTGAATCTGCAAAAGCTTTTGTTGTGCTCAGACTGCATTTGATAAGAAGCTTGACTCTACTACTACTTCCATTTTCCCTGCCATTCATAAATACATTGTATGCACCAAATGAAACTCATCATTCCCTATTTCTGAATGACAGTACTTCCCCATTGGCCCTATTATACAAGTATTAGTTATCTTAACCAGGAATTAGAATTCACTAATTTTATTGATTACACTCCTGAAATTACCATATACACAGATAAGTATTCTTTGTATAGTTTACTACTTTGACACACCCCTTGAAGTTAGTTGAACTTGCTTCCCTAGCCGTTGCAGCAACAAACAAGAACTCTTGAGATTTATGCAAGCATTACGTTGCTTGGGATAACATGGATCAACATAATGCCTTAAGAGTTAAGGTGTAGTGTATCCTCAGTGATATTGAGGATACACTGCACACACTCTTACACAAGTGCGGTCTGAGCACGCGTGCGTGTGTGTGTGTGGGTTTTTTTTCTAAGGAGCCCTCACTCCCTCTAACAATTAAAGAAATAAGGATCCATTAAGCTCTGTTGCTTCTTTTCTACAATAACACCAACACAGAGAGAATGAGACAACATTCTTAATACCCACTGCATTTGATGTCATTACAAATTCTTTCATTTCAGACTACTAAAAGAGGGTGCCACTTGCTAGACTAGAAATGGTTCAAGATAATTTAAGAACACACATTGCTCCATCATCTAATAAGAGTCCACTCCGACATTTTCCACATGTTAGACATTCTTTGATAAGTTGGCATTACTTCTGTATTACTGAAGAAAATTAACCATACCATGTTAGTAGAAAAATCTGCCATATTTTGTTGTGTAATACAGGTTATATTAAATAATCTTAATGCATCAGTGATGATATTAATAAATAATATATAAATTTTAAGTGAATGTGTTACCCACATTTTGTCTTATTCATATCATTAATTTATTGAGAAAATAGTAACTTGTTTATAATCAAGCCACAGAGTGCTGTTTACTAGAAAAGTATCTGCTTTCTTTTTTTTTTTTTTTTGTTGTTGTTATTTTTTTTTGAGCAAATGTAAATACCAGGCAGGGAGGAATATCTATTTAATTACACCAATATTTTTTGAATAGGTATTGGAGATATTAGTCTATGGGAATTTTCTGGTCATGAGCCTTACTATGTAGTTTATGACAAGTTTGTTGGTAACACACATTGCCTTCATGCCATAGTATTTTCACTTGAAGAAGCATATGAAGTCCAGTTGCAACAGGTTATATTTTGGTTATCTTTCCTTCAGTCACGTATTACACCACAAGAACCACTTGGTAAGTACTTGATAATGTATTGTGTTTGCAACAGAAAAATTTTCCAGTGTGGTATGAAAATGTAAGACACTAATAAAATTAATTGTTGATAAGAGTTTTTAATGTGTTATCTTCTAGATGATTTCCAGTTTTTTGTTCAGTTTGTTGAAAAGCAATTTTCTCATTGAGTTTCTGAAGTTGCAAGGTTGAGCAGAACCATTTTGATCATTATTGTGGTTCATTCTACTCTCTTAAAGAGATGATAGTAAAGGTAGTTTGTTCTGACATGGGAATAGATAAGAAAACATAAAAACATGAGTTGAAGAGCAATCTTCTACATGCAGGTAACATGATGTAAGAAGGATAAAAGTTAGAACACTACATTGCATGGATTTTGAAGTAAAAATGATTCATTGAATTGCAGGCTATTCTTAAAAATATAGGCTGTATAATGGAACTACTATATTCAACAGAATGCTGAAATGGAGTAACTTACAAAAGTAGAAGTTTACCATACATTACATCTGAAGTGTCAGAGCCTTCACTAGCAGATTTTGTAGATTATAGACCAGGGAAAAATTTCATGGGATATATTTGCCTCAAGAGAATGGCTTGATTTTGGCAGCAAAAAAGGAGAAAGGTTGATTGGTCTGTATCACATGTCTCTGCTGAGAGCATTCAGCTTCCACAGGTGTATGACACAAATTAAATGCAGCCTTACTCCTCCAGCTCATTCTTTGGAAATATGTTCTGTGCAGTTTTTGCATAATGTAACTCCAAAAATCTGCTGTTCAAGGCTATGACACTCCAAATTAACCTCAGTGGCTTACACTGGCGAGTATGGGCTTGGCATACCCAGGGTCCTGAGCTAGATATCATCCTTCTTCTCTTTCTTGGTGATTCCCTTCTACTTCTGACTCTCTCTCTCTCTCTTTCTCTCTCTCTCTCTCTCTCTCTCTCTCAGGGTAACTCAGAAATTTTTATGGCTGGTGCAGCATAAGCCTCAGGCTTCCTTGCACTGTATGTCTAGTAATAATAATAATTACCATAACATACAAATATACAGTGATTTCTTCCCCCTTTCTTACTTTTTTAAATTACTCTATTTCTTTATTCAGCCTGTATTTCTAAGAATGACACTACTATGTTCAATAAATTATATTTACTTTTCCATGTAGTGTAGTGTTCTTACATTGGAGTGGAGTGTAGGATGATCATACTTGTCCTTAACATGCAGGTGATGTCATTAAAATACTTGCTTACACACGAATGATAGGAATATATTAAATTTGATGACTATAAAACGTTAGTCAAATCATTAAATGCTGACATCATGTAATATCAAAGACTTGGCGGCGCCTCCATAGCCAGGTGGGAAGGAGTAACAGTATACGCTTCTTGATTAGACCGGGGTTCGAGCCCGTCACCACCAAATACGGAGGATGCGGAAAGGTCAGGGAATGGCCACCGCATTTCCCGGAGCAATATGGCCTTAGTTGCTAATGCTCCTAAAAACCAAGTAACAAACAAACATAATAACAAAGACTTGGCATCACTTTGATATTGGGACTGCAGAATTTGTACAGAAAGATAGACAGACATATAACAGAAGAGTGGGAGTAGTTGTGCTTTTTTGGATGTGGTTAAGATTTTGAGCTTACTGGGTCGCTAGGGTAATACTAGGTCAGTCTGGTGTGACATAAAACACTGAAAAAAAAAAAAAAAATGAGAGTAGAAGTGTTATAGGTCAAATTGACCACGATGAGTACAGGCAACCCCCCCCCCCCATATAACATGGTACTTCTACAACAAGGTTTTGCTCTAACACGGTTTGAGAATTGCTGGAAATCTCACATTTTTTGAGCTTTTGTGCTAGGGAAATCCCAGCTATTATGTTAGATGTAATTTTCAATGTTTCCATTCCTTTTTGTGAATCCCTGCTGTTGACTTGTTAGTTGTTATTGCCTTTGTGATATTTTTCTAAAGCACATTTCTGGAGATCACTGCCATAAAACAGTAAAAACAATTTGCAGTTTCCGGTTTATTGGGCTTTTCTGTTAGTGCAATATCTATTATAAACAGGTAGTAAACTCAATCGTATTGCATTTGCGATAGTACCAATAGCTGAAATTCTGTGAGTTTTCACGTTATTATGGTGAAATGTATTTCCCCTTCCATGACATATTCAGTCATATAAAAAACATAAATAAATTTTCAGAAACTCATTACAGTATTTCGTATCTCACTTGTGCATATCGGGTTTGTTGCAACTTGGGTGTGCCGTGTTCTTTGTTATTAATTGCTTATCATTTGTACTGTTTTAAATTTTACAACCAAAAAAAAAAAAAGTCAGTGAACAGAAATATCAATTAGTATGTACATATTACAGTGCGTATTAATTAAGCTATGTATGTAAGCGTAAATTTATTTTTATTTTGCTAACTGGAAAATATTCTTCAGATTTTCACATATCATTTAAAGTGGGGATTCACTGTATTTTGTTCAATAGCACAGAAATCCCTGGGATTTCTGTGCTATTGAACTTGTGCTTGTTTGACATCATAAAAATAATTGCGACTTCGAAGAGTGCAGTTCGTGACTTTTAAAGAGAGCAGAAAGTACATGAAATCTAGATGCTGCAAAAGAGATTGTACTTAGCAGCGATGAAGAAGAAGAAAATTAAATGAAAGTACATTTTCTCACATATAAGTATCACAGTTTGTAAGGTAAGATGTTTGTTCAGTTATTACTATTTAAGTTACTACTATTATAAAAATAAAGTTAAAATATTAAGTTATTACTACTATAAAAATTGTTTCCAATAGTTATAAAAAAAAAAAAAATGGTGTAGTTTTGTTAGCTTTTGGAACCTCCCCCTTTTTTGTACAGGTTCTTAGTCCTGTATAACAGTTTTGCATTACACAAGATTTTGTAGGAACCAAACTACCATGTTACAAGGGTTACCTGTATAACAAACTAGCTAAACAGCTACACTATACCTGTATAACATGGTTTCACATTACACAAGATTTTGTAGGAACCAAACTACCATGTTACGAGGGTTACCTGTATAACAAACTAGCTAAACAGCTACACTATACCTGTATAACATGGTTTCACATTACACAAGATTTTGTAGGAACCAAACTACCATGTTACGAGGGTTACCTGTATAACAAACTAGCTAAACAGCTACACGACCCATTCTATAACAAAATAAAATAGGTCAGCAAATCAGAATGTCTTTTCTTTGGAGATTTTAACTTTCTTGATATTAGTTGTGATTCATGGGTTTGAAGCTCACTCAGCAGCAGCAGAATATTTCTAGTTTGCCAAATGACTTCTTTCCACACCAACATGTTAGAGAAACAAGAGAAAGAAATAATCTTGATCTGGTAATCAGCAGTGATATGTCATGTGTTAAAAATCTTTAACTACAAAAGGAACAACTAGGTGGCTTTGATCAAAGTGTATTGGTGTGGGATTTATGAAAAGAAATAACTGCTGTCAAGGGTAAAGGGATGGGTTTTTTAAGCTAATTCATTAGGATAAACTGATGTTAAAAAAGTAAATGCCAAATGTAAAGCACACAGGAAGGTAGTCACAGAGGCTGTTAAGATTTTTATGCCAACTAAGAGATATTGTTTAAGGTTTAGACCAAAACAAATGTTGGATGATTTTAGTGGAAAAAATAAATGTGCAGGGAATGATTGTAAACTGTCATGAGACACAGAGTCCTATAGTAAGTACAAACTGGACTGTAATGAAGTTACTTAGGGGATTAAGCATATTAAGACAGATTATATTATGAGGACTCTTTCACTAAAATGCAAAGAAAAGTAGCACAGATTCTTTACTTATATTAACATTAGAAGTGAAAGGATGAATTGCATTGATGTACTTGATGTTAATGGCATAACTATTGATGATCCTGTACACATTGCTGACAAGCTGAATAAATGTTTTGCATTGAGTTCCCATGTGAAAAAATTTATAAAGAGAGGATTAGCAACTATCTGTCTAATAATAATAATTGGGAGTTAAATGATTTTATGATAACTGAAAGGAAGCTGAAAGAGAAATTGCTGCAACTAAAGTAACCAAAACAACCAAGGCTGATGGAATCTATGCAATTAGTATTAGTAATGGCCATATGGTGCAATGAAACCTAAGCCTAATGCTGCACTAGCCAAAAAAAAAAGAAGTTAAAATAATAAAAGAAAAGGAAATGAACAACCTGTGCATTTCCCTCCTCCCGTAGGTAACTATTCAGCTGACCTTTGAATTTCCCCGAACTGTCAGCCTCAGCCACCCATGTAGGTAACTTATTCCAGTAATTTATGACATGCTGGCTAAAATAAAACTTCCTGCAATCCAGTCTAAACATCTCCCCCTGTAACTTGAATTTATGGCCACCTAGTTCTAGAATCATTTATAACCGTAAAAATTATGGCCTCATTCATTTTACTTTTGCCTCTCAGAGCCTTAAACTCCTCAATCAAATCTTCTCTAAGTTGCCTAGTTTCCAAGCTGTGCAACCCACATATTTGAAGTCTTTTCTCTTAGCAGATTTGTTAAACATGATTTTCCCTTTACAAAAATTTCCCCTCAAAAGCCTTGCAGAGTCCTTCAAGTCTTGAGCTAATCCACAAGGCCTTCGCATCTATCGTGCTTGGGCAGAATTGCAGGCACATAGACATTCTGACCTAACTCATGGCATTTCTTAAGCATGGTCCTATATATTCAGAGCCTTAAACACCTCAGTCAAGTTTTCTCTAAGTTGCCTAGTTTTCAAGCTGTACAACCCACATATTCTAAGTCTTTCCTCATTCCAGATTTGTTAAACGTGATTTTCCCTTTACAAAAATTTCCCCCCCAAAAGCCTTGCAGAGTCCTTCAGTCCTTCTGACCTAACTCACAGCATTTCTTCGGCATGGTCCTATATTTGTCTAACAGATTGTCAGATCATGGGTGCTTAATATCATTAGCCCCCAGCCGACCGGGCTAGCCGGGTAGGTAAAGTGCCTGCCTGGCAACCCAAAGGTCGCGGGTTCGAATCCCGCCTCGGGCTTGGATCAAAGTACTGCAAAAAAACCTTGGGAGGTGCATTATGGCCACAGAAGCTGATGCGCCACCAACTATCAAAAAAAAAAAAAAAAAAATTAGCCCCCACATGAATAATAATATTCTCTTTACCCCTCTTATTCTGACAATCTGTTGGTGTCATCATTAATTGTTGCTCCTGGTAGACATACTCTGGTTCTAGTCCACCTATCCTTATTGCAAAAAATATTTTCTGTTTCCCTGACAATGGGGTTTCCTAATAGAACTAAGTCCTCTTGAACCAGAGCAGTTTGCACTTGGTTATTCTATTCTGGGGCCTGAATTGGAAATGCATCATTTGATAAGTTACTAAATTCTGGAGTCCCTGACAAGCTCCCAGTTACATTTTTCTCAAGGACAAGCACCCGTTTTTTTCAGTGACTCAAATTCTTCTAGCAATGCATCAAATTTTAACTTTAGATCAATATACTCTGTACAAAGGGGACAAACAAAAGAATTTCCAGGTGAGCTATGATTATCCACTAGGTCGACCTTTCAGTACATGCCACAGGTTCTGCAAATTATGAAATCATGATTCGTCTGGAAATCACTATCGGCTATTTCTGTATGAGTCACGATACCCTGTGACGAAGTGTTCAAGGTGGATCTTGTCACATCACAACCATTGTTAAATTTACTAAATATCACAGAAAGTAACTTTCAAAAAAAAATTATATTTATAATATTATAAAAATTAATTTACAAACTATTACAAAAAAAAAAAACTTATATCAAAATAAACTTTACAGTATATTTTGTACTCAATCGTATTGCATTTATATATATGTATATATGTGTATATATACATATATATACTTTACAGTATATATAATAATACACCATAATACCTCTGATGAGATGAGAAATGATAATTTATTCTGTCTTTTTGATTTTTCTTCAGATTTGCAGTAGATCAGTTCTGCTTTGTTTGTGGTTACTTGTGCATGCATGTAAAATATAAATATTATTGTTTTGTTTTCTCTTTTCATTATTTTTTGATATTTTTAGTATTTCTATAGTATTATGATTATTATTATTGTTTTTTATTATTTCTGGTTTACAGTTATATGTGAAATGCATAGTAATTGTTAAATGAACTCATGCATTAATAATACATCCTGCTGCACTCTAGCATTGCTGCTTTGCACATGATAGTGCTAGTAAGGTAATAACACATTATCTTAATTATTCTTTTGCTTTCTTATATTAAAACTATTCATATATTAAAACTATTCACTAAATAAATACATATACACACATATATAGGGCGTGTTTCAAAATTGCATCAACAAAGTTATATGGGTAGTTTTATGTGCCAAAACAAAAAAAAAAAAAAAAAAAATTCCTGTAAATAGTGTGTGATTCTGAACAATTGTGAATGGCTGCAGAGTTAAAAAAAATAATAAAAAATGTATAAGAATGAGCAATCGTGCATCTAGAATTAATAAATATTTTACTAGGTACATAATGCTTATTCTTATTTATTTTTATTATTTTCAACAATTCCAAACAGCCATAGTTCCATAACCATTCAGAATCAAATGCATAAACTTTTACTTGTTTTGATTCCTAGATCTACACTTCTAATTTTGTTGGTGTAATTAAGAAACACTCTGTATACATGTATATATAATATCTTTATTATTATTATTTTATTTATTTTTTTTTTTTTATTAGGACACTGTGGAAGGAGCAGCAAATCTGCTAAAGTCATTCTAATCGCTACTCATGCTGATTTGGCAAGTTCTACAAAAAATGCAACAACTGGAGAATATATCAGTTCCGATGCAAATATTCTATTACAAACTGTTCATCAGAGATTTAAATATATTTTTGATTTTCATGATACAGTAATTGTTTTAGATGCCCATGTTGTTGGTTCTTCGGCTATGAAATCACTGAAGCAGTACATTAGCAATACAAGGATAAAAGTGGTGCAGGTAAGTTGAAGTGTGTATGTTTTGTAAAATCATATAGATCTCTCTTTTTATATATTTTTTCTTTCCTTATACATATATCAAATTAAGAGACTTATTGATAAATCACAAATAATTACAGTATGAATAGTATAAATAGCACAAATAGTATGAATTCTGCTTTGCGAATATCAAAGTTCACTTCACCTTAATAAATGTTACAAATCGTTTACGCTCTCTTTCTCACTTGCTCTTGCAGTTTATTTAAAATAATATATAAAACCTATATACAAACATGCCCTGCTACTAATACCTTGGTATCCAAAAGTTAAACAATAACAGATAATATCTTTGTCCTCAATGAATATTTCAAAATCGATTTTAGTAAATATTTAGGATGAGATGTGGTTTGACATGAAATATATGGCTTTACAACAGAATAAATGACCCAAATGGCAGAAAGAAGACCAGCTCTATGAAAGAGGGTGTAAGAATCACTGGGCTCGATCCGACTGCCTTTTGACTTTAGACACTGGAACGCTTAACGTTTGGTCTATGAGTACAGACTCATGCCTAGAGGAACTATTGCAAATCTGAAAAACATCAGTTGAGACATCAGTTTATGAGAGATTCAAAGAAAAAGTGAAGATTTACAGCCATTGTTCTAGAAGATGGATATTGGCTGTACTAAAAGGAACAAACAATGGACAATGTGGTGGAATTGGGTTCCTGAACAGCAAAAGACTAACAGATTCAACTATAAAAATAGAAGGTATTACCAAAAGAATTGCTTGCTGTACTATTAAGCTAAGTAATCACTATCCTCTTCAAATTATTCAAGCTTATGCTCCTACAAGTAGTCACAGTAATGATGAAGTTTAAGAATTGTATGAAGGTGTATTGTGCCTTTAAAAGCAGGATAACTATCACAATAAAATTGTAATGGGAGATTTCAGTGTGAGAATTGGTAAGATCCAAAATGGGAAAAGATCTGGTGGTCCATATGGAACTGGAAAAAAAGATGATAGAGGCAGTCTACTCATTAGCATTAGTAGAGGCATACAATGCAAGAAAGCAAGCTTATGCAGCATCAGCAAAAAAAAAAAAAAAAAAAAATCCTCTGTTCATTCCAAATACCTGTCCACCTGATCCTTAAATTTATTTAGACTATCAACTTCCACAGCAAAAGATGGAAGTCTGTTCCACCAATCAACTACCCGCTGGCTAAAGGCAAACTTCAGCACATCTATCCTACAACTGTGTTTCCTCAATTTGAATTTATGCCCTCTCAGGTAATTATTATGAGCAAGAGAAAGGATCCCATCAGCATTGAGCATGCTCAAACCATTCAAGGCTTTATACACCTCAATCAGATCTCCTTGCAGGAGCCTAGTCTTTAAAAGCTCTAATCTGCAAAACTTAAACCTTTCTTCGTAACAGCAACCCTTTGTTCCATTCACTAATCTCGTTGCCCTTCTCTGTATTCATTCCAACAGCTCTACATCCTTCTTAAAATGCGGCCTCCAGACCTGTATACAGTACTCAGGGTGTGGCCTGACCATCACCTTATACAAGGGGATAATCACCTCCTTATTCCTGCTAGAAAAATTCCTGTATGTCATTTACAAGGCACAATGAGCTACTCTTGCAGACCGTCTGCACTGCTCAGAAAACTTCATATCTGCCTGCACAATTACCCCCAGGTCCTTTTCATTCTCTACCATTGTCATTGTAGTACCACAGAGTTGATACGTTACTCTGGGGTTACTGCTTCCCATATGTAGTACTTTACATTTGTCAATGTTAAACTTCATTTGCCACCACTCAGCCCATCTGCTCAACTTTTCTAGATCCCGTTGCAGCGTGTACTGTCATTAGTGTCATTAACAACCCTGCCACTCTTCATATCATCTGAAAACTTGGACATTAAGCCTGATATATCATCATCAGTATCATTTATAAATACAGAAAACAACAATGGACCCAACACTGAACCCTGAGGGACTCCACTAATAACATTAGTCCACAAAGAGCAGTGTCCATTGATTACCACTCTCTGTCTTCTCTCACTCAACCATCCCTTTATCCATAGTAGCAATTTGCCTCCAATGCCGCACTGCTCCAATTTGTGCAGCAGTCTTCCATGTGCAACAGTATCAAAAGCCTTTCTAAGATCAAAATATATGATATCAAAGTTATTCCCTACATCCAGTTGCTTTGAGAGACCACATCATAGCATCCAATAAAATTGGTCAGACAAGACTTTCCCTTAACAAACCCATGCTGTGCCCGAGCTATAACTGAAGTCTTGTCTAGATGATCCTGCAGCACTTCTTTAACCAGTGCCTCCATTAATTTTCCTGGAACAGAAGTTAAACTAACAGGTCTATAATTACTTGTCACCCTTTGATCCTCCTTTGTGAATTGGGGTCACATTTACACATCTCCAGTCCATGGGTACCTCCCCTGAGTCCAAGGAAGCTCTCATGATTATGGCTAAGGGTTTACTTACTTCCTTTGCTGCCTCCTTTAATATAACTGGATAGATCCCATCTACCCCCAGGTGCCTTTCTTTTGTTTATCTTCAACAATTTCTCCTCCACTTTCCTCTCAATTTATTACAAAATCATCTAGCTCACTGCCAGAGTTTAGTTCACCTCTGGCATTCCCCTCCCTGAATAACTCCTCATGTGTGAATGGAGATGCAAAATACTCATTTAATTTGTTAGCCACCTGAGCAGGATCATCAACAGTTGAACCATTGATATCCAGTGGACCAATCTGATTTATTCCCTTCCTTCTAGAGTTTACATACATAAAGAACTCTTTGCTGTTTTTCTTTGCATTCTTTGCCAACGATTTCTCATAATCTAACTTTGCCTGCCTAACCTCCTTTGTGACTTGGTTACAAACCAGCTTATATCTATCGTAGGCTTCCATGTCACCCATTAATTTGTATGTATCCCATGCATTTTTCTTCTCTGCCACATGTCTCATTAGTTCATCTCACATCCATTTAGGCCTAAACCTTGAACAATATTTCTTTGTTGGTGTGTAAAGCCTAGTAGCTTCCAACATTAATTTTTTGAGTGCTTCCCATTTTGAATTTGCTGTTGGTAACATCATCAATTGATCCCACCGTATAGAATTTAAATACTGTCTCAGACCTCCTTAGTCATCTTTATGAAAGCAAAAACCCTTCCCTTTAACCTTGATGATAGTTACTGCTTTGATTAAATCCCACTTCAGCACACTGTGATCACTGCTGGTTCCTTTATCTGCAGATTCTTATTGCATGAAGAATCACTACTGATAATCAGATCAAGAGTATTACTCCCTCTAGTTGAATGTGCTGATGTAGAAAACAATCATCCAATAAATCCACAAAAGCCTTGCCAGTGTGTGAGTGACCAACCCACAAATTTCAGCCAATATCTGGGAAATTAAAATCTCTCATTATAAGACTCTCTGATTTACTGGCCCACTCTATTTCCCTGTACAGTTTTTTATTATACTCATCAGAGTCATTAGGCCTATAACACACTCCTACTCTCAATTTTGGTTTCCCAGTGTTTATGTCACACCAAACTGACTCGACATTGCTCTGTTTAGCGATGTCGACTGGCTGCACTTCCTTGGATTTTATGTGATCCTTAACTAATAGCATAACCACTCCTCCCTTCCTATCCTGTCTATCCTTCCTGTACACATTGTATTCCCCAAATTCCAGTTCTACATTCCTGATACCTGTGTGACACCATGTCTCTGATTTCCCAGCAATATCTGCCTTTGATGTTTTGACCAAAACCTCAAATGCATCAAATTTATTTACCAAACTCCTAGCATTGGTTTACAAACAAGTATACATGCACCTGTTCCTATTCTTAGCCACCTTAACACAACCCATGTGTTTCCTTGTACTGCAATGACTCCCAGCAGTCTCTGAAGTCCCCTGGATCTTGTTTTCCAGGCTGCTGCTCATTCCTATAGAAGCAGTGCAAGAATCACTTTCACCTCTGCCAGCAGCTACTGTTAATATATTATTATAATTATTTATTATTATTATTATAATTATTGGCTATATGGTGCAGGGAAGCCTGAGGCTTATGCTGCACGAGCCAAAAAAAAAAAAATTCACAAGCTACCCAGAGAGAGAGAGAGAGAGAGAGAGAGAAAGTAGAAAGGAATCACCAAGGAAGAGAAGAATGATGATATTCAGCTCAGGACCCTGGGTGGGCCAAGCGCATACTCACCAGATGTGAGCTAGTCCATGTATCCCCCCCCCCCCCAAGCTAGCAGTTTTCCAACCCACCGAACACTGCCTCAATAGCATCAGCAAATATTCTTGCACCCTTTCTATTTAAGTGTATCCCATCCCTGTAGAAGCAGTCTCTCCTGTTAACAAGCACAGACCAGGCTGAGAAAAATTCTACCCCTGGAGCTTTGCACAATCTCTCCAGTGCCGAATTGATCGACAAAGCTCTCATCATGTACTCCCTCCTATCGTGTCTGTGCAGAATTGCAGACACTTTCAAATTCAACCCTAATTCACGACTTTTTTTTCAACAGTGACCTGTACTTGTTTAGTAATTCCGCCGGCCTCCTATTCTTAATATCATTAGTGCCAACGTGTACAACAATATCACCTTTTGTGCCCTTAAAAGATGATATCTGCTCTACAATGTCATCAACCTTTGCCGCGGTCCTGTTCCACCTATCCTTTTTACACAAATTGTTCCCCGTTTCCCTGACAATAGAGTCACCGACAACTACTAGTTCCTGTGGGACCAGCGCATTCTGCCTTGAGGGTTGCCGCTGTGTTGTGTGATGTTCAAGTGCAAGCTGTGGCATTGATGTGGGCAGCTGAGAGCTTGATGGGCTCCTCAATTTAGATCCTTCGAGGGCATTCACCCTGTCCTTCAAGCTCTCATATAGGCCCATAACGCTGAGTTGTTGCCTGATTTCCTCACACTCCTTACATCACACACACACACACACACACACACAAGGACATTCCCCTTGGCAATATCATATCCCGTACCTGATTGCTCCACAGACATCAAGCAAGCAGTACATTTTAAAAGGCTGTGATTCAGAGGACAACTACCCCCTCAGTTCTCTGCTTTGCTACTCTGGTCTGAGTCATGATTTCTATTCAATTTCAATAAAATTCAATTTCAGTACAAAATTATAACCCTAAACTTATATCCCAATGCAGTTATAACACTATATATATATGTATGTATATATATATATTTTTTCAGTATCAAGTATTATCTCTGAGTTTCGTTATATAACTTCCATATCAAGTTATGTATTAATTAATAATGTTACGTTAGTAAATCTAAGTCGTTATATGTATTTAGTTAAAAAAGTACAATTTAATTGATAATGAAGTTAACAAGATTAATAAATTTTACTGATTAATTGATAATACTATATACAATACGTTGTATTGTATAACAATGGCGGCAAGTTACGAATGGTAAATCTAAGGACACTAAGTATTAATTAACTTCCAAAATCTCGCTATCTAAATTCAGAATTAACCAGGGATCTTGACTAGGTCTATAAGCTACTTATAGAAAATAATTAATATAACAATTAAGTCAATAAAGTGGCTAAATATAGCTAAAAACTCTCGTTCGCTGGAGCTGCAAAAACTTGTAAAACATGTGGATTGGATATCCTTACCGACACTAAGTAATAACTTACAAAATCTCTATCAAAGTTAAAAATTAAACTAAGTATCGTACTAGGAATATAAAGCTACTTCTATAAAATAAATTAATATGCCAATTTAAGTCAATAAAACAACAAAAATATAAAAAAAAAAACTTCTCTATTTGCTGGAGCCGTAAAAACTTAATTGAATTCAGGAAGGAACAAAATTTGTTCTTCATGAACTCCTTCTTCAAGAAAAAGGCTGAATGAAAATGGATGTGGAATAGCCCTCTTGACTAGTGAAATTGACTTCATACTGACAAACATTAAAATGATATTCACTGACTGCTCAGTCTTGAACAATTTTAAAGTTGTTGGTTACTGAGAGCAAAAATCTAAATTAATTGCAAGAAAGAATGAAAGAAATTGGTCAAGTCAACTGAAGTGAAGAAAATCAACACTAAGCAACTATTGAAAAATCATCAAAACTTTGATCTAGAACTGTCCAATCAGTTACATGTGCTGCAAGGTCTTCTTGACATAGATATTTCAACTAATAATGACAAAGTCATTGAGACTATTTTAGACACTGCCTATGCACTTGCACCTACTGTAAAACAAGAAAAACCAACCAGAATATCAAAATAAATAAGGTAGAATATGTAGAAATGTGCAAGTTTAACATTAATCTCGGCAGGACACTAGGAAAAAATCAAGGGTTAAGAAAGCAAAATGTTTGCTTTGAAGCTTGAGGATGGCACAACAACAATACTAAAATGAGTGGAAGAATATTATTCAAATCTTTATAGGGATAAAGGACAACAACTGGATCCAACCCCAAAAGCTGTGGAAAAAATAGAAGATGCTATGAAATCGAAGAAAAATGGCAAAGCAGCAGGACCCAATAAAGGCACTGTCGAAATGTTGAAAGCTGGAGGCCAGCCAGTGTGTAAAGCTCTAGCCAAACTATTTTCAAAATACTTTCTGCATAACAAAGTACCTGTAGCATGGAAAAATGCAGAAAAATGTAGCATGGAAAAATGCAGAAAAATGTAGCATGGAAAAATGCCAGTTGTCTACAAGGTTTTCACAAAGATACTTTTATGAAGAATTGGCACAATACTCGGTGCAGTACAATCCTAAGAGCAAGCAGGTTTCAGAAGCAGCTTTATTACAATGGATCACATCGAAACAGTGCAGCAAGTTATAGAGGAGCACAATGAATACAACCTACATAAAGGTTACTACAGTAGTCTCAGACAAATTTTAAATTATATACAGTGGGACCAACTGAGTCAAAAACATTTGACTTAGTCACAAAACAAGCAATAATCAACCCCTAATCAACAAAGGTGTAGACAGAGCTTACATCAGTATTCCCCAATCAATATATGAAAAGGTGACTGCATCAATACGGGTGTCCAACAAGGAGACACAATCTCTCCAGAACTATTTTCTGCCCATTTAGAAGAAATTTTTTGCAAGCTGAATTGGAATAATAAAGGACTCAAGATAAATAGAGATTACCTAAATCATTTTTATGATTTGCAGATGATATCATTCTCTTTGCCAGTGAACCGGAAAAATTGCAGCAAAACAATGAAGAACTGCAACATGAAAGCATGAAGTTTGGTTTAAAGATGAATATCAAGGAAACACAGGTTACATTCAAAAAATTTACCAGACCAAAGAAAATCATGGGGTGATGAACAAGAACTAGAAGTGGAAGGTATATTTATCTTGGACAAGAAATTTCAACGGATGGAAATTGGGGGGGGCGCATAAAATTGGAATGGCATGTATTTGGAAAGCTTAATATAGTCTTCAAGACAAATTTTCCCACTCTATCTCAGACAAAAAGTTTTTGAACAGTGTATCCTCCCTGTCCTAACATATGGTTGTGAAACATGGACATTTCTTCAAAAGACCACATTCTTACTGGGATAACCTAACCTTGACTTCTAACCTTTCTTGATTTAAGCATATCACAAATATTGCTTCTTTTGCATAAAAAAAAAAATTGATTGATTCAAAAGAAGTATTCTACATATTCTGTTCTGCAGTCAGCATTATTTCTCTTCAAGCAGCTGCTGATTGTACAAATCAAAAATTCTCCCTATCATGTAATATTTTTTTCCACATCTGGGTTGACAACCCAAGAATCACTCCTAAACTTCAGGACTATCCAGAAGAGGCAGCTAAGCTAATCATCCTCACAAACATTACTTCCAATCACACAACTGTTCAGTTTCTGTTGCTGCTTCCCTTACAGATATTTTTGTTGGCACTATTATTTTGAATTAGTATCTCTAATTCCACCTCGTGTAATGCTGTAGAAATGTTTTATAGTTTACAGATTCATAATAAGCAGTGTCCAGTGAGTCAAAAAATATGATACACATTTAATCAAGATTGTCTTGCTTTTTTTTAGGCTTTTGAGAAGATATGGAGGAGTTGTCTGTCGAGGGAGACTCCATCTTCTCCATGATTTGTCACCATTAATGATGTAAGAAACAGTGTGAACATGGGCGGCATGCTGACAAAGATGAGAGCCTGTAAAAATGCACCACTCTTTGTGGTTATCATTGAGGATGCAAGGCACAAACTTGGTTGAAATGAGTTGCATACTTAAATCTTGTGTTAATATTGATTTGGCATGCCCTATAAGAAATAAGAATTTCACCAGCAACTTCACAAGTAGTTAAACATCGAACACACCTGATGAGGTCACGAACTCGAGTGATTTGATCATGCTTTTGAAACTGAAGGGTGGCCAGAGCAAGGATCATCTTTAGTGGACAAGCAGGCCTCTTTTGCAAACCACTGAAAAGTTTGAATAACACATGGCATTTTCTCTAAAAGCTATTTTTAATATTTTTGGGTTTGTGGTGTGCTTTTCCTAATTTGAAACAAAATTTTTGATCCAAATTCATGGCTCAGTAATGTCATTCATTTTAAAATGTGGTGAAATACATAAAACACTTTGTGTGATCAACATGTGAATTAGCACATGTTGACTGCTAATAAACAGGTGATTCTTGCATCATTATGTCTAGATGAGGCACTGAACATGTTGCAACAAGTTGTACCTTGCTTGGCCCTCTGTGTGTGTGTGTGAGAGAGAGAGAGAGAGAGAGAGAGAGAGAGAGAGAGAGAGAGAGAGATTAAAATATATAAAGTAAGTTACATGACAAGCCAAGTGTGCAGGAATAAAACTATGGTAACAAAAGGGGGAGGGGGAGATAAAGATAAGGTTACTACAGAAGGAATGTGTTCTTAAAATAATTAAAAAAAAAAAAAAATGCCAATTGATATAAGCAGTACTTTTCTGATGGCACCAGTACAACTTGTACAAAATATCATTTTAAATGGAAACAAAAATCCAATACCAATGGCCATAGAATCACTGTATTTCAAACATTAAACAAATCCACACAGCAATGACCTGCAGGCACACTAATTAACCCATCAGTGCAGCAGACTTGAATTATTATAGCCTTTATGTAGTGAAAAATTATAACAGCTCAGAGCACTAACACAGAATATAGGTTAAATATACATTGTGTGGAAATTTGCCTCCAGCCAACAGGTAGCTGCTTGGTGGAACAAATTTCCATGCAGTGTTGTTGAGGTGGGTACTTTGAATAAATTTAAAGAACTAGACAAGCTGTTAGAGGGGATGGACAGATGATATGGAAAGTGTTTTTTTTTGCCTAAAGCTGTATAAACTTGCTCACTCTCTTTTATCATTTGTGATTACTGATACTAAATAACAATATGTAAAAAGAAATTGAACTACAGATGATTCCCTGTACACACACACACACACACACACACACACACACACACACACACACACACACACACACACACACACACACAATTGCTAAAAGTATCCAGAACAGATTATAAAACTACGACACTGTACATCAAAATCACCGTGTAGAAACATGTTGCTTCCACAGCAAGGAAATGTTTGGATGTACTGCACAAATTAATGGAACTCAGAAGTCAATCCCCATTGAATACTGTCAGCCAAGGATTGAGAGAGGACCACAAGGACAGTTATTAATACAAAGATGATACTTAGGTTGCTGCAGAGCATGAGGTTTTACAGTATAGTTGCAGCATACAAACATGATGTCACAGCATGCAGTGCATTGCATTGACTTGCCTGGTATACAACACATTGGAATTGGTCCCTGGAAGGTTGGAAAGCTGTATTATAAAATGATAAATATTGATACATACTTTTTCAATTTGATGGCTGTGTTTGAGTCTGGGAGATGTAGTAGTAGTAGTAGTAGTGGCATGTAATGCAAGAAAGCAAGTGCATGAGCTTATGCAGCATCAGCCAAAAAAAATCACACCATTCCCTCCAAATGCCTGTCCAGTTCCTCCTTAAATTTATTCAACCTATCAACTTCCACAACGACAGATGAAAGTTTGTTCCAGCAATTAACCACCTGCTGGCTAAAGGCAAATTTCCGCACATCTATTCTACATCTGTCCTTTCTTAATTTGAATTTATGCCCCCTTAGGTTCGTAATCTGAACAAGTGGAAGTATCCCATCAGAATTCAGCGTGCTCAACCCATTCAAGGCCTTATACACCTCAATCAGGTCACCACGTAGGTGCCTAGTCTCCAGCCACTGCAATTTGCAGAATTTAATCCTCTCTTGGTAAGAGGATCCCTTCATTCCCCTCACCAATCTTGTTGCCCTTCTCTGTACACGCTCAAGCAAATCTACATCCTTCCTAAAATGAGGCCTCCAGACCTGTATCCAGTACTCAAGGCATGGCCTGACCATTGCCTTATACAGAGGGACAATCACCTCCTTTTCCCTGCTAGCAAAATTCCTACATATCATTGACAAAACCCCATGATCTGCCCTGACAGCCTGTCTGCATTACTCAGAAAACTTCATATCTGACTGCACAATTACTCCCACGTCTTTTTCATTTTCTACCACCTTAAGTGTAGTACCACACAGTTGGTACATTTCTCTGGGGTTACTTCTACCCATATGCAGTACTTTGCATTTGTCAAGGTTAAACTTCAGTTGCTACTTCTTAGCCCATCCGCCCAAATTATCTAGATCCTGTTGCAGTAGCACACTGCCATTACTGTCATTAACAACCCTGCCAACCTTTGTATCATCTGCAGACTTCAACATTAAGCCTGATATACCTTCATCAATATCATTGATAAATATACAAAACAACGGTGGACCCAACACCGAACCCTGTGGAACTCCACTAATAACATTAGTCCAAGAAGAGCAGCACCCATTGATTACCACCCTCTGTCTTCTCCCACTTAACCATCCTTTATCCATTGTAGCAACTTACCCTTAATACTATTCTGCTCCAATTTGTACAATAGTCTTCCATGCGCAACAGTGTCAAAAGCTTTCCTGAAATCCAAATATATGATATCAAAATTATTTTTTGCATCCAGTTCCTTTGTATCCACATCATAATATCCTATCAAATTTGTTAGACAAGGCTTTCCCTTAACAAACTCATGCTGTGTCTGAATTATTGCTGCAGTCTTGTCTAGATGATCCTGCAATGCATCTTTAACAAGTGACTCCATTATTTTACCCGGAATAGTAGTTAAACTAACTGGTCTGTAATTACTCGTGTCATCCTTCGATCCCCCCTTTGTGAATCGGGGATACATTTGCACATCTCCAGTACGTGGGAACCTCCCCTGAGTCCAAGGATGCTCTCATAATTATGGCTAAGGGTTTGCTTAGTTGCTTTGCTGTCTCCTTTAATATAACTGGATAGATCCAATCCACCCCAGATGCTTTTCTTATGTTTAACTTCAACAATTTCTCCTACACTTTGCTCTCAGTTATTACAAAATCATTAAGTATCCTGCTACAATTTGATAACCTTCTGCCATTTTCAAACCTTAATAATTCCTCATGTGTGAATGTAGATGAAAAATACTCTTTCAGTTTGTTTGCTATCTGAGCAGGATCATCAACAGTCAAACCATCAATGTCAAGTGGACCAATCAGATTCATCCCCTTCCTTTTAGAGTTTATATAAGTAAAGAAATCCTTGCTGTTTTTCTTAGCATCTTTTGCCAAGGATTTCTCGTAATCTGCCTTCGCCTGCCTAACCTCTTTTGTGACCTGATTACAGACTAGCTTATATCTGCCATAGGCTTCTGAGTCGCTTGATAATTTATATGCATCCCATGCATTTTTCTTCTCTGTTACGAGTCTCACTAGTTCATTAGATAACCATTTTGGCCTAAACCTTGAACAATATTTCTTAATAGGTATGAAAGTTTTAGTAGCTTCCACGATTAATTCCTTGAATGCTTCGCACTCACTTAGAATTTACTGTTGGTAACATCGTCAGTTGATCCCACTGTACAGAATTTAAAAATGGTCGGAGACCACTGTACTCACCTTTACGGAAGCAAAAACCCTTTCCTTTACCCCGATGGTAATTAAATCTTTAAGTAAATCCCACATCAGTACACTGTGATCACTGCCACCTAGTGGTTCCTTTATTCTGCAAATTCTTAATACACAAATGATCACTGCTGATAACCAGATCAAGTGTATTACTTTCCCTGGTTGCCTCTCGAACATGCTGCTGCAGAAAACAATCATACAATAAGTGTGTGAGTGACCAACCCACAAGTTCCAGTCAATATCGGCGCCTCCGTAGCCAGGTGGGAAGGAGCAGCAGTGCATAGCACATGCTTCTTAATTAGACCGGGGTTCGAGCCCATCACCACCAAATACGGAGGATGCGGAAAGGTCAGGGAATGACCACCGCATATTCCCGGAGCAATATGGCCTTAGTTGCTAATGCTCCTAAAAACCAAATAACAAACAAACCAGTCAATATCTGGGAAGTTAAAATCCCTCATTATAAGACATTCCGATTTACTAGCCCACTCTATTTCTCTGTAGAATTGTTCATTGTACTCATTCGAGTCATTAGGCCTATATTGTCTATATTATAACCAGACTATATTGTCTCAACTGTGAAGTTTGTAATAGTATTAGCATATGGCACAAAGAAGTTTAAGGGTTTTTCTGCACCAGCCAAAAAAAGGGAAAAACATGTTTTATTAATTAATTAAAAATTAGTAATAAATAAATAATAAAATAAACTACCTATTTGAATCCCTCCTCAAGTAGCTACTTATCCAGCTGACTTTTGAATTTCCCCAACTGTCAACCTCATCCATTTAACAGTTTTCTGGATAAAAGAAAACTTCCTGGAGTCCAGGCTAAACTTCTTGCCCCCCCCCACCCCCATTATTTGAATTTACACCGATGAGCCAAAACATTATGACCATCTACCTAATATGATGTTGGTCCTCCACGTGCAGCCAAAACAGCTCGTACCCAGTGAGGCATGGACACTACAAGATTTCAAAATGTGTCTTGTTGTATCTGGTACCAACACATAACCAGCAGATTCTTTAACTCCTGTAAGGTCCGTGGTTGAGATGCCGCAGATCAGAGTTGCTGTTCCAACAAAAACCATAGATGCTCGATGGGATTGATGTCTGCGGAATTTGGAGGCCAGGGCAATACCTGGAAGGCTTCCTCATGTTCCGCGAACCAGTCTCGAACAATCTAGGTGGTGTGTGGCATGGCGCATTATCCTGCTGAAAGACGGCACTGCCAGAGGGAAAGACCGTTGCCACGAAAGGGTTTACCTGGTCAGCAATGATGTTTACGTAGATGGTAGACGTTAGAGTGCCCGGCACATGGATGACTGGACCTAGGGTACCCCAGCAGAAAATCACCCAAAACATGACACCAGTTTGTTTTCGTCCCACGATGCATCCAGGTGCCATCATTTCCCCAGGTAAACGATGCACACGTACCTGGCCATCCAAGTGGTGCAACAGGAAATGTGATTCATCGGACCAGACGACCTTTTTCCAAGCACTCAAGGTCCAGTTTTGATACTTGCATGTCCATTGTAGGTGCTGTCACCAGTGAAACATGGGCACTCAGAGCAGCCTGCAGCTATGCAGCCCCATTTTCAGCAGGGTTCAATGTACTGTGTTGTGACACATGGCTCCTGTTACCAGCATTCCAATTACCGGCAAGTTGCGCCACAGTTGCCCTTCTGTTGCCACATACCATCTGGGGGATCCTTCACTCACCTTGAGCATCGATGAGCCATGGTCGTCCAACACCTCCCCAGCGGGTCGGGGTTTTCCCTTCTTGGACCACTTTTGGTAGGTACTAACCACGGCTGACCATGAGCATTCCACCAGCCGTGCCGCTTCGGATATGCTCTGACCCAGTTGTCTGGCCATTACAATTTGGCCTTTGTCAAACTCACTTAAGTCCACTGCCTTTCCCATCTGAAGAACAAGAGTAACACTGATTAACGGAACTCAGTACCAGGTGTTTTTTATACTGTGTCCCGACCCGCTCACATGCCACAGTTCACCTGCAGTTGCTTCGATTTGCATAATGACTCGCTGGTCATCATAATGTTTTGGCTCATCGGTGTATGGTCTCTTGTTCTGGAATCATTTATAACAGTGAAATTTCATCCTCATTCATTTTACTTTTTCCCTCAGAGCTTTATAACTTCAATTACATCTCCTCTAAGATGCCTGGTTGCTAAGGCTGTAACCCAAGAAGCTCAATCTTTTTTTTTTTTTTTAGATGCAGTCTCCATAAACATAGTATTCCAAGTGGGGGACTTACAGTTGCCTTATGTAATGGAATTATGACCATTCTGTCTCTATAAGTACATGTTTGATAAATCATTAATAGAACATCATTTCTTCCTCTGTTGTTTTTAATTTAACCCTACCAAGGAGGTGTTGAATTAAATGAAATTTGAGGTTTGCTATTCCCCAGTTTGGTTGGAGGTGCTTCACCATCTGCAGTTGTTTCTTGTGGTTTGGGCTTTGATGGACCATTAATTGTCATTGATATTCTGGACAAGTGTGCTCTTTCTCATGCTGCACAGCCTGTAGTAATGTGATTTGAAGACAATGGTATGCAAAAGCTTTGTTGGCCTGCCAGAGTCCTGAGCTTAACCCACTGAATGGGCAAAGCCAGCACACCTGAAATCACTCAATTGACTGCAGAGTTGAAGGATGAATGGACCAAAATACCACCTTCCTGTTATCAGAAATTGGTTCAAAGTCTGTTGATGAGGACACAG
Source organism: Mastigoproctus giganteus (assembly GCF_048544385.1). Taxonomy (NCBI): domain Eukaryota; kingdom Metazoa; phylum Arthropoda; class Arachnida; order Uropygi; family Thelyphonidae; genus Mastigoproctus; species Mastigoproctus giganteus. The sequence continues at coordinate 170,753,802 of NC_143581.1, read as the reverse complement.
TATGTAATTAAGATTAATGGAAGGCTATGACATTATTAATTATTATACCAATAAAAGTTCTTAGACACTTGCAGGAGTCCAATTACTTTTGGCAATATCGTGTATTTATTTTAGCTGCTAAACAGCTGTAGAAAATAAAAGCCTTCCATTTTACAGATGTAAAAAGTGTCATTTATTTTTCATTCAATGCCTGCATTGAATTGCTCTTTAATTATCTTATTGGATGGGGCATCATTTTTTCCAGTTAAGTGGATAGCAGATATAAACAACATTGTCTTCAGATACAAAGAACAATACCAGATGATGAAAGGTAGAAGAAATTTCCAAAAATTGGAGGATGCATATATTGATATGTTCACCTACATAACAGAAATTCATATAACATGATTTTGTTTTAATGCAAAGAATTTATTTTGGAAAATTTTCACTGAATTCAAAATAATTCCTCTTTTTAACAGAACTTCAGGTGCAGTAGTGTCCTACTTAAAAGTACATTAAACAGAATCTTTGTGCTGACGTGGATTTCTCTCCTGGAACTGAACAAATTGCCCCTACCATTTCTTCATTGTAAAAAGTGCAGCTCATACTATGAATCAATTTGAACGTGGTTGCCAAACTGTGCTCTGGATGACTAGCGGTCTTTAATAATTTAAATTTTTCTAATGCTGTCAATACAGATCTGTCTAGGATTTATGAAATGCATTTGAAATTAATAAGTATTTACCAACTGGCTTGTATCATTCCAGTTCTGAGACAGCATGTACAAAACTTCCACTGGCTCTCTCCTCCCCAACTTTTTTTCAGTTTACTGACCACTTTTATATATAAGGTGGAAATCATACTTTTATGTTTGAAGTAGGAGCCTTGGACCATAAAAAATATTAAACCATACATGCAAATAACAGTTTAATAACTAACATTTCATACACACATACACACACACACATATATATATATATATATAACTATACCGCCATCCATAGTTTACTTACTTTCTTTTTATTTTTAAAGTTAATTTTATAAATATATCACACATCATGTTGCATCACAGCAGATGAATGTGATTCATCCCTTTCTTTCTGTAAAGAAGTGTGCTGCTTTTCTTTCCCAGACACTTCCTGTAATCTGCTTTAGCTTGTCTGACCTCCTTTGTGACTTGATTGTAGACCAGTTTAAATCTACCATAGGCTTCTGTATCACTTGATAATTTATATACATCCTGTGTATTTTGATTCCTGCTGTGGATCTCATCAGAGAACAAAAATACATTCATTTTTCATCCATTTAGGCTTAAGCCTTAGACATCTCATGATTGGTATAAAGAGACTAGTAGCTTCTAAGTGGATTTGAGATCCATTTAGGTCTAAGCCGTAAACAGTATCCCTTGATTGGTATAAAAAGCCTAGTAGCTTCTACAATTGCTATTCTGAATGATTCTCATTTAGAATTCACTGTTGTTAACATCATCAGTTGGTCTCAAATTGTTTTTAAAAAACTAACTAAGACCACTGTAGTCACCTTTGTGAAAGCAAAAGCCCTTCTCTTTACCCTTGACAGTAGTTATATCTTTAAATAAATCTTGCATCAGTACATTTTGATCAGTGCCACCTAGTGGCTCTTTTATCTGCAGATTTTTAATGCAAGGAGAGTCACTGCTGATGATCAGATCAAGAGTATTGCTTTCCCTCATTGACTCTCTAACGTACTGTTGTAGAAGACATTCATCCATTTAATCCACAAAGGTCTTTCTACTATGTGTTCGACTAACCCACAAGTTCTAGTCAATATCTGGAAAGTTAAAATCCCCCCATTATGAGACAGTCTGATTTTTTGGCCCACTTTGTCTGTACAGTTGTTCATTATATTCATTACAGTTATTAGGCCTATAAGATACTACTACTCTCATTTTTGTTTTCATGGTGCTTATGTCATACCAAACTGATTTAACATTGCACTGGCCACCCATATCAACTGGATGTACTGCACTTCTTAATTAAGACTGTAACTACTCCACTCCTACCCTATCTGCCTTTTCTGTGCCTGTTGTACTCCCTGTAATCAAATTCTGTAACCCTTACATATGAGTGATAATATGTCTCCGAAATCCCTACAAAAGTAACCCCAGGGGCTCACATTTGTGAGTATGGGCTTGGCACACCCAGGGTCCTGAACTGGATATCATCATTCCTCTCTTTCTTGGTGATTCCCTTCTACTTCTCTCTCTCTCTCTCTCTCTCTCTCTCTCTCTCTCTCTCTCTCTCTCTCTCTCTCTCTCTCTCTCTCTCTCTCTCTCTCACTCACTCAGGGTAATTCAGAAATTTTTTTTTTTTGGCTGGTGCAGCATAACCTCGGGCTTCCTTGCGCCGTGTGGCTAATAATAATAATGTCTGCATTTGATGATTTAACCAGTACTTCAAATTTGTGAAATTTATTTACTATGCTCCTGCCATTAGTGTACATTACATGCAAATGTACATACAACACTGTTTTTCCTCTTAGTAACTCTAATTCAGCCCATTTATTGTATTGTTCCATGAGTATCCCCAGCAGTCCTTGAAATTCCCAACACCTTACTTTCCAGGCTGCCGCTGCATGTTCCTATAGAAGCAGTGCAGGAATCACTTATACCTCTGCCTGTGGCTTAGTCTGTTATTCTGTGTATCCTCTGAATCTAGCAGTTTTCCAGCCTTGCATCCTTTCTATTTAAGTCTGTCCCATCCCTCTAAAAACACTCTCCTATTAACAAGCACATACCAATTTAATAAGTATTGCAATCCATGAAAAGGTCAGGCATTCTTTACTCAAAGCAGAATTCATAAATAAACAAAAACTTTTTTCAGAAATAAATAAGAAAATTTATGGTCAAAAGAGCACCACTGGCAGCAATTGGTGACACCATTGCTTCCAGATTAAACAGTTATGTTTAACTACAGTTTTACTTTCATATATATTTCTATAATTGCCTATTTACTTTAAACGTTATCCTTGCTTGTATATAATCTTAATCTCTAACCTCCTTGTCTGTAATGAGCTTCATTGTTCTGCTATATTTTGGTGTGTAGCAAGCAATAAAGATTATTTATCTATCTGAATAAGCCAGTCTTTGTCGCTTACGCACTAGTGTACAAGGGACGTAAAATGTGGAATGCAATATAAACAGGCTAAGCACTTCACTTTCAGAATTTATAAAAATGCTCCTTTCTTTAAACTTTCTTTCACTGTAGAGGCATTTACTTTTCTGTAAGTGCATCAAAAATGTATTACTCTCTTTATCTTAGTTAATAATACCATTTTAATTAACATTCCACTGCATGATCTTTCATTGGATATATTGTTGGACCAGTCACACAAATTGCAGAAACATTCTGTATTTATCTTCTCTTAGACACTTTCTTCTAATCTTGTAGGCAAAGGTGCTTAACATTGAATGAGCCTGCAACAGCAGTAAAAAATTGATATCATATCTTATCAGAATTATGGCACACAGAAGAAAGTGATCACTTTACTTAAAAGTTTTCAAATAAGAAAGTTAATATTTTGAATCCATCACTTTTTAAAACATAAATATAGTTCTAATGATTTTTAATTAAGCAATGCATTAAGATTCTTATAACTTAGAAATAAATCAACATCTACTAAAAATTATAACCATTGCCATTCTATAGGGCCTTCCCAAACATTCTGGTTTCCTTGATTGTATGATTTCCCACCTTCAAAACTGGCGAAAATCTTCAACTACATTTCCTGTGCTCTCCTGGCAGCAGTTTGTTGATATGGTACATACTCAGGTTAATCCCTTAGCTGGATTGGAGCATATAAAAGAAGTTGTACAACAGTTGCAAATAATGGGAGAGGTATTTTATACCTTCTATGAATTCTTCTACTTCAGTTAATCCATATAAATATATATTTTTTAATTAACATTGTCAGCCATATAGTAGAAATCAAAATTTGGAATTTTTATTAAAATATTTTAAATTACATAGCATAATCTTTCTTTATTCATTTTAATTTCAATCTGAATATGCTATATGAGATTTCATTAAAAATCATGAGTTTCCTTAGCTGCCCTCTAAAGAGAACTCTCTTCATGTATAGTGATTGTCTTACGGGTCTGCGTCATTCAGTGCAAGACAATTTGGAGTATGTATAGTGATTGTCTTATGGGTCTGCGTCATTCAGTGCAAGACAATTTGGAGTATGATAGTTTGGTGCATGGCAATTCAACGAATTCTATGCAAGAATTCAGTATATAACAAAGTAAGACTGAAAATGCAAACTCTTTTCTCATACGGTGCTATAAATGGTTAATTTAGTGAGGATGATAGAGTTGATATAAAAATATGTTCATAATTCTCATTTTTTTTAAAATACACATTCTATTCTTATAGGAAAATCCTATTAAAAAAAGTACCATGGACAGGTTAAAGATTGCAAAAAATTATTTTCCTTTTGAATACTTTACTTCCAGTTATTTTTTCTTCTGTAGATCATATTTTTAGGAAATTCATATAAAGGTAAGTTGTTCCAGAGATAAATTAATGGATACTGGCTAGTTAACATTCATCTTTTGGCATTCTTCTTGCAACCCACATTATACTTTTTATTGAAAGCAGTTAAAGTTAGTGGTAGGCTAGTTCTGTAGTTAAGGGCAGGAGCATTGAATGAGGGCATTGTGGAGGGGGCTCAGAATTGGAATCTGTGCCCCTTAGAGGGAAAGGTAGTCTGGCAAAGTGAGGCATTTTCCCCAGGGCCTGTGGCAGCTTGCAGCCAATAATTAAGGTTTGGTAAGCCAAAAGACACTTGGTTAGCATGGAGTGGGTAGTTTAAAAGCTGTTTATTTTTACAAAAAACAACTAAGACCGTGAGATATCTGTATATAATGGCTTTAAATTGCATATATTGTATTGTCAATTTGCCTTTTTTTGCTTGATAAAAAAATGAGTTACTGGTGGTGGGGGACTATACACCTCTGCTATAATAATTCCTCTTGTCACGATAGTATTTGATGTAATGCACCTTGGCCCCATCAATGAATGGACCCCCAAAGCATTCCTTAAATGGTATAACTATAACAGAAGAAAGGGGGGCCCTCAACCCTAACCATGCACCCCCCCAGTAACTCCCAAGATACTACTGCATGGCCCTTGTCCTGGAATGGCAGTATGAAGTTGTTACGATATGGGCACAGTTGTGCCGAAGATAATAGGCACATATTGATTTTTCAACCTGCCTATAAGATCAGCATGACTACTTTGCACAAAATAAATTGATTAAAGAAATTTATATTCTTTTCTTTATTACATTATTTTAAATCTCTGAATTCCTCTTGTGTAGGCGACCAAACTTTGTCTTAGTTTTCCAAACCTTTTGCTTATGATTTATGATTTTCTTAAATTATAATTATGATAAAATTCTGATTTTCTTAATTTCTGGTTTTCTCACCTCCCCCCCCCCCCCACCAAGGGGAATGAGAATGTATCAGAAGGATGTTATATCAATTGTTCATAAATAGGTTCATTAGGTTAATGAGAAATTGGCCAGGACCAACCACATAGGACGTTATAATGTGTAGGATGTTAAAAAGAGGATCGCTATAAAGAGCTTCAACTGTATCATGCACCAAATTGTTTTATGCCCAATTGACATATCTCTCCTCTCGTATGGTCTGAGATATTTTTTTCTATTCAGCAGAACATTTTGTTGACCAAAACTAAATACTTTTTAATTTCCTGCTTAAGCTTCTGCAAAATCTTAATCAAAATCTTGCATGAACATTTTATCATGAAGTAAAGAAGTGTGCAGCACAGGTTTTAGTCATCTAAATAAATGATTCACTTATTTTATAAAGGTTTTAAAAACAGATATTAGTTTAATTGCCAGGCAAAATATACTTCAAGTAATGAAAAAAATTTTGCAATGTAAATAAGTAAGTCATGAAATTATGATTTTGCAGAAGTGGCTGATCACTTTGTTTGTCTTGAAGGGTATTTAATTATTTAAACTTAGAAATAATTTAAGAAATATGTCTTATTTATTTTTTTTGTTTTTTGTACCACCCTTTTATGAAAAGAATTTTACTGTTGACAGTCATGCCTCCTAATAAACTTCAGTTAGTTACAGAATGCCTGTGCAGTCAGAAAGTTCTCTCTTGATTGAATGCATGCTTGAGGAATGATTATTGACTGAAGAATTTTAGTCAGTAATCATTCCTCAAACCTAACCATTTCATAAAGGTTTTAAAGAAAATAGATATGAGTATAATTGATAGTCATAGTATAGTTTGAGTACTGAAAAAAGTTTTGCAATATGAATGAGTAAGTTGTAAAAATATGATCTTGCAGAGATCTTGCAGTTCCAGAGAGTCATTTATTTTTTTAATAATTTTTTTCTTTTTCCTTTCCTGTTTTCTTGTATTTAATCAAAATACAGGTAATCCTTGTATAACACTGTAGTTAGTACCTATAAAATTTCATGTAGTGTGAAACTGTTATACAGGTGACCCCCGCTTAACGCTGATAATTCGTTCCGTAAAAACAGAGTGCTAAGTGAATCCGCTCTAAGCGAGCGCCGCATTCCCATAAGGTATGTATTTGTGAGTTGCAGTCGGTGCCATAGGATATTTCCTAATCAATAATAAACAGTAGTGAAAAGATGCACAAATGTCGGTGAAAATATTTAATATTCAAATATTTGTACATATAAAATATTCTGCATTACATACCTATATAATTATGTGGTAACTACTTATGTATCAAAATTAAACTTAAAATTCCAATTAAAATCATGAATTTAATTGATCTAAATTGATTTAATTTAATTGATGAATTTAATCATGAAAAATGTGTCGATTTTGGGTTGAACTTTGGCTCTCTTCCAAATAAACTAAAAGGGGTATTAATTTTAAATCCTCCGCAGCGTTACCACCCAACAATAAAGTCAACCGATTCTTCGCCACTTTGAAACCTGGCATGTTTTTTTTTTTTTTTTAGGTGAGATTTCTTCAGATCATCATATTGGCTAATCTCTCTCTCTCTCTCTCTCTTTTAAATAATATTTAACTTAACTGAATTCTGCATTGGATATTATCTTCAATAAAATTCTAATAGCCAGCCTAGCCCTAGCCCTAGTTGCTTGCAATGGAACAGCTATCTTTCCCGCTGCTAAAATTAATTCTTTATTTTTTTTTATAATTGTCCTTACAGTTAAACTTGCAAGTCCTAAATTATGGTACACATCTGCTTGTCTTTGACCGGAATCGATTCGCTTCAAAACGTCTAATTTAATTTTCAAATTCAGTCTTTTTCTTACATTTATAGTCTTCATACTGCGCTCAGACGTTGCTTTTTCATTCTTATCGGCCATTATTAACTCTTCGAAAATGTAACTGCGTTGGTTGCATTAATTATGATACAATGTTCAAGTAAACTGTCCATTTCGCACGATGTCTAATACGGTACTGAGGAATGACTAGACTTCGGATAAATGCATATAATGCAAATACGTATTACAAGCAATATACTTGATCATTTTTAAAATGTTGATCTCGGAACTACGTAACAAGTCACTGTACTGCAATTAAATTAGCGTGCGAGAAAATTTCACTGAGCGTGGGAAAATTTCTCAAGTCGGCGTGGAGAAACGTTTTAATGCTGTTTTGCTATTCATTTTCAAGCTATCGACTCCATCAAACGAAACGATTTCGTTAAATATGCCAAAAATGCAATCTGTTAAAGAGCGTTATAGTGATCTGTGACAGCGTTATAGTCAGATACGGGTTATGATATAAGAACAGCGTTATAGCGAATCAGCGTAAAGCGAACCGCGTTATAACGGGGGCCTGCTGTACAGTACTAAGAACCAGTACAAAAGGGGGGTGGGTTTACATTCCAAAAGCTAACAAAAATACACCATTTTTATTTTTTTATAACTATCAGAAACTTAATTTTTATTAAAAATAGTAATAACTGAACAAATGTCTTACAAACTGTGATACGTATATGTCAGATAACATACGTTCATAAAATTTTCTTCCTCTTCATCGGTGATAAACACAATCAAACAAGAACATTTTCTCTATTGCAGAATATGTTCACCTTCTAAACTTTCTTCTGCAACATCTAGATTTTGTGTATCTTCTACTCTCTTTAAAAAATCAGTAAAGCTGGATTTGTTTGCTTTTGCCTGATAAATTGTAAATTTCATGGTTTGGAGCTAAGCATTTTTGAAGCTCCCTTTTGAACTTTGTACTCCTTTAGTAGTCAAAGGCTCTGCATTCAAAAAATAAGATTCTAATTGCTTGGCTAAGTTTGTCTTCCTGTATGCTATTTAGTGTAAAATTTCAAACTTCAGAATTTTCATCTGCACCATCATCCTCTGAATTGATTTGGTTTACCTCTGATGCCATTTCCACCAAATCTGCTTTGCCAGCCTCTTTTTCTACCAGTAATTCTTGAATGTCTTCAGTAGTCGTATCGCTGACCGGACTAGCCAGGTGGGTCAAGTGCCTGCCTGGCAACCCAAAGGTCACAGGTTTGAATCCCGCCTCGGGCTTGGATCAAAGTACTGCAAAAACCTTGGGAGGTGCATTATGGCCACAGAAGCCAATGTGCCAACAACTATCAAAAAAAAAAAAAAAAAAAGTAGTCATATCGTCAAAACCTTTTTTCTGCTACTGACTTAGCAAGTTCTATTATCGCACTGATTCTGTTTTCTGCCAGTTCGACCATGTTTCCTGAATGAACTGACTTTGGCATACATTTTCCCAACACATATTTAATGTTGATGGTTTTACTTAGTTGAGCAATAAAGCTATGATTCCAATAGTCCACAATTGGAAAATGTTTCCATGCCTCCATCACCTCAATAGATTTTGAATAATTTTTTCCCAAAATCCATTGTAACGATTTTTTTATGTAATGAGTTTTAAAGGTAGATATAATGCCTTGCTATAATGGCTGAATTAAAGAAGTTGTATTAGGTGTTAGGAACATTACTTCAATGTTTGGATGACTTGAATCTTTTGGATGGCCTGGCATGTTATCCAATAGTAATAAAACTTTGAAATCTAGATTTTTCCACTTTAAATAGTTTTCCACAGCTGGCACAAAACAATTTAACAACCATTCTATAAGTAAATCGGCAGTTACCCAAGCTTTTTTATTTGCTTTCCAGTATACCGGTAATGCGTTTTTATTTACACCGTTCGTTGCACGAGGATTAGAGGAGCTATAAGCTAGCATAGATTTTATCATGTAATCTCTTGATGCGTTACTGCACATAAGTAACGTTACACGATCTTTTAATGCCTTAAAACCTGGTGCAGTTTTCTCTTTTTTTGAAATAAACATTCTGTTGGGAAGTTTTTTCCACCAATGCTTGTCTCAATGGCATTGAAAACTTGATGTGGTGTATATCCGTACTCTCAATAATTTTTTGAAATTCCTCTGCATACTACTTGGCAGCTGCATTATCAGCCAGTGCACTTTCCCCTTTAATTCTTATGTTATGTAATGAGAAGCAGCTTTTAAATCATTCAAATCAACCTTTACTGGCAACAAACTTAGGGTTAACAAAAGATTCTCGTTTTCTTTTAAACGGTTATAAATTTTTAGTTTCTTTTGTTTAATTACATTGCCATCTAATGGGATCTGTTTTTACTGCTATCATCAGTTCAAATACTGAGTGCTTTTTCCGTTTTCTCAACTATTGGCACTTGGAAACGAGCTGTCATATTTGCAGGAATTAAAGATCCTGCAGCAACAACAGTTCTAATTTTCTGCAACGTATGATACCTTTCTCCCTTTTTTAAGATGATCCAGAATTTGTATCTTTGATTTTAGAGAGAGAAAGTTTCTTTTGAGCGGTGCTTTTTTACTTTCCTTAGGCATAATTTAGGGCTGGAATTTAATTCACAACAAAAAAATTATTCCAATACGGTTCTTAAGAACAAAGTTTAGTAATACATATCCAGAAAAATTTATAAAAACCGTACAAAAACCTTAAAAGTCACAAACTGAATGCTCCAAAGTCACAAATTTTTATGATCTCAAACAAGCTCAAGTTCAATAGCACAGAACCTAACACGGATTTCCCAATAATTTTTTTTGCATAACAACTAGTGAATGAACAGTGAGGATTCACAAAAAAGAATGAAAATGTTGAAAAATTACATCCAACATAATAGCAGGATTTCCCCGCATGAAAGCTCAAAAATATTGTGTCATGCGAGGTTTTCCGCAGTTCTCTAACCATGTTATAGTGAAACTGTGTTATATAAGTACCATGTTGTAGAAGTACTGTGTTATATGGGAGTTTCTTGTACTTGTACAGCTATGTTCCACCAACCTTATATGGAAATTTTTCCCTTTGGATAGTCACACCCTCTAATAAACATTGATTTAGTTATAGAATGTCTGTGTAAAGTCAGACATGCAGGCTACAGGAAAGAATATTAACTGAAGAATTTTAAGGTGAAGCTAAATGTTTGTGGTGCCAGCTTTTACTGATTATATTTTCGGAGTAGTCTTTTAATGCAATAGAACGCAATTTCTAATTTTGTCAATGTTTATAAGAAAAGAGATTTGCACATTAAAATTAAAAAGTTGGTGTTAAAAATCTTTTTTTCTTTTTCTTTTTTTTTTTAATATAATCCTCTCCCCCTCATAGATACTCTATTTAAAGTTGGATAACCAAGATTTGGTGGTGCTAAATCTAAAATGGCTATGTACAGATATTATAGGTCATTTTTTATCTCAGGAGCATTTGGAATTAGCAAAAATGACTGGCTCTTATTCTGTAGATGACATCCAGCAGCTTTTTCCAGATACTGATTCACTTGATTTACTACAGGTATGAGTTAAACTTTGTATAAGTTGTGTAATATGTAGCAGTTGTAGTGATAATTATATCAACTTATGAATTACAAGATTTTTATGACTTCTTAATTGAAGATAAGAGAAGCCTTAATAGCTTCCCTCCAACTTATACCGGCTGATGAAGTTCAATCAAATTTTCTAATGAGGGTCTCACAAAATTACCATTAGCAATAAAAAAGAAGTTACGTTACTTTGGACTTTGTTGAATTTTTAATTGGCAAAATGTGTACAAATAAATAGCCATGGTATAAAACTAAATCCTGATACTTTCATTAAAACAGGTCCAGTTTTACATTTGAATTAAAAAATCATACCTTATGAATTAAAATTATTAAAGTTAAAGATCTCAGGCATGGAGGCAGATCTTAAATCTTACTGTGAGTAGGATTTACTGTAAGTTAATAATTTTTACCCCACTTCAAATACTATATTTAAAGCAGATGGAAAATGAAAGTTACATATGTTTTTATCACACTTGATTTGGACACACATGGCAGTATATGGATGGCATGTTCTGAATCTCTCCACCCCCCCCTCTCCTTACAGACTTTACCAACTTAATTTTATGATTCAGTTATATCCATACAAAGTTCAACATAATTGATAATTATGTCCGACCCTCGGCTACAATACAAATCTTAAATTGAGAAACATAACAAATTCTTCAAAGGCTGTACTGTTAACCTGCTCTGACATGCTGCTTCCCCCCCCCCCCCGTTTTTAGCAGCATTAGCAACTAAGGCCATATTACCTCTGCACCCTCCGTATTTGGTGGTCACGGGCTCGAACCCGGGTCTAATCAAGAAGCGTGTGCTACGCACTGCTGCTCCTGCCCACCTGACTACGGAAGCGCCTCGCTCTGACATGCAAAATGACATTATTGTATATGATGGCAATATCTTAACTTCTCAAAAAAACATTATTTTTATTACAGAAACTAGTAAAAAATTAACTTGGAAAGCATTGTGAGTTGCAGTGATACAGTGACTGACAAAAAAACTGCATTACCTTAAAAAAAGTAATAATTGTAGTGAAACGTATAAGATATTGATCATTTTGTTTCTCACAAAGCAAAGATAATACTTCTATTGCATCAGACAGTAATCGCAAGGTATTGCATCAGCCGCTTCTATAAATACATCATTGGAAGGGTGTATAGCTCATTAGTATCCTGTTTTGCAGAGGTGTAAGCATGGCTCCATATGTTCAGTTGACACCAAGAAAGAAAGGTGTAGCTGTTGCTCTGTCCCAGGAAGGGCTTTGTACATGTGCTATCGCTAATAAAATAGGCTGCCACCAGTCAACAGTATCCTGGGTGCTAAAATTAAAGCGTGAAGAGAAGACCTAGATCAGGCCATAAGAGAGTGACTATGCCTTCCCAAGATCGATATTTGAAATGGTTATGCCTTCGTAATTGCCATGCTAGTGCTCCTGATCTAAAACTGGACTTCTTTGAGATGGCCTCTGATGTTGAAACAAGTGCACGAACTATCCAAAGATGGCTTTCAGAATGTGGTCTGCATGCCTATCGGCCCAAAAAGAAGCCTTTGTTGACCCAAAATGAGGAAGAAGCGACTTGCTTGTGCTAAAATGCATCTTTCATGGACAAAAGAGCAGTGGGACACTGTCATCTTTTCTGACAAATCGAAATTCAACCTGCATGGCTCAGATGGGAAGCGATATGTCAGAAGACGAAAATCGGAGGCATACCATCCTGACTGCATAACACCGACCGTAAAGTTCCCTGCTGGTCAGATGGTCTGGGGGTGCATAACAAGCAAAGGAGTGGGGCGAATTAAGTTTATTAACAGAACGGTGAATGCAGAAACCTACACTGCTATCTTGGAAGATTGACTAAAACCTGTTATTAGGGATCACCACACAGACATCCAAAACTGCATTTTTCAACAGGACTCAGCACCTTACCACAACAAAATTGGTAAGTTTTATGCTATTTAGATTTAATGATGAGTTTGTCTTCTTGTCTCACAAGGCTAAAAATATTATTTCACCAATGTTTTCTCTTGTTTTTCTCCCTTAAGGTGCATTCATACCTTAGAAATACTGGCATTACAGTGGACTGGCCAGCAACGTCAGATTAGAACCCTATTGAAAATTGCTGGTACATAATGTCGTCTAAATTTGCTCAAAAAAAGCCAACAAGTAAGATTCAGCTGGAGGAGAGCATTGTAAGAGTGTGGTAACAAGAAATTGGGCAACCGTATATCCAGAGGTTGATTAACTCTATGCCAAATCGTTGCAAGGCTGTAATTGCAGCTCGAGGAGGAACAACAAAATATTAAGGACTTATTTTGCTGATTTACAGTACACAATACTATTACGTTAACTTGTCATTTCAGTTTGTACACGTAAATGCTATAAAACACATTTGCAAAATTCACAAGTGATGCAGTTTTTTTTTTTTGTTCACCACTGTACATCTATAGAGAACAGAATGATTTTCCATTGGAGTCAAAGCAAAATATCAAAAAATGTGTTAGTCAAAATATGCAGTTGCTAATGGGTTAAATTATTAAATTTATTACTTAACAGAACAAAATGATCCATTTCCACGACGATTTTTGACAAACCAACAAATATTGACACTTGCATCCATTCATCTGTCACTTGATTAACATGTTTACTCTTCTGACACACATAAGTATCAAACAGCACTAGAAGTGATGTGCCATTATGCATATAAGCATTCATAAGGCACCCAGTTGGTGTTCTGTAACACATAAAAAGTCAAATAAATGCTGTAAAAGTAAAGACACGTGAAATTAACAACTGCTCAACATGGATGCTCTGGGCTATAAATAAACATGGATGCTCAACATGGATGCTCTGGGCTTTTAAATAAATACGTTACATATGGAAATGCTTGGTTTTTGTTTATACACCTGGTACACAGTTTTATTTGTTCTTTGCTTGTGTTGAAGTTAGTTTATATGCATGGAATAAACTTTTCATAAAATTTTAAAGTTTGTTCTGATTTACAGTTCAGCCCAAAAGTAAGTGTTTGCCCTTAGCTATGAATTCTAGATTTTTACATTATTTATAAATTTTTGGAATGCTCAGAAACGACATTCCAAAAATTATAGAACATTGGATGCACTGTCTCAAATATAGACAGAAGTAAATATTGTTAAGAACAAAAGTTCTTTCATTTTTATTTGGTTTGGAATAATTATAAATTTATTTGTCATCCATCAAACCTATTAAACAAAACCACTCTTTTCTTCTTACAAAGGAGGATTCAGTGTTTAAAAACACTGAATCCTCCTTTGGTGGAATCCTCTATTGCAGATGGCCCACAGTCTGGGTGCCAAGTGCCCAGACTGACTAAGAAAATTATACAGGCTTGCTCCAGTGGTTTGCCATTGCCTTCTGTGCCTGTATTTTTTTTCTTTTGTTCCAGCCTATATTCACAAGCTTATTTGCATATTTTTGTGCTGAAAATAACCTGAAATAACTCTTGGTGAATCCCCCTCCCCTTTGTGAGATCAAGTAACTTTTCCCTGATTGAAGAAAACGTAGGACATTTTCAAAAATACAGATATCTCACTAATTTTTCATATTTATAATTAAATAATAGTACACTAGGGGGCTTTGCCCCCTGCTTGCTGTGCTCACTTCTTTTGATAAAATAAAATAAAATACTTACAGAAGCTTTCGACTCTGTGTGTGTCTTTCTTCCTCAGCTACATAAATACATTACTATATATAATATCAGTTTAGATACACCATAGATAACTCTTAAAGAAAAACTACGATCATAGTGTGAAAGGCATCATTTCATTTGTATCTCATATTGTGCCCATCCTGCACAGCGAGTTACCATTGCACTACCTCGAATAATAACGCTTCACTAATAAAGAAGACTATTTTCACTTATTCTCAGTGGGCACCGTCACCCAGACAGCACTGTTTCAAAGCTAGTTGATTTTTCGTCGGTGGGTGCCTTTCACACTATGATCGTAGTTTTTCTTTAAGAGTTGTATATAGTGTATCTACACCAATATTATAAAGATAACTCTTAAAATATTATGCCTTGTTGGATTTAGTTTTTTTAAATAAATACGTTACATATGGAAATCAAGAATGGTACCATGTGGCCATGTTAGATAAACATAGCACATGACCAGGCTTAAACAGAAGCGTGTTTTAGCACAGTATAACAAGCTTCTGTTACATATTACCACGTAACCCACATCTCTCTTCTTCCATTGGCTGAATCATTAGGAGGAAAATTATTTTAATGTATAGAAAAATACACATACCAGTAACTTCTTCATCTTTCTTTATATAACTAACTGCTATAAAAATCTAGTCAGAAGCATGATTTTAGTTTATGCCTTGGACTAGAGCAGTGGTGTCCAACCAATGGCCCGCAGGCCAGATACAGCCCGAGAATAATTTTTATACAGCCCGCTCAGAAAGTGAATTTAAACAGCATTTTAAATTTTGTAAATTATCAACCAAAATTTTCTCATTAAATGTTACGTTTTGTTGAGTAAATGTTATTGTGTATTACTTAATTAAGTTTTTGAATGTTTTCAATTTTAGGTGTTGTTGTTATTTTGTTTTTAGGAGCATTGGCAACTAAGGCCATATTGCTCCGGAGATATGCAGTGGTCATTCCCTGACCTTTCCGCATCCTCCGTATTTGAAGGATGTTCTGTAACACGCACTGCTGCTCCTACCTACCCACCTGGCTATGGAGGTGCCAATTTTAGGTGTATCATTATATTTATTTATTTACCTTACCATTTAAAAGCAGTGATCCTTTTCAGGTTGTAAATTTTCTAAAGTGAGTATTTAAAAGCAAAAGTAAGGTATTTTTTTAAAAAACAAAAGTAGGTCATATTTTTATAATTTTAATAACTAAAAAATAAATCACTGACATGGATTTGTTGCACATAAAAGTGTTGGGAATTTGCATTTTTTATATATAGCCTGAAAATATTCAGCGCAACCTGCAAAACAAATCTAACTTTGAATATGTGTCCTGTACGGAAAAAAGTTGGACACCACTGGACAAAAGCAATAAAGTATATGACTCAGAGCGATGAAGATGCTTTGGTTTGAGGGTGGGGGGGGGATTGCCAAAGACAGAACCCCTACAAATCAGTCTTATTGCTTGGACTATGTGCAGCATATGAATAAAGTTCACAATTTCCTCTCATTTGAAGAGGTCTAGATTTGATTCCTGTCAAAAATTGAGGAAATTTTTACAAGACCTCTTCAAGCAAGCCTGTATAGTTAGCTAATCTCAGACAGAGTTTCCTCTATGAGTTATTCCAAGTTTTTCTACAAATTACCTTGTGAACTTATTTCCAGACCAAAATACAATGCGGATACGAGCAACAGATTTAAAATAAAATAATAAATTTATTTTAATTTGTAGTTGGGCATAATGTACATGGAGAGTGGGGAAATTAAGCAGAAATTTTGCATTTTGGTTGATAAATTTAGGTGCCTGAAGGAAAGAGTTTTAA
The DNA here is from genome assembly GCF_048544385.1 of Mastigoproctus giganteus. NCBI lineage: Eukaryota > Metazoa > Arthropoda > Arachnida > Uropygi > Thelyphonidae > Mastigoproctus > Mastigoproctus giganteus. Next base: position 170,737,424 of record NC_143581.1, on the reverse strand, counting down.
CTCAAAGAAACTAAATCAGAGGACTCAGTATTCAGCTGCCTACCCTCGCATATGCCTGCACAGCAGAATCAGCTGGATCAGAAAGTGCTTGTCCCAGATAAACTAATTATTCTTGGTGACTGTGGTATCAGGGAAATGGGGAATATTTTATTCAATAAAAATAGGTGAAATGAGAACAGGATACATCTTGAAGAAAAAGTTAGGGATATTGAATAGTTATCATTTTTTAAGAGCACAAAAGGCAACATATGTTATACATCTTGGTACTAATGATATTGAGCATAGGCGTTGTGAGGCTTTATGCATGATGTTGAGAAAAATTAGGAGTATAGTTAATAAATTTTATCAGTTTGAAGTGCTAGTCAAGACATCAAAGGCAGATATTGTTGGAATATCAGAGATATGGTGTCACACAGATACGCAGTGCAGAATTAGAATTTGGGGAGTACGATGTGTACAGAAAGGATAGACGGGAAGGGAAGAGGGGTTATGCTGTTAGTTAAGAAACACATAAAATCTAAGGAAGTGCATCCCATTGATGTTGGTGGGCAATGCAATGTTGAGTTTGTTTGGTGTGACATAAGCACTGGGAAAGGAAAAATGAGGAATAATGAGCAATTGCACCAAGAAATAGAGTGGGCCAGTAAATCAGAATGTGTTAATAATGGAGGTTTTTTAACTTTCCAGATATTGACTGGAACTTCTGGGTTGGTCACTCGCACACTAGCAACTTCTGTGGATTTATTGGATGACTGTTTTCTACAGCAGCATGTTCGAGAGGCAACCAGAGGGAGTAATACTCTTCATCTGATTGTCAGCAGTGATTATTCATGCATTAAGAATTTGCAGATAAAGGAACCACTTGGTGAGAGTGATCACAATGTACTGATGTGGGAATTACTTAAAGATGTAACTACCATCAAGGCTAAAGGGAAGGGCTTTTGCTTTCGTAAAGGTGACTACAGGGGTCTTAGACAGTTTCTAAATTCTGTACAGTGGGATCAAGTGATGATGTTACCAACATTGAAGTCTAAATGGGAACCTTCAGGGACTTAATCTTGGAGGCTACTAGTCATTTCATTCTACTAGTATTTCATTCCAGCTAAGAAATACTGTTCAAGGTTCAGGCCTAAATGGATCTCAGATGAATTAATGAGGCTCGTGGCAGAGAAGAAAAATGTATGGGATGTATATAAATTATCAGGTGACACAGAAGCCTAGGGTAGATATAAGCTTGTCTGTAATCAAGTCACAAAGGAGGTTATGTAGGCAAAGGCAGATTACGAGAAATCTTTGGCAAAGGATGCAAAGAAAAACAGCAAAGAGTTCTTTACTTATGTAAACTCTAGAAGGAAAGGGATGAATCAGATTGGACCACTTAACATAGATGGGTTGACTCTTAGGCAGCCTTCGCCTGCCTAACCTCCTTTGTGATTTGATTACAGACTAACTTATATCTGCCACAGACTTCTGTGCCACCTGATAATTTATGTGCATCCCAGACATTTTTCTTCTCTGCCACGAGTCTCATTAATTCATCTGCCATCCATTTAGGCTTGAACAGTATTCCTTAGTTGGAATGAAATGACTAGTAGCCTCCAAGATTAAGTCCCTGAAGGCTTCCCATTTAGAATTCAATGTTGGTAGCATCATCACTTGATCCCACTGTACTGAATTTAGAAACTGTCTGAGACCCCTGTAGTGACCTTTACGAAAGAAAAAGCCCTTCCCTTTAGCCTTGATGGTAGTTACATCTTTAAGTAATTCCCACATTAGTACATTGTAATCACTCTCACCCAGTGATTACTTTATCTGCAAATTCTTAATGCATGAATAATCACTGCTGATAATCGGATAAAGAGTATTACTCCCTCTGGTTGCCTCTCAAACACGCTGCTGTAGAAAACAGTCATCCAGTAAATTCAAAAATGTTGCTAGTTTGCGAGTGACCAACCCAGAAGTAACAGTCAGTATCTGGAAAGTTAAAAAACTCCCAATATAACACATTCTGATTTACTGGCCCACTCTATTTCTCTGTGCAATTTCTCATTATACTCATCAGATTCATTAGGTCTATAACACACACCTACTCTCATTTTTTCTTTCCTAGTGCTTATGTCACACCAAACAGACTCACTTCCTTAGATTTTATGTGTCTCTTAACTAACAGCATAACCCCTCCTCGCTTCCTGTCCTGTCTGTCTTTTCTGTACCCATTGTACTCTTCAAATTCCAATTCTGCACTGCTTATATCTGTGTGATGCTGTCTCTGATATCCCAACAATATCTGCCTTTGATATCTTGATCAGCACTTCAAGCTCATCAAATTTATTAACTATACTCCTAGCATTGGTGTACATGCAAGTATACATGCACCTGTTTCTACTCTTAGTTACCCTAACACAGCCCATGTATTTACTTGTTCCACTATGACTCCCAGCAGTCCTGGAAATCTCCATTGCCATGTTTTCCAGGCTGCTACTCATAATAGAAGCAGTGCAAGAATCACTTTTGCCTCTGCCTGCAGCCACTGTTAACCTTTTAGTCTGTGTATCCCCCCCAAGCTAGCAGTTTTCTGACTCACCTAACACTGTCTCGATAGCATCAGCAAATATTCTTGTACCTTTTCCCTGTAGAAGCAGTCTTTCCTGTCAACAAGCACAGACCAGGCTGAAAAAATTTCTACCCCTTGAATTGCTGAATTGCAGACACTTTCACATTCAACCCTAACTTGCGACTTTTTTTCAACGTTGACCTGTACTTGTTGAGTAAATCTGCAGATCTCTTACTCTTAATATCATTAGTTCCAATGTGTACAACATTGGAACTAATGACATTAAGTCCAATGTGGATTCCATCGTTGGCATTCGAGGTGAGCGGACGCGCTTAGACAGGGCTCCTCAGTTAAGTGGTTCACTTTTGGATAGTGCTTTTAAATATTTGATTTATTTAGATATTGTTGGATTATTTTGTTATAGGTTTTCCTGTAACTGTTTGATTTTAATAATATTATAGATATAATTTTTTAAAGTTACTTTCATTGATATTTATTTAATTTTATAATGGTAGTTACGAGATCTGCCTTAAACACGTCACAGGATATCGTGACTCACACGGAAATAGCAGATGGCGATTTACGGGTGAGTCATGATTTAATCCGTTGTGGAACCTGTGGAATGTTTTCCAAGGTCGACCTGGTGACTAATCCTACCTCACCTGGGGATTCTTTTCTTTGTGATCGATGTAAGGAGTGCACCGATCTTAAACCTTGCACCATGCGGCCGTTACTAATACTAATACTAATACATCACCTTTTGTGTTTTTAAAAGATATCTGCTCTACATTTGCCCCTAGTAGACATACCCTGGTCCTCTTCCACCTATCATGCTAAGAGGATGTTTACGATGAGTGCCTTGCCAGTCACTTTGGCCCTGGAGAGATTATAAAGGACTCAAGATATCAGCATTTTCTTGGCATGGCCCATGCTTTTTAACAGGAGGGGAAGGAACTGTTATTTTAGAAATGTAATACATTTGAATAAAAGTAAGAATATTTGCTGGTGGAGGAAATATTATGTGGTTTTGAAAAGTTAGTTTGGTGGGGGCAGAGGATTCACATGCTAATAGCAATAATAATAGTGTTAGCCATATTGCGCAAAGAAGCAACAGACTTTTACTGCACTGGAAAAAAAAAACTCTTAAGTAGATAAGAAAATTCAAATCATATGTTTCCCTCCTTACATGGGCTCTTTGTTCCAACAATCAACAACTCACTAGCTAAAAGAAAACTTCCTGCAATATAATCTAAACCTCAATGCCTGTAATTTGGATTTATGCCCCCTATTTCTGGAATTCTTTATAACAGTGAGAATTTCACCTTCATTCATTTTACTAATCCCTCTCAGAACCTTATAAACCTCAATCACATCACCTCTGAGGTGTCTATTTGCCAAGCTCTGTAGCCCACATACTTGGAGTCTTTCTTGGCACAGTAATCCTTTTGACAATCTCGCCATTTGAGACGCCTGTCTTTGGACCTTTTCAAGATGCTCCATACTTGAACACAGTGTTCCAAATGTGGTCTTATAATTTCCTTATACAGTGGGATTATGACCCTTATCTCTACAGGATAACGTTCAATAAATCATCAATAGGAGATCATGGGCTTTCCTGGCTGGCTGTTCAGAAAACTTGCATATCTGCTTGTATTGTAACTTCCAGGTTCCTTTCCTCCTCCACCGTTTCCAATTCAACCCCACCAAGTGTATAATTTATTTGGAGGTTGCTGTTCCTGAAGTGTAAGACATTGCATTTAGCATCATTGAAACCTATCTGCCCCTTCTCTGACCATTTTTGAAGTCTTCGTCTTCCTGAAGGAGCGCTGCTTGGTACTGATCATTAAGCTCTCTGCTAATCTTTACATCATCTGCAAATTTTGACATCATGCCTTCTATCCCTTTGTCGATGTCATTTATGAAAATGAGAAACAACAGTGGTCCAAGAACTGATCCTTGAGGGACACCACTCCTGACATTACCCCAATCTGAAGAATATCCATTAATCGTGACCCTCTGCCTTCTGGAGTGTAGCCACCCAGCAGTCCATCTTAGAATCTTACCAGTAATCATAGCATGTTCAAGCTTATACAGTAAGCTCTCATGAGGGACAGAGTCAAATGTTTTGCTAAAATCCAAATAAACTATGTTGAAATTGTTCTCTAAGTATATAGCTCATGAGTAACTGTCAAAATAGCCTGCTAAGTTAGTTAAGCTTGATTTTACCCTTAAAGGCATGTCGTGTGTTTTTTCAGAATGCCATATCTATCTAAATGTCCCTAGATTGCATTCTTAATCATTGCCTCTAAGATTTTTCCTACCACTGAAGTCAGACTTACCAGTCTGCAGTTACCAACTTTGCTCTTAGAACTGCTTTTATGTATTGGCAATACATTGGCACTTCTTCAATCCAAAGGAACCTATCCTGAGTCCAAGGATGCCCTCATAATTAACCTCAATGGCTAAATTCACTCCCTCCTGCTGTCCCTCAAAACTGCACAGTATATGCCATCATCTCTGGGAGCCTTACTTGCCTTTATGCCCAAAAGTTTTTCTAATAAACAATCATCTGTAATTACAACATCACTAATTTCATACGGCTCAGCCTCACTTGCACAGTTTCTTCTCAGCATGGAGCATAACTTCAGACTCAGCAAAAGCTCTTTTTGTGCTCAGGCTTCTTTTGATAAGAAGCATGACCCCCTCCATCCTTTCTATCTTCCCTGTCTCTCCTAAATACATTATACATACTATAGTGAAAATCATCATCACCAATTTCTGTGTCGCACCACATTTCTTTTAGCCCTATTATATATGAGCATTATTTGTCCTAACCAAGAGTTCAAATTCAGCCATTTTAACGACAACACTCCTGACATCACTATAGACACAGTTGAGACTAAGTAAGTTTTATAGTTTACTACTCTCACACATCCCTTGTAGTTATTTAGGTTTGTATCCCAGGCTTTATCTTCCCCATCATTTGAAACATTGCTATCCTCAAAACAATATCTTATCAATATCGGCTGTTGTGGCAACAAACAAGAATTCATGGAGTGAGTGCAAGCATTACTTTGACCCCCTGACGTCTTAGGGTACCCTCAGTGATACTGACAAAAATCCTCGCACCCCATTTGTTCAAATGAATACCATCTCTACAAAATAGATACCTTCTACCTACAAATGTGGGCGACACTGATAAAATCTGCCCCCCCCAGAGCCTTGCATTTTCCCCCAGAAGATGAACTGATTCTTGCATTGCTTTTATTGGGATAAGCAGTAGCATAGATAGCTAGGGAGGCTGGTGTGTCCGTATAAGGCCTGCAGTTATACTGATTGTCTAATTATGTCTGGTTTTTCTTAGAGTTAATGTTATTTTAGTTCAATGTATTAATATTAGGATCATAGTAAATAAACTTTATAAATTTATTTACTGCATTTTCCATCATAAATTTCCTATGTGCACATCGGTAATTTATGATGGGCTTTCTTCCATATCAGTATTACTGCTTGCAAGTTGTTCAACACCTGTTATCCTTTGCCATTGGATAGATTGAGGTGCTGACTGTGTGTGTATGTCCTCCACATTCATCAGATTTGAATCTCATGAATTTTTATATTTGCAGTCCTTAGTCTAAACCCCTCGACGTGGGCACCTGTAAATGGTGAGGGGACCTCCCAGTGATGCTGCTGATCATCCAGATTAGCATCACTGAGATTTAACGCCCATACCTTGGTTCCAGGGTTACATCATTGGAATCCAACATGTGCAGCCATGCACCGTGACCCGTAGAAATTCAGAAAGGGGGATCCTGGTGGTTGAGGGGCCCAGCCTTGATACACCACTTCGGCCCCTGTTTCGACAAGACGGGTGGTCCCGGACCAGCCCGACTGGAACAGCGGGTGGTTCTTACTGCTTGGATCAACTGCGTTCCAATAAGTCTCCCTTCCTTTGGTCCTGGGATGGGATCAAGGCTTATTGGAAACATGCATATGGTGCTCCTAAGCAACCTTGGCATCCCACTCGTGTACGCAGTACCTGCTAGTTCACGAGTGGGCGTCCCCTCGTAGGGCTACGTGGTGGGTGAGGTACTTGGAGCATCAGAAATTTTTACCTTACTCCTACGAATAATTTAAATTCTATTTCTTCTGGGGCCTTATATATTCCGATTTATATTCCGATCCCACTGAGGTGTTTTAAATGCCAAAAGTATGGTCGCTCTCAAACAGCTTGTCATGGCACCCCTGCCTGTGCTCGCTGTGGTGCTAAAGACCACAACAGCAAGGAATGTTTAGCTTCTAAGCCAAGTTGTACTAACTGCCAAGGAAAACACCCTGCATATTCTCGAGCATGCCAGCAGTGGAAAGATGAAAAGGAAATTCGAAAACTAAAAACAGAGCTAAACATCGCCTGTCAGGAGGCCAGAAAATGCATCCAACCAGTAAATAGTGCCAAGCCCTCATACGCCCAGAAAGCTTCTGGGAAAAGTACCATTGGTACTTAGACTGATATGAGTATTCCACCAAGGAAGTCATTTATCCCCATTGCACGCCGCTATTTATTAAGTTCCCAAAAGCCCACCCAAAAATCAGTCAGTCGCCACTCCTCCTGTACCTCCTAGTGCTCCAGCACTTCCAAAACACAGTGCTAAAGAAACTCCGAAGAAAGGGGAACAGGCATCTACAATCCAAGAGACAATGGATGTCGAAGATAAGGAGGTACAGGACGAGTCTGTCCTGGAACTCTTTGCGAAAGAACAAGAAGAAGAAATGGATACAGGCTAACATCCAGTCTTTCCAAAGAGAGAAAAACCCAGGACTGAGAAAACAAAGCCCTCAGCCCTTTGGAAGCCACCAGATGGACCCAATAAATCTAAATAATGGTTGTCGTTATTTGGTTTTTAGGAGCATTAGCAACTAAGGCCATATTGCTCCGGGTATATGCGGTGGTCATTCCCTGATCTTTCCACATCCTCTGTATTTGGTGGCTCACGGGCTCGAACCTCGGTCTAATCAAGAAGCATGTGCTACGCACTGCTGCTCCTGCCCACCTGGCTCTAAATAATGGGTACATTTAAATTTCTATGATGGAATTGCCGTGGATTCCATAGAAATAGAGATGACATCAAGGCTCTCCTGAGTAAGCATGAACCAACTTGCATTTGCTTACAGGAGATGTATTTAAAGGCAAATAAGGACCCTTACTTACGTAACTGCTCAGTTATTCACAGAGACAGAGCTGAGGTGGACCTGCCCATGGAGGAGTCGCTATCCTTGTGGGTAACCACACCCCCTTTCAAGCTATGCTTCTCACCACTGATCTAGAGGCTGTAGCAGTTCGTCTTACACTAGGGTTCCTTTTAACTGTTTGCTCCATTTATTTGTCACCTGGGAACGACACCACCCAGGCAGACCTTGATGATCTCATTAAGCAATTGCCACCCCCTTTTCTATTATTAGGGGATTTCGATGGACATAATACTCTGTGGGGTAGTTCTGACATCAATAGAAGAGATCGGATTATCGAGCGATTGCTTGAAAACAATGATCTGGCCCCTCTAAATGTGGGATCTAACACCTTTTTCCACACTGCTACTCGTAAATTTTCTGCCATTGATCTTTCCATCTGCTCCGCTTCCCTCCTGCCTCTGAGTACATGGGAGGTTGGAGAAAACCTTTATGGTAGTGATCACTTCCCCCGTGTTATCCACCATTTCTAATGGGAGACAATGTCACCAGTCGAGGATACCATGTTGGAAGATCGATCACGCCAACCGGAATGCCTTTCATCATCTGGTAACATTCAATATCACTACAGTTGGCCAGGAGCCAATTAATGAGTCAGTAAAGCACATCACAGAAAGTATGGTCCAGGCAGCGGCAGTTGCAATTCCGAGGACATCGTCCCGCTTTCTACGCTTTCCAAAACCATGGTGGAATGGAGAATGCACAGCAGGTAGAAAGGCTCAAAACAAAGCATGGGCAATATTTCATCATTACCCCACCACAGATAATTTAATAGCCTTCAAACGTGCACATGCCAAGGCACGGTATATCAGACATCAGAGCCAAAAGGAATCTTGGATCAAATTTTCATCTTCCCTTACACAGGCTGCCAGTCCCAAAGCCATCTGGGACAAAGTTTGGAAAATGAAGGGCAAATACACCTCACACCCTTCATCGATCATGGAACATAACGGATGTACAATTGCAGATTTAACTGCAATTGCAAATACTCTCGAGGAGACATTCACTAAAGTGTCTTCAGAAACATCGTACCCCCCCAGAGTTCCTCGCGCTCAAACAAAGATCAGAAAAACGTCACCTGAAGCTGTCCAACAATTGTGAGGAATACAATCAGCCAGTGGGAGCTGAAAGCAGCACTCTCATCATCCAAGGCGAGTGCTGTTGAGCTAGACAACATCCATTATGAGATGATTAAACACTTTTCATCGGAATCCATGGATCGTTTGCTCAGTCTCTATAATAGAATCTATATTGAAGAGACGTTTTCGGACTCATGGCATATGACAACCGTCCTTCCCTTTCCGAAACCAGGAAAGGATCCAAAAATATCAAAAAATTACCGTCCTATTGCTCTGACGAGCTGCTTATGCAAGATCCTGGAAAGAATGGTCAATACTTGTCTTTTGTGGTATTTAGAAGCTAACTACCTCCTTTCCATGATATAATGTGGCTTCCGAAGGAACAGGTCAACACTTGACCATTTAATTCGCTTGGAAACATCTATACATGATGCTTTCCTGAAACGTGAGCATCAGGTGTCGGTTTTCTTTGATATGGAAAAAGTGTACAACACAGCTTGGAGATATAGAATTTTAAAAGACATATATAACTTTGGTCTTAGGGGACACATTGCTCTCTTTATTAAAAACTTCCTTGCAGACCGGTCTTTCCAAGTTCTTGTAGCATCCACCCTCTCCTGGCCATTCTGCCAAGAAGAGTGAGTTCCACAAGGATCAGTTTTAAGCGTTATGCTTTTTGCTATCAAAGTTAACTCTATAACTGAACAACTTCCTCCAACTGTAAACATATATAAATGTGCCCTCTTTGTAAATGACATTAGCATCTTTTTGCAGTCGTGCAATATGACAGTCATTGAAAGACAATTGCATCATGCCATTGACCACTTCAACTCTTGGGCAGTGACTAATGGTTTTAGGTTCTCACCACAGAAGACTGTCTGCATACACTTTTGTCACAAACGGAACCTTCACCCTGAACCAGAACTTAAACTCAGACATCATTCCAGTAGCACCCGAGACAAAATTCTTGGGGCTCATTTTTGACAAGAAGTTGATATTTTTACCCTATATTCGTCAACTGCGGACAAAGTGCACGAGAGGGTTGAACCTCCTATGTGCTATCTCCTCCAATAGGAGGAGAAACTGCATATTTAGGTGGCTGGACCCAGTTCACAACAAAGCTATCCGTATTGCTACTGGATCATTTAGAACATCCCCTGTCCAAAGTTTATATGTTGAAGCAACTGAACTGCCACTGTCATTCTGACGAAAGCAATTGTCTTTAAAATATACCTTTAAATTAAAATCCTTGCCAGACAACCCTACGTGGACATCAGTTTTCAAGCCACAATGAGAAAACCTATATAACACTAGTCAGACTGCCAACCGGCCTTTTGGTATCCGTGTCATGATCAGAGAGCTCGAAATCATGGTAGACAACGTTGCCCACTCACCAAGGCAACCAATTCCATCCTGGCATGCTCGCTTACCATCATGTGACTTCGCCATTAAACATTGGGGTAAGTCCATACCTCATTCTTCTGTCTACCAACAACTCTACGCCGCCCAACGGGCTGAATATTCCGACTTCTAGTAGTAGTAGTAGTAGTAGTAGTAGTGGCATGTGATGCAAGAAAGCAAGTATATAAGCTTATGCAGCATCAGCCAAAAAAAAAAAAAAAAAATCACACCATTCCCTCCAAATGCCTGTCCAGTTCCTCCTTAAATTTATTCCTGCCTGTCATTACTGATGGCTTGAAGTCAGTGTTGTCTGTTGGATCTGCTGTTTTCTTTCCAGGTAGTTCTATATCTGGAAAGATTCCCCATGAATGCAGCATATATACAGCTGAGTTGTATGCTACAGAGTTAGCTTTGGATCACATTAAAACCCATAGGTATCAAAGGTGAATGGTGTACACTGACTCTCTAAGTACACTGCAGGCTTTATTGGGTATGAGGTATAATCCTCATCCATTTGTGACCCAGATTCAGCAGATGCTACATTCCCTGTTTGAGTGTTCGTTCGACATCCGTTTCTGCTGGATCCCAAGCCACATTGGGATCAGGGGTAATGAACCGGCAGATGCCGCGGCCAGATCACCAGAACCCCACAACACTTATTGCCTGTTAGTCCCCTATACAGACTACAGGCAGCTAATACACGCTAAATTACTCTCCTAATGGCAACAATCTTGGCATGGGCAAGTCACAAACAAGCTCTATCAGATAAAGCCTGTAATCCGACATTGCCCAGGAACTGCAGAGAGGAAGTTGTTCTAGCTCGCCTCCATATAGGACACAGTCATCTTACACATGCATTTCTGCTGAGGGCAGATGACTGTCCTATGTGTGAGAATTGTGGCACCGCTTTAATCATTTATCATATTTTAATTGAGTGTCCACGTTATAGACACGAGTGTGTTTTATATTTTACAGCTTTTAGTCATCTGGCTGAGCCTTATACACTCTGTCAGATTTTATCTGACAACGACCACTTGCCTTCTGTTTTTAGTTATTTAAAATCAGTTAACCTTTATACTTGTATTTAAAATTTACCATTTTATTGCTATATTTTTATTGTTATATTTTATAGATTTTTTATGCCTTTATTGTAATATATATAGTGTGACATAATGACCTAATTTTTTAGGTCACTAAAATTTTAATTCTGTACTTTTACGACCTGGTTTCGGCACACTCAGTAGCTAATGTGCCAATAAAACCCAAACCAAACCAAACTCGGCTCTAGTCTATAAAATTCCAGTTAGCAACAACAGAAGTGTTTGCAAGTGCATTGTGGCTGACTGCTGTCTGTCACACAACCCATACTGTGTTCAGTAGTCAGTGTGAAGATCTGTTCATGCCTGTATCACTGTTCAGAGAAGCCATTTTTAACATCTGCTGCGAGGTAGAATCCACTGATGTACCTTTACAGCAGTGGTTTTTTGGGATAAGTAACAAGGCTGTACTCATCAAGGAAGCATTTTCAAAAACTTTTTATTATTTTTGTGAGTATAATTTACTCCACAGATTGGGACAGAAATTTCAGAATCACCCTGTGTAGCTGTTTATATTTGATTTTTTCTATTAGCTAATTGTATTTGATTCTGATTTATGTTAACAGGAGAGACTGCTTCTACAGGGATGGGATACACTTAAATAGAAAGGGTGCAAGAATATTTGCTGATGCTATCGAGGCAGTGTTAGGTGGGTCGGCAAACTGCTAGCTTGGGAGAATACAAGGACTAATAGATTAACGGTAGCCACTGACAGAAGTGAAAGTGATTCTTGCACTGCTTCTATTGGTTTGCGCATGCTCAATGCCAATGGGATTCTTCATCTTGCTCAGAATAATCACCTCAGAGGGCATAAATTCAAATTGAGGAAGGACGGATGTCGGATAGATGTGCGGAAATTTGCCTTTGGCCAGCGGGTGGTTGGTTGGTGGAACCGACTTCCATCACTTGTTGTTGAAGTTGATAGCCTAAGCAAATTTAAAGCTCAACTGGACAGGTATTTCGAACGAACGGAGGGGTGAAATGGGAGTGGTGTGTGTTTTTTTTTTTTTTTTTTTGGCTGATGCTGAATAAGCTTGCTTTCTTGCATCATATGCCTCTACTAATGCTAAAGCTAATGCAGCCTGGAAAACAAGATGCAGGATACTTCAGAGACTGCTGGGAGTCATTATGGTACAAGTAAACACATGGGTTGTGTTAGGGTAGCTAAGAGTAGGAAAAGGTGCATGTATACTTGCGTGTACACCAATGCTAAGAGTTTGGTAAATAAATTTGATGAATTTGAGGTATTGCTCAAAGCATCAAAGGTGGATATTGTTGGGATATCAGAGACGTGGTGTCACACAGATATAAGGAATGCAGAACTGGAATTTGGGGGGTACAATGTGTACAGACATGATAGGAAGGGAGGGGGGGGTTATGCTATTAGTTAAGAAACACATAAAATCCAAGGAAGTTAAGCCAGTTGACATCGCTGGACAGTGCAGCATCGAGGCAGTTTGGTGTGACATAAGCATTGGGAGATCAAAATTGAGAGTAGGAGTGTGCTATAGGCCTAATGACTCTGATGAGTATAAGAAACTGTACAGGGAAATAGAGTGGGCCAGTAAATCAGAGAGTCTTATAATGGAGGATTTTAATTTCCCATATATTGACTGGAATTTGTGGGTTGGGCACTCACACACTAGCAAGGCTTTTGTGGGTTTATTAGATGATTGTTTTCTACATCAGCATATTCGGGAGGCAACTAGAGGGAGTAATACTCCTGATCTGATTATCAGTAGTAATTCTTCATGCATTAAGAATCTGCAGATAAAGGAACCACTAGGTGGCAGTGATCACAGTGTGCTGAAGTGGAATTTACTCAAAGAGGTAACTACCATCAGGGGTAAAGGGAAGGTTTTTGCTTTCGTAAAGGCGACTATGATGCTCTGAGACAGTATTTAAATTCTGTACAGTGGGGACCAACTGATGATGTTACCAACAGCAAATTCAAAATGGGAAGCATTCAAAGAATTTATCTTGGAAGCTACTAGGCTTTACATACCAACTAAGAAATATTGTTCAAGGTTTAGACCAAAATGGATGTCAGATGAACTAATGAGACATATGACAGAGAATAGAAATGCATGGGATACATATAAATTAATGGGTGACATGGAAGCCTATGATAGATATAAGCTGGTCTGTAACCAAGCACAAAGGAGATTAGGCAGGCAAAGGCAGATTTTGAGAAATCCTTGGCAAAGGATGCAAAGAAAAACAGAAAAGAGTTCTTTACCTATGTAAACTCTACAAGGAAAGGGATGAATCAGATTGGTCCACTGGATATTTATGGTTCAACTGTTAATGATCCTGCTCAGGGTCATGAACAAACTAAATGAGTATATTGCATTTACATTCACACATGAAGAGTTATTCAGGAAGGGGAATGCCAGAGGTGAAGTAAACTGGCAGTGAGCTAGATGATTTTGTAATAACTGAGAGGAAAGTGGAGGTGAAATTTTTGAGGATAAACATAGAAAAGGCACCCGGAGTGGATGGGATCTATCCAGTTATATTAAAGGAGGCAGCAAAGGAAGTAAGCCAACCCTTAGCCATAATTATGAGAGCTTCTTTGGACTCAGGGGAGGTATCCATAGACTGGAGATGTGCAAATGTGACCCCAATTCACAAAGGAGGATCAAAGGCTGACACAAGTAATTATAGACCTGTGAGTTTAACTTCTGTTCCAGGAAAATTAATGGAGGCACTGGTTAAAGAAGGACTGCAGGATCATCTTGACAAGACTTCAGTTATAGCTTGGACACAGCATGGTTTTGTTAAGGGAAAGTTTTGCCTGACCAATTTGATTGGATACTATGATGTAGTCACAAAAGAACTGGATGCAGGGAATAACTTTGATATTATATATTTGGATCTTGGAAAGGCTTTTGATACTGTTGCACATGGAAGACTGCGCCACAAATTGGATCAGTGTGGCTTTGGAGGCAAATTGCTGCTATGGATAAAGGGATGGTTGAGGGGGAGAAGCAGAGAGTGGTAATCAATGGACACTGCTCATCGTGGACTAATGTTATTAGTGGAGTCCCTCATGGTTCAGTATTTGGTCCATTGTTGTTTTCTGTATTTATAAATGATATCGATGATGGTATATCAAGCTTAATGTCCAAGTTTGCAAACGATACAAAGGTTGGCAGGGTTGTTAAGGACACTACTGACAGTATGCTGCTGCAACAGGATCTGGAAAGGTTGAGCAGATGGGCTGAGAGGTGGAAAATGAAATTAAACATTGACAAATGTAAAGTACTACATAAGGGAAACAGTAAACCCAGAGTAACGTATCAACTCTGTGGTACTACATTGACAGTGGTGGAGAATGAAAAGGACCTGGGGGTAATTGTGCAGGCAGATATGAAGTTTTCTGACAGTGCAGACGGGCTGCAAGAGTAGCTCATGGTGTCTTGTCAATGATATACAGGAATTTTTCTAGCAGGGATAAGGAGGTGATTATTCCCTTGTATAAGGCAATGATCAGGCCACACCTTGAGTACTGTATACAGGTCTGGAGGCCTCATTTCAAGAAGGATGTAGAGCTGCCGGAACGAGTACAGAGAAGGGCAACAAGATTAGGGAATGGAACAAAGGGTTGCTCTTGCGAAGAAAGGTTTAAGTTTTGCAAATTACAGTGTCTGGAGACTAGGCACCAGCGAGGTGATCTGATAGAAGTGTATAAAGCCCTGAATGGTTTGAGCATGCTCAGTGCTGATGGGATTCTTCCTCTTGCTCAGAATAATCACCTGAGATTATTCTGAGCATTATTCTGAGATTCACCTGATAAATTCACATTGAGGAAAGATAGATGTAGGATAGGTGTGCGGAAATTTGCCTTTAGCCAGCGGGTAGTTGGTTGGTGGAACAGACTTCCATCCCTTGTTGTGGAAGTTGATAGCCTAAATAAATTTAAGGCTCAGCTGGACAGGTATTTCAAACGAACGGAGGGGTGAAATCGGAGTGGGTTTTTTTTTTTTTTTTTTTGCCTGATGCTGCATAAGCTTGCTTTCTGGCATCATATGTCTCTACTAATGCTAATGTTTATAATTTTTGGCATGCTGAATAATGCAAACTATGGATAAGGTCATGTAAAATCATATGATCCTCTTGTGGCAGTTCATTTTACTTGTCAATTATTATCAGTCTCCGATAAGAGTATTAGAGACAAGTAAGATCTTTGTATTGAGTGTCATGTTGCCAGTCAATCTGTGCACTTTGAAATAATGGAAAGAGGTCAGAAGGGACAAGTCATACTTATCCCTTCTGACCTCTACACACTGCTTACCAAATCGTATTGTCTCAACAGCAAAGTTTGTAAAGGGACATTATGATGTAGCCTGCTTCTGGTGATTTGGACAAAGTCTTGTGGTGTCTTTAACCCATTCATTGACATTGTGTCCGCAGTGTAGTAATTCCAAAGAAATGGATCTTTGATTTGCCAGCATGATAACACTGTGCCACAACCGCCTGGCTCATAGTCATCTGATTCAGAAAAGAATAGCATTGTTACAAAATTAGCACAAAGGCATGACAAAGGCATTCAATCAAGTCATGCCTTTGTGCTGACCTTATTGAATTCAGATTAGCCATGCTGTGATTCAAGGAGATCAGAGCATGGCTAACACCTCCCCTTTTTTATTTGTGTGCAGTTGACAAAATGCTTTGAAAGAGTTATGAAGCAAAATATCCCTTTCTGAAATGGATTGTGATTTTTATTAAATCTAATAATGACAGAGAAACTACTTTGCAATCCTTATTTATTGTATCATTGTACATCAGTTGCCACTGTGTTTGCCTAGTTTCATTTCCTCATGTTTCTAATACATAATATAACTTAAATAGCATAAAGTTATTAGCTTTTATTTTTTCATTAGCTTTTCAATATTGTGGTTTTTTTTATACTCTGATTCCACTTATTGGGATATTTAGGATAATTTTTGTTATATTTAGTAGATTGTACGAGGGCTGTTCAATAAATAATGATCATAATTTTTCATGAACAACTGCACTGCTTGCTATTTCTAGCCGAGCTGCAGAATTTAAGACCAAATAAAACTGCATCATATAGCAACTGCACAGTTCACTTGTGCACAGTGTGACCTTGCCAGTTGGTCAAGTTTGTCTGTTCGGTTTCACCTACATAAAAATGGATGACACATCAGGAACGGCAGCACGTGGCTGTATGCTGCTCTAAAATTTTGTTTCCATCTCAAGAAAACACCAGCTAAAGCATATGAAATGTTAAAAGAGACTTATGGCAAATATACACTTCCATACAGTATAGCTCGCAGGTGATTCAGAATGGTTAAAGATGATTGTGATTCAATCAAAAATCAGTGGGCCTGAAGCTCCAATCACTGCTGTCACCACTGAGACCATAAACACTGCTTGTATAATCATGAGAGAAGATTTTCATATAACAGTAAGGCAGAGATGTTGAGAATATCAGTAATAAGAACACGTGGTATTCTCCATGACCATTTGCATATGACACATGTTTGTGCATGCTTTGTTTCAAGACTACTCACACCTGAGCAACAGCAAATTAGCATGGAGGTTTTCAAAAACTGTAACAGATGGTGAGGTTCTGCACAAGGTGATACGGTAGATGAGATATGGCCTCAGCCTTTCAACCCAGAGAGTAAGCAGCAAAGCTCTGTTTGGAAGTCTGTATGTCATTGGAAACACTGAAAAAAGCAGGAAGTTGTGGCTTCAGCAGGAAAAGTTATGGTCATCTCTTTTTTGACATTCATGGAGTGCTTTACCAGCAATGTTGTGCCATAACGTGACTGTTATGGGACCTTACTACAGAACTGTACTGCACACTTTGCAGGATCACATTTGTTGCAAATGACCACAACTGCATGCAGGTGAGTGGATGAGGACAGTGAGACCTCACATTGCTCATGCTGTCATTGAGTACTTAGCCAGCAGTAATGTCAAATATGTTCCTCATCCACCCTATAGCCCTGACCTTTCACCCTGTGATTTTTTTTTTTTTATAAATATTTCCAATGTTTTTTTTTTTTTTTTGGTAGTTGTTGGCGCATCGGCTTCTGTGGCCATAATGCACCTCCCAAGGTTTTTTTGCAGTACTTTGATCCAAGCCCGAGGCGGGATTCGAACCTGCGACCTTTGGGTTGCTAGGCAGGTACTTTACCCACCCAGCTAGCCCGGTCGGCATATTTCCAATGTAAAAGAAGGTGCTGCAAGGAATATGTTTCCAGTCATTAGAATTTGCAAGGAGATTGGAGACAATTCTTAAATGCACATAAAAAAATTGCTTCCACCCCAGTTCTGAAGGATGGAAGAAAGGTTGAGGTAAATGCATTTCATCAAATCTACTTTGAAAAGGACCATCAAAATATGAATGATTTATGAAGGTTTGTTGTGGAAAAAAAATTATGATCACTCTTTATTGAATTGCTCTTATATAATACTGAATGCAGCTGTACGTTTGATATCAGCCATTAGCTGGTAAGCAACTATTATATTGTTACACTTTTTTTTTTCCTAATAGGTTTTAGAATCTCTACAATTATGCACACAGTGTGATAATGATGGAGATATAGAATATGAGTTCCCCAGCTTTAATGCTATCGTAGCTCCAGATACAGTATGGGAAAAAAATGATTTGAGATATGCTAATGGAGTTTATGGGGGAATCAGAATATATTGTTTGCCATCTGAAAAACATTTGCTGCGCTGTGTGGTCCCCAAGCTACAGGTAAATGCAGAGTTTTTTCATATTGGTTAAAATATTAATTCTAGTATGTACAAAGTTTTTTATAGGGTAACAAAAAATAATGCCATTTTTTACTTAACCAATCTTTTGATGTTGTTTAGTGCATATTTAAAATGGCTAAAAAAGTAACCAAAAGCACTATGAAATGAATTGGGTATTATTCTTTAAAGTTTGTAATTATTTTTTCCCCCTGTAAGACAATAAGCTTTCGAGGCAGTAGGCTTCTTTTTCAGCTTTGTAAGATCAACGCTAATGAACCAAATATATATTACAAAAGAAAATCCCAAACATGCATGAACAATCAATGCCTGTGCATCAAGTGCAGCAGGAGAAAAGGAAAAGGGAAAAATGGGGGGGAAGAGAGGAGGAGTAAGAGAAATATAAGATGTTAACCATCAGACTCTGTGTTGCTGTTGTAATGCCTAGCAACTCTATTGTTAACTTGCCACCTCCCATCATGGTGTAAAAAAAGTTGCCTCCATAATAGGGTCAATGCGTGTCCCAGAATTATGATTAATGGTGGAACCCACCACTGCTATATGGAATGCCTCTAACCATGGCAGATGACATATATCACAAGCATAATCCAGAATTTCAACATTGGACCAGAAGCAATATTTCATTATCATATTCTCATATGCGGTAAGTAGTAAAACACTGATTATCTCGTTGTACGATCTGTTGTGAAAGAATTAGTCAGCTAAGCTGTCCAGTTATATTAGGGAGCATGAAAGAGGTTTCTTTCATGCTCCCTAATATAACTAGTCTGATAACCGGCTGCTTAAAGGCTACTCTAATTGAGAAGCTATACACCCTTGCTGATATTGCCCCACTGGATGTGAGAAGGGCAAGCACCGAACTACAAAAAGTGATGGAGATCCATTACACCCAATGTTTGAACAACCTTCTATTCAAAAACTGAAATCAAGAAGAGAATTTCTCATGATGACAAATAAACTGCTTACTACACCATCCTTGGCCCACGTTGTCAAATGGAGAGCCAGACAAACTCAAGATTGGATGACCCCACAAGATAAATTACCCTCTCCCTAGACATCAGTACAAATGGAAAGTTTGGTGGTCACTCAACTACCGTAGAACTGGCATGGATAGGTCCACGGACAGCCTGAAGAAATGGGGTATTTAACTCTGTGTGAATGTGGAGCTGAACAAACAACAAACCATCTTATCAGCTCCCCCTTGCACCTACAATTTCTTTACACAATTTCTGCCCAGAAATTGTGTAAAGAACTATATCAAGACATTTTATTTTGTATGTTGCTATATATGTTTATGATATTTAACGATTTTGTTTATTGGCCTCTTTTTTTTTTTTCTTTCCCCTCAGCTTTATTTATGTTACCTAATATTTCTGTATTTGCTTTCTTGTTTGTTTCCGACACGAAAAAAATAAATAAAGTAGTAAAACAATGATCATATTTTTATTCCATAATTTTTGAATTTTGTCAGGATAACAGTGGCCACCAAAAATATTTTCACTGTTTATCCTAATTCAACAAATGGCAATATTGGTTCTCAAAATTCCAATCAGACAATTTCAACTTTTTGAGATGGCCAGTGAAGCTGGATAACAACTTGTGGCACTCAGATGCTGAGGCAGATCCTCATTTAACAGTTACCAAGACAACTTAACTCATCATGGTGTACTGTACAAGAGCATCTTCAATATATTGGGAATGTGAGCAGACAAAGAATTTGGATCTCACACAGGCTGTCAGCTGAAAATATTCTCATTGTTCAACAATATGCATCATTTTGCTAAGTTAACAAGAAGAGGAACAATTTCTTAACCAAGTTGTTACTAGAGAAGAGAATGGGTTCTTTATGTTAATAGAAAGTCCACAAACCAGTAACTCTTTCCAGGTCCAATGCCAGTTCCTGTCGCAAAATCAAGTCTATACCCCAAAAATTGTCTTGCTCTGCATTTAATGGAATACCACAGGCATTGTTCCCTGTGATGTTCCTTACTTTACTTTACTTATTGAAAACTAGTCAGACTGTCACAGTTGATATTTACTGTCAGCAGTTGAAATGTCTAAACAGGGCTTTGACTGAAAAAATATCCAGTGTGTTAATCATTAAGAATTGTGTCATCCAACAGTATGATAATACTAAACTTTCTTCAGCAAAAGTCTGCAGAAAACCAGAAATTTAGACTGAAGTTTTACCCCACCCACTCTGTTTGCCCAATATTGAACTCTCAGACTATAATTTGTTCATTTTTTGGAGCACTTTTTAATTAGTAAAACTCTAAAATATTTACATCTACTATCAGAGTATAATGTTCTATTTATACTCTGGCCTGACCATAATTGAGAGGGATTTACAGCTAATCATTTTAACATGAATACAATCATTAATCACATTTAGTAGTCACAAAAACTTGAATCATGGTCAGCTCAAATGTGTATGTGACCATACTCCCACATTTGACCACTCAGATATGTCACCTTTGATTTGAAGATAACTGTGCTTGACAGCAATGGAGAATTTGTCTCTTACTGAAAAACACACACACACACACACACACACACACACACACACACACACACACACACACACACACACACACACACACACACACACACACACACACACACCAATCTCTGGTATCCTAATGTGTTATCACCACTCATATGTACAATCAATCAGTATTAATCTTCTCTTGTTGTTTTTGATATTTTCTTTCAGAATATAAAGATCACTCAGAAAGTGACATGTTCAGTTTACAGGAAAATTATGCCTATACAGTTACTTTTGCACAAAATTCATATAGTGGAGTACATACAGTTGCAGATTTATTTCAGGCATTTCAATCTGAAAGCTGGCTGAACAGAAATCCTTTGCCTTATTTTCAAGCTAAAGAGACAAACATGACTAAATTTTACAGCAGCAGAAACAAAAGTTGTAATTCTTTTCTGACTTTCTCACACCGTGTGGGCCACACTAATTCTATCAGTTTCCTTAAAATTGCACTGCAAAAATCAATCTCTGTTAACATTGATCCTGACAACACACAAAGAAACAGCTCTGTATAATAAGGTAAACAGAGCCATTTTTCTCTCTATACTTTATTATCGAGAGATCTCAAGTAGCAGGTGATAGTGATAAGTGATTTTGTCTGTGAGATATGGCACCTCCGTAGCCAGGTGGGAAGGAGCAGCAGTGTGTTGCACACGCTTCTTGATTAGACTGGGGTTCGAACCTATCACCACCAAACACGGAGGATGTGGAAAGGTCAGGGAATGACCACCGCATATCCCGGAGCAATATGGCCTTAGTTGCTAATGCTCCTAAAAACCAAATAACAACAACAACTGTGAGATATAAAGAATGCTCTTTCCAAGCAATTCTATTTCTTTTCTAGTGCTATTTTCTCTATTGTTTCAAATGGTTCTGTGCTTACAAGTTTTAATATAAGAACTCAGAATGGAAATCCACCTTTCATTTCTTCGGGTAAATATCTGTTAATTTTGCTAATCAACTCTACTGTCTTTAACAACCACTTGGTCATGGGGGTCTCCACATGGAGAAGGAAATCACTCTCCCAGGGCTAAAAGGAGCAATGATGGATAACAGCAGACACGCTGCTTATGGATTTTTTGATTCAAATCTGTTAAACAGAGATGAAATAAATTCATTCATTGCAAAGAGACAGAAAAACAAACTGAAAGCCCTGCTCCTTTTTTTTTTCTCATACTGCACTCCTTGAAAGATCATCTACTGAATAAGCTATCCCCATATTTAATTCAGAAACGTCTTGAGACTCCAGAAATATTCTAGTAGAGATGAATGAGAATAAACAGTCAGAAAGACTGTAAAAAGTATTAGTATTGGCAATTGATGCAAGGAAGAAGCATTGGACAAAAAAAAAAAAAAAAAACTTTCCATTTCACTTGTCCATTCCTCCAGTAGTTTATCTAGTTCTTCCTTGAACTTATTTAAGCTATCCACTTCCATAACAACAGATAGAAGTTTGCTCCAGCAATCAACTACCCGCTGGTTAAAGGCAAATCTTTACACATCTATTCTGTAACCATCCGCCTTCGGTTTGAATTTATGCCGCCTCATGTACATAGTCTGAGAAAGAGGAAGAATCCCATCAGCATTGGGCTTGCTCAATCCATTCAAAGCCTTAAGCACCTCAATCAGATCACCTCACAGGTGCCTATTCTCAAGATGCTGCAGTTTGCAGAACCGAAACATTTCTTGGTAAGAACACCCTTTTGTTTCCCTCACCAATCTTGTTGGCCTTCTCTGCACTCATTTCAGCAGCTCTACATCCTTCCTAAAATGAGGCCTCAAAACCTGTATGCAGTACACAAGATGTGGCCTCACCATTGCCTTATACAATGATATTATCAACTACTTATCGTTTCTAGCAAAATTCTTGTATATTATTGACAAAATTCCATGAGCTGTCCTGGCTGCCTGTCTGCACTGCTCAGAGAACTGCATATCTGACTGCACAATTACCCCCAGGTCTTTTTCCACTAACCTAAGTGTAGTAGCGCACAGTTGGTATATTACTCTGGGATTACCGCTACCTATATGCAGTAGTTTTCATTTGTCAGTGTTAAATTTCAATTGTCATTTCTCAGCCCATCTGCCTAACTTTTATAGACCCTATTGCAGTATCATACTGTCATTAACCAGCCTGCCAACCTTTGTATTATCATCTGCAAATGGACATTAAACATATGTATTCATCAGTATCATTGATAAATATAGAAACAACAATGGGCCCAACACCAAACTCTCTGGGACTTCACTAATAACATTAGTCCATGAAGAGCAGTGTCCATTGATTACTACTCTTTGACTTCTCCCACTCAACCATCACTTTAAACATAGCAGCAACTTGCCCTTAATGCCACACTGCTCCAATTTGTACAGCAGTCTTTTATGTGCAACAGTATCAAAAGAATTCCTGAAATCCAAGTAAATGATATCAAAATTATTTTTTGCATCCAGTTTCTTTGTGACCAAAATGTAGTAACCAATCAGATTAGTCAAACAAGATTTCCCCCTAACAAACCCATGCTGTGTCTGAACTATAACTGCAGTCTTGTCTAGATGATTCTACATTACTTCTTTAACCTGTGACTCCAATATTTTCCCTGGAACAGAGTTAAAACTATCAGGTCTGTAATTACTTGTGTCATCCTTTGATCCTCCTTTTGTGAATTGGGGATACATTCACACATCTCCAGTCTGCTGGGACCTCCCCTGAATACCAGGATGGTCTCATAATTATGGCTAAGGGTTTGCTTATTTGCTTTGCTGCCTCCCTTATTATAATTGGATAGATTCCATCCACCCCAGGTATCTTTCTTATGTTTAACTTCAATTTCTCTTCCACATTCCTCTCAATTATTACAAACTCATTTAGCTCCCTGTCAGAGTTTGCTAAACCTCTAGCCTCCACTTCCTTAATGAATTCCTCATGTGTGAATGTAGAGACAAAATACTTATTCAGTTTTGTCAGCAACTTCTACAGCAGGATCATTCACAGTTAAACCATTGATATCAATTTGACCAATATGATTCATCCCCTTCCTTCTAGAGTTTACATAAGTAAAGAAGTCTTTGCTGTTTTTCTTTGCATCCTTTGCCAAAGATTTCTTGCAATCTGCTTTAGTTTGCCTAACATGCTTTGCGACTTGATTACAGACTAGCTTATATCTACTAGGCGTCATTGCTGCTTGATAATTTATATGCGTCACATACAATTTTTTTGTCTGCTACAAGTCTCATTAGTTCATCTGACATCCATTTAGGCCTAAACCTTGAACAGTATTTCTTAGTTAGTATGAAATGCCTTAGTGGCTTTTATGATTAATTCCTCAAACCCCGCCCTTTACACCTGATGGTAGTTACATCTTTAAGTAAATCCCAGATCAGTACACTGTGATCACTGCCACCTAGTGGTTCCTTTATCTGCAGATTCTTAATGCATCAATAATCACTGCTGATAATCAGAATATTACTCCTGGTTGCCTCTCCTAACATGCTGCTGTTGAAAATCATCATCCAGTAAATCCACAAACATTTTGCTATTGTGCAAGCGAAATTCATAAGTTCCAGTCAATATCTATAAAGTTAAAATCTCCCATTATGAAACATTCTGATTTACTAGCCCACTCTATTTCTCTGTACAGTTGCTTGTTGTAATCATCAGAGTCATTAGGCCTATAACACACTCCTACTCTCATTTTCCCTTTCTCATTGTTTATGTCACATCAAGCTGACTCATCATTGCAGTGTCCGCCCATGTCAACTGAATGCACTTCCTTAGATTTTGTGTTTCTTAACTAAGAGCATAACTGTACTTATCCTGTCTGTCCTTTCTGTACACTTAGCCTTAGTACTGTACTGATAGAGATATCAAGCAAGAAAGGAAGGAAATCACGGAGGAACTGCACAGAATATGGCAGGTATGCTAGGATGAAAGAACAAAGGGTGCAGTAACCAGGCACTTTTTACCAGAGGTAAAATTGACAAGCCCTAAGGCTCCACCGTGGTTTTTCCCCGGACGTGTATGCAACGTTCCTTATCACAGGGCATGGATCCTTCAAGGATAAACTGACCTCTCTGGGAATTACTGATGATCCTACATGTTACTGTGGCAAAAGTGAAATGTGGGAGCATATGTATCACTGCCCAGATTATGAGGATCACAGATGTTGCTTAATTTCAAAGATACACGACCTGCCAAATGGTCATGAGCACCTCTTTGTCACACAGGAGCATTATTACAAAGCGCTGACTGATTATGCACAAGTGGTATTCACAACTCGCCAAATAAATATGAATGGGACCCAAAAAGTCCGAGACTCTGGAAGGGACCCAACTGAAGCGTTCCTGTCTAAATAACTGCCTTAACTGGACCATCCAATTAAGGCAGTTATTTATATATATTTATAATAAATTTCAATCTGATATGGTGGAAGTGGGTGGTTTGAATACATTTAAGAAAGGATTAAATAAATATTAGTTTAACTGAAGTTATTGATATAAATAGGCTTAAATACTTTGGTCTTTAACAAAGATTGGCATTATCGGAGGTTTAGCTAATCCTTCCTTAACCGTATCCCCGTCCATTGGGGTACGTATCAGCCCCAACTGGGTTCAGCAAGTTAATTCTATAATTTTTACTCTAATTACAGAGCTGAAACTCGCTATAGTTGGAGCCAGAACTGTTTTCTTGAATTTTCCCACTTAAATTTTCAAAACCTATTGAATTTCACGCAAATGACAAAAATGTGACATCAAGTATGCATTTTATTAGGCCTTTTCAATTAATTTTTTTACCCCCGCCCTAACCAGCCTAGAGCTTATGAAACCTGACACTTGATTCATTTCTTGGTGTAAAGCGCGCGAATTTCTTTTTACGGAGAGGAGCAGTTCTGATAAACAACTCCACCTGAATACGAGCGAAGCGTGGGAAGTATATATCACGTCACCCGTACAGCTACATGAGACGGAAAGCGAGAAGTGTAAATAAACAAAACACGAACAGGAGCTACTGTTTTTGACATAAGAAGCAATAAAGCGATACAGTAGCAATAACAGTTTATGCAAGGTGAACAGATCGTATATCCTATCTTCAACGTGTATTGCTCCTACGAACAGAAGATCAAGGAAATTCATCTGTTGGAAACGGGAAAAACTGGTGTAAAACTGATAACACTGCAATGCGCATTTGATAAAAAAAAAGTTTGCTTTATTGTAATTGTTTTTAGTAAACAATATCGGAACAGCAGTTTCCTGGGTTTGATCTTCTAACCAAATTTCGAGAAAATATTTCTATTTATAGCTGCGTTATAAACTTCGAAACTGGTGCATTAAAAGAAAGAAAAAAAAATCATCCGCTATGAATTTCTTTCTTTCTTGAAATGTGTATTGTTCACATAACTGCAATATTTGTAACAATACAAAGCTAACAGATTACGACTAACGGCTGCTCAAAAAGTATCGTTAGAAGATATTTGCTTGTTACGCTTTGATGTCATCGCAAAGGGAGAAATTCTGTTTTAGCTCAGAAGCCGAATAAATTCACTATCCACGGTCATAATGCTGTTCTGAGCTGCAATAAACAGATAAACTCCGCTGACAAATAGACTTACTCCCCATCACTTTTATTATTTTACTGTGGTTTTTGGCAGATGAGTCGGTGACTGCTAAATGCAGTGCGGTTTCTTGTATTCTCTCTCTCTCTCTCTCTCTCTCTCTCTCTCTCTCTCTCTCTCTCTCTCTCTCTCTCTCTCTCTCTCTCTCCATTTCGAGATCTCTGACCATGTGGTCATCACGGAATATCAACAGAAAATTTGTTTGTCGGAATGCTGCCCATCTATCAACTCTCTTACCGACCTTCTAATGTATATTGTGTTCAAATAATCCACTTTGCGAAATTCGAAAGTGCTACATCAATTAGGAGCAAAAACGGTTTCCCCCAACACAATGAATTACTTTATAGGTATAATAATGATTTTACTGACTGGAAGAAAGTGTCCACAATAAAACAATTGTACAAGGCGAAAACATGCGGTCACTCAAAGGATAAGCAATACAGCGATGTTTGAAATTTATAATGCAGTTCACTAGCTAATATTTTCAGAGGAATTATTCTGGATTTTTTTATCACATGAGCACCAGACCAAAATCGGACTAATTAGAATTCCGCATCCTAGGATGAACTGACTAATTAGAACTCCAGCATTTGTGATGAAACGACATGCACACCGATATCGTTTGCTACAGCAATAATATAAAGAAACGAAGCAAAATATTGTAACAGAGCTATAATGCAAAATAATGTTAGAAAGTAAAAATGCAAAATAATGTTAGAAAGTAAAAATGCAAAATAATGTTAGAAAGTAAAAATGCAAAATATTGTTCTCTAAAACAATTGTAGTTTCGGCATCCTAGGATGAAGCTGACTTAGAGCTGCAATGCTGTTTTTTTTATTATTATTATTATTTATTTTCTTTATTTATTTTTTGTTTTTGTATGGGCAGCTCCTAGAACAAAAGTTCATCTCGGCCTCGTTGCTCTGTTCAGTTTTTACGCATTGTCAGGGTAAGGCCATTGTGTGTCGTGAAAAAAAAAAAATCATCCTGCTTAGGAATATCCCATGTTGGATGAAGACAGATGAAAAGGAAGGCAAGAGAGAGAGAAAAAAAAATTTTCATCCCGCACGGGAGAAAGTGACAGGAAAGAAAAACTGTTTGTGAGCTTATGTGTGTGTTCTGTATTGTGATGTTGTATTTGGGCATTCTGGCTACCTGGACGACCGCCTCCAGGTACTCGTCCCTAGCAGGAGGGCAAGATCTTCCCTACTAACTGCACGCCCTCCTCCCTGGGGAACTAGTAGTAGTAGTAGTGGCAGTGGCATGTGATGCAAGAAAGCAAGTGTATGAGCTTATGCAGCATCAGCCAAAAAAAAAAGTTTCCCAGGGAGGAAAGAAAAACTTGTATAAGATGAAGAGAGGGAAGGAGAAAAGAAAGAGGAGAAGCACTATCCCGGCCCAGGGAAGCCCCAATCCAGGATGGATTTCTAGAACAACACAAGAAAAAAAAAAATAAAAAAAAATATAATAAAATAAAATAAATAAATAATAATAAATAAAATAAATGAAAGTTAGCGCTCTGGACCTTTGACAATCTCTTGGCCTTCTCCTCACCAAAAGGGTATTTTTTATTTTTCTCTCTCTCTCTCTCCAGGGTCGGACTAGAAAGGGTGGACTCCCTCCCCTAAGGAGTTTTTTCCCCTCAAGTGAAAGAAAGGAATTGGAAATTTCATGAAAATGAACCCTGTTTTTCTTCATTCGGTGAACGGCTACTCTGTCAGCGCAAGAGAAGTGAAATTACATTTGCAGCTCAGAATGGAATTCCAACATTGAAACACATGACATTTTATGGTGAATTTTTCAGGCGTTGCGTGATAATGAAAATTCAAATTTTCTCTGAAAATTTTTTGATGGTATCAAATGCATATCAAGGAAATATTGAAGTATTCAATAACAATTACTTACAATTTCCCAATCCCTCACTACGAGTAACGGATTGTTCTCACAATCTGTTACTAGCTGCGCATTTTTTTTTTTTTTTTCCGTTTGTACACCAGGTGAGATGCATGTGAAGTTCCTTCGATATCAGTTTTCGAAGTTTATAACGCAGCTATGAATAGTAATATTTTCTTGAAATTTCATAAGAAGATCAAATATACATCCATGAAACTGCTGTTCCGATTTAGTCCTCTAGAAACAATTACAATAAAGCGAACTTTTTTTTTTTTTTTATGCGCATTGTAGTGATCAGTTTTATGACAGTTTTTTTCTTTCCGTTTCCAGTATAGCTTCCAGTAGATGAATTTCCTTGATTTTTTTTAGTAGATAATACATATTGAAGAAAGGAAATGCAATATTTTAGTTTTTCAAAACCAATTCGTTGCAATTCTTTTGTACAACAATTACGAAAAGCAGTAAAGCAAACTGTTGTGAAAGAGCCATGCAAATTAGTGTTCGCAAGTAATGATGCTCAACTGTTTGTTTTCCACGAAAGTTGTTTACAGTTTCATTTTCTCCTTGGTAATGCTAATGACGTAAGCTTGACCAGTCAATTATCTCTCTACGTGCGTTGATTCGTTTTAGCCAGAGGCGCCGAGCTGACACGCAAATTTTTGAACTAATGCTGTAACGCATTTTATTTTCAAAGCTTGGATCTTGTTTTGCCGACATCAAAATTTAATAAATTGAAATGTGATCACACATTTTTGCTGTTTTAGAGTGAATTAATAGTTTTTGCTCAGCGCTAAAGGTAGGAAATCAAAGAATATACTTCTGTTTATGTATATTGAGAGTTTCAATTTTGTAAATTGAGTAGAAATTATGGAAATTATTAGTTTTCTTCGGAGGGAGCAACTTTCGAGTTAGGGTTAAAAATTAGACAAAAACAGGGCGGACTTAGACCGGGTTAAATTTATTCAAACCACCCACCTCTACCATATCAGATTGAAATTTATTCCAAAAATCAGTTGTTGGAACAAACTAGTCCAACAATTCTATCCAGATGTGCAAAAATCTTCTATCTAGCAACCATCTTTCCTCAGTATAAATTTATTCAATCCATTTAAAGCCTTAAAATCTCAATCAGGTCTCCTTGCATGTGCCTAGTTTACAGACCGTGCAGGTTGCAGAACTGCAGTAGTTCTTGGTAAGAGTACCCTTTTGTGCCCTTGACTAATGTTTACCCTTCTGTGCACTTGTTGCAACAGATCTACATGCTTCCAGTCCTGCAGTACTTGGGTGCATCTTAAACATTACCTTATATAATGAAAGCTGCTTAATTTCTCTACATCTTGTTGCAATAGCATATCCTGCCAACCTTTTTCATTGGAGAATTATGATATTAAACTTGATATGCCTTCATGAATATTGTTAATATATATTAAAAAAAAAAGAAAGGGGACCTAGCATTGAACCCTGACAAACTCCACTAATAGCTTTAGTCCATGGAGAACAGTGCCCAATAATGACTGCTCTGTCTTCTGCCGCTCAACATATCCTTATCCACAGAGGTTACTTGCCCCTAATGCTACTCTGCTCCAATTTATATAGTTTTTCATGGGGAACAGTATCAAAAGCTTTACCAAAATCTTAGTGTATGATGTCAAATTATTTTCTGCACTCAGTTACTTGGTGGCTGTGTCATGGCAACTAATCAGATTGGTTAGGCAAGATCACTCCTTAATCAAATCAGTAGCACAACTCACCAAATTTCCAGTGGAGAATCTGTTTTTTTTTAAACTATTTGATTCTTCTCAATCTATAGGCCTATATAATCTCAATTTATAGGCTAATGACTCTGATGAGTATAATAAGGAACTGTACAGGGAAATAGAGTGGGCCAGTAAATCAGAGAGTCTTATAATGGGAGATTTTAATTTCCCAGATATTGACTGGAATTTGGGGGCTGGTTACTCACACACTAGCAGGGCTTTTGTGGATTTATTGGATGATTGTTTTCTACATCAGCATGTTCGGGAGGCAACTAGAGGGAGTAATACTCTTGATTTGATTATCAGCAGTGATTCTTCATGCATTAAGAATCTGCAGATAAATGAACCACTAGGTGGCAGTGATCACAGTGTGCTGAAGTGGGATTTACTCAAAGAGGTAACTACCATTAGGGGTAAAGGGAAGGGTTATTGCTTCCGTAAAGGCAACTATGATGGACTGAGACAGTATTTAAATTCTATACAGTGGGACCAACTGATGATGTTACCAACAGCAAATTCAAAATGGGAAGCATTCAAAGAACTTATCTTGGAAGCTACTAGGCTTTACATACCAACTAAGAAATATTGTTCAAGGTTTAGGCCAAAATGGATGTCAGATGAACTAATGAGGCATATGGCAGAGAAGAAAAATGCATGGGATACTTACAAATTAACACATGACACAGAAGCCTATGATAGATACAAGTTGATATGCAACCAAGTTACAAAGGAGGTTAGGCAGGCGAAGGCAGATTACGAGAAATCCTTGGCAAGGGATGCAAAGAAAAACAGCAAAGAGTTCTTTACTTATGTAAACTCTAGAAGGAAGGGGATGAATCAGATTGGTCCACTTGATATTGATGGGCCAACTGTTGATGATCCTGCTCAGGTAGCTAACAAACTAAATGAATATTTTGCATCGACATTCACACATGAGGAGTTATTCAGCAAGGGGAATGCCAGAGGTGTATTCAACTCTAGCAGTAAGCTACAGAATCTTGAAATAACTGGGAGTAAAGTGGAGGAGAAACTGTTGAAGATAAACACAAGAAAGGCACCCGGGGTGGATGGGATCTATCTAGTTATATTAAAGGAGGCAGCAAAGGAAGTAAGCAAACAATTAGCCATAATTATGAGAGCTTCCTTGGACTCAGGGGAGGTACCCATAGACTGGAAATGTGCAAATGTGACCCCAATTCACAAAGGAGGATCAAAAGCTGACACAAGTAATTATAGACCTGTGAGCTTAACTTCTGTTCCAGGAAAATTAATGGAGGCACTGGTTAAAGAAGCACTGCAGGATCATTTAGACAAGACTTCAGTTATAGCTCAGACACAGCATGGTTTTGTTAAGGGGAAGTCTTGCCTGACCAACTTGATTGGATACTATGATGCAGTCACAAAAGAACTGGATGCAGGGAATAACTTTGATATTATATACTTGGATCTTAGAAAGGCTTTTGATACTGTTGCACATGGAAGACTGCTACACAAATTGGAGCAGTGTGACATTGGAGGCAAATTGCTGCTATGGATAAAGGGGTGGTTGAGGGGGAGAAGACAGAGAGTGGTAATCAATGGACACTGCTCATCGTGGACTAATGTTATTAGTGGAGTCCCTCAGGGCTCAGTGTTGGGTCCATTATTGTTTTCTGTATTTATAAATGATATTGATGATGGTATATCAAGCTTAATGTCCAAGTTTGCAGATGATACAAAGGTTGGCAGGGTTGTCAAGGACACTACTGACACTATGCTGCTGCAACAGGATCTGGAAAGGTTGAGCAGATGGGCTGAGAGGTGGCAAATGAAGTTTAACATTGACAAATGTAAAGTACTACACATGGGAAACAGCAACCCCAGAGCAACGTATCAACTCTGTGGTACTACACTGACAGTGGTAGAGAATGAAAGGGACTTGGGGGTGGTTGTGCAGGCAGATATGAAGTTCTCTGAGCAGTGCAGACGAGAAGCAGTGTTGCAAGAGTAGCTCATGGAGTATTGTCAATGATATACAGGAATTTTTCCAGCAGGGATAAGGAGGTGATTATTCCATTGTATAAGGCAATGGTCAGGCCACACCTAGAGTACTGTATACAGGTCTGGAGGCCTCATTTCAAGAAGGATGTAGAGCTGCTGGAACGAGTGCAGAGAAGGGCAACAAGATTAGTGAATGGAACAAAGGGGTGCTCTTACGAAGAAAGGCTTAAGTTTTGCAAATTACAGTGTCTGGAGACTAGGCACCAGCGAGGTGATCTGATAGAGGTGTATAAAGCCTTGAATGGTTTAAGCATGCTCAATGCTGATGGGATTCTTCCTCTAGCTCAGAAAAATCACCTGAGAGGGCATAAATTCAAATTGAGGAAAGACAGATGTAGGATAGACGTGAGGAAATTTGCCTTTAGCCAGCGGGTGGTTGGTTGGTGGAAGACTTCCATCCCTTGTGGTGGAGGTTGATAGCCTAAATAAGTTTAGGGCTCAGCTGGACAGGTATTTGGAACGAACAGAGGGGTGAAGTGGAAGTGGGTTTTTTTTTTTTTTTTTTTTTGGCTGATGCTGCATAAGCTTGCTTTCTTGCATCAAATGCCTCTACTAATGCTAATGCTAATGGCAAATATCTGGGCCCAACAAAAATGGTTCAAACTCCAGAGTTGATTGAAAAGGTGTGGGAAATCATTACTACTAATGACCAATGTTCAACTCTCTGAATGCTTTCAGAAGGTCTGTGCATTAATAAAGAAACCATTCAACAAATAATAACCCAGGATTTGGAGAAAACAAAGATCTGCACATGTTCTGTTCCATATTCATTAACAGACAGTCAATAACAGGCACAAGTTGAATGAAAACAAACCCATTTGTTGAATGAAACAAGTTGAATGAAAACAAACCACTGAAAACAAACCCATCTTCCTGATCATCTTGCTAGGAATGTAGTTATAAGGCAATCACAGCACAAATTTGTTAATTAAAGATCTTGTCTAACCAGTCTGATTAGCTACTATGACATAGTCACAAAGTAACTGGATGTAAAAAAATAATTCTGACATCATATACTTAGTTTTCAGTAAAGCTTTTGATACTGTGCCATGTGAAACACTGCTGTACAAATTGGAGCATTAAGTGCTGGATAAAGGGATAGTTGAATAGCAGGAGATGAAAGTAGTAAAGTGCACACTGTTGCAACTACCATAAACATTACTACACCAGCAGATGTTTTTAAAATTTCCCATTTACAACAAATTTGCTTTCAGACCTTCTCAGAACACAAATTTACATTAAATTAGAAATCAACCAGTATTTGGAATTTCAGCCAATGGCATTAATTTTCATCCCTTCCAAAATTTAGTATAAGTGAAAGTGAAAATATTTCAGATAGCGAACATCATGAAAACAATTTTCATGATCCAAGCTTTTGGCCTAAAATATTAATGGATAAAATTAGAATTAAAATAGGGCCAACTGAAATTGAAAATTTTAATTTTCCTTTGGATAATAATAACAGATCATTTTCTACAGTATATTTTCACAAAACATTAAGTAATAGAGAAAAAATTCATAGTTGTTCAGTATATTCAAAGTCAAAAAATTCTGTGTATTGTTTTCATTGTAAAATTTTTAATAATAATATTAATGCTAAGATTATTATTATATTTAATACCACTCATATTCCATATATAATTAATAATATAGGTTATTACGCTATTCACCTAAACTACTATACATTAAGGTGATGTTTCAGGTATCTTACCGATACCCATCGTCAAGACTATTCTGTTGGGGGAACAGAAAACAGAAAGGGTTACAAATTTGAATATATAACAATATTACAATCACCAATATTACAATTACAATTATACGATTCTAAGGTATTAAGTTTAAATTACTGTTACAATAGAAACCAGATATTAAATTAGATAAATCTAGTTAAATACAAAAAGATTAAATGCTCTTCAATTAATTCTCTTCAGTTATAATTAATGTAATTGTAACATTAATTGTAATTGTAATATTGGTGATTGTAATACTGGTTAACTATTTTGACAGGGTCACTCAAGAGCTGGATTTAGGGAATAATTTCGACATTGTTTATTTGGATTTCAGCAAAGCATTTGACTCAGTCCTATATGAGTGGTTACTTTATAAGCTGAAACAGGGTTGGAATTACAGGGAAAATCTTTAGATGGATAGCTGGATGGCTTCAGAGCAGGAGGCAGCGGGTTGTGATAAACGATTATTCCTCAGATTGGGTTGATGAAAGATCAGTATTAGGACCACTGTTGTTTTTGATTTTCATAAATGACATAGATGAAGGGATAGAGGGCGTGATGTCTAAATTTGCAGATGATGTGAAGATTAGTAGAGTAGTTAATGACCACCGCCAAGCAGAGCTTCTTCAGTGTGACCTAGATAGACTTCAGGGATGGTAAAAAAAAATGGTAGCTATGCTTTAAGCCAGCCAAGTGTATGGTATTACAGCTGAGGACAGTAACCCCAAAATAACTTATGCGCTTGGTGGAACTGAACTAAAGCCAGCAGTGGAGGAAAGGGACTTGGGTGTTACGATGCAGTCAGATATGAAGTTCTCCGAGCATTGTAGACAGGTTGCAAGGAAGGCACAGGGTGTCCTATCGATAATTTATCGAACAGTTGCTAATAGAGATAAGGACATCATAATCCCATTATATAAGGCTATCGCTAGACCACACTTGGAATACTGTGTTCAAGTATGGAGACTGCACCTAAAGAATGACAGTCTTTCTTGAAGGGATCAAAGATGGGTAACTCGGCTAGTGAGATCAGCAAAAGGGCATCTATATTAGGAAACACTTCAAATATCTGTGTTGCAGAGCTTGGGAACTAGGCACCATAGAGGAGACTTGATTGAGGTGTTTAAGCCTCTGAGAGGCATAAGTAAATGAATGAGGGTAGTACTGAACTATGAAGTAAAATTCATAGTTGTTCAGTATATGCAAAGTTAAAAAATTCTGTTTATTGTTTTTGTTGTTAAATTTTTAATAATAATATTAATGCTAAGATTATTACTATAATTAATACCACTCATATACCAAATGTAATTAATAATATAGGTTATTAAGTTAGATGAAATTTTCACGGTTATAAATGATTCTAGAACTAAGGGCCATATTTCAAGTTACAGGAAGAAGATGTTTAGAATGGATTGCAGGAAGTGAATTTTCTTATTATTTTATTTTTATTATATCTATTTTATTATTTTTTTCTGGCTGGTGCATCATAAGCCATAGGCTTCCTTGCACCATGTTGCCACTGCTAATACTAATCCTACTAATACTATATCCCAGAATAACATATCAATTGGGCAGTACCACACTGAAGGTGACAGAGAACAAAAAGACATTCTCTGAGCAGTGCAGACAGGCTGTAGATAGGCTTATGGGATTCTGTCAATGACATACAAGATTTTCCAAGCAGGGACAAGGTGATGTAATGGTTAGCAGCAGTTTCATTACTGCATACAAGTCTGGGGAAGCCTCATTTTAGGAAAGAAGTAGATCTGTTGGAATGAATTCAAAGAGTAGCAGTAGGATTAATCAGGGGCACAACAGGATATGCTTACCAAGAAAGATATGAGTTCTGTAAATTGCAGCATGTGGGAATTAGCTGCCTTCAAGGAGACCTGATTGAAGTTTTTAAAGCTTTCAGTAGAGTCAGTAAACTAAATGCTGATGGCATCCTTCCTTACTCTTTTTCAGATGGTGTGCAGAAGAGGACATAAATTAAATTGAAAACAGTTGCTTGTAGGATAGATGTAAGAAAATTTGCTTTCAGCCAGATGCGACAGAGCTTTCAGGTTATAGCACATAGGTCAAAGTACACATTAATAGGAGTTGTAGAAGTTGCAGCCAGTCACTGTCCAGAAACCAGAAGACTTGACTACTGTTTGGCAGTCAACCAGTTGGTGTCTGATTGGTGCATTGGCCAGTCATATCTAATGATGGACTTAATTGAATGATATTCATAATCAAATGATCAATAATCGATTATTTCAGTAATCAAAATAATTGATTATGAGAAAATTAGTCAATTATGAAATTAACAATAATTGAAATAATCAATTATGACATTTTAAAAATAAATTACATGCAAATTAGTTTGCATAGGATAAAAAAACAAAAAAACAGCAGTTGAGGGACTTGATCGTGTTATCGAAACTTAAGTGCTCTTTCCACTCAGTCACATACACATGCATTTTCCCTCTCCTCAATAATTATGATGTTTATCTTTAAGGTCGTGTTTTTTCTTTTTTTCTATTATTGATTTGCTGTATAATCAGTTATGATTGTTTTGATGACCTTTTTGAACCGGGATTAAAAATTATGAAGTTTAGTCATGCTGAATTGGGGAAAGGAGGGAAGAGACATTTTTTGGGCTTTATTCTATGGCTGAATTATTCAGTCGCTGGTAAAGGTTGCTTGATAAAAATATCTGTTTTTTTTTTTTTTTTTTTTCCCCTTCAAATTGGAAGAAAATGAGCATGACACACATATGCATTATGACACAGTTAATATGTTATTCTCCATAATCAATTATTTTTAATTTTGATTATAATAATCGATTATGCCCAAAAATTATATCACTAGTCATATCACAAACAGTTTTATTGACAGTTACAGACATGCTGCTTCAGTAAACTACATCCATATGTAGTGTAGCAATAAAAGGTTCCCTTAGTCAACTCTTTCTGAAAATTTCTTGTGTTGATTTTTTATTTCTGCACTGGCCTTATCAAAATTTTACAAAATTTTGATAAGGCCAGTGCAGAAATAAAAAAAAAGTAATGATAATGCAACTTGTAAGAAATGAGCACATGTATAATTGATATAACAGAAACTGGAATTGTCAGCTGCTGTGTACTCTAATATAAGTCTGGAGGTTGGCACTGAGAAACATTATGGATTGGAATAGTAACAGCTGGTAACAGAATGAATTTTACACTGAACCAAATACAAACTTCCCTATAACGAATTCGATAAATCCAGCAAAAAAATTCGTTATAGAGAAATTTCGTTATACAGAGAATATCTTTTTATTAGAAATTGTTATTTAATTAGAAAATGAATGTACATTTATTTTTAATGTATTTTACTTCAAAAGCACTTATTTAAATTAAGTTTACACAATTTTTGCCGAAATTTAAGTATCACAAATTAAAAAAATCTGTAATTTTCATTTGCACAGTACAATTAAAAAATGTCTGATTCTCAAAGAAAACCTCATATTTGTTCAGAGCGTTAAAAACATTATCAGGAACATTTTCACAAAACTGTAGACCCCATACAAACTGTTAATCATTTCTTCGCGAGTTGGCTTTTCTACGGGTTGTTCTGATGTGTCTTCAGCGTCATCGTTAATTTCTTCATGATCATGGTCGCATCTAACACTGTTCAGCAGTATTTCATCTTCATTTGGATGTTCTGTTGTAGTCAGATCTTGATCTACATAAACATAACTATCCAGTGTTATTTCATTTTCGATGTTTCCGGACAATTCTAATAATGTCCAAAAGTTTTTCAGTTGTAAAAGGGGTAGTTCATCTTGTTTGTCCAGTTGTTGTTCGACTTCTGTATTCAATGCAAATCCCGTTTTCAAAAAACAATTTTGAATAGTGTATTCAGTGACATCGTATGTCCATACTTTTGCCAGTTCAGAGATGCAATCTCTAAGGTTAATTGTAACCTCCAAGTTTCTATTTT
Source organism: Mastigoproctus giganteus (assembly GCF_048544385.1). Classification (NCBI taxonomy): domain Eukaryota; kingdom Metazoa; phylum Arthropoda; class Arachnida; order Uropygi; family Thelyphonidae; genus Mastigoproctus; species Mastigoproctus giganteus. Next base: position 170,699,750 of record NC_143581.1, on the reverse strand, counting down.
CTGATAACGCATTGACAATCTTAATTATTATTCTCTTTCGATAATGAAATTTAAAATTTTCAATAATGCCTTGGTCCATTGGCTGGAGTTTTGACGTCATGTTTGGTGGTAAAAACAACAACTTCACATTTTTAAGTTTGGCAGAAATATTGGCAGGATGTGCCGGACAGTTGTCAGTTACCAACACGATTTTCATTTTTCTTTTGTTATACGCTTATCTAGTTTTAATATCCATTCTTCAAAAATATTACTTGTCATCCATGCTTTTTTATTAAAGGTGTAGTCAACTTCCAAAGATTTTGTGCCTCTAAAACATCTTGGGTTTTTTGATATTCCGACGACCAAAAGTCTTAATTTTTCACTTCCTGTCATATTTGCTCCAACTAGCACAGTGATTCTTTCTTTGCTTTGTTTTCCGTCAAAACATTTATCATCCTTAAAAGCAAGTGTTCTATTCGGTAAACATTTAAAGAATAAACCCATTTCTTCAGTATTAGAAACATCCTTACGCTCATATTCTTCCAAAATCTGGTATTGTTCCTCCAACCGTTGCAATCTTCTTCACTTACATTAACACTTTCTCCACAAATAACCTTTTCCACAATTCTGTGACGCTTCTTAAATTTATCTAGCCACCCAGTGCTCGCATTAAATTCTTTATGTCCAAGGGACTGTGCAAATTTCAGAGCTTTTGCTTAATTATTGGGATATTCTTTTTACGTGTCATTTGCACCCATTTTAGAACGGCTTTATCAACATCTTTGTATATACACAACTTAATTCGCTTTTTGTCTGTTCCTCCTTCAATTGCATTTAAAATTGATTCTCGATTTTTTAAAATCGTAGATAAGCTGCTTGCAGGTATGCCATATTTCTCTGCAATATCTTTTTTCTTAAAACCTTTGTCAATGTCATGAAGAATCTTTACTTTATCATTAATACTTAAACACTTTCTCTTTGACATTGTTTCCGCAATTGTAAAAATTACTCTACTGCAGCTCTTGGCGATACATACACCACAAACTTCGCTGCGCTGGCCATATAGTGAATTGTTAGTACTGCCTACTCAATGATGTTCGCTTGCCAATTCAACAGTATCACATGAATTTTTCTATCAATCACTTTGAAGAAATATACAACTTTCATTGGAAGTTGAATACACCTTTAATAAAAAAGCATGGATGACAAGTGATATCTTTGAAGACTGGATATTAAAATTAGACAAGCGTATAACAAAAGAAAAAAGGAAAATCATGTTGGTAATATATACACAAAATAAAATTTATGATTAATGTATGCTGTATATTACTTTTCAGAAAAAATAAATAAAAATACAAGAGCATATAGCCTATGTGATTAATGACAAATTGTTCTAAAAGAATGAAATTAAAAAAAAAAAAAAACAAGGTGCAATGTTTTCCTGAAAAAAAATTTCAGGAAATCCATCTACTGGGAGTTCAGTTAGATGAGAATGGACATATCATATAATGATTGACAGGAAGGTCACATGGTACAGTTGAAGTGAGAAGCGAATGTCACTCGGTAGGCATTACTAAAAACCGACTATGTTAGCATTCTATGTATTGCTGCCACAGCACGCTAAAGACTTACCACAGCGAATTTCATTTTCCCCTGAGCCAACATCAATTTACAAATCTACCCTATTTATTGTAAAGTTTATGACCACTTTTAAGAAAACCCATTTGGTTTTATAACTGTAACAAAAATGAAACAAAGACCCTTCTACGGGCGTCAATGGCCACAAGTATTCACTAAAAGGATGATTAATTCCAGATGCTAATGCGCAATTTTGGAGGGAAGGAGGCCGTATATTTGAGTGGCTATTTAGCAGTAAATGCTTGAAAATCTTCAAAAATGCTTTTACTAATTTTTTTAAAAATTTGTTATAGAGAGACTAACACTTTGCTATATGGGGTTAATTTTACATGCAATTTTGTTCCAAGGTGCAGTGTTTTTCGAAAAAATTCATAATATAGAGAAATTCATTAAATAGAAGTTTGTAATAGAGAAGTTCCACTGTACATGAACATAACTTCATGGATACGAGACTGATTTTCTTCACTACTGCTAGCTTCACTAGCTGCTGACTGCAGCAGTCAGTATCTATTTCACACAGATAGTTGGGAAGTGAAACCTTGTAAAACACTTGTAGGTCACAAAAAACTATAAATGAAATATATGGAAATAATGAACTATAAATGAAATAAATATATTAATAAAATACATATACTGTATTTTATTCAACAATGTAGAGATTGTGTATTTTACTTTCTAAGATTATAGAGTATAAGAAAAAACATGTTTTGGCAACTAAATAAAACTACATTATTTTATATTTTTTTATTAAGATATATGAATATTATATTATAATTCATTTTTCAGCATATCTTTAATTAGACTATATTATAAAGGCCTGACGTAGCCCAGTGGTCAGGAGCGAGAGTGCATAGCACGCGTTCCTTGAGTGGACCGGGGTTCAAGCCCGTGACTACTAAATACGATAAATATTTGTATTGACTTACGATTTACTGTAAACTCTTCTGACTTGGTTGTCGTGCCGGAGTATAAACAGAAAATTTTTATTTATTACCTGAAAACTAACAGCATTGAAATTCAGAGGTTGCTCGTTTTGGGCGTCACATCTGTACTGAGACAATTTGGAAAGAGTTGGCAAAGGGGTCCTTTTATCATTTAGGAAAACTTTGCCATTGCTTTCTAAATCAGTTTGTTTGCTAATATCAAACACAATATAATATCATTTATTTTGTGGCCATTTGGCTGACATAATTAGAAAAAAAAATAAAAAATTAAAGGCTCTTAAATTTCTGGTTCTTTACATGATTAAGTTTTATTATGTATATGTGGAGTATAATTTTAAATAAACTGCTGAACTCTGTGCATCAGAGTTTAACAATTTACTGCCCAATTGTGCTATACCATAAGTTTGATTGACATCAGAAAATGTGCTATTGCAGGAAGATACTTGAAAGTGTTTAGTAGTGATGAAATATTGTAATGTGAAGTATGATAATTATGAATGGGACTTTATACTTATATTCTAATTATTCAAATGATGCATAGCTCCTCCATCTATGAATAGTGGAAACTTATTCTTTATATCCTGAAAAAGGCCTCTGAGGTTGGGAAAATTCATATTTTAGTATTAAATCAGCTCACACCAACCATAAGAATAAGCATTTACTGTAACTAGAATATTTATTTACATATTAAAATAAAATAAATATTTACAAAAAACTGCTATTATATTAAATATACATGTAAAAACATTAAAACTGTGATAAAATCCTTGAGATAAAATACACTAAAATAAACCGGATTAAAAGCGATAAAAACGATAAAAATCTCTGGAGCTTTCGGAAGCTTGCGCTCCCTTCCTCAGCAGTAACAAAACTTCCTATATATGGACGTGCTGCAGGAAGTTTTGTTACTGCTGAGGAAGGGAGCGCAAGCTTCCGAAAGCTCCAGAGATTTTTATCGTTTTTATCGCTTTTAATCCGGTTTATTTTAGTGTATTTTATCTCAAGGATTTTATCACAGTTTTAATGTTTTTACATGTATATTTAATATAATAGCAGTTTTTTGTAAATATTTATTTTATTTTAATATGTAAATAAATATTCTAGTTACAGTAAATGCTTATTCTTATGGTTGGTGTGAGCTGATTTAATACTAAAATATTATTCTTTATTCTGCTGAAAATTATACATTTTAGTAATGTATAGTGAAATAAGTAACTAATTAAATATGAAATGGTTCAAAAAAGATATCATAAAGGATCCTAATTATAAGAGGCTGTTGAATTTGTAATGCTTCAGCACCCACTTTCAAGGAATTTAGTTTGTATTGTTATTCGGTAGCACTGTCACCCTATGTGCTTCTAGTAGGCAAAATGAAATTTGCTGCCCTAAATGTTGAATACTGATAAACATTAAACAATCATTAAACAATTGAATACTGATAAACATTAAATATCAAAAAAATTTTCCACCCTCCTGAACTGCCATCTGTATGCTAGTTTTTTTTTTATTCTATTATGGTAGGTACAATTAAGACGATATGCTCAAGATCACCCAAATCCAGAGAGGGATCTGTATCAATGGCATCTTGGCAGCAAGTTCTCCTGTAGCAGCATAGAAGGCCTGGTAACATTAGGCGAACAAGGAGAATCAATTGAGATTAAAGTTCGAGGACCATCTTACATGAGATCAGAGAGGTTAGTAAATTTTAGCTATGGATATGATTATTAATACATGTATGTATTAATACATGTATTGCTGATGCTATCGAGGCAGTGTTGGGTCGGAACACTGCTAGCGTGGGGGGATACAAGGACTAATAGATTAACAGTAGCCACTGGCAGAGGTGAAAGTGATTCTTGCACTGCTTCTATTGGAATGAGCAGAAGCCTGGAAAACAAGATGCAGAATATTTCAGAGACTGCTGGGAGTCATTGCGGTACAAGTAAACACATGGGTTGTGTTAGGATAGCTAAGAATAGGAACAGGTGCATGTATACTTGTGTGTACACCAATGCTAGGAGTTTGGTAAATAAATTTGATGAATTTGAGGTATTGCTCAAAGCATCAAAGGCGGATATTGTTGGGATATCAGAGACATGGTGTCACACAGATATGAGGAATCCAGAACTGGAATTTGGGGAGTACAATATGTACAGAAAGGATAGACAGAACAGGAAAGGAGGAGGGGTTATGCTATTAGTTAAGAAACACATAAAATCCAAGGAAGTGAAGCCAGTCGACATCGCTGGACAGTGCAGTGTTGAGTCAGTTCGATGAGACATAAGCATTGTGAGATCAAAATTGAGAGTAGGAGTGTGCTATAGGCCTAATGACACTGATGAGTACAATAAGAAACTGTACAGGGAAATAGAGTGGGCCAGTAAATCAGAGGGTCTTATAATGGGAGATTTTAATTTCCCAAATATTGACTGGAATTTGTGGGTTGGCCATCAAGGCTTTGGTGGATTTATTGGATGATTGTTTTCTACATCAGCATGTTCGAGAGGCAACTAGAGGGGGTAATACTCTTGATTTCATTATCAGTAGTGATTCTTCGTGCATTAAGAATCTGCAGATAAAGGAACCACTAGGTGGCAGTGATCACAGTGTGCTGAAGTGGGATTTACACAAAGAGGTAACTACCATCAGGGGTAAAGGGAAGGGTTTTTGTTTTCGTAAAGGCGACTACGATGTTCTGAGACAGTATTTAAATTCTATACAGTGGGACCAACTGATGATGTTACCAACAGAAAATTCAAAATCGGAAGCATTCAAAGAACTTATCTTGGAAGCTACTAGGCTTTACATACCAACTAAGAAATATTGTTCAAAGTTTAGGCCTAAATGGATGTCAGATGAACTAATGAGACATGTGACACAGAAGCCTATGATAGATATAAGTTGATCTGTAACCAAGTTAAAAAGGATGTTAGGGCAGGCGAAGGCAGATTACGAGAAATATTTGGCAAAGGATGCAAAGAAAAACAGCAAAGAGTTCTTTACTTATGTAAACTATAGAAGGAAGGGGATGAATCGGATTGGTCCACTTGATATTGATGGTTCAACTGTTGATGATCACACAGTTATTCAGCGAGGGGAATGCCAGAGGTGTATTCAACTCTGGCAGTAAGCTAGATAATCTTGTAATAACGGAGAGTAAAGTGGAGGAGAAATTGTTGAAGATAAAAACACAAGAAAGGCACCTGGGGTGGATGGGATCTATCCAGTTATATTAAATGAGGCAGCAAAGCAAGTAAGCAAACCCTTAGCCATAATTATGAGAGCTTCCTTGGACTCAGGGGAGGTACCCATAGACAGGAGATGTGCTAATGTGACCACAATTCACAAAGGAGGATCAAAGGCTGACACAAGTATTTATAGACCTGTGAGTTTAACTTCTGTTCCAGGAAAATTAATGGAGGCACTGGTTAAAGAAGCATTGCAGGATCATCTAGACAAGACTTCAGTTATAGCTCGGAAGCAGCATGGTTTTGTTAAGATAGTCTTGCCTGACCAATTTGATTGGATACTATGATGCAGTCACAAAAGAACTGGATGCAGGGAATAACTTTGATATTATATATTTGGATCTTAGAAAGGCTTTTGATACTGTTGCAAATGGAAGACTGCGCCACAAATTGGAGCAGTGTGGCGTTGGAGGCAAATTGCTGCTATGGATAAAGGGATGGTTGAGGGGGAGAAGACGGAGAGTGGTAATCAATGGACACTGCTCATCGTGGACTAATGTTATTAGTTGGGTCCATTATTGTTTTCTGTATTTATAAATGATATTGATGATGGTATATCAAGTTTAATGTCCAAGTTTGCAGACGATACAATGGTTGGCAGGGTTGTTAAGGACACTACTGATGCTATGCTGCTGCAACAGGATCTGGAAAGGTTGAGCAGATGGGTTGAGAGGTGGCAAATGAAGTTTAACATTGACAAATGTAAAGTACTACATATGAGAAACAGCAGCCCCAGAGCAACATATCAACTCTGTGGTACTACACTGACAGTGGTAGAGAACGAAAAGGACCTGGGGGTAATTGTGCAGGCAGATATGAAGTTCTCTGAGCAGTGCAGACGGGCTGCAAGAGTAGCTCATGGTGTCTTGTCAATGATATACAGGAATTTTTCTAGCAGGGATAAAAGAGGTGATTATTCCCTTGTATAAGGCAATGGTCAAGCCACAATGTATACAGGTCTGGAGGCCTCATTTCAAGAAGGATGTAGAGCTGCTGGAACAAGTACAGAGAAGGGCAACAAGATTAGTGAATGGAACAAAGAGTTGCTCTTATGAAGAAAGGCTTAAATTTTGCAAATTACAGTGTCTGGAGACTAGGCACTGGTGAGGTGATCTTGTAGAGGTGTATAAAGCCTTGAATGGTTTGAGCATGCTCAATGCTGATGGGATTCTTCCTCTTGCTCAGAATAATCACCTGAGAGGGCATAAATTCAAATTGAGGGAAGACAGATGTGCGGAAATTTGCCATTAGCCAGCGGGTAGTTGGTTGGTGGAACAGACTTCCATCTCTTGTTGTGGAAGTTGATAGCCTAAATAAATTTAAGGCTCAGCTGGACAGGTATTTCAAATGAATGGAGGGGGTGAAGTGGAAGGTTTTTTTTGTTTTTGTTTTTTTTTGGCTGATGCTGCATAAGCTTGCTTTCTTGCATCATATGCCTCTTCTAATGCTATGTATATGAGCATGCTTGAGTACACACACACACACACACACACACACACACACACACACACACACACACACACACACACACACACACACACACACACACACACACACACAGAACAAATGTCATGAATTAGGATTAAATTTGAAAGTGTGTGCAATTCTGCAGACACAGTAGGAGGGGGTGCATGGCGAAGGCCTTGTCAATGTTTGACTCTGGAGAGATTATGCAAGGCTCATGGGATAGCATTTTTCTCGGAATGGTCTGTGCTCATTAACAGGCAAGGCTGTTATCCTGGAATGGAATACAATTAAATAGAAGGGACACAAAAAAATTTATTAATTCTATCAAGGCACTGCTAGTTTGAAGAGATGCACAGACTAACAGGTTAACAGCAACTGCAAGCAGAGTTAAAACTGATTCTTACAGTGCTTCTACTAGAACCTACAGTAGCCTGGAAAGTGAGGTGTCAGATTACATATTCTGCTGGGAGGAAATCTTCACGGTAGAAGCAGATATATGGCCTGTTATGCTTAATAAGAACAAAAAAACTGGTGCATGTATAGTTGAATGTACACTAATGCGAGGAATATAGTAAACAAATACCGACCGGGCTAGCCGGGTGGGTAAAGTGCCTGCCTAGCAACCCAAAGTTCGCGGGTTTGAATCACGCCTCGGACTTGGATATCACTGATGGTGCTGCACTATCCGGTGTTGGATCTCACAGCCACGATACACGAAGCAAGCAGGAAAAAAACTGGTTCCTTCGTGTATTGCTCGTATCATACGATAAAAAAATTAAAAAAAGTAAACAGATTTGATGAATTTGAAGTTCTGATTAAGTTATATAATGTACACATTGTAGACAAAGTTATATAATGTACACATTGTAGACATATCAGAAACATGAAAATATTGCAGGAGGAGGAGTATGCCAAAATGGATGACTGTGGAGCTGGCCAGTCAAATAGAGCAGAAAAAGATAGCTTGTTTGTTTGTTTTTTTTTTGGTTTTTTAGGAGCATTAGCAACTAAGGCCATATTGCTCCGGGATATGCGGTAGTCATTCCCTCACCTTTCTGCATCCTCTGTATTTGGTGGTCACTGGCTTGAACCCCGGTCTAATCAAGAAGCGTGTGCTACGGAGGCACCGAAAAAGATAGCATGGGACGATGAAAAGTACCGAAGCCTACAACACATACCAGTTTATCTGTAATAGTACCACAAATAAGGTTAGGGAGGCCAAGGCTGCAGAATGGGACTAAGGAATTTTTCAGGTATGCAAATACAATGAAGAAGAAAGCTAATCAGATTGGACCCTTGTGTGGGAAAGTCTTAGATAACATAGCTGCTGTTGTGGATGAATTGAACAGTACTTTGCATCGGTCTTTACTGACGACAGATCCTTCATGCTGAGAAGTGCCTGTGCAAGTGAGGCGGAGCTATATGAAATTAGTGATGCCATATTTACAGATAATTGTTTATTAGAAAAACCTTTGAACATAAAGGTAAGACTCCCAGAGTTGATTGCATATACCCTGTAGTTTTGAGAGAGAGCACCATGGAATGTATTCAGCCATTGACGCTAATTATGAGGGCATCTTTGGACTCGGGGAAGATTCCTTTGGATTGGAGAAGTGCCAATGTATCACCAATACATAAAAGCAGTTCTAAGAGATAACTGCAGACCAGTTAGTCTGACTTCAATGGTAGAAAAAATCTTAGAGGCAATGATTAAGAGTGCAATTCAGGAACATTTAGATAGATATGGCATTCCAAAGGACACACAACATGGCTTTGTTAAGGGAAAATCATGTTTAACTAACTTAGTAGGCTATTTTGACACAGTAACTAATGAGCTGGATTTAAGGAACGGTTTCGATATAGCTTATTTGGATTTTAGCAAAGCATTTTACTCAGTCTCTCTCATGAGAGGTTACTGTATAAGCTTGAACAGGTTAGGATTACTGGTAAGATTCTAAGATAGATTGCTGGGTGGCTGCAGGACAGAAGGAAGAGGGTTGTGATTAATGGATATACAGTAAACCCCCGCTATTCGCGGGGGTTACGTTCCTGAGAAATGTCGCGAATACCGAAAACGCGAATACTGAGTTATTGCTCCCATAGTAATAAAGGGGTTCCGTTCCAAAGTATGAAATATATAAGAAAAACTAGTCTAAACTTTTGTCTATGTATGTATTATATGTATCTTCATAATATGACTATGTACATAGACAGTACATAGTGAAATGCAAGCATATGACATCTAAATGAAAATAAGAAAAAATTTAATATTAAACGTAATATTTATTAGAAATTTCAAACAAATCTTTCAAACCAGCGCCTTTGCTAGCTAAAAAACTTATCCTGCCAGTGCTATCACCAGTTTCGCTAAAGTGTTGATAAAGGAGTTTTGCCTTTTCACGAATAATGAGTGAACTTAACGGAATTTTATTTTGAGTTCGGTCTTCTATCCACAGATTTAAAGCTTTTTCTGTTTTTTCTAATTTAACATCACGAGTTACAGAGCAAATTTTTTAAGCAATTAGCGCGTTTTCACGGACACTACGGCGGATTTTTTCTTCCGATTTCTTGATTGATTGTACCGTTGACTCATTGATTTTATAATGTTTTGCCACGGAGGAGACACTTTCACCATTCGAAATTTTATCTAATAACTCAGTTTTATTCGCTAATGTCATCACATTTCTTTGATATTTTCACATTTCTCTTGTTATTCGTAGCCATATTTTTGTAGGGGTTAGAAAGAACTTGTCCACAATAAAGTCACTTTCTTCCGTTAACACACTCGAAAAAGTCTGTTTTACACTGCAAAACGGTAGATTTATCATTTTTTAAGCATATCAATTTATAAATTGATAAATTTATTCAATTTATAAGCATATAAATTAAAAGCAAACGACGAAACCTTCCATAACAAGCGCATAACACATACTGAACAAGGATTAGCGAGAAACATCCACGCTGGCGATTTTGTCACCTCTCTCCCCCCACCCACTGAGCGCTGTTTTGACCGGGAAAGATAATTTTAGGCACGCCCATGTTTTTTTATGGCGGAAAATATTCACGGCGCTTTAAAATTCACATTTTTTTAGATTTCATTTTATATTAAATCGGCGATCGCGAATACGCGAAACCGCGAATACAGATACCGCGAATAGCGGGGGTTTACTGTACTTCAGATTGGTGTAACGTTAGGAGTGGGGTTCCTCATGGATTGGTTCTTGGACCACTGTTATTTCTCATTTTCACAAATGACATTGACAAAGGGATAGAAGGTGTGATGTCAAATTTGCAAACAACATAAAGATTGGAAGAGTCGTTAATGGTCAGTGCCAAGTAGTTCTCCTTCAGAATAACTTGAACAGACTTCAGAGATGGTCAGATAAGCGACATGTTTTCGTTCTGCTAAATTGAACATACAGGTCTGGAGACTTCATTTTAGGAAGGATGTAAAGTTGCTAGAACGAATACAAAGAAGGGCAACAAGAATGGTGAACAAAGGAGTGCTTGTACCAAGAGAGGCTTAGAGTTTTGCAAATTGCAGCATCTGGAGTGTAGGCACCTGCAAAGGTGATCTGATTGGGGTGTATAAGGCCCTGAATGGTTTGAGCAGGCTCAGTGCTGACGGGATACTTCCACCTGCTCAGATTAAGAACCTGAGGGGGGGGGGACATAGATTCAAATTGAGGAAAGGCAGCTGTAGAATAAGATGTGCAGAAGTTGTCTTTAGCCAGAGGGTAGTTGATTGCTGAAACAGACTTCCATCTGTTGTTGTAGAAGTTGATAGCTTAAACAAATTAAGGCTGAACTAGACAAATTTGGAGTGACTAGATGGGTGAAATGGGAAGGGGTGTTTTTTTTTTTTTTTCTTTCTTTCTTTTGGCTGATGCTGTATAAGCTTGCTTTTTTGCATCATATGCCTCAACTAATGCTAATGCTAAATCTTAACACTTGGGGAATAACAACCCCAAATAAATTATACCCTTGGTAGGGTTGAATTAAAAACAGTGGAGGTTGATCTGCAAGTTACAATATTGGCAGATATGAAATTTTCTGAACAGTGTAACAGACAGCTAGGAAAGACCGTGGTGTCCTACTGGTGATTTATCAAACGTTATCCTGTAGAGATAGGGAGGTCATAATCCCACTATATAAGGAAATTATAAGACCACATTTGGAACACTGTGTTCAAGTATGGAAACTTCATCAAAGACATTGAGCTTCTTGAAGGGTCCAAAGACTGACATCTCGAATGGTGAGATTGTCAAAAGGATTACCATGCAAAGAAAGACTCCAAGTATGACCTGATTGAGGTTTATAAGGCTCTGAGGGGGATTAGTAAAATGAATGAAGGTGGAATTTTCATTGTAATAAGGATTTCCAGAACTAAGGGGCATAAATTAAAATTACAAGGGTTGAGGTTTAGATCAGATTGTAGGAAATTTTCTTTTAGCCAGCAAGTTGTTGATTGCTGGAACAAGTTGCCCTTGCAGTAGTTGAGGCTGACAGTTTGAATAATTTCAAAGGTCAATTGGGTTACCTGTGTGAGGAAGGAAGCATATAATTTGTATTTTCTTGGTGGGTTTTTGTTTTTTTTTTGACAGTGCAGAAAAAACCTGCAACTTCCTTGCACTGTATGGTGAATACTATTACTATAATAATAGGATTGAGGAATACCTTGACACCCTCAAACAGAAACTCCTGGCATTCAGCAAGAGACTTCACCCTTACTGGAAGAGGAAAACAGACAACAGGAGAAGGAAGGCAATAGACCCCCCCCCCATCCAGAAGGTACTTGAGGAATTCTGGAGAAACCTGTAGAGCAGTGAAATTAGCAATAATGGCCGTCCCCTGGATAGGTCTAGAAAGGAAGAAAACCAAGAATGTACAAAAAAAGGGATTTGAGAAGAAGATATACAACAGTCGATCAGGAAGTCCCACAACTGGCAAACCCCAGGAATAGATAACATCCACAACTACTGGTGCAAAAAGTTCAGTTGCACACACACAGGCACATAGCAGAGCAGTCACCCAGATAATAATGCACCCTGACAGTCCCAGAGTCTGATTCAAGGAATTGCCTACCTGAAGGATAAGGACAAAGTCATCACAAACCCGGCAAAGTATAGACCAATCTCCCAATAAACAAGATCCTGACCAGCTGCATAATTAAGAAGATGTCAGACCACTTGGAGAGCCAGAACGTCATGGCCGAGCAGCAGATGGGATGTAAGCAGAGGATGCCAGGAGCAATTCACCATTGACACAACAGTTATGGAGTAAGCCTACAAGAAGCACCACAACCTGTACACAGCCTACAGTGACTACTGCAAGCCCTTTGATTCCGTGTCCCATAGCTGGCTGATAGAGACACTGAAGAGCTACAAAGTCAACCCAACATTGACACACTTCCTAAAAGCAGCCATGGCAAGTGGAGGACCACCATCATGGTGGCAAACATCATGACCAGAATAATACCCATCAGAAGAGAAATCTTCCACGGAGATGCCTTGAACCCACTATGATTCTGTCTAGCACTCAACCCACTGTCCACCATTCTCAATAACAGCAAGTACGGATATACCCTAAAAGAAGGGAGAAGAACCTGTGCACCCTCTCTCACCTATAAAATCTCATGTAGTGAGAAACCGTGTTATACAGGACTAAGAACCAGTGCAAAAGGGGAGTTATGTTCCAAAAGCTCACAAAAATACACCATTTTTTTTATAACTATTGGAAACTTAATTTTTATTAAAAATAGTGATAACTGAACAAACATCTTACAAACTGTGATACATATATGTCAGATAATTTATCTTCATTTAATTTTCTTCCTCTTCATCGCTGCTAAGCACAGGCAAACGAGAACATTTTGTCTGTTGTGGAATATCCACCTTCTGGCAATACCATCACTTTGCTTATTGAAGGCTTGAAGTGGTGGAACCCATGCTTAGTCTACAGAGCTAAGTTCCAGTCAACCCTTCTCCATCATGCACTATGACTGAGGTATTTGAGGTAATGATGAACACCATGGCGAGATCCAAACTTTCTTACATTTCGAGGGCACAGCTCTAAAATGGTATTCGCAGGCCGGCCACTACTTAGTACACCAGACCGAACCTATTGGTAACTGTCTATGAGGCTTCCAGATCAGCTAGTGTATAATCTTGCTACCTCTACTGTACCAGATAATAATTGAGGAGTCCGAGTAGTGTATTTTGGGGGGGGGGCATTGTTGAGGTCACATTATGTCAAGGATCTGGGTATATTCTTACCATATGTACGCCATATCCAAAAATTTCATTACTTCATACAGCACTTTTTCTTACTGTTGAATATACTATGAATTGTCAAACTAAGAGTAAGCTTATCTGCAAAAAGATCTAAACCTCCCAAACATTTCCTAGTTCATTTCACAAATATACGTGGTCTCAGTTTTAATCTCAATGATGTCCATTTCCACTTACAGTCTGCCAAACCACATGTACTTTTTTCGGACAGAATCTCAGTTATCGGTTGATTCAACCAAGGCTCATCTCAGTTGTCCAAACTATTTGCTGCATAATTCCTTTTGCCTCAAAGGTGGTTCTTTGGTATATGTCCATTCCAATATTCCCTGTCAGAGACTTGGTAATTTGTAATCGCCTCTTTTTGATCTTCTCTGGCTTAAAATCTCTCTACCTCATGCTGTCAAATTCATCTCTCTACCACTCTCCCAACTCCACTAATCACTTGGAACTCTTTGACTTCCTCTCTTTGCATCTTGACTGTCTCCAGTAAAACTTTCCTAACAGTGAATTAATTTTCCTTGGTGATTTTAATGTTCACAACTTCAGCTGGCTTCCGCTTTCTAGTCACATAGACCCAGCTGGTTGAAATGCTGAGGCTTTTGCAATTACTAATGACCTCACACAGATTGTTCATTTACCTGCCAGAATACCGCACAATCCTAACCATACAGCCAATGCGCTTGATCTTTTTCTCACAAACAACCCTTCTAAGTACATGGTCGAACTGAGTGGTCCTTTAAGCACCTCAAATCACAACTTGGTGATTGTCTCTTCTCCAATGGAGCCTTTATCTCATGGCTATTCCCAACCACGTGTTGTTTGGCATTACAAGAAAGCAAAATGGGATGAACTGCAACATTTCTTTTTTCCTTTTCCTTGGTTGAATTACTGTTTCAAAACTTCTGATGTCAACATTTGCTCAGATCGTGTCAGTAAATTTATTCTTATAGAAATGGAATCCTTTATTCCACACTCCACTTTAAAATCTCGTCATTTATCTAAACCTTGGTTTTCCAATAAATGTGCTAAGGCTGTTCAAGAGAAGAACGTTGCATATCGTAATTGGCTTGTTTCCAATTCTTCAGTTTAATTTTCTGCCTACCCCAAAGCTCGCAACAATTTTAAAGCAGTTATTAATCAGTCCAAAAGTAGAAAACTTGCTTCTTGCCCTAATGGTAGCCGAACATTCTGGTCTCTTGCCAAAGCTATTGCCCGCTACTTTTGCCCATCTCTGTCAAAACCAGATGGTTCTGTTGTTACTTCAGCCAAGGATAAAGCTGATCTGCTAGTATCCCATTTTTCTTCCAACTCACATATTAATGATCTTGGTAAAACACCTCGCGCCATTCCTAGCACACTCCATTCAGTATCTCCTGTGGTCTTCAGTCAAAGGGATGTCAGAAGGATTTTGACAAATCTTGATACTAAGAAAGCTCCTGGTCCTAATGGTAGTTCTGCACTTGTTCTCAAAACTGTGCTCCTGAAATTACTCCTGTTCTTTGCTGCCTTTGTTCACTTTCTTATTACAAAGGTGTTTTTCCTTCTGCTTGGAAATTTGCTCATATCCAATCAGTTCCTAAAAAGGTGACAAAGCCCTCCTGTACAATTATCATCCCATTGCAATTACTTCTACTCTTTCTAAAGTAATGGAGAAATCAATTAACCACCAACTCTTAAACTACCTAGAAACCTTCCGTCTCATCAACGATCGCCAGTATGGGTTCCATCAGTGTCGATCCACTGGTGATATTCTGGCTTATGTTACCCATTTATGGACAAATTCAATAGAAAAGTTTGGTGAAACACAAGCAGTTGCTCTTGACAGCTCAAAGGCTTTTGATCATGTTTGTCATAAAGGAGATCTTCAAAACAAGCTTCCATCTTATGGTTTGCCAACTGTTTTTTGTAATTGGTTATCCAGTTTTCTCTCTGACCGCTCACTGAAGGTGATGGTAGATGGCTCTCTGTCATCTAACTTCTCCACCATGTCCCCCAAGGTTCAGTTCTTTCCCTCACTCTTTTCCTCTTGTATATTAATGAACTTCTTCCATTGACCGGAAAACCTATCCATAGTTTTCCTGATGATAGCATATATCATTCCAGTCTGAGAAAACTTGCCCTGCTCAATCAGCTTCAACTTCCCGAATATCTGCTACCAATACCTTAAATGCCAATCTCCAGGTAATTCTTCAGTGGGGCAAAGACAACTTAGTTGATTTCAATCCTTCTAAAACTCAGTCCTGTCTTATATCTTGCAAAAAGGATTCTTCTGTTTCTATGCTTATCTTTGGTGACTGGGTTTTTTTTTTTAGGAGCATTAGCAACTAAGGCCATATTGCTCTGGGGATATGCAGTCATTCCCTGACCTTTCCGCATCCTCTGTATTTGGTGGTCACGGGCTCGAACCCCGGTTTAATCAAGAAGCGTGTGCTACGCACTGCTGCTCCTGGCTACGGAGGCACCATCTTTGATGACACTCCAATTTCTAGGCAAAGTAATATATCTCTTTTGGGGATTACCTCTAATCTCTCTTGGCACAAGCACATTACAAATATTGTTTCCTCTGCAGCTAAAAAAACTCCATTTTCTCTTTCCCTCTCGGTGTTACTTTTCTTCCAAACAGATGTTTACTCTATACAAATCGCAAATCCACCCTACCATGGAATATTGTTCCCACATCTGGGGCATTGCCCCCAAAACCTCTCTCTCTGTCTTCTAGATTCCATTCAGAAGAGGGCAGTTAGGTCAATTAATGACTCATCTCTAACAGTCTCTCTCCACCCTCTGCCTCATAGATGTACTCTTTCTGCTGCATGCCTTTTATACAGATACTTCCATGGGCACTGATCTTTTGAATTGGCTTCTATAATTCCTGCTCTCTCTCTTTCAAAACATTCCAAACATGTGCTGCCAACATCCATTTACTGTCCAACTACAAACTCACAGAACCAACTTTTCATCTTCCTCATTTATTCATTCAACTGCCATTTTCTGGAACAACCTTCCTTCATACGTATTTCCTGAAAATTAGTCTACAGAAGTTCAAGCCTAATGTAAACAAATATCTTCTTTCGTTTTCTCAATCTCCAACCCATGCATGGTATTAAGTACTATAGGTTCTTATACCTCTCTTGTTTGGCGTTTTCATAATAAAAAAAAAAATCCTCCTGAAATTTCTTCTGCTCTTTTTAAAAAGTCAGTAATCTGGGTGTGTTTGCTTTTGCTTGTAGAGCTTTGTAAATTGCATGGTATGGAGCTAAGCATTTTTGAAGCTTCCTTTTGAACTTTGTGCTCTTTTCAGTCAAAGGATCTGCATCCAAAAAATAAGATTCTAATTGGTCGGCTAAGTTTATGCCTTCCCGTATGCTTTTTAGTGTAAAATTTGGAACTTCAGAAATTTAATATGTACAAACATCCTCTGAATTGATTTGGTTTACCTCCCATGCCATTTCCACCAAATTGCTTCGCCAGCCTCTTTTTCTATCAGTAATTCTTGAATGTCTTCAGTAGTCATATCATCAAAACCTTCTCCTCCTACCAACTTAGCAAGTTTTACTGTCTCACCAATTCCGTTTTTTGCCAGTTCGCCCACGTTTCCTGAATGAGCTGACTTTGGCCATACATTTTTCCAACAAGCATTTAATATTAATGGTTTTACTTTGAGCGATAAAGCTGATACAGTCCACAATAAAAAAAATGTTTCCATGCTTCCTCCACCTTCAATAAATTCGGATTTTTTTTTTTCTCAAAATCCATTGTAACGATTTTCTGATGTAATGAGTTTTAAAGATAGATATAATGCTTTGTTCTAATGGCTGAATTAAAAAAGTTGTATTACATGCAGGAACATTACTTCCACGTTTGATTGATTTAAATCTTTTGGATGGCCTGGCATGTTATCCAGTAATAATCCTTTGTCATTTACTGCCATGAAGGTAATTTTTCACTCACCAATTTCACACTTTATTTCGTTGGGTAGGACAAAGATTTATTTATTTATAGTAAAACTTTGAAATCTAGAGTTTTCTATAAGTTCAACAAGCACAGAACTAAAGAAGTTGTATTACATGTAGGGGGATTTTCCTAACATGGGGATTTCCCAACATTTTTTTTTTTTTTTTTTTTTTTTGCCTAATGGCTAGCTAGTCAACAGTGGGGATTCACAAAAAAGAATGGAAATGTTGAAAAATTACATCCAACATAGCAAGATCTTTCCAGCAGAAAAGCTCAAAAATACCATGTTATGCAAGGTTTGCCGCAATTCTCTAACCGTGTTGTGCAAGGTTTGCCGCAATTTAATAATCATGTTAGAGTGAAACTGTGTTGTAGAAGTACTCTGTTATACGGGGGTTGTACTAACAGATTATCTTCAAATGTACTGTACTGTGACAGTGAATATTATTCCAACATCCTCATAAGGCCTATGTGCTGCTATAAAAGAAAAAAGACAGGGAAAGCTGTCAAAAGGTTTGTGCCTGCTCCATGATAATGCGATAGTGAGGTACACCCGTTTAAAATATTGCTGCACCCTTTTATTATGCCCCCCCACCATCCTCAGATTCCTTCCTCTTTCCTGCCCCGAAGTTCTTTCTTCATGGAAGACATTTTGCTAATGATGTGATTTCTGCTGCCAAGTCATGGTTTAGGCATCTCCGTAGCCAGGTGGGAAGGAGCAGCAGTGCGTAGCACACGCTTCTTGATTAGACCGGGGTTCAAGCCGTCACCACCAAATATGGAGGATGCGGAAAGGTCAGAGAATGACCACCGCATATCCCTGAGCAATATGGCCTTAGTTGCTAATGCTCCCAAAAACCACATAACATTGCAACAAGTCATGGTTTAAAGGAGATTCAGGGGACTTCTATAAAACTTGCCCGTGGAAGTGTATTGAAGAGTGGCAGAAATGTGTCATTTTGTCTGGTGACTATGCTGATAAAGTGTAATACATGGTGTTTGTTTCAACCTTCTACCACAACTACTTCTGGGTGAATACAGATATTTTTAGCCCCCCCTTGTATATTCTACATATGCTGTAGTTTAAAAATTTTGAATTTATGTCTCTAAAGGACTTTTTTTGGTTCCTTTTTATTTCTTATAGTTGTAATGTTTTTGTTTATATTTTGTTTGTAAATAGTAAATAACAAAATATTGCTCTTTATTAGAAAGGTTAAGTGGGTAGACACAGTAGCTTATTCAGATCACCTTTGATGACATTTTTTACCCAAATATGGTATATTTCCAGATAAGAATAACAATTTTACACCTTATCATTTCAGCCGATCTTTGATGTGTAATTAAAATGATTGTAGAACTCAGGGGAAAAAAATTGGTTTTTCAGGTCTCTTAAAAGTAGAAACTAATGGAATTTAAAAACTTCTTTAGAAGCAACTCACCTCTCTTTCTGCATATTTAAATTTTCATGTGGAAATTATTAAATTTAAAGAAGGAAGATTAATACATTTTTAAATCACTATCACTGAAATCAAGAACAGAAGACAATGACACAACTAGAAGTCATTGAGCTTTAATCCTTCACAGTAGAAAAACTAATTTTATTTAAAATTGCACTAAAGTGGTAGTAATTTTCCTACTTACAATTGTCCATAAACTAGTAATATCTATTATGTAAATACACATTTTTCTTAATGAATTTTATGTATTACTAGCAAAATAAAATTAAAGAAATTTTATATTTTTATTTGCAGTTTTTATTTCCTGAATGGTTTAATTGGAGTTATTGATCAAACTATGGTTGATATATGTCCAGGAATGCTTTTTCAAAAGGTCATCCTTAGCCCAGCAGAACTCCATAATCATGTAATTCATCCATCTGCATATTACTCTAAAGATATAATGCTGGCTCTTATAACAAAGGGGCCAATGGCTGTAATCCAAAGTGATACTTCAAGAAAAGAACAAGTATTTGATATGATTATGTTTAGTTCCTCTGAAATTATGCAACAAGAAGTAAGCATTAATAATAATAATAATAATAATAGTGGTATTTTATTAGGTCCCAATATACATTTCACTAGCCTATCCCTGACAGTTCTTCAACAACTTTGTGCTCTTCTTGATCCTCCAGAACCAATTGGAAGAGACTGGTGTATGTTAGGTGTCTTATTGGGAATGACAGATATGTTACCCCATTTAGATCCAGGTGATAATCCCGCTTTCAGTCCTACAGCTCGTATATTGCAAGAATGGGCAAAAGAGACAAACAGCACTGTTGGTTCTTTGTTAAAGAAATTAGAAGAACTTGGTCGTAGTGATGCCATGGAGATAATACTGCATACTGCTCCCCTTCTGAAAGTCTTCTCATCAGATGAAGAAGTAACTAATGATGACATTGGTGCTGGTGGAGTTTGCAGTGGATCTCATACTTCCAGTTCCAACATATCTAGATAACTGCTATTTTCAAATTGTTTATTATTGTAAATTAATTTTATCTCAGGAACATTTAACACTTTGAGTCACCTATGTTTAATTTGATGTTATGGAAATATCATAAGTTATTGTGTTTTAAACTGATAAAGCTTAATAATTTACATCAAATTCTAGTAATACATTCCATCATCTGACACTAAAAAGGAAGATTACATATAACAAAGCACCACTTTTTAAAAGACCAGAAATAAAGCAGAATGAGCTCAGACATTTTTATTTGTTTGAATTCAGGGACTGACACTACACATGATCATTTCTACTTTCCATCATTGATATCATTGTTAAGATGAGATGTTGCTACTGGAATGCCTTCACCTCAATTTCGTATTCAGGGACTCAGGTCAGCAACATATGGTGCAAAAGGGGCACCCAAGACTATACCAAATGGCCGTATGAGATGATTAATTTAACCATCCCAAGAAGGCATTGCCATAAAAGTCACCACAAAGGCATATAAGTGTGCCTATGTTTTTAATCTCAAAATAAGCCCCCACAAGTATATTTCTGAAAACCCCACTCACTTTGCATGTACCTATTTTTGCAAAATAAGCAAAATTTTGCAAGGATAAAACAAGTAGCAATTACAGAAATAACAGCAAAAGTTTCCTTGCATGATAGATACCCTGATTTTAAATATTTGCTACTGGCACCAGAAATTCAAACCTAGCACATCACCCTTGAAAAGCTATTGACTCATTCCTTGTCTAGCTGTGCTCCTGCTTTTTAGCTTAATGCCATTTCTTTACTTTCATGTATGAATTGACCCTCCTTTTTCTTAATTTTTCTGTTTTAAAAACCTATTGTTTTCTTGTTCCAGGTTTCAGCTATATTTCATGTGATTTTTGAAATCATGACCCTCCCATATTTGACATAACTTCAATATTCTCTAATTCTTTTTACTAGGGTTCGTTTTGCCCCCCCCCCCTCCTACATGAATACATTGCCACACTACCAGTAAATCTTATGTTACACATGTGACAAAGTTGTTAGTGAGATTGAATGTATTGTTATTTTGTTGCTCAATTTAAACTGTACAATAATATTGTTTATATTTCCTATTCATATATTTCCTTGGGATTTGGGGATTTTGTTTATATGTGTCTGTGGTGCTTACTGTTCCATTTTGGCTGTTGTTAACAATATTATCTGTTAATATTTTGGAGTGTCTCACTGTTTGATAACTCATTCGAAATTAGCCTCAATTCCCATTCCAGCTCCAACAAATCTGTGGACTTATTTCCACAACTACAGTTTTCACAATAATGTCACAAAGATGGAACTGGCACTGCATGCATATCAATATTTTTCATAAACTGGATACTGATAATGCTGCAGTTTTAATTAAGCTTCCTAATGAATGTTAATTATGGGGTATGGAAGCATTAGCCATTAAGAAGCAAGTCTGAAAATGCCAACATTCTAAAACTACATTTACATCTGGATAATAAAGCTGTCAGAACTTGTATGGTGTGTCTAATTGACAAGCCTTGATATATCAGCTCATGCAATTATGTGATGCCTCTTGCATTGACATTTCTAGATGCATTTTGTATATATTGATTTTACCATATACATGAAAGTTGCAGAACTGTCACGTGTACAGTAATTTAATTTCTACATTTAATCAGTTTTTTCTAGACAATTGAATTTTCCCACAGTTCTGTTTTGCTTTGTATGTTTACAATAGTCATGCTCTAAAACTGGATGTACACTGTCCAATCAAAACATTATGATCAACCCCATGTTTTCACAATTGACCATTCCTCCCTCCCTGACAGTACATTTATTGTGATGAGAACTGGTAAATATGACTAGAGGTTTGTGGCATGCAATCCATATGAAGTACTTAATCAACGTGGGTAAGGACACGATCTGATGGACTTCATAAAAGGGATGGTTGAAGGGTGGCAGTAGTAGAGAAACTGAAAATCTTATGGGCTGTTCAGAGTGCTGTAGTTAAGTGTTCCAAGAGTGGATGGATAGTGGACAGAGCAATTCATCAGGCCAATGCCAAGTACCCATGTCTCATTGACAGCCATAATTCAACATAGGCTGTCCTGCCCTGATCATGGACTTGAACCAGGGGATGACCAACACTGCTGGTCATCCCCTGATTCAAGACCACAATCTAATGAATCCTCCTCCATATGGCCTCCAGAGTTGGCATCTGTGCTTACAACCACTCATCACCAATAATGCCTAAAGTTTGTATCTGAATAGCATCACTGGATCATTGACAACTGTAAAAAAGTTGCCTTTTTCAGTGAATCTCATTTCCTGCTATGCTGTGTGGGTAGTAGATGAGGGAGGAATTGCTGTGATGTCCTGGTCCAACTGAAACAAGCAAATGACATCAGTGTTGGCATTGGGGGATGTCTTCTTAGAAATTTATTGGAGACCTTAAACCCCTAGCTCACACTCAAATGCAAAAAAACTACCTATCCATTGTGCCTGATCGGGTACACTCCCCTTCATGGTGACTGTCTTCCTGGATGGCACAAGTATGTTCCAGCAGGATAATGCACCCTGCTGTGTTGCCAGTATTGTTTGAATATCATTTTCCAATATGAAAGTGACTTACAGTGCCACCTTGGGTGTCGAATTTTTTAATATAAATCTCATAGAAAATTTCTGGGATTACGTAAATTGACAAATCTGACATTTGGATCCTTTACAATGGTTCTACAGGATACGATCATGGCAACATGTCTCCTGCAATGTACAGAAGCCTTATAGGATTGATACCCCGCTATTAAGTAAGTGGCCTTATAGGATCCATACCCCGCTATTAAGTAAGTGGCCATAATGTTTTAACTGGCAGTGTATATTACAGTAAACCCTCACTAATTTAATTGGCTTCTTTTTTTATGTATGTGTATATGTATTAACATATGTTTGCTTGTTTTTGTGAACTGACTTTAAAATATTTATATACTGTATAATTATATTCTATAATTCAGATTATAAAAAACAATAATTATAGGAGATGGAGAGATTATGCAGAGAATGGATAATCAAAGAATTGCAAAATAGATACATGTACTACATTATTAATCTGAATTACTGAGGTTTTACTGTACTTTTGTTTACATCTTTTCTGTTAAAATGATGGTGTGGACCAAAGAAAAATCCCTACTATAGAACTAATTAGAGAAAGCAATGTTTGAGCCATTAAAAGTAATTTAAAAACCTGAAATCTTCCTCATGTGATGACAACTGTCAATTAGCTCATTTTTTGTTTTAATCAGAGTTTTTTAATTGCACTTGTAAACAGGTTTGTACCTCATGTTTATATAGGTTACAAGTTGCAATAACCTCCACATTATCCACTCAGCGGAAAATGTGGAGGTAAGTTATCAATAAAAGAGATTAGTATTATTAGTTCTTTATTCACTGCTTTAACTAAGTTTAAGACAGTACAGTGAGTGCTGCTTATTGTGATCACTTTGGAACTCAGCTAAAGTGATAACAATAACTGATGGAACAAGAATACATCTGTTCAGCATTTCTTACTGATGCAGAGCAGAAATGTGGACAGAAAGAAAACATGAAAATCAAACATTATAAAATACTCTAATTCGACTCTCCACGATTTCTTCTAGAAAGTCATCAATAAAAATTAAACTGTCTTAATATTTCTGGAAATCCATTAAAAACAAAATTATTAAAATCTTATCGAAAATATTAAAATCAAGAATTAGAAACTGGTTAGCTGTAAAACATCCAGGTTGGTAGGGGTAGAGATACAATACTTTCTTTCTTTTTTTTTTCTTTTCTTTTTTTTATGTAAACCCCAAACACGAGAGGTATTAGAAACTATAGTACTTAGTACCATGCTTGGGTTGGAGATTGAGAAGACGAAAGAAGATATTTGTTGACATTGGACATGAACTTCTGTAGACTGTAAATTTCAGGAAATACGTATGAAGGAAAGTTGTTCCAGAAAACGGCAGTTGAATGAATAAACGAGGAAGATGAAAAGTTGGTTCTGTGAGTTTGAAGTTGGACAGTAAATGGATGTTGACTGGTGGCGGCATGTGTTCGGACTGTTTTGAAAGAGAGAGCGGGAATTATAGAAGCCAATTCAGAAGAACAGTGCCCGTGGAAGTATCTGTAGAAGAGGCATGCAGCAGAAACAGTACGTCTATGAGAAAGCGAGTGGAGAGACTCTGTTAGAGATGAATCATTAATTAACCTAACTGTCTCTTCTGAATGGAATCAAGAAGCCTGAGAGAGGTTTTGGGGGCACCACCCCAGATGTGAGAACAATATTCCATGGCAGGGCGGATTTGCGATTTATACAGAGTGAGCAGCTGTTTGGAAGAAAAGTAACGCCGAGAGCGAAAGAGAAAACCAAGTTTTTCTTGGCACAAGCACATTTGTAATGTGCTTGTGCCAAGAGAGATTAGAAGTCAGGGTAATCCCCAAAAGAGATATATCATTTTGCCTAGAAATCGGAGTGTCACTAAAGATAAGCATAGGAGCAGAAGAATCCTTTTTGCAAGATATAAGACAAGACTGAGTTTTAGAAGGGTTGAAATCAACTAAGTTGTCTTTGCCCCACTGGAGAATTACTTGAAGATCAGCATTTAAGGAATTAGTAGCAGATTTTCGAGAAGTTGAAGCTGATTGAGCAGGACAAGGTTTCTCAAAATGGAAAGTGGAATGCAATGTGCTATCATCGGCAAAACTATGGATAGGATTTCCAGTCAATGGAAGAAGGTCATTAATATACAAGAGGAAAAGAGTGGGAGAAAGAACTGAACCTTGGGGGACACTGGCATTAGTGGAGAAGTTAGAAGACAGAGAGCCATCTACCATCACCCTCAGTGAGTGATCAGAGAGAAAACTGGATAACCAATTACTAAAAACAGTTGGCAAACCATAAGATGGACGCTTGTTTAGAAGACCTTTATGCCAAACACAATCGAAAGCCTTTGAGATGTCAAGAGCAACTACTTGTGTTTCACCGAACCTTTCCATTGAATTAGTCCATAAATGGGTAACATAAGCTAGAATATCACCAGTGGATCGACACTGACGGAATCCATACTGGCGATCGTTGATCAGATGGAAGGTTTCTAGGTAGTTTAAGAGTTTGTGGTTAACTGATTTCTCCATTACTTTAGAAAGAGTAGAAGTAATTGCAATGGGATGATAATTGGATGGGAGGGATTTGTCACCCTTTTTAGGAACTGGCTGGATATGAGCAAATTTCCAAACAGAAGGAAAAACACCTTTGGAATAAGAAAGTGAAAAAGGCGGCAAAGAATAGGAGTAAGTTCAGGAGCACAGGTTTTGAGAACAAGTGGAGAAATACCATCGGGACCTGGAGCTTTCTTAGCATCAAGATTTGTCAAAATCCTTCTGACATCCTTTTGACGGAAGACCACAGGAGGCATTGAATGGAGCGTGTTGGGAATGGTGGGAGGTGTTTTACGAAGATCCTTAATACATGAGTTGGAAGAAAAATGGGATGCTAGCATGTCAGGTTTAGCCTTGGCTGAAGTGACAACAGAACCATCTGGTTTGGACAGATGTGAGAGCAGAGATGGACAAAAGTTGCGGCCAATAGCTTTGGCAAGAGACCAGAATGCTCGGCTATCATTACGGCAAGAAGAAAGTTTTCTACTCTTAGCCTGTTCAAACTCTAGTTTGGACTAATTAATAACTGCTTTACAATTGTTGCGAGCTTTGGTATAGGCAGAAAATGAAACTGGAGAATTAGAAACAAGCCAATTACGATATGCAACACTCTTCTCTTGAACAGCCGTAGCACATTTATTGTAAAACCAAGGTTTATATAAAGGACAAGATTTTAAAGTGGAGTGTGGGATAAAGGATTCCATTCCTGCAAGAATAATTTCACTGACACGATCTGAGCAAACATTGACATCAGAAGTTTTGAAACAGTAATCCGACCAAGGTAAAGAAGAAAAGAAGTCTCGCAGGTCATCCCATTTTGCATTCTTGTAATGCCAAACAACACGAGGTTGGGAATAGCCATGAGATAAAGGTTCCATTGGAGAAGAGACAATCACCAAGTTGTGATCTGAAGTGCCTAAAGGACCTCTCACTTCGACCGTGTACTTAGAAGGGTTGTTTGTGAGAAAAAGATCAAGCGTATTGGCTGTATGATTAGGATTGTCCGGTATTCTTGTAGGTAAATGAACAATCTGTGCTAGGTCATTAGTAATTGCAGAAGCCTCAGCATCTCGACCTGCTGGGTAGGTGTGACTAGAAAACAGAAGCCAGCTGGAGTTGTGAACATTAAAATCACCAAGGAAAATTACCTCACTGTTAGGAAAGTTGGACTGGAGAAAGTCAAGTTGCAAAGAGAGGAAGTCAAAGGGCTCCAAATGATTAGTGGAGTTGGGAGAACGGTAAAGACAACAGATGAATTTGACACAATGAGGTAGAGAGATTTTAAGCCAGAGAAAATCAAAGAGAGGAGATTCCAAATTGCCAAGTCTCTGACAGTCAAGTTGCAAAGAGAGGAAGTCAAAGGGCTCCAAATGATTAGTGGAGTTGGGAGAACGGTAAAGACGACAGATGAATTTGACACAATGAGGTAGAGAGATTTTAAGCCAGAGAAAATCAAAGAGAGGAGATTCCAAATTGCCAAGTCTCTGACAGGGAATATCAGAACGGACATATGCACAAGTACCACCTTTGAGGCAAAAGGAATCATACAACAAATAATTTGGGTATCTGAGATGAGCAGTGGTTGAATCAACCAATAACTGAGATTCTGTCAGAAAAATACATGGGGTTTGGCAGACTGCAAGTGGAAATGGACATCGTTGAGATTAGAATTGAGACCATGTATATTTGTGAAATGAATTAGGAAGTGCTTGGGAGGTTTAGATCTTTTTGCAGATAAGCTTGCTCTATTAGTTTGACAATTCATGGTGTATTCAATAGTAAGAAAAAGTGGGTGGGATATGCTGTATGAAGTAATGATATTTTTGGATATGGCATACACACGGTAAGAATATACCCAGATCCTTGACATAACATGGCCTCGACAATTCTCCTCGCATACACACTACTCGGACTCCCTCCAGTCACTATCTGGCAGAGTAGAGGTAGCAAGATTATACACTAGCTGATCCGGAAGCCTCCTAGAGAGTTACCAATAGGTTCAGTCCGGTGTACTAACTAGCGGCCGGCCTGCGAACACCGTTTTAGAGCTGTACCCTCGAAATGTAAGGAATATTGGATCTCGCCATGATGTTCATCATAACCTCAAAAGTCATCAATCATACTGCATGATGGAAGAGATAGGGAAGGGTTGACCAGAACTTAGCTGTAGAGACTAAACATGAGTTCCACCACTTCAAGCCTCCAATAAGCAAAGTGGTGGTATTGCACCGGTTGATGAGAGTCATCTACCACCTAGTACTGCCTGGTAACATAGAGGAGCGGCATTCCTCCATGTGGTGTGGGCGCCACACCTCGACCCCTTCTTACGTTGGTTCACACCTGGGTGGTCACCCACCATGTACTTGTGCATGGAGGTTATACCCAGGATTACTAACAGTCCCACCATCGTGCGTGAAGGTGCAAGCAGAGGATTTGGCTGTCACAGACCATCCGGACTTCGCCGAAATTGGGTCCACTTGACTTGAGTGTCACCCGAATATCAGTTCCATTAGCGTTTTAGACTCCCACGTAGCAAGTACAGCTTGTCTGGCATATCTGAGAGAATGTCTGTGACAACCTCAAGGACCATTTCACAGAGTAATGACACCAACAACCATACAAGCTTTAAGAAGAAAATCATTAACTAGCCATACAACACATTGGAGTTCAAGAACAAATTGGGCTGTTACATAACCACTTCCACTGCATGTGCATAAACCACGATAAGGTAAATAAGCGATAACATAAACTGAAGCCTTATTACAATAAATGCTGTTTTTCTATGTATCTATATATGGAATTAGGACTTCATTAAAAGTGATAACAGTATTTGAATGACAGTGTTATCCATGATTACAGTAAGTGGCACACACTGTACTTTCTGACAAGAAAAAATGTATAAAAATTTAAAAAAAAAAAAAAAAAAAAAAAGACTTCATTTTTAAAGGCTAAGCAAAAGCTACTTTTAGATTGTGTTTCAGTTTATAACTGTATATTATTTATATTTTGTACTTTATGCTGAATTTTGAAAAAAAGAGAACTTTTTTGACTGACTCAAAAAGGTAGAACTAATTAGTTTGTGAGTGTAGTAATATTTATAATTTGATCCAAAGTGATTTTTCAGAATTATTAAGTGCCCATTAAGACAAGGTGCAGATTGAATATTAATAATTACATAATATAAAATATGAATAGTTCTCTGAATGTCAAGCTGTTTAATTATGATTGAAATGTTCTCTACTTTTTTCTTGGAGAATTATTTATCAAACCGATTTCTTGCCATGTTGCTAGATTATGGTATATTGTTATCCCATAACTAATATGATATTATATAATAAGCTAAGTATTGGATATATGTAATTCCATATTTGACATTTAGCATCATCAGCATAATGGTTAATCACCAGCTTTATTGAGAAAGGTCTTAAAAAGGGTTTGTGTATCATAAAAATACACACACATACACCCACTTGCATTAACCCAGAAGGTAATGTTATGAGCCATTAGTAACAAAAACAACTTTCTCACATAACTAGTGTCACTTCCTAGAGGATCACTTTGACAATCTAAAGATCAGTTTATGACTAGGCTTTAGTCTATTATATAATTATTTTTATTTCTCAGAAATTACCTTATGATTCTTTGGGCTCTCATAAAAATTGCCTTTGAGTTTTTAATTAGCATTAATAAAGCCACATGATGCAAGAAAGCAAGCTTATGTAGCATCAGCCAAAAAAAAAAAAAAAAAAAACTTTCTCATTTCACCCATCCACTCGCTCCAAATGTTTGTCTAGTTCTGCCTTGAATCTATTTAAGCTATCAACTTCTACAATGACAGATGGAACTTTGTTCCAGCAATCAACCACCAACTGGCTAAAGGCAAACTTCCGCACATCTATCCTACAACTATCTTTCCTCAATTTGAATTTATGCCCTCTCAGGTGATTATTCTGAGCAAGAGAAAGAATCCCATCAGCATTGAGCATGCTCAAACCATTCAAGGCTTTATACACCTCAATCAGATCACCTCGCAGGTGCCTAGTCTCCAGACACTGTAATTTGCAAAACTTAAGCCTTTTTTAATCTTGTTGCCCTTCTCTATACTCATTCCAGCAGCTCTACATCCTTCTTAATTCTTGTATTATAATGTTTTTATTTGGTTAACATATTCTTAAAAATTTAAAGAAAAGAAGAATATCTGCTTTCTTCAATGATGAATGCCAGTGCACCAGGAAAATCTAAGTTTCATTACTATCTGTACCCACTGCCTCCTCAGTATGCAAATTTACCCACATTTTAAATCTACTAATCCATACACAGACAGCAACAAAAGACTCAGCACTGCTTGCCTCACTAGGTCACTGTAGAGACTTAAGCTGTTTCTTGAATCGTTGTAAGACCTAAGAGTACTTACTGTCAAGTGTTCTTCAAGCTGTATAAACAAAAGGCTTTTCCATTTCAGCAATTAAACTAGAAATACCACTTTCCTTGTTTTTATTTTGTTTAATATGTTAATTTCTGCTTAACTATTATGTGGAATTTTCAATTGATTACATTTCCGATTTACAAGAAATTTTTTTTCATACCGCATTCACTTTTTTTTCCTCTTAACAGGCATTATTAAAGATTATTGCATCAAAAAAATTTCAAAAACTGAACACCACGTGCACAAACCTTACAACACTGGAAAGGTTTTCTTTTCTAGCATTTTGTAGGCAAGTAGATGAAATTTTACAAATAGGTCAGTGGATAGCTTTCAAATTATTAATGTATTAATACAGATATCTGTTATATAAAAGATTTCACAATGTCACAGAAGATGAACTCCACTTAATGAGTTATACTACATTTGGATATTTTCCATAAATTTTATTATTCTGGTGTTATCCAATTCACACACAATTTTCGAAGAAATGAACATAAAATCAGATTACGTACTTTTTTCCCCCACAATATATTGCTGCACACCTTTCATAGTATATAACAGAGCTATGATGCTCATCAATACATTCTACGTTAATATCAATATTTGTAGAAGAATAAGAGAAATATACCTCAATATGATACACGGAACACTTCCGTATGATGCTCTCCAGAAATTAAAATGAATAAAAGATTAACGCAAAATAATTACAGAAAACAGTCAATTTAAAAAATTATTTAAAAAAATTAAAAAAGCCTGATATACCTTCATCAATATCATTGATAAATATACAAAACAACAGTGGGCCCAACACCAAACCCTGGGGGACTCCACTAATAACATGTCAATGAAGAGCAGCGTCCATTGATTACCACTCTCTGTCGTCTCCCATCAACCCTCCTTTTATCCATTGTAGCAACTTTCCCTTAATACCATACTGCTCCAATTTGTACAGTAGTCTTCCATGCGCAACAGTATCAAAAGCTTTCCTGAAATCCAAGTATATGATAACAAAATTATTTTTTGCATCCAGTTCCTTTGTAATGGTATAGTATTACTTTGTAATACTATACTATTATAGTATCTAATCAAATTTGTCAGACAAAACTTTCCCTAAACAAACCCATTCTTTGTCTGAATTATTACTGCAGTCTTGTCTAAATGATCCTACAATGCTTCTTTAACTAGTGACTCCATATTTTCAATAGAACAGAAGTTAAACTAATAGGTTTGTAATTACTTGTGTCACCTTTTGATCCCCCTTTGTGAATTGGGATACATTTGCCCATCTCCAGTGGGGACTTCTCCTGAGCCCAAGGAGGCTCCCATAATTATGGCTAAGGGTTTGCTTACTTCCTTTGCCATCTCCCATCCACCCCAGGTGCCTTTCCTCTGTTTAACTTCATCAATTTCTCCTCCACTTTGCTCTCAGTTAATACAAGATCATTAAGTTCCCTCTTTGAGTTTAATAAGCTTCTGTTCTTCACTTCCCCAAAAGAATTCCTCATGTGAATGTAGATGGTAAGACAAATTGCAATCACTGCAAGGAATGTTGTATACCAAGTCATTTATTGGTGTTGCAAAAGAGGAAAGAAAGAACTGAATGATTGTTCAGTATAGCATGTGATTTCTGTATTGGTCTGGCCACGATCTTAAATTCGGTATCTTTAAAAAATCTGTTAAGCTGCTTGTGCTACTGTTCAACATATGGGACAGAAATAAAAGTATTTTTTGTTGTTACTGTTGTTGATTGGCATAGTTTTTTTGTATCCAATCCTTAGCTTGTACCCTAATTCGGTATATTGTAAAAATGGGGGTAACCCCTGTTTAAGAATCTGCTGGTTAATATCTGTATTTCTGAGTCTAAAGCAGATTCCATCTGAGTATTTATAGGCGTTGAGAATTTGATTAAAGATAATAGATCTTTTGTAGATGAACAAGTGATAGCTGTTATAATGTAGAAGCATACCAGTGTTTGTTGGTTTATGATGGATGTTAAATTGGATTTGTGTCCCGAGTAAGCGCGAAATTTTGAAAATTTAATGACTTAGTATGCATATTTTCCCTTTCCAATGTAAAGTTGAGGCTAATTGACTATTTACCAATTTGGTCAATCCTTACAATAAAACTTTAACCACGTATCAAAAATTAAAGGAATAAAATTCCTTTAACTGAGATATTACCATGTCTCAGTTAAATGAATTGAAGGCCAGAACATACAACAATCGTTCACTTTTCGGTCAGGTAAGACTGGATTATGCAGATTTCCTATTAGAGCCATTGTTTCTTGCAGAAACTCTGCATTTTTATCCTTAGCCACACAAGTATATAGTATTATAAAACCCTTTAGACAGGCAATACAATTTGGGATAAAAAAAAACTACAATACATTATTTAAAACCTTAAGGACTGTAGCCTTGAAGGAAATTTTTCACGTAATTGAACTTTTAGTTGATGCCAACTATATCACCTTTCGAGAAAAAGTATACAAACAAATTTTTGGTTTGCCAGTGGGATTGAGTCTAAGCTGCTTAATATCGGAGGTCTATCTCTGAACAATTGAGCGTATACATTTGATGCCTTTCCTACCCCATATCACATACTATGGGAGGTATTTAGACGATGTTCTGGTTATTACTGATAGTACCACTATTCAAGACATTTTATATTCGTTTAATAATATTCATCCTAGACTCAATTTTACATTGGAAAGGGAAAATACAGATACTAAGTCATTAAATTTTCTAAATTTCACACATACTCGGGACATGAATAAAATCCAATTTAACATCTGTCATAAACCAACAAACACCAGCATGCTTCTACATTATAACAACTATCACCTTCAAAAGATTTATGATCTTTAATCAGTTTCTCAATGCCTATAAATATTCGATGACAGAATCTGATTTAGACTCAGAAATACAGATCATCATCATCATCATCAGCCATTTTCAATCCACTGCAGGATGAAGGCCTCTCCAGCAACTTTCCAGTTCCTTCTGTTTTGAGCACTGGCCATCCATTTACTACTCAAAAACTCATGAATTTCATCTATCCATCTCCGCCTTTGTCTTCCAGGTTTTCTTATATTATTATTATTATTATTATTATTATTATTATTATTATTATTAGCCATATGGTACAAGGAAGCCTGAGGCTTATGCTGCACCAGCCAAAAAAAAAAAAAAAAAAAAAAAAAAATTCCCGAGTTACCCTGAGAGAGAGAGAGAGAGAGAGAGAGAGAGAGAGAGAGAGAGAGAGAGAGAGAGAGAAGTAGAAAGGAACCACCAAGAAAGAGAAGAATGATGATATCCAGTTCAGGACCCTGGGTTTGCCAAGCCCATACTCACCAGATGTGAGCCCCC
The DNA here is from genome assembly GCF_048544385.1 of Mastigoproctus giganteus. Lineage (NCBI taxonomy): Eukaryota > Metazoa > Arthropoda > Arachnida > Uropygi > Thelyphonidae > Mastigoproctus > Mastigoproctus giganteus. The sequence goes on along the minus strand of NC_143581.1, from coordinate 170,666,801 downwards.
GGGGTAGCTCCTCTTGGGTACCATAGCGGAAATACAGATATTAACCAGCAAATTCTTAAACACCCTTGCTACAATAAAGGAATTAGGGTACAAGCTAAGGATAGGATACAAAAACTACACCAACCAACAATAGTAACATCAAAAAATACTTTATTTCTGTCCCGTACGTTGAACAGTGGCACAAGCAGTATACAGATTCTTTAAAGATATGGAATTTAAGATTGTGGCCAGATGAATATGGAGATTACATGCTATACTGAACAATCGCTCTCTTCTTTCCTCTTTCACGACACAAATTTAAATGACTTGTATTTATTTGTGTCGCAAATAATATTTAGACCCAGAAATATAGATATTAACCAGCAGATTCTTAAACACCCATGCCACAAAAAATGGAATTAGGGTACAAGCTAAGGATAAGATACAAAAAACTACACCTACCAACAATAGTAACATCAAAAAATACTTTATTTCTGTCTCATATGTTGAACATTGGCACAAGCAGCTTAACAGATACCGAATTTAAGATTGGGGCCAGACCAATACAGAAAGTACAAGCTATACTGAACAATCACTCGGTTCTTTCCTCTTGCGTACACAAAATTAGCCTTTCGTGCCATTAACGAAAACCATACGTTTTTATTTGTCGAGGCCAAGATACTTAGCGTCCAACATAATTATACGAGACTATTAATTGCAGAAACCATCGAAATTAAATTACATGAAAATCCTATTTTTTTTTTTTTTTTTTTAAGGTATCAAAACCTATAGTACTTAGTACCGTGCACGGGTTGAAGGAGAAGTATGGGAGGAAGGGAATGCCGGAAACTTTGCTCTAGAGACTAAACATGAGTTTCACCACTTCAAGCCTCCAATAAGCAAAGTGGTGGTATTTCACCAGTTGATGAAAGTCATCTACCACCTACAATTTAATGTCCGCCATCCATATCTAATCTCCGATTCGTGGTCTTTTGAGCACATGCGCAAAGACAATCGCAGTCTTTCATGCATATGCACAAGGACAATTAATCTTTCTATTTAAGCTCACATACTCCGTAATTTCCATTCCTGTAATCACAACATACAGTCGAAAAGCAGTCAGCTTCAGGAAGGAAAATCATTTTTCAATTTATTTTTTACTGTAATCATTTTGCGTTAAACTTTTATTCATTTTAATTTCTAGAGAGTATCATATGGAAGTGTTCTACATATCATATTGAGGTATATTTCTCTTATTATTCTACAAATATTGCTGCACACCATTTGCTCAGTCAAACATCTGCATTAAATATGGTTGTCCAAGTGGATTCACATTGGCCGGTAGTACCTGCATAGCCTTAGATTTCTTATCTTTTCAGCCATCTATTCTCTGAGCAGAGAATTTTATTTATTTTCTGTTTAAACATGGTAATAACAACAAAGTCAAACACTGAGACAAATGCTGTTGAAACATTGATTGCCCTGACTTTTCATATAAAATATTCATAACAGCCAGGCAAGGAAATCATATGTACATCTGAATACAGAAATTCATTGCTCTATCAAGATGTGACAGTTTCCAGTAATTATAGTATAATTTATAACTGACACTCGTCCTTTTTTTTTTTTTTTTTTTTTTTGCAAAACTGTTGTATCTTTTGCTCATACAATGAATGTACACAAACACAGCTGCCAACTTTCTGGATTTACAATGGAGAATCTTTTTCTTTTTTTTTCCTTTTTAAATCACTTTGATCCATTCTCTGTCTCACTGTCATACTAGAGTTGGTACCGCAGAGTTTGTCTTTTTGTGAAAATGCCATTTTTCTTCATTTTTTTGCTTTTGCAAAAAATAGTAAAACTGTATTAAAATCATAATCATATTTTTAAAAAAGTTTGTAAATTTTTTCTTATGGAAACAGCGCTAAGACACCAATTTCCATTTCTTAATATACCTTCACACATCCGAGAAATCTCAAGGCATAAAAAAGCTTTCTTCAGATTCACCAGGCAAAGGACAGTAATTTCCATTTCTTGATATATCTTCACACCATGCTGCTAAAAGAATATTGAAGAAATTTTTCTTAATTCCATTAACAAATATATCCATGATAAACACCTGAAAACAGTTTGCCACAGTTGTTCAATAGGAGGAGCAAACTATTCTGAAGATTTTCAGTTACAGCCCAAGGATAATACCTTCTCTCAACTTAGAAAGTGACAAAGATTAATTAAAACTACAGGTGACCCCACTGAGCGCAGGGAGGTTACGTCCACGCACGGCAATTCCGCATTCGGTGGGGTACTGTTGTTATGGAACAACGGGGATTGGTTAGGTTCTGAAACTTTTTATGTAAGAAATTAAAACAATAATCTGTGTTACAAATGGTACAATTTATTTTTAAAAAATAATAATAATTTTACTTTATAATTTAAAATGTATTCCAACTAAAAACATCATAAAATATATGGAAGTAATATTTTTCTATGCTAATTTTTGCTGGAATGGGAGGGTTTCAAAAATGAACGGTGAGACTGACTTCCTCCATAATTTCTCATCTCTTGTTCCATTGATCCAATTGAGTGACAGCAACTTCATGCCCCTAACATAAATGTAAAGGGCCCCTATGTTAAAAGAAAACACGATGAAAGAAAACTAAAGCTCAAAAAATTGAAACTAAATTATGGAAACAACAGAAACGTAATTGGGTATATACACTTCCATTATGGAATCAAAATGAATTCCTACCTAAATTTAAAATAAAACTGTATGCTGAAAAAAGTAAAACAATGAAATAAAACTTTTAATTGACGATGACTTACCAACACATATGAAGAAACGTTCAATTGATGAAACTGCTAGCAGATGATGAACATGCTGTTGAAGTTGACTTACAGAATCTGTCTGTCGCTGTTTTGTCATGATCTTTCTCATGTCAATGTAAGAAACAATATCATCAATGCCTCTCTTAAGTTTCGTTCTCCTATGAAAGTCAGGATCTTCCTGCATAAACCTCTCTCTCAGGAACTTGGCTGCTTTTAGAATCTCTGTTATACCTTTGTAAATTTTGACTGATTGCAAAACTGCAAAGTGCCACAAAACAGCTGTCTCTGATAACAAAGTTGCTTAAAATGAAATCAATGACAATATAAATTCAATCATGCGAAGCAACTACATACTATGTAATAAGGTAGCATGGCTGAGTCAGATACACTGCGCTACTGCGAACCTTGAGCCACATACAACATGGACTTCTACCGCATAAGTGCGAATCTGCACACAATGAAACTCTGCTTGGCGGGGGTCACCAGTATTTAGTTTATTAAAATAATATAATTAAATATTTATTTACACAAAAAAATAATAATGCATTTTGAACTCCTAACTGACTTTGCCAACAGATTCTAGAAATATGAGTCAAAACACTATCTTTCCCCATCAGTAAATTAGTAAAGGCTGCTTTCCTTGTCGATCACAGTCCCAAAAGATGAGAAGCAAGAGTAGAGACAATATGTGTTAAATGTCAATGTAGATTTATGTGTCAAAACTTTACCATGAGGTGTATTATACAATTAAAAAAAATTTTAAAAGTGTTAGCGTGTTTGTGCATTTACTGTTGAGGGTTTGTATGTTGATACAATCCAGTGAGGTGTTACAATTTCAAATATTTAATACACTGTACAAGTTTAATAAATTTGTGGTAATGGCTAAAATTGCAGACTTAGTCTGCTAGCTCCAAATAGAATTCATAAATAGCAAGTTGCCCAACTGGGTTATGGGAAGCATTAAGTTATTTATTATTTAATTTAAATATAATCATATTTGCAAAACAAATATGTCATCCAAGAAAACAAGTTTATTGAATCAAATTGGTTTTGCAAAAGAAAAAAAAATTCCATTGCTTCTCAATATCATTGAAGATAAAGAAATAGATACTTTGCAGATCATTCTGCCAATTTCACTGTGAGAACCTGCCAGCTGCTATCACAGGTGCTCCCAGGATTTCCTGGAGGTGGGGGGGGGGATTAAACACCAGTTTAATGAGGAATAGTTGAGCTTTATCATCATCATGTAGTAGTAAAAAAAAAAAGAAGAAATTCTGCATTATTTTGATCGTGGGGGTGGGGAATACAGCCATTTTGCCCTTCTCTGGGACTACCATTATTATGAAAGAAGAATTGACGTATAGTGGTCCTTCATCAGGGAGTGACAAGTGTACAAAGAAAGCATGAAATAAAATAAGTTACCCCAAGTCATTCTTGGGATTTAATAGTTTCTCATAGTGGTGCTGAATATCAGAGAATATCCAACCAGTGATTCTCTGGTTGGATATTCTCTATAAAAAAAAAAAAAAAATTCAAATTCTGGCACAGTTTTGGAAATGCTCTTGACAGCCAAGTCTGAACAACAGTGTCATTCTTATAAACAAACTTTGAATCAACATTTCAAATGAAGTGCAAAGTCTGCAACAGTATCACGGTATCCTTATAGAAAACAGTCATAATATGTTGATGTTTAACAGATGGTCCATGCAGTAATCCACAGACAGAAATCCAAAGTAAGTTAATGTTTGAAAGCATGCTGATAAAATGTGCATTTTATCAGTGAATTTAATGTCTAGTGCATTTCAGACTTTAAAAAATCTCTTTTCCTCCTGATTTTGGAAAGCACTCCTACTTTTTATATATTTCCTGTTTGCTAACAAAATCTCCTATTTCCCCTCCTGCTTACAAATACCTAATATTCAGCTCTTCAAAAGTCAAAAGCTGGCAGCTATTTACCTATTAAATATATACTAGAGCCTTACAAGTCACTATACACATCAGAGTTTTATGTCCACTATTAATAAACCAGCATGGTACTCCATAATAGCCATTAGGGTTCGGGATCCCGGACTTGCCACTGTGGGTTTGGCTTACATTCACCAAAATATTTTTAAATATAAAAATTATAAAATCTATTAGAGTGATTAATGTAACTTTTACTGTTCCTTTGTTATTGGTTTGACTTTGATCTGCACCAAGTTTCATTAGAATTGGAAGAGAACAGTAGTAAAAAAAAATGTATATATATTTTTAAGTGTGGGTATCTAAAATACACCGTGCTGGCTCGAAAAACAGGTTTTTTCTGTAAGCTTTATGGCAAAGCACATGTTGTTTTATACCTGCAAGAATAAACTAGACTAGACTAAGGTTGATATTCAAAGTTAAGGTGTTGGTGAAGTAGGAAAAGAAATGAATGCGGATAATAATTATATAAGAATGGACAATTTTTTCCCACAGCAGTAGCAATGCTAACATTCCGAGCAAAGCATACTGCTTGTGTGTAGAGTTCTATAACCATGTTATTTTTATAATACAATGATAAATATTATAAGAACTACATCAAAAATATATATAAATATATTGGTATTAACAGCCCCAAGCCCTCACTCATCACTGGAAGTGTATTATGTATAATTTAAAATCAGAACATTATGTTTGATACCTTTGTTGAAATTACAGTATTACTCTTCCATTTATCTGAGAATTATTCCAAGGTCTTTTATAAACTTCAGGAGCTTTCCTAAAATGTCTGCATTACAGATGTAAGAATAAAACTAAAAACCACTATTCATTAGTGATTTTCCGTTTAAGAGAAATTTGTGAGTAATTTTTTTTGGGTTAATTGTGTGTATGCATTATTGTTTGATATATGCCATTAGAAGTCCTTCCCACATTTATGTTGTTATCAGCAATATTTTCACTGGGATCTCACTGTCCACGTGCAGCGGAGATGAGAGAAATCCCAGGTGCCACCTGACTCGAACATGTCCATGTGCATGATAATCGGGTAAGTATGACTTGACTAACTTAAATATTTTGCTTTGGCATACCTCTCACTAATAAATAGTGATTTTTAGTTTTATTCTTTCATCTGTAATACACACATTTTAAGAAATTTCCTGAATTTTATAGAAGATCTGAGAATAATTCACAGGTAAATGAAATAGCAAAGCATACAAGGTGTGGCAGTTAAGTTTCCAGACTGGTTCAGTAAAAAGAACAAAGAGAAGGTGCTCAAAAATGGTTTTATTTTTATTCAAAGTAATCTCCACCTGATTGAATTAACTTATTACACCATTCAGGCCTCCGTAGCTGAGTGGTCATAGCAGGAGTGCAGTAGCACATGCTCTTTGAGTAGATGGGGTTTCAAGCCCCCGACTGCTAAATACAATCGATCTGCCAACCTGCACTGGACCAGCGTGGTAGATTATGGTCCATTTCCCTCAACGTAAATTGTTGAGGAGGCTTCCATCCTGCAGTGGATTGATAGTGGCTGCAGTTTTATTGCACCATTCTAAAAGAGTCTGAAAAGAGCTAGTGAAGGTGTCCAAAAAGATGATGTTCAGTTAAGCAGTTATGTTTTTCTTTATGTCCTCAACATCCCAAAATCTCTTTCCTTTGAGGGCAGTTTTCAACTTGTGAGGAAGGAAAAGCTAGATTGGGAAAATAGGGTGAATGATTGATCTGTACAATGCCTGCCCAGTTTCATCAGAAATGTCTTAACTTCTGTTCCAGGTAAAATAATGGAGTCACTGGTTAAAGATGCATTGCAGGATCATCTAGACAAGACTGTAGCAATAATTCAAACACAGCATGGGTTTGTTAAGGGAAAGTCTTGTCTGACAAATTTGATAGGAAAAAATGTGATGTGGTTACAAAGGAACTGGATGCAAAAAATAATTTTGATATCATATATTTGGATTTCAGCTTTTGACACTGTTGCGCATGGAAGACTATTGTACAGATTGGAGCAGAATGGTATTAAGGGTAAGTTGCTACAATGGATAAAAGGATGGTAAGTGGGAGAAGACAGAGGGTGGTAATCAATGGGTGCTGCTCTTTGTGGACTAATGTTATTAGTGGAGTCCCACAGGGTTCGGTGTTCGGTCCACTGTTGTTTTGTATATTTATCAGTGATATTGATGAAGGTATATCAGGCTTAATGTCGAAGTTTGCAGATGATACAAAGGTTGGCAGGGCTGTTAATGACAACAATGGCAGTGCGCTACTGCAACAGGATCTAGATAATTTGGGCAGATGGGCTAAGAAGTGGCAACTGAAGTTTAACCTTGACAAATGCAAAGTACTGCATATGGGTAGAAGTAATCCCAGAGAAACGTACCAACTGTGTGGTACTACACTTAAGGTGGTAGAAAATGAAAAAGACCTGGGAGTAATTGTGCAATCAGATATGAAGTTTTCTGAGCAATGCAGACAGGCTGCCAGGGCAGGTCATGGGGTTTTGTCAATGATATATAGGAATTTTGCTAGCAGGGAAAAGGAGGTGATTTTCTCTCTGTATAAGTCAATGGTCAGGCCACGCCTTGAGTACTGCGTACAGGTCTGGAAGCCTCATTTTAGGAAGGATGTCGATTTGCTTGAGCGTGTAGAGAAGGGCAACAAGATTGGTGAGGGGAATGAAGGGATCCTCTTATCAAGAGAGGCTTAAGTTCTGCAAATTGCAGTGGCTGGAGACTAGGCACCTGCGCGGTGATCTGATTGAGGTGTATAAGGCCTTGAATGGGTTGAGCACACTGAATTCTGATGGGATCCTTCCACTTGTTCAGATTACGAACCTAAGGGGGCATAAATTCAAATTAAGAAAAGATGGATGTAGAATAAGTGTATGAGCTTATGCAGCATCAGCTGCATAAGCTCATACACTTGCTTTCTTGCATCACATGCCACTACTACTACTACAGCAAGTGCAGATTGATTGGGGACATTGTCATGCAAAAAGAACCAGCTGCCTTTCTCTCAAAATTATGGCCTCACCCAGGAAATGTGCAGTAGTCTTTGAAACACTTGTACATAGAACACAGCATTAACTCTCTCTCTCTCTCTCTCTCTCCCTGCCCTTCAAGTACAAATTCCTTGTGAATCACACTGTTGAAAAACATGATAAACATCATCTTGAACTTAAACATCTGTAAACAACGTTTTGGGGCTTGGTGGTGATGATATATTCCTCTACATTCTCTGAAACTTTTTCTGGGTCATATTGAAACACCCAACACAAACACCCATCCAGTGACAATACAGTCAAAGAAATTAGGATAGTCTTGACAAGTTTGCATGATGACACTGTTGCTTCATGCAGAATTTGACAAATCATCTCCTTATTCATATCCAACCCATCAGCCATTCTTAGGGTCAAATGATGATCTCTTGCCTTAATTTCCTGTACTTCTGCTATTGCAACTCTGTCCTTATTTCAAGATGTTGATGGATCCTCACATCCATCTTTGAACAGCTTATACTACTCAAACACACGCTGATATGGCTTAATGTTAATTCACCATAAATTATGTTATGTTGTGAATTAATTTTAGAATGTTATTAGTTCCAATACATTTGAATAAAATCACAACAGCTATTTAAGAAATTAACTGGAAAATATTAACCTTGGTCACAATAATACTGTGAATGACGGTTTTATCCACTTTCCCAACAAACTGTACTCAGAAAGATTTATCTAGGGTACATGCTTAAGGACATAACATTATAGGAAAAATAAGACAACTAGTATGATCTCCAAAATTAACTCAGGATAGTATTTATTTCCATAAGTTGCAAGCCTGGGAAAACTCAAAGATAACTGGTGAAGTGATTAAATATTTGAATATTTGCAATAAATTGGATGGTGCCAAGTCTTTTTTTTTTTTTTTCTCTCTTTTCTCTGTATTTGTATATTGTGTCTTAAATATTCTTAATTTTAATTGTTCTGTACATTTTGTAAATAATATTTAAATTCTTGTATTATATATGTGGAATAATAAAATGTTATTTGCAATAATTAAAATTAACCTTACTCCTATGTGAAGTGTGAAACTTAAATCTTATATTAGAAAAGCATATAACATGTCTTCTGGATTTTTTTTTGTACTTGTACTTTTAAAAAGAGACCAAATGGAGTACAAGTCTGTACATTTCTATTTTGTATTAAAAGCATTAATTTTATAGAGAAATTTAATACTAAAAGCTTTGTAGTCATACTCTTTGTATACAGAAGTGAAACTAGAATTTTTATAAGAATTGCCTTGGAATTTGTGACGTGTATAGAATTAATAAAATCCAATAAAAGGCATTACATATTGAAATTTTGATTCTCATCAGCAAAGATTTCTTATGTTGTGTTATATTTTTGAAAAATTTATATTCCTTTAAAACAATTGATTTTGTATGTGTAAAAAGTTGTGTATTAATAAATGAAATAAATTTCTAATTAAATTTTTCATATTTTACCTACACACACACACACACACACACACACACACTTCAATCTCATAGATTTATGCAATACAAATTATTAATTCTATCAGGAAATATTCTGAGGAGATCAAAATGACATATACAATGATCATGCAGGAATACGGCAATTACACTGTGGTGCATTAATTGCTTCTCTGCAAATTTGCATAGTATTACTAGTGGCAAAATGATGCAAGGAAGCAAGCATCAGCCAAAAAAAAAAACCTTTCCCACATCACCTGTACATCCCCTCGAATAGTTGGTACAGACCTTCCTTGATGTTATTCAAACTATCCACTTCCACACATCTATCGTACAACCATCCTCCTTTAATTTCAGTTTATGCCCACTCATGTGTAGTCTAAGCAAAAGGAAGAATGCCATCAGCATTAAGCTCGCTCAATCCATTTAAAGCCTTAAATGCCTCAATCACATCATCTCACATATGATGCAATTTGCCTTACTTGGTAAGAACACCCTTTTGTTATCTTCACCAATCTCGGCACCCCCAGGTCTTTTCCATTTTCCAATACCTGAGTGTAGTGCCACACACAGAGTGATGGAACATATATTAATACATTGCTACATTAATCAGTAATTACTTTTACCCATATGCAGTACTTTGCATTTGTTACTGATAAACTTCAGTTGCCATTTCTCAGCTCATCTAATTTTTCTAGATCCTGTTGCAGTAACAAACCTTAATTACTGTAATTAACCACTCTGCCAACCTTGTACCACTGCAAACTTAGACATTAAACCCGATATACCTTCATCAGTATCATTAATAAATAGAGAAAACAACAATGGGCCCAGCACTGAACTCTGTGGGACTTCACTGATAACATTTAGAGCTGTGTCCACTGATAACCAATCTCTGTCTTCAACCTTTCATTTATCCATAGTAGTAACTTTCCCTTAATGCCATACTGCTCCAATTTGTATAGCAGTGTACAAATATATAATATAACACATACAACAGTATCAGAAGCTTTCCTGAAATGCAAGTATATGATATCAGAATTATTATTTTTTGCATCCAGTTCCTTTGTCACTGCATAACAGTATCCAATCAAAATTGATCAGACAAGACCTCCCCTTAACAAACTCAAGTTGTGACTGAAGTATAACTGAACTCCTGTCTAGATGGTCCTGCATTACTACTTTAACCAGTGATGCAATCATTTTACCTGGAACAGAAGTTAAGCTAACAGGTCTGTAATTACTCATGTCAACCTTTGATCCTGCTTTGTGAATTGGGGATACATTCACACATCCAGTCCACAAGGACCATCCAAAGATGCTCTCATAATTGTCTGATAGTTTGCTACTTCCCTTAATATAATTGGATAAATCCCATCCACCCCATGTGCCATTTTTATGTTTAATTTCAACAATTTCTTTTCCACTTTCATCTCATTTATAACAAAATTATTCAGCTTCCTGACAGAGTTTGATAAACTTCTGCCATCCTCCTCCCATCATATGTGAATGTACATGCAAAATACCTATTCAGCCTGTCAGCAACCTAAAGCAGGATCATCAACAGTTAAACCATCAACATCAAGTGGTGATACAACCCTTCTTTCTACTTTTAATATAAGTAAAGAAGTCTTTGCTGCTTTTCTAGGCATTCTTTGCTAGAGGCATCTCGTAATCTGCCTTGGCTTGTCTAACCTCCGTTGTGATTGATTGCAGACTACTTTATATCTACCATAGGCTTCTGTATCACCTGATAATTTATATTCCTCCCATGCATTTTTCTTCATCTGACATCCTTTTAGGTCTAAGCCTTGAACAGTAGTTCTTAGTTGGTATGAAAAGCCTAATAGCACTGATTATTTCCCTGAATTCTTCCCATTTAGAATTTGTTGTTGGTATGGTAATGTCATTAGTTGTTCCCACTGTATGGAATTTCAAAACTGTCTGAGACCACTTAGGTATTCTTTATGAAAGCAAAAACCCTTCCCTTTACCCTTGATGGTAGTTATATCTTTAAGTAAATCCCACATCAATATGCTGTGATCACTGCCGCCTAGTGGTTCTTTTATCTGCAGATTATTACTTCATGAAGAATCACTGCTGATAAACAGATCAAGAGTATTGCTCTCTTTTTGGCTCTCTAACATGCTGCTGAAGAAAACAGCATACAATTGAGACTTTGTGGATCTATTGTATGCTGTTTTCTATGTGCGTAAGTTACCAACCCAGAAGTTTCAGTCAATATCTGGAAAGTTAAAATCCCCCATTATAAGACACTAGTGTACACATGGAAAAATTTTGCTATAACTGTTTCAGAGAAGTAAAGATTAATATTGAAGTAATTATAAAAACATCTCCCTTGGCTCTCTTCACTGCTAGCTAAGGTTTCAGTGGGATAAACTTGGGTAATAAAATATATTTTATAAAAATGCAATTTGAGAATTTTTTTACATGTATGACTATATCATCCTTTAAAAGATTTAAAATTATTGCACAGATAAAATTACAACTGTTCTAGTGTATCCATGGTGAATATTTCACCAAAACTGTAATGAAATTGTTGCCAAACAGTTTCATAAACAGAACTATTTAAAAAAAAAAAAAAAATTTACTACAAATTGGTTTTTTTTTTTTTTCTCAATTTTACTGCTAAATAAAACTATTGCAAAAGTAATCAGGTCAAAAGCTTGTTTTAGTCTGAGTTATGCAAGTTCAAAGAGTGTTCCAGACAGAGGGACATAAGCAAATTATTATATAGATTCTGATTTACTGGTTCACTCTGTTTCTCTGTACAACTGTACATTGCAATCATCACTTAATCATCACTTAAATAATCACTTAACTATAAATAGCTAAAAAAATTATCTATTCGTTTTGTTACGTATGTGATTCAAACTTTTCAGATACTTATTTACCTCAAAGAAGGTACTAGAATTCTCCTATCATACACTACAGTACAAAGTTACAAGATACGATATTCGTGCCAAATCACCGAAACAAAGGTTCTGTGTAGTAATTTACAGAATCTCTAGCTAAATCTAAAAATAAACTAACAAACGTGAGTAGGACTATGAAGCTATTTATAGAATACAATTTCTTATGCTAATTAGGTCAATAATACAGCAAAATTTTTCAAAACATGTCTGTTCCAGAAGCTCAAATTACTTTGATTAGTATTTGTATACCCTCGAACCAGTGGCCAATGTTCAGTTTATTTCATATTTCAGATTAGTATTTCTTCCTATAATCTACCTCCTTTGAGTGAGAAGGTTTGCTTATCGTTTAGCTGCCTCCTTTGGTATAATTAGATAAATCCCATCTATCTCAGGTACCCTCATTACATTTAGCTTCAAAAATTTCTCTCCTACTTTCCTCTAAGTTATCACAAAATCATTCAGCTCCCTGTTAGAAATCCCCAATCCTAAAAAAATTCCTCATGTGAATCTATGTAGATGCAAAATGTCTATTCAGTTTGTCAGCAACCTGAGCGAGATCGTCTACAGTAAAACCATTCATATTTAGTGGACCAATATGCTTCATCCCCCTTTCCTTCTAGTCTTTACCCAAGCCAAGAAGTCTTTCCTGAATTTAATTGCATTCTATGCGAGACTTTTCACAATCTGCCTTAGCTTGCTTACCCTCCTTAGTGGCTTGGTTGTAGACTACTTCATATATACTGTAGGCTTCTGTATCACCTGATAATTATTATGCATCCCATGCATAGTTTTTCTCTGCCACAAGTCTCATTAGTTCATCTGACATTCTTTTTGGTCTAAGCTTTGAACAGTATTTCTTAGTCGATATAAAAAGGTCATACTTCAGACCACACTTGGTCATAAATCTTTTTTTTTTCTGTAGCAACAAAATTATTGGCAAAGGTAAAGAAAGCCAACATGAGAACCAGGGTAAACTTACAGGACAAATCGGTTTACCGCTACTGCAGTTTCTCCCTGCATTCTCAGTAAACAGACAGTGCATGTTATTGGTAGCAGCAGTAGAAGTCGAGAATGATATATTGATTGACATGTAGGCGGGACAGACTATAACATCATAGTGTTAAGCGATTGACTGACGTTATATGTACATATATAAAGAATCTTTCTTTCTTTTCCTATTATTTCCTAACCTAACATTTAAGTCAGGTTATGAAATATAACGAAAAGGTAAAAAGAAATCAGTAAGGTTTTTTAATAGCAAAAACACAAATTCCAATAATCTGCTTTTAATAATGAGAAAAAATTAATCATTACATCATCTCTCACGCTTATGTGAGAGATGATCAATCAGTACATCGTTCTCGACTTCTACTGCAACTAACGATAACACACACCATCTGTTTGCTTGGAATGTAGGGAGAAACTGGTAGCGGCAAACCAGTTTGTCCGGTAAATTTTCCGAAGTTTGCCATGGTTCTCGTGTTGGCTTTCTTTACTTCAGCCAATTTTTTTATTTGTTATTATGACATAATTTATCCGTTAGAAATTTTCAAATATGTTGGCAACTGTAAACAGCAGACTACTGAGAAGAGGAAGAGCCCAAAATTTATAAATTAACACACTCAGGTGGTTTCTTTCCCTTAACCCAAGTAAACATTTGTATGTAAATCAATCTGAGTTACAACTATGTAGAAGCCATTTCATTCAAACTATTATTTAAAAAGTGCAGCTTTGCAAGAACTGTCTTGAAGTTAAAAAAGTAGTTGTTGCATGAGGAAATGATTACAAATGATAGCTGTTCCTAAAATATTTAAATTTTAATCCCAAAAAAAGAAAAATTTGTAGAACTTAACCGAGTGTTTCCCCCCCCCTGCATGTGACAGAAGGGGATCCCAAAAACTTTCTTGACCCACTGAGAGCCGTATAATCTAGCTATGAACTTGTAGCAGGTGACACTCTGCAGCCCTTCACGTGAAACAACAAAATTCTCCGATAATTCGAAACTCACTAGACATGGAGGGGAAACTAAAGCCGCCATACAGCAGAGCCAAAATGATGACCCCCATCATCATTGAATAGCAAGAAGAAGCAGAGGGCCCCCTGACAGGGAAGAGGAAGAATAAAAAGATGACGATACCTAAGTCAGAGCAGGAAACACGCTCTCAGACCGAACCAAAAGAAACACAAGAAAACTCGACAAGCCAAAAGGATGCTGGTGAAGACAAGTAAGAAGAACCACCTCTGGATCCCACCTTGCTGGAGGGCACAGTATAGAAAAAAAAAAAAAGCTGTTCCTTAAAGCTGCCTTGGAAACGCCGTTTAAAGAACAAACCAAGAGGGTAATCACTGGGCTTAGAGCACAAACCGTGAACCTATGGAATAAATTGGACACACTCTTGGTAGAAATATACCTTGAGAGAGTAAATGCAAAGCTCCAGGTTTACATTGACTGTGGGGTAAACAAAATGCCACAGTGTGCCCCCACATATGCCACAGCTGCTGAGGACCCATAGGCAGGAACTGTAAACGACCACCGACACCAACAAGACCATATCACTCCCAAGGGAAACACTCCTACCAAAGCCACACCTTGTCGTACTCGAGCCTTCAACTAACGGAAGACTTCAGACTCGCCAAAATTAATATTGGCGGAAACAAAGGAGGAGATTGATAGAATAATCCAAAAATCCCGACCCTGGGGGCTCTTAGCAGAACCCCCCACCCAGAAGAAAAGGGTCATACATCCTGGTTTATGACACTAGAAATAACCTTTCCCCAGGGGAACTTCGGGACGAGAAATACCATAAAAACCTCCTGCAAGAACTCCCAAATGATGAACCAGGTAGGCATACAACCCCGAAGTACAAGGCAAAATCCAGAGTCAGCAGTGCCACAAATTGGGTCTTCAAGATGTCTACGACCGAATGGAAAGTGATTAGCCAACAATCCAGAAGCTACATAAACTGGAGCAGCCACCACTATAAAGAACACATGGCTGTACCCAAATGCTACAGGTGTTGTCGTTTTGGCTATACGACATGCCTGCAGGCAAACCCAACCGACCTGTGGCCACTGTGCCGATACAGGGCATGATTTTTAACTCCTGCCCAAATAAAGCTGGGCCACCCAAATGTGCAAACTGCAAAGCCATGAATCTGCCCTCAGATCACTCCATCTGGAACAACAAATGCCTGGTCTACCTCAAAGCCAAAAGCGCCCAACAACAAAAAAACAAACATGGGGAGTAACCAGAAACAATTTAACACAACAATATGTAAAGTTTGGGCAAAGAGCCAAAGCTGTTGCAGCACAACTAATCAAGAAAGCAAATGAAGAGAATCTTGATCTACTCTTTTTAAAATAACTATACACCCACAACAGAGAAGTCAGGGCATGCCCCCTACAGTATAAAATTGTCCAAGTAGACGGAGACACCCCATGGGCCGCCATCTTTGTACGAAACCTGGAACTAAGTGACAGAGATTTCAGATATCTGCACAAACTGGGCTGTGTATGCGCACAATCTCACCACTAGGGGAATTCTACCCAATCTCCCTGTACTGCCGGCAGGACAATGACATCCTCCCAGCCATACCTGCAGAACATCCGGCTTCATCTCCCCAATGCCAGACTGATCATTGGTGCTGATGCGAACTGCAGGTCCCCAGCCTGGCACAGCTATGCACCTGATCACCATGGCACTAGAAATGGCCAGCGTCTTGAGAACTACATCTCCAGCAGCAACCTTGTGATTCTAAATAGACCTAACCATCTCCATACTTTCTCCAGCGCCATGTAGGAGGCAACCATTGATAGCAGTGTTGCCAACCACTCCATTGCTAGACTCCCCTTCTTGGACAGTCCAAGACCTCTGGACTACTTCAGATCATAGGATGCTAACCTTTCAGCTTCACCACTCCCTAGTCACTCAACCAATTGCAAGGCACATACCCCATCGATATGCCATTCAAAAGGCTGACTGGAATCTCTTCAAAGAGGTACTGACCAGATCAGCTGATGACTTTTAATTCCGATGGCCTTAGCCCAGATCAGCACTGGCAACAGATAGTGAAAATTATAACAGAAGCCGCAAATGCAGCCATTGAAAAGAAAAAGTCTGCTTGTAAAGGTGTTCCCTGGTGGTCACCTGAACTGCAAGCACCAAGTAGCAGTGGCATGTGATGCAAGAAAGCAAGTATATGAGCTTATGCAGCATCAGCAAAAAAAAATCACACCATTCCCTCCAAATGCCTGTCCAGTTCCTCCTTAAATTTATTCAACCTATCAACTTCCACAACGACAGATGGAAGTTTGTTCCAGCAATTAACCACCCGCTGGCTAAAGGCAAATTTCCGCACATCTATTCTACATCTGTCCTTTCTTAATTTGAATTTATGCCCCCTTAGGTTCGTAATCTAAACAAGTGGAAGGATCCCATTAGAATTCAGCATGCTCAACCCATTCAAGGCCTTATACACCTCAATCAGATCATCGTGCAGGCCACTTCAATTTGCAGAACTTAAGCCTCTCTTGGTAAGAGGATCCCTTCATTCCCCTCACCAATCTTGTTGCCCTTCTCTGTACATGCTCAAGTAAATCTACGTCCTTCCTAAAATGAGGCCTCCAGACCTGTACGCAGTACTCAAGGCGTGGCCTGACCATTGCCTTATACAAAGGGACAATCACCTCCTTTTCCCTGCTAGCAAAATTCCTATATATCATTGACAAAACCCCATGACCTGCCCTGGCAGCCTGTCTGCATTGCTCAGAAAACTTCATATCAATACCAGCCACAAATGTTTTCAGCGTGCTGAAAGATCCTGGCATCAAGCTGAATTTGATGTCCTGAGACAGCGCTACTGTGAGGACAGGAATGAGTACACAGCCAAAATCAAGCTCTGCAAAAGGCACTCCTGGGTGTCTCGTCTCAACATAAGGAAACACTGAACCTTGGAGAGTGGTGTACAAAGTCACCACCGAGGTCACTTCTCCCCAGGGGGAGAAGTGGCTACGGCTACTAAACTCCCACAAGGATCCTATACAAGAACATGGAAAGAATTGATCAATAATATCCTGGACACTGTCTTTCTTCCACTAATTGACCCACACACACACACACCAGAACAACTAAAACTCTGTGAAGAGAATGAAACTTACCAAACGTTAACAGAAGATCCCTCTACCCTGGAGCACCTCAGAACTGCAGCATCCAAAATGTGAAACAAGAAAACACAGGGTGAAGATCAAATCAAATCTGAAATAGTCAAAAGGTCTGCCGAAATCATACCACACAAAATCCTTCATCTCTTCAATCACTGGCTCTCAGAGGGCACCCTCCCCTCTGACTGGAAAACTACCAAAGTCCGACTTATACCAAAAAATCCGAACAAACCTGAAGACCTCCCAGGTTCCGACAGGCCCATTGTCCTGCTGTCAATGCTAAGTAAACTACTCGAGCAACTTCTACACCAGAAAATAGAAACATTATCAAGAAGCTGGTCTCCCATCATCGAACCAATATGAATTCTGAAAAGAGTGCTCCACTGTGGAAGCACTCAAAAATATCACCGAAGTGGCTAAAAACTGTGACCGCAAATATTTCCTAGTTATTTCCATACACTTCACCAGAGCCTTTGACTCCTTATAGTGGCTCAGCATCTTGGGAAGGCTCCGGAGAGCTCACATATCTGGTAACCTCTATCGACGCATCAAATCCTACCTTAAGGACAGAGAAATCACCGTTAATACCCTGTACAGCCATCTTTCTAGGCGGTCCACAGGGGTCTGTCCTCGGGCCTCTCCTCTGGAACCTGATCCTGCACAATTTTTTTAACTTTGACCTTCAGCCGTTGGGACTCAAGCCTATGCAATCGACCTTCTCCTGATGCTTGCATCTGACAGAATGGGCCAGCCAGAATTTCCTCGACTATTGTAAGGGAGACGGGGAATATATTATGCAAAAAAGATAAGTGGAACAGGGCCGGAGTACGTCTGCCAGGGGAAAAAGTTGATGACGTTGTAGGGCAGATATCTTTTAAGGGCACAAAAGGTGATATCTTTGTACACGTTGCCACTAATGACCTTAACAGTTAGAGATCTGCAGATTTACTTAACAAGTACAGGTCAATGCTAAAAAAAAGTAGCGACTTAAGGTTAAATTTTAAAGTGTCTGCAATTCTGCCCAGACACGATAGCAGGGAGTATATGATAAGAGCCTTGTCAATCAATTCGGCGCTGGAAAGATTGGGCAAGACTCACGGGGTAGAATTTTTTTCAGCATGGTCTGTGCTTGCTAACAGGAGAGACTGCTTCTGCAGGAATGGGATACAGTTAAATATAAAGGGTGCAAGAATATTTGCTGATGCTATCAAGGCAGTGTTACATGAGTCAGAAAACTGCTAGATTTGGGGGGAGAATTCACAGAATAAAACATTAACAGTAGCCACAGGCAGAGTCAAAAGTGATTCTTGACAGCTTCTATTGTAATGAGCAGTGACTTAAAGAGCAAGTTGCTGAGGATTTCAAGAGTTGCTAGGAGTCATCATGGAACAAATAAATACATGGGCTGTGTTGGGGTAACTAAGAGTAAGAACAGGTGCATGTATACTTGCATGTACAACAATGCTAGAAGTATAGTAAATAAATTTGATGAATTTGAAGTGCTGATCAATGCATCAAATGCAGATATGTTTGGGATATCAGGGATATTGTGTCACACAGATGAAGCAGTGCAGAATTGGAATTTGAGGAGTACAATGTGTATAGAAAGGATATACAGGGTAGGAAGAGAGGAGGGGTTATACTGTTAAGAGACAAAATCTAAGGAAGTGCATTCAGTTGACATGGGTGGACAGTGCAACATTGAGTCTGTTTGGTGTGACAAACACTGGGAAAGGGAAAATGTGAGTAGGAGTGTGGTATAGGCCTAATGACTCTGATGAGTACAACGAACAGTTGTGCAGAGAAATAGTGGGCCAGTAAATCAGAATGTCTTGTAATGGGGGATTTTCACTTTCCGATATTGACTGGAACTTGTGGGTTGGTTACTCGCATACTAGCAAGACTTTTGTGGATTTATTGGAGGATTGTTTTCTACAGCAAAATGTTTGAGGAGCAACCAGAGGGAGTAATACTCTTGATCTGATTATCAGCAGTGATTATTCATACATTAAGAATTTGCAGATAAAGGAACCACTACATGACAGTGATCAGAGTGTACTGATGTGGGATTTACTTAAAGATGCAACTATCATCAAGGGTAAAGAGAAGGGATTTTACTTTCGTAAAGGTGACTACAGTGGTCTCAGACAGTTTTTAAATTCTAAACAGTGGGATCAAATGATGTTACTAATGGTGAATTCTAAATGGGAAGCCTTCGGGGACTTAATCTTGGAGGCTACTAGGCTTTTCATACAAACTAAGAAATACTGTTCAAAGTTCAGGCCTAAATGGGTGTCAGGTGAATTAATGAGGCTCCTGGCAGAGAAGAAAAATGCATGGGATGAATATGAATTATCAGGCGACAAAGAAGCCTATGGTACACATAAGCTAGTCTATAATCAAGTCATAACGGAGGTTAAACAGGCAAAGGCAGATTACGAGAAATCTTTGGAAAAGGATGTAAAGAAAAACAGCAAAGAGTTCTTTAATTATGTATACTCAAGAAAGAAGAGGATGAATCAGATTGGTCCACTTAACATAGCTGGTTCGACTATTGATGATCCTGCTAAAGTAGCTGATAAACTGAATGAGTATTTTGCATCTACATTCACACATGAGGAGTTATTCAAGGAGGGGAATGCCAGAAGTTTATCAAACTCTTAACAGGGAGCTAAGTGATTTTGTAATAACTAAGAGCAAAGTGGAGGAGAAATTGTTGAAGTTAAACATAAAAAAGGCACCTGGGGGTGGATCGAATCTATCAAGTTATATTGAAGGAGGCAGCAAGGGAAGTTAGCAAACACTTAGCCATAATTATGAGAGCATCCTTAGTTTCAGTGGAGTTCCCCATGGACTGTAAATGTACAAGTATATCCCCAATTCACAAAGGGGATTCAAAGGGTGACACAAATAATTATAGACCTGTTAAGTTTAACTTCTGTTCCGAGGAAAATAATGGAATCACTGGTTAAAGAGGTGATACAGGATCATCTAAACAAGACTGCAGTAATAGTTTAGACACAGCATGGGTTTGTTAAGGGGAAGTCTCGTCTGACCAATTTGATGGGATACTACGATGTGGTGACAAAGGAACTGGATGCCAAAAATAATTTTGATATCACATACTTGGATTTCAGGAAAGCATTTGATACTGTTGTACATGGAAAATTGCTGTACAAATTAGCGTGGTATGGCATTAAGGGCAAGTTGCTGCAATGGATAAAGGGATAGTTGAGTGGGAGACGGCAAAGAGTGGTAATAAATGGACAATGCTCTACGTGGATGAATGTTATTAGTGGAGTCCCGTAGGGTTCGGTCCTGGGCCTGTTGTTGTTTTCTGTATTCATCAATGATATTGATGAAAATATATCAGGCTTAATGTTGAAGTTTGCAGATGATACAAAGGTTGGCAGGGTTGTTAATGACACTAAAGACAGTAGGCTACTGCAACAGGATCTAGAAAAGTTAGGTAGATGGGCTGAGAAGTGGCAACGGATGTTTAACATTAACAAATGCAAAGTACTGCATATGGGTAAAAGTAACCCAAGAGAAATGTACCAACTGTGTGGTACTACACTCAGGGAAGTGGAGAGCAAAAAAGGCCTGGGGGGATAATTGTGAAATCAGATATGAAGTTTGTTGAGAAGTGCAGATGTGCTGCTAGATTAGGTCATGGAGTCTTGTCAATGATATATAGGAATTTTTCTAGCACGGACAATGAGGTGATTATCCCACTCCTTGAGTACTGTGTACAGTTCTGGAGGCCTCATTTCAGGAAGGATGTAGAGTTGTTAGAACGAGTACAGAGAAGGGCAACAAGATTGGTGAGGAGAACAAAGGGGTGCTCTTACGAAGAAAAGCTTAAGTTGTGCAAATTGCGGTGCCTGGTGACTAGGTACGTGTGAGGTTTTTTTTTTTTTTTTTTTGATTTTGATTTGGTAGTTGTTGGCGAATCGGCTTCTGTGGCCATATTGCACCTCCCAAGGTTTTTGCAGTACTTTGATCCAAGCCCGAGGCGGGAATCGAACCCGCGACCTTTGGGTTGCCGGGCAGGTACTTTACCCACTCGGCTAGCCCGGTCATCTACGTGTGAGGTGATCTGATTGAAGTGTATAAGGGCTTGAATGGTTTGAGCAGGCTCAATTCTAACGGGATACTTCCACTTGCTCAGATTAAGAACCTGAGGGGGCATACATTCAAATCGAGGAAAGACAGTTGTAGAATAGATGTGCAGAAGTTTGCCTTTAGACAGGGGGTAGTTGATTGCTGGAACAGACTTCTATTTGTTGTTGTGGAAGTTGATAGCTTAAATAAATTTAAGGCTGAACTAGACAAACATTTGGAACAAATGGATGGGTGAAATGGGAAGTGTTTTTTTTTTGTTTTTTTTTTGCATGATGCTGTATAAGCTTGCTTTCTTGCATCATATGCCTCAACTAATGCTAATCTTGCCAGAGAAGACAAGCTCAATTCTTCTAAAAATCCTAGATCCCAGATCTTTATGGAGGGACAACCATAAAGCTCAAATATGAACTCAAATATTTTGGTTTGGTTTTGGACAAGATTCTCTGCTACATGCCACAGCTCTGCCATCTACAAACCAAGATAATGAAATTTTCTGCACTCGTTGCTAGAGGTACCCTGAGGGACTGGGGCCTGAAAAGGAAAATGCTCTCCCTCTTTTACAATGCTGTCTTCATCCCGACACTGGCCTACGCAGCTGGTATATGGTATAAAAAGGCAACTACTGTAGTGAATAGATACAAGCTTGAAACAATTCACTGCTCAATTCTACTTACGATCATTAGAGTGTATTGTACAATCAGCATCCACATGCTCCAGGTCCTCGCAGGCACTCTTTCCCTGGACTGGAAATCGTGCACTGTGGGCTACTTTATCAACTGTCATAAGGGAGGACAACCACCTGCATTGGCTTCACTACAGATCCAACAAGACACTGGAAAAGGCATGACTCATGGCATTCCTGAAACAAACCTGGCAGGGCAGATGGTCAGCCTTAACAAAAGGCGCAGTTACCAAAAAACATCCAAAGATCAATCTGGTAAATTAGTGTCTTCCCACACTACGTATCTCCTGACTGGACATGGCTCTTTCAGGAAAAAACTCTGACTTTGGCATCTCAGAAACACTGCAATGCTCCTGCTGGCAGGAGCAGTCATGGTAGCATCTCATACATGACTGCGAAATCTATGAAGACCTGCAATGCCTGCTGGTCACAAGAATCCACTCCCTGCTTCATAACCAGGAACACTTAATAATACATGAAGAAGAATACTATCGGGCATTTACTCAATTTGCTCAGGAACTCTTCACACGGCAAAGATTCCTATCACCTCCATAACACTGAGTGACCACTTGACTCTGGTCGACACTACTACACCAAATGAGGATGGAATTGTACAACTACAAGACATCTGTAGCCTACCAGACTTCACCTACATACCAGTCCCCGGACTTCCCTACTAGGTCTCTCCCCAACTGTAAATCCAACCAATGAACATCGACCTGCAAACTGGAACTGTGAAGGAACTCCAACTCAACAGGACAAGGACTCCCAAAGGAGAGGAGCCTTGTTTCTAACATGACACTGAACTAACAACTGTGGAACCTGACCAACACTAATAAGACATAGTAACAGCCCTGCTGCCAACATTACCATACATGGACGGTAATGTTTTCATACTGAGTGTCACCAGTATCAGTTAGTTAGTTGTTTGGTTTTTAGGAGCATTAGCAACTAAGGCCATATTGCTCTGAGATATGCAGTGGTCATTCCCTGACCTTTCCGCATCCTCCGTATTTGGTGGTGACGGGCTCGAACCCCGAGCTAATCAAGAAGCGTGTGCTACGCACTGCTGCTCCTTCCCACCTGGCTACGGAGGCGCCAACACCAGTATCAAAACAGCACCGTCAGACAACTCATTGTATTAGACTGATAGCCACAACTCACTCAACAGGACCTACATCAAATTGGACTACCAAATACGACTCACTGGAATTGACCACCTTCCAACTCACCGGGTTGGACCAGATGAACTGGACACCTGATATGACTACCTCTTGCAGCTCTGCTGCCTACTGGCGATACAATACCTATGCTCCCTTGCATGGTACTATCTCTCCACTTCCTGGGGGGGTAACTGACCTTCCTCCTTCCCCTCCCCTCTTTCACCCCTTGCAAAACAGTGGGGCATGGACCTGCCCCACTGTTTTGCAGGGGTTATCTTACGTATCGACCCGACTCTTACTTTTGGCCCCCTGCTCTGTCTGTGACAACAGCATATGTCCCACACAACAAAAATTTAAAGCATTCAAATTAATGTGCAAACTCTCAACCTCTCACCCTAACAGCGTTTCATCCCATTTTTTTTTTTTTTTTTTTTTTACATAGGTCCTAACCACTGAAATCTCAGGAAATTAGGTGGCAGGACCTGCCAGTCCTTATATAAAATACTGGTGTACCTGGTCTGCCTACACAGGGCTTAGTGTGAGCAACACTGGACCTTAGCAGGGGTCCAGCAGCTAAATGGCCAGAAGAACAACACTACACCCAACAATATCCATACACTTTTAAATCTCTGGCCTTTACAGCATACTGTAACACACGACAATGTACTACACAGACATAAGGGAAACCTCTAGTGCCGTTATACCCTAAACACACTTTACACTTATACAATTATATGATTAATTTTAAACAAAAGCAAGCTGAAAATCAAAGTACCCCAAAACACCCCATGACCCTTTCACTCCTAAAATAGACTGCATCTTGTGGTGACATAGAGTTCATTCTCATGACCATATGACACAGTATTTTTTCCTTTTGCTTCAACAACAGAGTAATAAGATAGAGTGGTCACTTGTTCATTTGCTCCCAGTTCCACCAATGCAAGTGTGTGAATTAACATGGCCATCAAAACCCAGAGTAATTCACATCCAGTGTTGATAGAGAACTTTCTTTGAACAGAGTACTGCTTAGAATTTACATTAATTTGGGGTTGTGTGTAACTATTTTTTTAAATTCAATTTTGCTATTTGTAAATTGTAGAGTTATATGTTTTCATTATGGATAGGAGAAAGTAATTAGTAAGTAACAGCAGAAATACAATTTACTGATTTTCAACAAAACATTCAAGGTAATGCAAATCATGAAGTGATAGTCTGAAATGGCAGACATTAATTAAACTACTTACAAATAATTAATTTATAAAGTTAACAGCATCTGTATTAATCACAATCACTAACATTATTAGAATGAAATAATCAATTTAATTTGATAGATTACTGACATAGCTTAGTTGAGTGTTAACCCATCTTCCACCTAAATTTAAAAATATTATATAATGCCAATGATTATTGCACACAAATCATTTTTTAAAGTAAAATAACATTGTTTGGTTTTCACTTTTTTTCTTTTTTGGCTAACTCACTGCTTAAAATCAATTAGTTGGTGTGATGACATTATGCAGAATCAGAATTGTTTTCACTAGACTATATTCTTATTTTCACAAACTTGCTTCAGAGAATGAGCTAACAGCAATAAAAAGGGCACATTAGGATAAAAGTCTTTCTTCAACATAGTTAAAAATAGCCTCACTGCATGCATGCCAAAATTTCATCATCAATATGTTTAAGAGGTAAACACTGCATAGCTGTAGACAAGGCTTTTGTAAAAGTAATAGTTGTAGTATTCATCATATAGTGCAAGTCACAGTCTTTTGCTGCACTGGCAAAAAAAAAAAAAAAAGGAGATAAGAAAATACGAATTACATGCGTCCCTCCTCACAAAGATAACTATCTAGTTGAACCTTGAATTATTCAAACTGTCCACCTCAACTACCTGCAAGGGCAACTTGTTCCAGCAATCAACAACTCACTGGCTGGAACAAGTTGCCCTTGCAGGTAGCTGAGGTGAATTTGAATTTATGACCCCTAACTCTGGAATTCTGTAGAACAGTGAAAATTCTGCTTTCAGTCATTTTACTAACCCCTCTGAGCCTCATAAACCTCAATCAGGTCACCTCTGAGGTGTCTGGTTGTTGAGCTCTGTAGCGCACATAATCGGAGTCTTTCCTCATATGGTCATCCTTCTGCCGATCTCACCATTCGAGTTGCCCATCTTTGGACCCTTTCAAAAAGTTCAATGTCTTTTTTTCAGATGAGGGCTCCATACTTGAACATGGTATTTCAAATGTAGTCTTACAATCATTATACAGTGGGATTATAACCTCCCTATTTCTACAAGATATCGTTCAATAAATCATCGATAGGACACCATGGGCTTTCCTGGCTGCCTGTTTACACTGTTCAGAAAACTTCATATCTGCCTGAAGAAAGATTCCTTTCTTCCTCTACTGTTTTTAATTCAGCTCTACCAAGTATATAATTTATTTGTGGGTTGTATTCCACAAGTGTAAGACCTTCCATTTTGCCACATTAAAACATAGCTACCACTTCTCTGAAAATTTCTGAAGTCTGTTCAAGTCATCCTGAAGGAGCACTGCTTGGCACTGATCATTAATGACTCTGCCAATCTTTACATCATCTGCAAATTTTGACATCATGCCTTCTATCCATTTGTCAATGTCATTTATGAAAATCAGAAACAATAATGGTCCAAGAACGAATCCTTGGGAGACCCCCACTTCTGATATTACACCAATCTGAAGAATATCCATGGCAAAGGTAAAGAAAGCCAACACAAGAACCACGGCAAACTGGTTTGCCACTACCACAGTTTCTCCCTGCATTCTCGGTAAACAGGCAGTACGTGTTAACAGCGGTGGCAGTATAAAGTGAGAATGATATACTGATTGACAAGTAAGCATGACAGACGATAACATCATAGCAGTAAGTGATTGATTGATGTTATGATATGTATATATATAAAGAATCTTTCTTTTCCTATTTTTCCCTAACCTAACATTTAAGGTCAGGTTACGAAATATAATGAAAAATAAAGAAACCTTTTCCTCTTTTCCTAACCTTTAAGGTTATGTTAGGAAACCTAACCTTAAGAATGTACAATAATATGGGTTTTTTAATAGCGAAAACACTCAAACTCCAATAATCTGCTTTTAATAATGAGAAAAAACTAATCATTACATTGTCTGTCGTGCCTATGTGTCAATCAGTACATCTTTCTTGACTACTGCCACTACCAATAACACACACCTTCCGTTTACTGAGAATGCAGGGAGAAACTGCGGTAGTGGCAAACCAGTTTGTCTGGTAAGTTTCCAAAAGTTTGCCGTGGTTCTCGTGTTGGCTTTCTTTACCTTAGCCATATCCATTAATCACAACTCTGCCTTCTGCCCTGCAGCCACCCAACAATCCATCTTAGAATCTTACCAGTAATCACAACCTGTTCCAGCTTATACAGCAATCTGTCATGAGAGACTAAATCAAATGTGTTGCTAAAAACCAGATAAACTGTCAAAACTGTTCCCTACATCTAGCTCATGAATAACTGTTTCAAAATAGCCTATTAAGTTAGTTAAGCTGATTTTCCTTAACAAAACCCTGTCATTTGTCCTTCAGAATCCATATCTGTTTAAATGACCCTTGATTGCACTCTTAATCACTGCCTCTTAAGATTTTCTCTATCAGTAGTCAGACTAACCAGTCTGTAGTTACCATCTTCGCTCTTAGAACCACCTTTATGTACTGGTGATATGTTGGCACTTCTCCAATCCAAAGGTGCCCTCATAATTAGCCTCGATCGTTCAGTACACTCCCTGACAACCTCTCTCAAAATTACTGAGTTTATGCCATCAACACCAGGAGCTTACTTGCCTTTATGCTCAAAAGTTTTTCTAATAAACGGTCATCCGTAATTTCAAAATCACTAATTTCATATGGCTTCGCCTCAGTCACACAGCCTCCTCTCAGCATGATGGGTTTTTCACCAGTATAGACAGATTCAAAGTACCTATTCAATTCACCTTCAACATCAGCTGGGGTATCTAAGACTTTCCCATACCCAGTGCACAAGGGTCCAATCTCATTCACTTTCTTCTTTGTTGTATTCACTTACATAAAAAATTCCTTGTCCCTATTCTTTGCTCTCTTAGCCAGGACTTTTTTCATACACAGCCTTGGCCTCCCCAGCCTTATTTGTGGTACTATTACAGATGAACCTGTACCTATTGTAGGCTTCGGTACTTTTCGGTGCTCTGTATATCTCATGCTATCTTTTTCTGCTCTATTTTGACCAGCTCCATATTCATCCATTTAGTCATCCTCCTGCATTATTTTGTTCATAGTAAGTATGTATGCATTCATGGCTTGTGTGATTTTTGCTTTAAAGGTATTCCATAATTTAAACATATTCACCCTCACTCTGTAGTCCGCCCAATTAATAGATGTCATATAGCACCTTAAACTCTCAAAGTCCTCTCTTCTGAAATGAAAACATGCCTTTACCTTTAACTATCTTCCAACTGACGATTGCATGATTACTACCTGAAAATGTTTCCTGTACTTTAAGCCCTGTAATGTCATCTGATTCATTAATAATGATGAGATCAAGAATATTTTAAAAACTAGTATTTTCTCTAACATACTGGTACAAATAATAATCATCTAATTTATTTTTAAAAATTTTTTCCATAGTGAGTTTCCCCTCTCACTTATTCAATCAATCTGGGGCAGATTTAAGTCACCTATAAAAAAACATTCATGCTTGCTTGCCCATTCCATCTGCATGTAACAACTCTCATCATATTCTTCACACTCTTCTGGTCTGTAGATTACTCCCGCTCTCATTGTTCCTTTGCTTCTGACTAACTTAAACCACACAGATTCTGTGCTGGCAGATGTAATGCCCAATTCATGCAGCTTTGCAAAAAACAACCCCTGTCCTGTTAACAAGAACATATGCTGTAGACTTGGATCAAATCATGGAACTCTATTGTAGGGAACACCAGTTACATTTGGAAGAAATATGTAGGTGATTTGTCCTTTCAGAGACATTGTTCATTGCTCTTGCCATTTCCCAAAAGAATAAGAAAAAAAAAAAATCCAAATGATAACTTTTTTCCTGTTTGTTACATCAAACCACAATTCCAGCAATCTCACAGGATGCAGTGTGACAGATATAGGAGGTGGAGACAGGGTGGAAATCTGTCAGAAATCACTTGGATTCCCTCGATTGATACAGTGCAACAGGCCTGGTCACATTCTTTTAGGGCTCCCAGTTTATACATGATAGTATTTTACTTTGCTTATGTAAAATTTTTTATGCTAAGCCTCACACTGAAATTGATGCCCGACTGCTTCTTCACACAGTTTGTTGCTTCTGAAGTAAGTCTATTATTTGTATTCATAGTTACTGTATAGCTACCATCACTGACCAGTGTTTAGCTGTTAGTTCTTCTCCTTGTCTGCTTTCTTTTTCCAAGATGAACTTTGGAACCCTGCTTGAAGCAGTGACCTACTTTATGAAATAGTGACATTGTCAAAGAATAATAACTGAGAGCAATTATTCTACAGTTGGAATGTACCATTTGGCAAACATTAAGTATACCGTTTTGCCCTTTTTGAATTCCCCTCTCGTGGATTAACTCAGTTTGTATCCTTGCTAAATATTTAGGATGCTTCTAACCTTTTAACCTGACACAGTACCTGCTTTATATCTACAAATTTTGGCCTGCATTCAGTTTAAATTTTGATTTTGCCTTCATTTAAATTGAATATGGATTATGTGTATTTTAGTGCAATTGCATCATTTATACACAGCTAAATATATTAGCAAATTTGCAATAGCGGCATCGTTTAAGTTACATCTCATATTGTGGACCAAATTTCTAAAGATACTGGCGAGTTTTCACACTTAGGATCACAAAACGGCTCCTTAAATGTTGCCCTGGGCTGAGTTCCCTGTGGGGTCTCAAGGTGTGGGACAAGGGCCTATCTTAATTGTTCTAAAGAGAAGTGAATCAGATTATAGGTCAAACGTGACATCTAATGAATGCAATTTATTAGGGAAAGTTAGTTTCCCTAAAACTTAATGAAATGCCATTGAATGATCTGTATGACTATCTAGGCTAAAACAATTTTACCAGATATAGTTCTCCAGAGAAATTATAAAGGCTAATGAAAGTCTATTACCTCTTAATGACATGTCACCGCAAAGTTTCTTATTTCATGAGAATAATGAGATCATTAAAAATGCAATCTAAGGTATTTTAAAATCCTGGAGTAGTAATGAACAAGTTCAGAACTCCTTGAATATGGAAATTGAAAAGTGAGGACTGAAATTCAAAGTAATAGACTGAAAATTTGAGAAACTCTCACACATTATCCCAAGGGGTGAAAACATATGCTGAAGTTTTACAGGATTCTTCCTCTTCAATGTCGTCATCTCCTGCCTTGCCCACTAAAGAGTCTTTGCTTCCTGTGCCAAATATAGCAAGCACCAAGATTCTCAAACCTCTAAATCCTATTCGGAAACAACAAAATCTTATAATTCTGAAAGGTAATGAGCAAATAGTGAAAACACAGGTAGTTAAGAACTTGAAAAAATAAACCTTGATGCCTCATTAAAATAAAGGAGTAATTATAGATACACACTCCAAGGAAGATCTACATTCTATTTCCTCATCTAAGGTAATCACCGAAATAGGCCTGTCATCAGAACCTTCAAAAGAATTTACTCCCGTGGTATTGAAACATGAAATAGATAACAATCTACTATATAAACCCATGTTTAGTCTCTAGAGCAAAGTTTCCCCCCCCCCCCCCATACTTCTCCTTCAACCCATGCATGGCACTAAGTACTATAGGTTTTGATACCTTTCGTGTTTGGGGTTTTCATAAAAAAAAAAATATATATATATCAGAAATCTTTTACAAAAATTTAATAGATTATAAATTCACAAGGGAAGGCACAGAAAAAGAAATTTCCTTCTGCATCAAAATTAAATTCTGTTCCACAAACTCATCTAACCAGGTTTTGGAGCTGTCTCCAAATTTATTCTATTCTCATGTGAATGACAAAATTTACATTAGCTGCAATTCTTGCAAATTTGCTCCTTCACCGTTGTTGTCTGTTGTATTGACATACATCAAACATATGCCCACAGGAAACACCTACATGTGGGCATTGTGCTCATTTTGGGCATGTATTCTCAGAGTGTCTAAGTAAAGAGGACCCACCAACATGTGCAAACTGCAAAAAGAAGAAATGTGACACCAGACATTTGGGATCTCACATGCCCTGAATACACAAAGTCCATAAAACTTGTGAAGAATCATACCATTCCCACCTAACATTTCAAGCAATAAAGATGTTTTTTCCCCCCCAAGTTCATCTTGTTTCTATTATCAGAATTGTCCAATTAAATGCCCAAAGCTCTAAAATGGTTGCCGGCAAGGTTCATATGATGGCTAAAGTAAAAATCTTGATATCAAGATTTATATAATGGGATACTCTATTCCAGCGTTTCCCAAACTGGAGTCCACAGACCCCTGTTCCAGGGAATCAGCGAAATGGACCCTCTGAAACTGGTCAAAATTATTTACTCTATATATAGCAAATTGATGATAAAGTGATTATTATATATTTATGTAAAAATAAGAATAAAGTTGAGTTGTTTTAAACATAAAACTGAATTTTATTTTCAGAAAACCCCATATTCATATATATATATACACACAGGGAAATATATATATATATATATATATATATATATATATATATATATATATAATATATATGGATCCACAAATGTTTTTTAATTTTTGAAGGGGTTCGTAAACTTATTTTGATTTTTGAAAGGGTCCCTACATATCAGCAGTTTGGGAACCACTGCTCTATTCTAAAACTGCTATTATCATTTTACGCAGCATATGGGCGTTGAGCATGATGGAGCATACTAGACCTAGATGTCCGTGGCCACTGCCAATGCCGCTAAGCCAGTATATAATTTTTTTTTTTTTTTTTAATGTAAACCCCAAACACGAGAGGTATTAGAACCTATAGTACTTAGTACTGTGCTTGGGTTGGAGGTTGAGAAGACAAAAGAAGATATTTGTTGACATTGGACTTGAACTTCTGTAGACTGTAATTTTCAGGAAATACGTATGAAGGAAGGTTGTTCCAGAAAACAGCAGTTGAATGAATAAATGAGGAAGATGAAAAGTTGGTTCTGTAAGTTTGAAGTTGGACAGTAAATGGATGTTGGCTGGTGGCGGCACGTGTTCGGACTGTTTTGAAAGAGAGAGCGGGAATTATAGAAGCCAATTCTGAAGAACAGTGCCCATGGAAGTATCTGTAGAAGAGGCATGCAGCAGAAACAGTACATCTATGAGACAGCGAGTGGAGAGACTTGTTAAAGATGAATCATTAATTAACCTAACTGCCCTCTTCTGAATGGAATCAAGAAGCCTGAGAGAGGTTTTGGGGGCACCACCCCAGATGTGGGGACAATATTCCATGGCAGGGCGGATTTGCGATTTATACAGAGTGAGCAGCTGTTTGGAAGAAAAGTAACACCGAGAGCGAAAGAGAAAACCAAGTTTTTTAGATGCAGAGGAAGCAATATTTGTAATGTGCTTGTGCCAAGAGAGATTAGAAGTCAGGGTAATCCCCAAAAGAGATATATCATTTTGCCTAGAAATCGGAGTGTCACTAAAGATAAGCATTAAAGATAAGCCTTTTTGAGAGATATAAGACAAGACTGAGTTTTAGAAGGGTTGAAATCAACTAAGTTGTCTTTGCCCCACTGGAGAATTATCTGAAGATCGGCATTTAAGGAATTGGTAGCAGATTTTCGAGAAGTTGAAGCTGATTGAGCAGAACAAGGTTTCTCAAAATGGAAAGTGGAATGCAATGTGCTATCATCAGCAAAACTATGGATAGGATTTCCAGTCAATGGAAGAAGGTCATTAATATACAAGAGGAAAACAGTGGGGGAAAGAACTGAACCTTGGGGGACACTGGCATTAGTGGAGAAGTTAGAAGACAGAGAGCCATCTACCATCACCCTCAGTGAGCGATCAGAGAGAAAACTGGATAACCAATTACTAAAAACAGTTGGCAAACCATAAGATGGAAGCTTGTTTAGAAGACCTTTATGCCAAACACGATCGAAAGCCTTTGAGATGTCAAGAGCAACTACTTGTGTTTCACGGAACCTTTCCATTGAATTAGTCCATAAATGGGTAACATAAGCCAGAATATCAACAGTGGATCGACAATGACGGAATCCATACTAGCGATTGTTGATCAGACTGAAGGTTTCTAGGTAGTTTAAGAGTTTGTGGTTAATTGATTTCTCCATTACTTTAGAAAGGGTAGAAGTAATTGCAATGGAATGATAATTGGATGGGAAGTATTTGTCATCCTTTTTAGGAACTGACTGGATATGAGCAAATTTCCAAACAGAAGGAAAAACACCTTTGGAATAAGAAAGTGAAAAAAGGCGGCAAAGAATAGGAGTAAGTTCAGGAGCACAGGTTTTGAGAACAAGTGGAGAAATACCATCAGGACCTGGAGCTTTCTTAGCATCAAGATTCCTCAAAATCCTTCTGACATCCTTTTGATGGAAGACCACAGGAGGCATTGAATGGAGCGTGTTGGGAATGGTGGGAGGTGTTTTAACAAGATCATTAATACATGAGTTGGAAGAAAAATGGGATGCTAGCAGGTCAGCTTTATCCCTGGCTGAAGTGACAACAGAACCATCTGGTTTGGACAGAGGTGGGAGCAGAAATGGGCAAAAGTTACGGCCAATAGCTTTGGCAAGAGACCAGAATGCTCGGCTACCATTAGGGCAAGAAGAAAGTTTTCTACTCTTAGCCTGTTCAAACTCTAGTTTGGACTGATTAAAAACTGCTTTACAATTGTTGCGACCTTTGGTGTAGGCAGAAAATGAAACTGAAGAATTAGAAACAAGCCAATTCCGATATGCAACATTCTTCTCCTGAACAGCCTTAGCACATTTATTGGAAAACCAAGGTTTAGATAAAGGATGAGATTTTAAAGTGGAGTGTGGGATAAAGGATTCCATTCCTGCAAGAATAATTTCACACACGATCTGAGCAAACGTTGACATCAGAAGTTTTGAAACAGTAATCCGACCAAGGAAAAGAAGAAAAGAAGTCTCGCAGGTCATCCCATTTTGCATTCTTGTAATACTAAACAACACGAGGTAGGGAATAGCCACGAGATAAAGGTTCTATTGGAGAAGAGACAATCACCAAGTTGTGATCTGAAGTGCCAAAAGGACCTCTCACTTCGACCGTGTACTTAGAAGGGTTGTTTGTGAGAAAAAGATCAAGCATATTGGCTATGATTAGGATTGTCCGGTATTCTTGTAGGTAAATGAACAATCTGTGCAAGGTCATTAGTAATTGCAAAAGCCTCAGCATCTCGACCTGCTGGGTAGGTGTGACTAGAAAACGGAAGCCAGCTGGAGTTGTGAACATTAAAATCACCAAGCAAAATTACCTCACTGTTAGGAAAGTTGGACTGGAGAAAATCAAGTTGCAATGAGAGGAAGTCAAAGAGCTCCAAATGATTAGTGGGGTTGGGAGAACGGTAGAGACAACAGATGAATTTGACACAATGAGGTAGAGAGATTTTAATCCAGAGAAGATCAAAAAGAGGAGATTCCAAATTGCCAAGTCTCTGACAGGGAAAACAGAACAGGCATATGCACAAGTACCACCTTTGAGGCAAAAGGAATCATACAACGAATAATTTGGGCATCTGAGATGAGCAGTAGTTGAATCAACCGATAACTGAGATTCTGTCAGAAAAAGTACTTGGGGTTTGGCAGACTGCAAGTGGAAATGGACATCGTTGAGATTAGAATTGAGACAACGTATATTTGTGAAATGAATTAGGAAGTGCTTGGGAGGTTTAGATCTTTTCGCAGATAAGCTTGCTCTATTAGTTTGACAATTCATGGTGTATTCAATAGTAAGAAAAAGTGAGTGGGACATGCTGTATGAAGTAATGAAATTTTTGGATATAGCGTACACATGGTAAGAATATACCCAGATCCTTGACATAACGTGGCCTCGACAATGCTCCCTGAATACACACTACTCGGACTCCCTCCAGTCACTAGCAATTACTAATATGTAATTACTTACAATCTTCCATGTTACAGGAAAGATTATCTGTTTTTGTCACTGTTGTCTGTTGAACATGAAGTAATAGGTGAAATTGATGTAGATAAAACAATAAGAATGTTTGCTTCTGCAAAAACCAGAAAGGTGCAATTTTTGCAAAATTTTGTATTTTGTTAATTTTATTGTACTGCACTGCGTTTTTCTTATTGTTAGTAATACACAGTGCTTTTTTTTTTGGGACGGTACACAATGGTACAGTGTACCGACACCTTTATTAACAGTGACTTGTAACATTTGGATGCAGTACACTTGGAAATTTGTAATATTCCATAAATTTTTTCACACGTTTACCTACTACTGAAATAAGCTTAGTTATTCTTAGTTATAGACAGTGCAAAATTTGCATTTTGCACTATCTATTGTTAAGATATTTTCTATATAAAACTTTATATACCATTTTTAGAATTCTAATTTACTCAGTCGGACTTCTGTTTAATGAACTCCTTTGATAGCAATTTTTTTTTAATTCCTCTTGGAAATTACATTTAAAACAGTTTCCGTTGAGCGAAAAAAAATTTTCATATAACGAACAGCTTAGGAGAGACTTAACTGGGTATGCACTGTTGCACTTCTGGCCTTCAGGCAATTAGTGCTGCCGATAAGCAAGAATTGAGACAAATAAAGGGATTACCATTCTACAACTTAGGGGTGCCTGGTAAAACCTATGTGACCACCTGTCCCACATATGGAGAAGTCATGCTGGTCAACAGTGAGCAAATCAAGGGGTATTCCCAATATGCTCTGGCCCACCTTCTACTGCAGTGGTGTCCAACTTTTCCCCATACAGGGGCCATATTCAAAGTTAGATTTCTTTCGGAAGCTACGCTGAGTGAAACAAGAAAAATTAGTGTGTTAAATTTTCCATATCTTGTTATGTGTAAAAGGAAGTTTCTGTTTTCATGTTACCAAAAATAGTAACACGAAAATGGTAACATAATTTGATTTTCAGGCTATATATAAAAATTGCAAATTCCCAATGTGTAACAATCTATGTCACTAATTTATTTTTTAGATTTTATTAAAATTATAAAAATATGACTTTCTTTTGTTTTTCAAAAAAATACCTTACTTTTGCCTTTAAATGCTCACTTTAGAAAATTTACAATCTGAAAAGATCACTGCTTAAGATGAATATAAGGTGAATAAATAAAAATAATGATACACCTGAAATGGAAAATATTCGAAAATTTTATTAAGTACAATACATGATTACATTCACTAAACAAAATATTTAATGAGAAAATTTTTTGATAATTAGCAAAGTTTAAAATGCTTTTTAATTCACTTTCCGTGCAGGCCGTAGGTTGTACGCCGCTGTGAATCAACTGTAAGCACCCCCCATTCAAAAATTAGGAGAGAGTGATTTACTTTTACCCTGACAAATAATCATCTGTTGTTTCACGGAAGTGCGTTATCCACATTTTCCCTATCTATGTTTACATGGTCACAGTAGCTGAATATCCGAATGACAACATTTTGGATAGCTAAAAAAAAAAAAAAAAAAGAAAAGAAAAGTATTCAAATTTAAAAACTAGTGACAATATCGATGACAATGGAAGGAAAATGAGGACAGTGAAGGTATTAAACCTTTTTAACATGAAATGTTGGCATTTGATGAGAATGAAGTTAGAAAATTGTCAATTAGGCTTTGGTTAAATGAAAGGGATACAATTCATGGATTTCAAGAATACCTAATCAAAAAGACCGTTTCGGAAAAACTGAAAAGCATTTGATGAATGCTCTGAGTATGATATCAGTTTCATAGAGTGAATGTGAACGAGGATTTTCACAAATGAATCTGATCGTCAGCACAACCTGAGCGTCGCTGATGAAAAAAAAATTTCTTCACTACTATTTCTTAAAATTGTAGGTCCACCAGTGATGCACTTCAATCCAGCAAATGTGTGGATTCGTGGCTGCTTCAGAAACGTCATTCAGCAACAGACACAAACTGATAAAAAGAAATCGACATAGTGTGTTGGATGAGAACTCAAAAATTTGGAATATTCTATAAAAACTTTATGAAATTTTTTTTATTAATTTTTACTTACATCTTACTTATTTTTTATATACTTGAATGATAAATTTATGCTTAATAAACTGTGCGTTAATATACTTAATTTGTTATTCTTATTTCAAAAACATTACTACTAAAGTAACAATATGAGGAAATAATTTTTTAAGAGTACTGTACTTTTCATGTCCTTTTAATTTTCAATTTTTCCTGATAGCAAAGAATGAGTACCGGCACCTATTTTTTTTTTTTTTTACAAAAAAAGAATTGGTAATACATATATTGTAATATTTATATCATCATCAACTGTCATCGTTCCGCTATTCCTTGGATCAACATATGAAGCCTCGCCACCAAGCCCTGTCTGTGTACTTCTCTCCATCATTGATTTCACTCCAGTTTCCTCCTCTCTTAATGACATCAGTCTTTATCATGTCCTACCACCTCATTCTTGGTCTCCCCCTTGGTCTTTTGTCCCTTAATTTTAAATCAAACATTCTTCTTAGCAAATGCCTCTCGTTCATCCTCTTGACATGTCCAAACCATTTCAAACAGGACCTTTCAATCCTATTCTGGAGTTTTTCAACCTGAATTCTCTCCCTAATCACATCACTTCTGATTTTGTTGCACCTTGTCTTTCCAGCTATGCTCCTCACAATCTCATTTCTGCCCCCAGTATTCTGCTTTCATCTTTTTCCCTCATAGGCCAAGTTTCATATGTCACGACTTGTATGTAATAGGTCTGGTATATAGCCTTCTTACACTTCAGTAGTATGTTCCTGTTTCAGATCAGTTCTCTTGTCTGCCTATAGAAATTCCCGCCCGCTTGTATCTTTCTACTTATTTCTTCGTCTATCACTCCAGTCTTTGTAATGGTGCTTCCTAGATACTTGAACAATTTGAAGTTATTAACCATTTTTAGCTCTTTCCCTACCATTGTAATGTTTCCTTCAGGCTCGCCACTCCTCTTTAGAACCATTACTTCACTCTTCTCCTGATTGAAAACCAGTCCAAATATCAACTTGCCATTGCACTTGTTCCCTGCTCTCTCCCCATATGCAGAGGTCATCTGTGAAGAGCATGACTTTCATCTGGTCTTGTCCAAGTTGTTCCGCCAATCTACATTGCAGATCATTCATGACAGCTATAAATAGTAGTGGTGACAGGACACCTCCTTGCCTCAAACCTGATGTTATTTCGAAACTCTCTGTCAACCCTGTCACTGTTCTTACTTTGCTAACTTTGTTGGTGTACATATTCTCAATCCTCTCCACAAGATGTTCCTCTATCCCCAAGTTTCTTAAAACTTCCCACACTTTCTCTTTCTCTCTTCGTGGCATCAAACACTTTCTTTATGTCCAAAAATACCATCCATAATTCTTTATTGTGTTCATAACATTAGATCCACCATCAATCTGCCAAGCCTAAAGCCACACTATTCCTCAGCCATCCTACTTTCAATCGTTCCTCTTATCTTCCGTTCTAACTCTCTCTCTCTCTCTCTCTCTCTCTCTCTCATACAGCTTACTCACATGTGATGCCTCTATAATTGGAACACTTCTTCCTGTTCCCCTTCTTGAACAACAGGATGATCAAACCTTTTTTTCCAGTCCTTCGGCACCTGTCTCTCATCCCAGATCTTGTGGAAGAGTTATGTCCATGCTATCCCTGCCTCACCCATAGCCTTCAGCATCTCTTCGTTCATCTCATCTATACCAGCAGATTTACCTGTCTTGATGTATTTCCCTACATCATTCCACGTCAAGTCTGTCTGGTCTCTCTCCATATCTTCTCTTTCATTTCCCTCTTTTATGATAACCCTGCCTTTGCTCCTTTTTCTGGCTGGCCTGAATGTTCAGCAGATTTTCAAAATACTTCTTCCATGTTTCTCTTATCTCTTCATCCTTTTGGTAATTAGGTTCTCATTCTCATCTATCAAGTATTTGCTCTTCTCACCATCTCTTCTTCTATTCCTTACCATACCATACAGCATCTTTTTATTACCGTCAATATCTTATCGTTAAGTTTCACTCCATTCTTCCAACCACAGTCTTCTCTCCTCGTTAACGTTTTTCACAGCCTCTTGTCCTCTCATTCCACCATGGGGTTTCCTTCTATTACATGTCCTTCCGCATACCTGCTCTGTCAGTCCTACTACAGTCTTTGAAAGCTTTCCACGCTGTTCACCACCACCATCTTAGGTACAACCTTCCTGAACTCTTCTCTGAACATTGCCCCTTTTTCCTCTTCTTTCAACTTCCACACCCGTAATTTCCTCTCTCTTGTTATTTTGATCCTCTTCAATTTAGGGAATCTTAAAACCGCAACAACTAACCTGTGATAGCTACCCAGGGAGACACTCAGAATGACCTTGACGTCCACTAGTCTTCTGTGTCACTCCTTATCCACGAGTATATAGTCAAGGAGGGATTCCTATTGACCGTCCCAACCATATCTTGTCACTTTTGTGACTCTTTCTCTTCTTGAACCAGGTGTTTTCTATGACCAAGCTGTTCCGTAAGCAGAAATCCAACAGCCTGTCACCATCATCATTCCTAGATCCCCAACCATGCGGATCCATAACGTATTCTAGTCCTTGTCTCTCCACTCCGACTTTTGCTTTCAGGTCACCCATGATGACTATATCTCCACCTGTGATGTTCTCTTCGAGCACGTCCTCCAACTCCAGCTTCTCTATTTCTTTGTTACACACTGGTTTGCAGTGCATAACATTGTACTATCTTCAATGCTTCACTGTCATTCATTTGCAGTTTAATCAACATGAGTCTGTCGCTGATATTATTCACCTCTAGTAGCTTTTCCGTAATCCTGTTATCTATAATGATGACTACACCCTTCCTTGCCACATCCCCCCCCCAGACCAATATAGGTAATAGCCTCCTCATAACTCTCTACACAACCAGTTCCTTTCCATTTTGATTCACTCAATCCAAGTATGTTTATTTTTCTGTCCTTTAATATGTCCACACGCTCCTCAATTTTTCCTGATAACGTCATAATACAGAGCGTGGCTAGTTTAATATATGTCGTCATCAGGCTTGTTGCTGTCACAGATACCATCAATAAGATCAGATGTGTCACATCCGGGCTTATTACTTTTGAATCTTCTTTTTCTGTTGAAGGCAATAAATTTAAGCTGCTGATCTGCCAAACATGTCACAGCCATATAGATGTGGTAGCTCTTATTCAATGGTGAAGCTTCCTCATTTATGTTTGTTCATTTTCAAGTAATTTAAAAAATAATTTATGTATATGCATTTGTAATAAAAATGTATTTTCATGTTCTTCCTTACACACAAATGTGAAGTATACGAAATTTTTGTTGGAGAACTGGGGTTAGGGGCACTAATTTTTTTTGCACATAGGCACCAATCACAGATCCATCCTGCTGCTCACAATATGCTACCATATCCTAAATCATCACATTTGTACTAAGCTCCTACAGCAGATATAAATTTCTATTTGCCATATTAAATCACATATTGGACTTTCTTCCTTCTCAACTCTTACTTATTCTTATGGATGTCAATTCTAAGTCTACCACACAATTTGGTCCCATCAATAATTCAAGAGGTTCCCTCTTTGAAGATTTGATTTTTATACATCACCTGCATATTCTCAACTTACTTGTAAAACCTTTCACATTTTGTAATTTCATGAGGGCATTCAAATATCAATATCTCATTAACAACAAATTCTCTAGTTTCTCATGTAATGGAATGTTTTCACAGATTGGACGATCTCTGACCACAGCATTATTGCTTTTAATATTAAATCCATTCAAAACAGAGCTTCACCACCTGCTAATTTGACTAGGTGTTCTCTAAGAAACATTTTCTGGAATAAGTTTACTGGCACTATTTTTAATACATTTGAAGACTACATCCCTGATACTTTTTCTGATCTTCATTTTGAAGCCAAGGCCTTATCAATTCAAAATACAATTCAGAAAGTGATCCCCAAGTCTAGTAAGAGAAAAGTTTTAACTCCTTACAAGTTTTAATTCGTGGTGGACACAAGACCTGACTATTCTAACGCACCATGTCCATCAGGCACATTGTGCATTCCAACAGCTGAAACAGAACCTTGTCACCTGAATATCTTAACAATCTGTATCTTCGATATGAGACAATTAAAATACATTATGTGAAAGCAACATATAAAAATAATCTCAATTATTGGCAAAAGATTGTTCAGGAATCCAGAAACTCAAATCCAATGGAATTAATTTATAAAATCAGCAAACATAAGATCTTTTCTGGAGATATCTTCAACACTGTTAACTCTGATGATGAATAAAATTTTTAACTGCCTGTTTTCTAAAGATAATTCTTCCATGGACTCCAATTTTTTCATAAGGAAATTCATTCTATAAATAATAGTTGTTTCTACTGGACCTACACTCCCTTTTGCCTCTGATGAGCCGAACACTGCCACTGCTCCACAAAGAAAGACAAGTTCCCCAGATTTCATTTAACTGATTGTGATTTCATTAAATGCTTCCATTCACACTGTCCAAATTATCTTTTATGCTTATTCAAGAAATGTTTAAGTTGTGGTATCTTTCCAGACCAGAGATCTGGAACACAGCAATGCTGAGAATTATTTTAAAACCAGGCACATTTGATTCCAATCAAAAAATAAATCGATCAAATATAAAACTGAATAGACCAATAGTGCTGTTATTCCATTTGGATAAAAATTCTTGAGAAATTGACTGATTACCATATTAATCTTTTAACTATTGAGTGTGCAGTCAGATTTTCAGTATGGATTCTGACTGCACAGGATTACTGTAAAGCTTGAAGTTGTGAGGATACCCTGTTGGAAAGGGTTGAAATTATCCACAATTCAACTCTGTCCAATTCATTAATTTTTAGTGCACATTTTATTCCTTGTGGTGGCCAGTATTTTTAACCATGTTCAAATTACTAAATGACCCAAACTACTTTACTATCTAATTAATAGTTATTTCTCAACTCGTCCAGTTATTGTACAGACAAAATACTGATCTGTTCTTAGACCTGTTTCTTGTGGTTGTCTTCAGAGGTTAATTTTGGAACCCCAGTATGGAATCTGTTAATGGATGACTAGCTGTCTGGGATCATCTTCAGAATATCTGGATGGCTGTTTATGCAGAGAATCTTAATTTTAGCACTTGGAAAATCTAGATGTGATTTGGAGACAAGCAAATATCATGTAATCAAAAACTTTAAAATTGGACTAAACAAAATAAGCCTGCATGTTTCTGTTTCCAAGCAGATGGTTTTTGTTGCTAAATTCAGTTATACAAGACCTCCAAATGTCAAGTTTTTAAAGGTAACTATTTACA
This sequence comes from Mastigoproctus giganteus, assembly GCF_048544385.1. Classification (NCBI taxonomy): domain Eukaryota; kingdom Metazoa; phylum Arthropoda; class Arachnida; order Uropygi; family Thelyphonidae; genus Mastigoproctus; species Mastigoproctus giganteus. Next base: position 170,624,917 of record NC_143581.1, on the reverse strand, counting down.
TATAGAGGTAGCCTATAAACATCTTGGTGTATTGACAGGTGCTTATCTCAGATTTCTTCCGCATATACAAAATTTGTCTAATAAAATAAAGAACTTTGTAGCAATGATTGTTAGAATTTCCAGGAATAGCTGGGGCTTAAAGAAAAATATTTTAAGAATACTCTATAAATCAGTGTTTATTTCAATTGTAACTTACAGTACTTGCATATGGCTTAAAAGAGCATTGCTTGTTACAGTTCAGGCTGGCTTCATCAAAAAGGATTTTCTTATTAATTCTTCAAATAGGCCTCTGGGGGTGAGAAAGTTCTGACTCATAATAACTGCAATGCAACACACACCAACAGTTAACTTAAACATTATTAAAATAATAATAATATAAGACCAGATTAAAATTTTGTGAAAATAAAAATGATAAAATAAAATACACTGATTATACAATAAAATAAAAGTGAAAAAATATAATAAAAATAAAAAATAGAACTTACACTATACAGAAATTATAAGCAATAAAAACAACCTTAGCTTTCAAAGGTGACCACCTTTATCAACAGTAAGACTTAACTTGTCACAATACATCCTTAAATAACTGCAGGATCACAGCACGCAGCACATTTTTGGGAGCTTGCAGTTCCCAAAAATACTGAGCCACAGAAGATTTCCCATAATCCATGGCCTTTATTGCATTAATATGCTCCCCTATACAATCTTTGAACCTGCGATTTGTCTCACCAACATAGCACCCCCCCCACACACACACACACAATCTGGTCTCGTATATGACCTCAAATTTGATTTCGTATATGACCCCACTTGTACCCTCCATGGGTATGGAATCTTTAACCTTTGACATGACTGTCTGCAATCTTCACCCTGGCAGCTGCACACAGCGTATCTGACAGGTACATAATACTCAGGAGATTACTCTGTTAAGCCCGGATAGTAGGGTATGCAATGCAATGGCAATGGGTGCAAACACAGATTATGGGAAATCTGTTGTGGCCGAACATTTTTGGGAGGAGAACCAACAAATTTTGCCTGGCAATGCCGTCATAGTTGATCGTTTGCATGGATATTGGAACCACAAATGGCTCGAGAGCTTGCGAATTCTGAGAATAATGTCATTAATAGAGACAGGAGAACCCGTAACCAATGTTAAACATCAATTGCCATTTCTCAGCCAATCTGCCTAACTTTTCTAGATGCTTTTGCAGTAGCATTAACTCTACTAACCTTTGTCATCTGCATACTTGGACATGAAGCCTGATGCACTTTCATCAATATCACTGATAAGTATAGAAAACAACAATGGGCCCAACAGCGAACCCTGTGGGACTCTAATAACATTAGACCACGAAGAGCAGTGTCCACTGATTACCACTCTGTCTTCTCCCACTCAACCAGCCTTTATTCATAGCAGCAACTTGCCCTTAATGCCATACTGCTGTAAAATCAAAAGCTTTCCTGAAATCCAAGTACAGGTAGGCCCGGCATTAGGACGCTGCAATTTACCCTGTTATACATTAACGCCCTTTTAAAATAATAATGAAAAAAAAAACACGAATATAAAATGAATGAAAAGTGCAAGCGTAAACAGAGCATGGGAAATAGGTACATAGATGGCACTAGTGTCGAGGTCAGTTGCTTTCTCCTCATCCACCAGAGTGCACGTGTTGTGAACTGTGCCTAAAATTTTAATAATTTCCTGTGTTCATTAATGCCTTATTATTTTAAATAAATTGTGCACCCAAGTCTTCCTAGCGTAGCGGTGAATCTGTGCCTGCACATGTTAAAGAGGCGCCTCCGTAGCCAGGTGGGAAGGAGCAGCAGTGCGTACCACATGCTTCTTGATTAGACCGGGGTTCGAGCCCGTCACCACCAAATACGGAGGATGCGGAAAGGTCAGGGAATGACCACCGCATATTACCAGAGCAATATGGCCTTAGTTGCTAATGCTCCTAAAAACCAAACAACAACATGTTAAAGAAAGCCGCAAATCTCTAATGATTGAAGTGAAAATTAACATTATTCATTATATGGAATCTGGTGTATGGCGTTCACAGGTGTGCAAGACCTTAAATTTAGTACCTTCTACTGGTTATGACCATTATGAATAATGCTGAGAAGATCAAGCAGTCACATACAGGAATTGTTAATGTAAGCATTTTTAGAACAACTTATTCAAGGAGTGAGACCATGAAGGTGGAAAAGTTTAGTACTGTGGATAGACGATATGAACCAAAATAACATTCCTGTAACACAGGCAGTGGTTATGGACAAGGCTAGCAGATTGTTCAATGAAATTAATAAGGAATTTGGAGGGCCTGAATCATTTTCGGCTAGCAGGGGCTGGTTTTCCCAGTTCAAAAACTCAACCAGAATTCACAATGTAAAAATTACTGGTGAGGCAGCAAGCGCCGACACTGCAGGTGCTGAGGAATATGCTCCCATACTCCAAAAGTTAATGGATGAAGGCTGCTACACCCCAGACTTGGTCTTTAATGTTGATGAAACAGGGCTGGAAGATGCCTGGTGGAACATACATAGCCTGTAAAGAGAGTTATGCCCCTGGTTATTAGGCTGGAAAAGATAGGCGTACATTAGGCGCATTACTTCTGGGTGGTAATGCATCAGGCACGAAGTTAAATTCAGAGAATCCACGTGTTATGAATGGCATTGTGAAGACTCACCTTGCTGTTTGGTTTTCTGGCACTCAAATAAGAAGGCATGAGTGACCCAGACCCTTTTTAGTGAAGCAAACAACTTGCCCAAAAACGTTGTTTTAGTCCTTGACAATGCTCCAGGCGATCCAGCAAACCTTGAATATATCCCTAACAACATTCTGAATGTGAAGGTCGTTTATTTGCCATCCAACACCACCTCACCATTGTAGCCAATGGATCAGCGTGTTATTGTGACCTTCATGGCATACTATTTGCGTGCACAATTCAAAGGGATTGTCGAGGCAGTGCAGGCATCTAATTCAGTGACTGTGAGGAGGTCCTACAGCATCCTTAAGGTCATAAGTAACATTGCTGCAGCCTGGAAAGAAGTGTCACAATCATGCATGAATGCCGTTTCAAAGAAATTGTGGCCTGATGCAGTCTTAGTTTTTTGAGTTTGAGCCAGCTTCAGCAGTGGCTGAAGATGTCACTCGGATGGCTGAGGATGTTGGCCTTGACAAGATTGACATTGATGATGTCAGTGAGTTGCTGAAAAGCCATGTAAAGTGTAAAGTGTAAAGTGTAAAGTGTATTTAGGGTCATACGGCACCAGGGGTTTCCCCCATCTCCGCGTTGTTTACATTGTGATGGGTGTGCCAGTTTGCTGGAAATGCCAGAGATTTAAAAGTGTATGGATATTGTTCATATGTAGTGTCGTGTACCGTTGTTCATCTGGTCATTTAGCCGCTGGACCCCTACTGAGGCCCAACGTTGCCCCACTTTCGCCCCGTGGAGGCAGACCAGGTACACCAGTATTATAATTAATTTACTCTGGCAGGTCCTGCCACCTAATTTCCTGAGATTTCAGTGGCTAGGACCTTAAAAAAAAAAAAAAAAAAAATTCGCACGTTGTATGTTGATCACATACATGTTTCCCGGTTTTAAGGTGTTGCATTTGAAAATTTAATGGCCGAGGAGAGGGCGAAATAATTTAGAGAAGCTAGAATTTTGGTGTGGGTCTTGCGCTGGCATAGAGATAGAGAGGGGAGGAGACTGAAGGCTGGGGGGGGAATAGCTAGGAAAGACTGGGGTCAATAGAGTAGACGACCCCAGCATGTGCCAGTGGGGCATGCCCATGCCCCACCAGAGAGAAAGATGTGGGATGGCAGGGGGGAGGCAACAAGAAGGCTGTCGCCTCCCCCTCTGCCAGGGAAGGGAGGAAAGTGTGCCCGGCAAGGGAGCCGGCACAGGTCGCCATATGGCCTGGCGGCTGCATGTCTGCTTGAGTCAGGTCCTTGTTGTCCCATCCGTGTGTAGGTTCCTGTCTGTGGTTGTCACTTGGCAGCAGGACAGGTGTCTTAGTCAGGTCCGTAGTTGTGGGTATTTAGTCCAGTCTGTACTTATGTCTCTATCTGGAGTCATGGTCATTAGTTATTGGATCCTGGGTCCATTTGTTGGATCCGAGTTTGTCGAGTTTTTTTTTTTTTTTTTTTTTTTTTAATGCTGTTTCTTCCTGGGATGCAATCCCTTTGTGGATTGTCTTGATGGTGACTGTCCGTGCACCTTATATGGTTGTTTGCAAAGTCATATATTGTGAGCCTGAGAAACGCTATTGTGGCTGTGGGGGCGGAAGAGTATACCTTCTGTGAAAAAGATCTTGTGCAAAGTTTGCCAGTGCTTTGTAGCTATGCTCTTCCTCCAATAAGCGTTCCTCTTGATTCTCTGGTACATAATGTAATTCCGTAATTAGTCGGCATCGGAGGTCTTCATAAAGCTTGCAGTGGTACATTAAATGCTCCCACGTTTCCACTAAGCCACAATGACAGAGGGCAGTGTTGCTCAGTCCAAAGGTCATTAGTTTGAATCTGATGGCGCCGTGGCCAGTTAGGAGGTACGTGACCAGCAATCCTGGGGAGAGCCAGCTTGGGTATTTTGGGTATACGGCCGAGACAGTTGGGAGGAATTTTCGCGTTATTTGCCCTTTTGTTGAGTTTTGCCACCGTGTTTGCCAGGTTTGCTGAAGATATACAGTTAGTCTTCTTTTCTCTATTTTCGGTTCGATGGCTACATTTAATGTGAAATTTAGGCAGGTATCCGGAATGCCTCTGGAAAGGCTGTAGAGGAGTCCACTGCGTATCACTTCCAGGTCCAAGGGGAGGGCACCCGTGAGCACCTGAAGCGCGTGTGTACTCACTGTTTTGCAAGCTCGTGAGATAGTCAGTAAGATGTACCTCTGTATGGTTTCTAGTTTTCTTTTATTAGTTGCAGTGGTTGCTTTCTTGTACCAGACACCCGAGGCATAGAGGATGACTGGCAGGAACACAGTTTTGTGAAAAAGAGCAAGGGTTTTCTTCTTTATGCCCCAGTCCTTGCGGGTGATTCTTGCAAATAGTGACGAGTAATTTCTGATTTTGTTTCTGAGATAGTTAAGATGGGGAGTGAAGGATAGGTTTCTATCAAGGACAACCCCAAGAAATTTCATTTCTGTGGTCAGCTTGACGGTGGTTCCTTGTACTTTTATTTGGGGGGGTCTCCTGGTGTCCAGGGTTCCCCGAAGTAGGATGGAGCTTGTCTTAGTGGATGATATCTTCAGGTTATTTTCGTCAGCCCATTGTTGTAGAGTGGCGAGCACCCGGTTTGCTGTGTTTTCCAGCTGTGCCCTGGAGTTTTCTGCCAGTGTCAGGACAAGGTCATCCGCATACGCATGGGAGGTTGCATTTCCGAGGTTGAGGTTGAGGAATCCGTCCAGGACCACGTTCCAGAGCAGTGGGCCCAGGACGGAGCCCTGTGGGCATCCTCTGTAGATGCGTCTGGTTATTGTACAGTAAGGAGCAGTGACTTTTACTGACCTGTCGCATAGGTAACTGCTGATGCAATTGTAGAGATTACTTGGGAGTTTGGCCTCACGGAGCCTGCTGAGGACGCTTGGCCACCAGAGGGTGTCAAACGCCCCGGCAAAGTCAACCGCGATGGCAAGAAAGTATTTGCGGTCTGTTTCTGTTGCAGCGTTGATGATGCTGCGTAGGGCATCGGTGGTGGAGTATCCTTTTCGAAATCCAAATTGTTTGGGTGACTCTAGGCCTGCGTTTCTATAGTGCTTCTCTATCCTGTTTCGCAGGAGATGTTCAAGAAGCTTGCTGAGAACTGTCAGGAGCGCTATCGGGCGATAGGACCCTGGGAGGTCCTGCCTCTTCGTGGGATTCTTCAAGATTAGCCGGAGCGTCGCCACCCTCCAACTGCACGGGAAGTAGCCTTCTTTGAGGCATTTATTGTATAGTTTCAGTATTTCCTCCGGGATAGTGTCCACTGCTTTCTTGATGATCTCTGGCTCTAGGAGATCTTCGCCTGGGGACGTTTTGTTTCTCAGCTTGGCCGCCGCGATCTCCAACTCAATCTTGGTGAAAGGTTCCTCAATTTGCTGGGTTGTGTATATCCTGTTCTGTTGGCAGAGCAGTACTTGTTCTGGCGTAGCGGGATCAGTGTGCTGCAGAAACATAGCATCCAAAATATTGTTGACAGTTTCGTGCCACGTCTTTGTGAACCCCCCTTGCGGTTTCCTCATTGCTGGGAGTACCTCGCCTCTGGGAAGCCTATTTGTAGTCACCCGATAGACCACTCCCCAGGGGTTGTCATTTCCTGTCGTGGAAACTAGGTGTTCCCATGTACGCTGTTTTCTTTCTCTGATTTTTGCTGTGTATTGATTCCTTGCAGTGCGGTATCGTTCCCGGAGCGCCTCTACTTCTGCAGTAGGCCAATCACGTCTAGCCCGCTGGAATTTTTTCCGACAGGTGTTTGCTACCTGCCTTAGTTGCTGAAGCTCAGGGTTCCACCAGGGTACCGCCCCCGGAGATGGTTTCTTTCTTTTGATAGATTTGTCCGCCGCTTCTGTGATAAGTCTCACCAGTTTTGCCTGGTGTTGGTCTGGGGTTGTCTCTTCTGTATTGAATGTGTGGGCGGCCACCCGTATGGTTTGTTGGAATTTGGGCCAGTCTGCTTTTCCTATGGCGTATCTGTGCTGTATTTGTCTGGGTGTTGTGCTTCTGGCTATTGTTCGGTTTAGTTGGAAGGTTATTGCTCTGTGGTCCGATGTTGTCCAGTTTTCCGTTACTGTCCAGGCTGTGATGTGATCAGTGACGGATCTTGTGGCAAGGGTGACATCAATTGTTGTCTCCCACATAGTACTGGAGAATGTTGGGAGGTTGTTTGGCTGGTTAAGTATATTATAGCAACTGTTTGTGAGGTACTCTTCCAGATGCTGCCCGTTCACAACGCCTCTCCGTCCTGGGGTTTCGCTATACCATGCCGGTGAGCGGCAGTTTACGTCTGCGCCTACAATTATTTTGGCGTTCGGAAATTCTGTTCGGAATTTCAGCCAGGCTCACCATGGCTGAAAAGCCATGGTGAGCCTCTTTCAAAGCAGGACTTAGAGGAGATTTTGATTTGATTTGGTTTTTAATGGCGCATTGGAAGCTAAGGCCATAATGCGCCAAGTCAAATTTAAAAGGCTACTAAACATTTTGGTAGCCTAGGCTACCACACTTAGAGGAGACAACTGGCACAACTGGCTAAACAGGATTCTAAGTAGGAAGAGCAGGAGATTGTGCCAATTAGGACCTTCACCACAAAGACAAACAGGCTGCAAAACTCTATGTGATAATAACCCAGATTGGGAACACAGCTCTTCCATCCAAAGAGCTGTTACTAACAGCTCTTTGGATGTTGTTGTTGAAGCCCTACTACAATATGTTAGAAGAGAGAAAGAGACTTAACAGAGGTCATTGCTGCAATTCTTTTCTAAGGCCAAAGAACCTGCAGAATCAGTCAACCTTACATCAGGCCCATCCCATTAATGCTGTCCCATTACGCCCCTGTCAAAGAACATTAATGGGGGGGGGGGCAGATAGTGCCGTTACTATATACTCCAAAAATGGCTCTACGGAAAAGAAGTACTAAGTTAAATTTTTATTTTATTATTTATATTTTATCTATAAATATTATTTATAACTCATAATTATAAAATAACCACAAATACTTAAAATAAAAACATTTATATTAACTCTTATGGTTCAATTTTCATAGTGAAGGAACCTAGCCTTTAAATACATTATAAATCTTCCTCGATTTCTGCCGCTTCACCTAATGACGCTGAGGAGGTGGAACATAACACCAGCATAAATCAGGGCCTACTTGTATATGATATCAGAATTATTTTTTTCATCAGGTTTCTTTGTGACCATATCGTAGTATCCAATTAAACTGGTCTAACAAGATTTCCCCTTAACAATTCCATGCTGTGTCTGAACTATAACTGCAGTCGTACCTAGATGATCCTGCATTACTTCTTTAACTCAGTGACTCCATTATTTTTCACGGAATGGAAGTTAAACTAACAGGTCTGTTAGTATTACTTCTGTCTTAACTTGTGTTTAACTTCTGTTCCAAGTTTAATTCGTGTCACCTTTTAATCCCCTTTTGTGAATTGGGGATACATTCAGACTTCTCCAGTCTGTGGGGACTACCCTAAATCCAAGGATGCTCTCATAATTATGACTAAGGGTGTGCTTACTTCCTTTGCTGCCTCCCTTAATATAAATGGATAGATCCCCTCCACCCCAGGTGCCTTTCTTATATTTCACTTCAACAATTTCTCTTCCAATTTACTCTCAGTTATTAGAAAATCAAACGGCCTCCGTAGCCAAGTGGGCAGGAGCAGGAGTGCAGTAGCACACGCTCTTTGAATAGACCGGGGTTCAAGCCCCTGACTGCTGAATACGGTCGATCTGCCAACCCGCACTGGACCAGCGTGGCAGATTATGGTCCATTTCCCTCAGCATGAATTGTTGAGGAGGCTTCCATCCTGCAGTGGGTTGATAATGGCTGCACTTTACGTTTTTTTTACTTTACTATTAGAAAATCATTTAGCTCCCTGTTAAAGTCTGATAAACTTCTGGTCTCTACTTGCCTAGAGAATTCCTCCTGTGTTAATTTAGATGCAGAATACTCATTCAGTATGTCAAGCAACCTGAGCAGGATAATGAACAGTTGAACCATCAATGTCAAGTGGACCAATCTGATTCATCCCATTTCTTTTAGAGTTTACACAAGTAAAGAAGTCTTTGCTGGTTTTCTTTGCATCCTTTGCCAAAGATTTCTTGTAACCTGCCTTCCCTTGCCTAATCTCCTTTGTGACTTGATAAAGACTGACTTATATCTATCATAGGCTTCTGTATAGCCCGATAATTTATATGCATCCCAAGCATTTTTCTTATCTATCACGAATCTCATTAGCTCATCTAATATCCACTTAGGCCTAAACCTTGAAAGGTATTTCTTAGTTGGCATGAAAAGCCTAATAGCTTCCAAGATTGATTCCTTGAATGCTTCCCATTTATAATTTGCTGTTAGCAACATTATCAGTTGGTCCCACTGCATAGAATTTAAAAAATCTCCGAGACCACTGTACTCACCTTTACAAAAGCAAAAACTCTTCCCTTTACCCCTGATGGTAGTTACATCTTTAAATAAATCCCACATGAATACATAGTGATCACTACCACCTAGTGGTTCCTTCATCTGCAAATTCTTAATGCATGAATAATCACTTCTGATAATCAGATCAAGAGTATTACTCCCCCTGGTTGCCTCTCGAACAAGCTGTTGTAGAAAACAGTCATCCATTTAAATGCACAAAAGTCTTGCTAATCTGTAAGTGACCAATCACAAGTTCCAGTCAATATCTGGAAAGTTAAAATCTTCCATTATAAGACATTCTGATTTACTGGCCCACTCTAATTATCTGTACAGTTGTTTATGGTACTTATTAAAGTCATTAGGCCTATAACCCACTCTTTCTCTCATTTTGCTTTGTCTGTGCTTATGTCACTACAAACTGACTCAACATTGCAGTGCCCACACATATCAACTGGATGCACTGCCTTAGATTTTGTGTTTCTTAACTGACATCATAACCCCTCTGCTCTTCCTATGCTGTCTGACCTTTCTGTTGTTTTTATTTTCTTATTATGAAAGGTCATCGTAATGGGATATCGCTTGAAGTCATTTTGATTACTGCCACCTACAGAATTCAAAAATTTGCAGAGCCATCACTACCTCTTCTTCATTATCAGAACGTGTATTTCAACTTATCTGCATAATCGGCACAATTCAGAGGAAGATTGTTCTATGGCAAAAGGTGCAAATAAATAATCGGCACATATGACATCTTCATCACTCCTACATCTGTTTTTTGCATTTCATTCTATGCGCTGCACACTGTCCTTGTGCTTATTTTGCAAATGACTGATCACATTACATTTACGGCAATTTAAACTGAAATATCATATTTACATACAGTACGAAGGCAAGCGTGTTACCGCTTTCAAATTTTACAATATATAGGAATTCTTTTGTATATATCTTCTGAAATTTTGCATCATATTGCTTTGGTATCTTAGTAAAAGACAATTACCTATATGCAGGTCTGGAGGCCTCATTTTATGAAAGATGTAGAGCTGCTGGAACGAGTACAGAGAAGGGCAACAAGATTGGCAAGTGGAACAAAGGGTTGGTGTTACCAAGGAAGGCTTAAGTTCTGCAAATTGCAGTTTCTAGAGACTAGGAACCTGTGAGGTGATCTATTTGGGGTGTATAAAGCCTTGAATGGCTTGAGCAAGCTCAATGCTAATGGGATTCTTTTTTTTTTTTTTTTGGCTGATGCTGCATAAGCTCATACACTTGCTTTCTTGCATCACATGCCACTACTACTACTACTCCTCACCTGAGGGGTCAAATTGAGAAAAGTAATTGTAGAATAGATGTACAGAAATTTGCCTTTAGCCAGCAGGTGGTTGATAGTTGGAACAAACTTCAGTCTGTTGTAGTGGAGATCAATAACTTAAGTTCAAGGCAGAACTAGACAAACATTTGGAGTGAATGGATGGGTTAAATGGAAAGGGTGGTGTGTGTGTTTTTTTTTTTTTTTTTGGTTGATGCTATATAAGCTTGCTTTCTTGCATCATATGCCCTACTAATGCTAATTAGTTTTGCATCACACTAGCTCTATGAAGTGATCGGACATTATGGAGAGCAATGAGGTTATCCGAAGTTTCTATTTTATTGCTAGTGCAATGAGTTAATGCAATGTGCGCTAGCTCCTCTGACCACCAATTCATTAACAAAAATAAGAGATTTGCAATTTTTTTTTAATTACAATTTTAACTCAGTTTTATTATATAGTTAAATTTTTAACTATACAGTATATAGTTAAAAATATATACTGTATTCTCCATTATAAATCTGGATAGTTGGCAGCTGTGCACAGTACTGCATAAATATTCACGTTGGAGATAGCACAGAAGGCACTGAGTTGGCACTGATATGGTAAGGACACTGTACAAAAATGTGTAAATTGGCACAAACTCCCTTTTTTCCATAAGATTGGTTTGCAGAGATTTCCAAGGACATATCCCCTACAAATATTAAGTGTTTACTGTATTCATAATTCCTACATTATTATACCCTGATAGATATATTTTATTAGATATATCAGCATACATATAATGGATTTCTGTTGTTCAGAATGTATGCACATTGAAGAGAAGCATTAAAAGTTTCTCTAATTCCAACTCAATGCACACTCTCTAATAACTTCTATCATATAATTCTATAATACCTTGACATTCTCTAATAATCGAGGTCTCCACGGATTGGAGATGTGTAAATACATCCTCAATTCACAAAGGGTGGTGACAAGAATAATTACAGACCTGTTAGTTTAATTTCTGTTCCAGGGAAAATAATAGAGTCACTGGTTAAAGAAGCATTCAGGATCATCTAGACACGACTGCAGTAATAATTGCAGTCTTCTCAACCCCACGCTGTGTTCGACTGCAGACATAGCATGGGTTTGTTAAGGGAAGTCTTGTCTGACCAGTTCGATTAGATACTATGATGTGGCCACAAAGGAACTGGATGCAAAAAATAATTATATCATATACAGTACTTTGATTTCAGGAAAGCTTTTTTGATATTGTTGCGCATGGAAGACTATTGTACAAATTGGAGCAGTATGGCATTAAGAGCATGTTGCTACAATGGATAAAAGGATGGTTGAGTGGAAAAGACAGAGAATCAATGAACACTGCTCTTTGTGGACTAATGTTATTAGCGGAGTCCCCCAGGGTTTGGTGTTGGGCCCATAGTTGTTTTGTATATTTATCAATGATATTGATGAAGGTATATGAGGCTTAATATGAGGCAGTAACAATTGCATCTTCTCAAACCCACGCTGTGTTCGACTGCAGACATAGCATGGGTTTGTTAAGGGAAGTCTTGTCTGACCAGTTTGATTAGATACTATGATGTGGCCACAAAGGAACTGGATGCAAAAAATAATTATATCATATACAGTACAGTAAACCCCCGCTATTAGTGGGTTACGTTTCTGAGAAATGCCGCGAATACTGAGTTATGGCTCCCATTCAAAGTATGAAATATATAAGAAAAACTAGTCTAAAATTTTGTCTATGTATTATATGTACCTTCATAATATGACTATGTACATAGACAGTACATAGTGAAATGCAAGCATAAGGCATCGAAATGAAAATAAGAAACAATTTAATATTAAATGTAATATTTATTAGAAATTTCAAACGAGCGCCTTTGCTATAGCTAAAAAACTTATCCCGCCAGTGCTATCACCAGTTTCGCTAAAGTGTTGTTAAAGGAGTTTTGCCTCTTCACGAATGATGTGTGAACTTAACGGAATTTTATTTTGAGTTCAGTCTTCTATCCACAGATTTAAAGCTTTTTCCATTTTTCTAATTTAACATCACGAGTTACAGAGCAAATTTTTGAAGCAATTAGCGCGTTTTCACGGACATTACGGCGGATTTTTTCTTCCGATTTCTTGATTGATTGTACCGTTGACTCATTGATTTTATAATGTTTTGCCACTGAGGAGACACTTTCACCATTAGAAATTTTATCTAATAACTCAATTTTATTCGCTAATGTCATCACCTTCTTTGATCTTTTCACATTTCCCTTGTTATTCGTAGCCATATTTTTGTACAGGTTAGAAAGAACTTGTCCGTAATAAAGTCACTTTCTTCCGTTAACACACTCGAAAAAGTCTGTTTTACGCTGCAAAATGGAAGATTTATCACTTTTGTAAGCATATCAATTTATAAATTGATAAATTTATTCAATTTATAAGCATATAAATTAAAAGCAAACGACGAAACCTTCCATGACAAGCTCATAACACATACTGAACAAGGATTAGCGAGAAACATCCACGCTCGCGAATTTGTCACCCCTCTCTCCCCACCCACAGCGCTGTTTTGACCGGGAAAGATAATTTTAGCCACGCCCATGTTTTTTTATGGCGGAAAATGTTCACGGCGCTTTAAAATTCACATTTTTTTAGGTTTCATTTTATGTTAAATCAGCGACTGCGAATACGTGAAACCGCGAATAGCGGGGGTTTACTGTACTTGGATTTCAGGAAAGCTTTTGATACTGTTGCGCATGGAAGAATATTGTACAAATTGGAGCAGTATGGCATTAAGAGCATGTTGCTACAGCGGATAAGTTGAGTGGAAAAGACAGAGAATCAATGAACACTGCTCTTCATGGACTAATGTTATTAGTGGAGTCCCCCAGGGTTTGGTGTTGGGCCCATAGTTGTTTTGTATATTTATCAATGATATTGATGAAGGTATATGAGGCTTAATGTCGAAATTTGCAACAAATGTTGGCTGGGTTGTTAATGACAGTATGCTGCTGCAACAGGATCTAGAAAAGCTGGGCAGATGGGCTAAGAAGTGGCAACTTTACAAGCTTCCATCTTATGGTTTGCAAACTGTTATTAGTAATTGGTTATCCAGTTTTCTCTCTGATTGCTCACTGAGGGTGATGGTATGTGGCTCTCTGTCTTCTAACTTCTCCACTAATGCCGGTGTCCCCCAAGGTTCAGTTCTTTCCCCCACTCTTTTCCTTTTGTATATCAATGACCTTCTTCCATTGACTGGAAATCCTATCCATAGTTTTGCCGATGATAGTACATTGCATTCAACTTTCCATTTTGAGAAACCCTGTCCTGCTCAATCAGCTTCAACTTCTCGAAAATCTGCTACCAATTCCTTAAATGCCGATCTTCAGGTAATTCTCCAGTGGGGCAAAGACAACTTAGTTGATTTCAACCCTTCTAAAACTCAGTCTTGCCTTATATCTCGCAAAAAGGATTCTTCTGCTCCTATGCTTATCTTTAGTGACACTCCGATTTCTAGGCAAAATGATATATCTCTTTTGGGGATTACCCTGACTTCTAATCTCTCTTGGCACAAGCACATTACAAATATTGCCTCCTCTGCATCTAAAAAACTTGGTTTTCTCTTTCGCTCTCGGCGTTACTTTTCTTCCAAACAGCTGCTCACCCTGTATAAATCGCAAATCCGCCCTGCCATGGAATATTGTTCCAACATCTGGGGTGGTGCTCCCAAAACCTCTCTCAGGCTACTTGATTCCATTCAGAAGAGGGCAGTTAGGTTAATCAATGATTCATCTCTAACAGAGTCTCTCCACTCGCTTTCTCATAGACGTACTGTTTCTGCTGTATGCCTCTTCTACAGATACTTCCATGGGCACTGTTCTTTTGAATTGGCTTCTATGATTCCCGCTCTCTCTTTCAAAACAGTCCGAACACGTGCTGCCACCAGCCAACATCCATTTACTGTCCAGCTTCAAACCCACAGAACCAACTTTTCAACTTCCTCATTTATTCATTCAACTGCCGTTTTCTGGAACAACCTTCCTTCATACGTATATTTCCTGAAAATTACAATCTACAGAAGTTCAAGTCCAATGTCAACAAATATCTTCATTCATCTTCTTAACCTCCAACCCAAGCACGGTACTAAGTACTATAGGTTCTAATACCTCTCGTGTTTGGGGTTCACATTAAAAAAAAAAAAAAAAACTGAAGTTACCTTGACAAATGCAAAGTACTGTATATGGGTGGAAGTAACCCCAGAGAAACGTACCAACTGTGTCGTACTACACTTAAGGTTGTAGAAAATGAAAAAGACCTGGGAGTAATTGTGCAGTCAGATATGAAGTTTTCTGAGCAATGCAGACAGGCTGCCAAGGCAGGTCACGGGGTTTTGTCAATGATATATAGGAATTTTGCTAGCAGGGATAGGGGGTATTTATCCCTTTGTATAAGACAATGGTCAGGCCACACCTTGAGTACTGGGTACAGGTCTTGGGGCCTCATTTTAGGAAGGATGTTGAGGAAGAATGCCAATAGATTCTTCCTCTTGCTCAGATCACGAACCTGAGGGGTCATAAACTCAAACTGAGGTTGTTGGTTGGTTGTTTTAGGATTTTATGGCACATTCTCAAATTGAGGAAAGACAGTTGTAGAACAGATGTGGGGAAGTTTGCCTTTAGCCAGCAGGTAGTTGATAGTTGGAACAAACTTCAATCTGTTGTAGTGGAGGCCAACTTAAATAAGTTCAAGGCAGAACTAGACAAAAATTTGGAGTGAATGGATGGGTGAAATGGGAAGATTGTGTGTTTTTTTTTTTTTTTTGGCTGATGCTGTATAAGCTTGCTTTCTTGCATCATATACCTATACTAATGCTAACAATTCTCTAGTAGACAGTTAAAAATAGTCTGAGATTTGTCTGAGAATCTCAAACAAATCCATGTTCCCGGTCACTGTGTCCTGGAACATTTTTTTTCAATTTTACACTGCTGCCTTTTATTCACTGCATTATTACACTCTAAACTTGACTAGAAGTGGATAAAAAAATTAAACCAATAATATCTATTTTTATATCTTTTAGCAGTTTAAACTATTTCACCTTTCCTAATGATATAAAAGTAATTCATAAGCAATCTCATCAGCCTAGCTAGGGAATAGATTGTATTATCTTTCTCGACTTGGTTCAGGCAAAAACGTTTTCAGCAGCTAAACTGCTTGTTGCTCAGAATAAACTAATCCACATTGTCTTAAAAATCTGATACGTACTTCTGTAGCTTTCAAACCAGCAGAATAACCAACAGGCTCAGCAGCTATACTTGAAGCATGAGCTGGTGATCCATTAACAGTAGCTCTCCCAAATATCTGTTGATAGGCTTCATGATTTGGTGATATTTTAATTTCTTTATCAGATGAAACTACAACATCCACGTCTCCTACAGAATATATAAATTCTCTCTGCCAGTGGTTTTCTGCTTTATAGCCAGCTGCATTGATGTACCTTAATTATGACTAACGTGAGATTTACTTAAAGATATAATTACCATCAGGGGTAAAGGAAAGGGTTTTTGCTTCCGTAAAAGTGAGTACAGTGGTCTCAGAGACAGGTTTTAAATTCTGTACAGTGGGATCAATGACGATGTTACCAACAGTAAATTCTAAGTGGGAAGCATTCAAGGAATTAATCGTGGAAGCTACTAAAAGTTTCATACCTATTAAGAAATATTGTTCAAGGTTTAGGCCTAAATGGTTATCAAATGAACTAAAGAGACTCGTGACAGAGAACAAAAAGGCATGGGATGCATATAAATTATCAAGCGACTCAGAAGCCTTATAAGCTAGCAGATATAAGCTAGTCTGTAATCAGGTCACAAAGGAGGTTAGGCAGATTATGAGAAATCTCTGGAAAAAGATGCTAAGAAAAACAGCAAGGGTTTCTTTACTTATATAAACTCTAAAAGGAAGGAGATGAATCTGATTGGTCCACTTGATATGGATGGTTCGACTGTTGATGATCCTGCTCAGATAGCAAACAAACTGAATGAGTATTTTGCATCTAGCATTAGCAGAGGCATATGATGCAAGAAAGCAAGCTTATGCAGCATCAGCCAAAAAAAAAAAAAAAAAACCCACTCCCATTTCACCCCTCCGTTCGTTCGAAATACCTGTCCAGTTGAGCCTTAAATTTGTTTAGGCTATCAACTTCAACAACAAGTGATGGAAGTCGGTTCCGCCAACCAACCACCCACTGGCCAAAGGCAAATTTCCGCACATCTATCCGACATCCGTCCTTCCTCAATTGGAATTTATGCCCTCTGAGGTGATTATTCTGAGCAAGATGAAGAATCCCATTGGCATTGAGCATGCTCAAACCATTCAAAGCCTTATACACTTCTATCAGATCACCTCGCCGGTGCCTAGTCTCCAGACTCTGTAATTTGCAAAACTTAAGCCTTTCTTCGTAAGAGCAACCCTTTGTTCCATTCACTAATCTTGTTGCCCTTCTCTGTACCCGTTCCAGCAGCTCTACATCCTTCTTGAAATGAGGCCTCCAGACCTGTATACAGTACTCATGATGTGGCCTAACCATTGCCTTATACAAGGGAATAATCACCTCCTTATCCCTGCTAGAAAAATTCCTGTATATCATTGACAAGACACCATGAGCTACTCTTGCAGCTCGTCTGCACTGCTCAGAGAACTTCATATCTGCCTGCACAATTAACCCCAGGTCCTTTTCATTCTCCACCACTGTCAGTGTAGTACGCAGAGTTGATACGTTGCTCTGGGGTTACTGTTTCCCATATGTAGTACTTTACATTTGTCAATGTTAAACTTCATTTGCCACCTCTCAGCCCATCTGTTCAACCTTTCCAGATCCTGTTGCAGCAGCATAGCGTCAGTAGTGTCCTTAACAACCCTGCCAACCTTTGTATCATCTGCAAACTTGGACATTAAACTTGATATCCCATCATCAATATCATTCATAAACACCGAAAACAACAACGGACCCAACACTGAACCCTGAGGAACTCCACTAATAACATTAGTCCACGTTGAGCAGTGTCCATTGATTACCACTCTCTGTCTTCTGCCACTCAACCATCCCCTTATCCATAGCAGCAATTTGCCTCAAATGCCACACTGCTCCAATTTGTGCAGCAGTCTTCCATGTGCAACAGTATCAAAAGCCTTTCTAAGATCCAAATATATAATATCAAAGTTATTCCCTGCATCCAGTTCTTTTGTGACTACATCATAGTATCCAATCAAATTGGTCAGGCAAGACCTGCCCTTAACAAAACCATGCTGCGTCTGAGCTATAACTGAATTCTTGTCTAGATGATCCTGCAGTGCTTCTTTAACCAGTGCCTCCATTAACTTACCTGGAACAGAAGTTAAACTAACAGGTCTATGTAGTAAGGTCTATCTAGGAAGTAAGCAAACCCCTATGGCTAGGGGTTTGCTTACTTCCTTTGCTGCCTCCTTTAATATAACTGGATAGATCCCAACCACCCCAGGTGCCTTTTTTATGTTTATCCTCAACAATCTCTCCTCCACTTTCCTCTCAGTTATTACAAAATCATCCAGCTCACTGCCAATGTTTACTTTACCTACATCATTCTCCTTCCTGAATAACTCCTCATGCGTGAATGTAGATGCAAAATACTCGTTTAGATTGTTAGCCACCTGAGCAGGATCCTCAACTGTTGAACCATCAATATCCAGTGGACCAATCTGATTCATCCCTTTCCTTCTCGAGTTTAAATATGTACAGAACTCTTTTCTGTTTATCTTTGGATCCTTTGCCAAGGATTTTTCGTAGTCTGCCTTTGCCTGCCTAATCTCCTTTGTGACTTGATTACAGACCAACTTATATCTATCATAGGCTTCCATGTCCCCCATTAATTTGTATGTATCCCATGCATTTTTCTTCTCTGCCACATGCCTCATTAGTTCATCTGACAACCATTTAGGCCTAAACCTTGAACAATATTTCTTAGTTGGTATGTAAAGCCTGGTAGCCTCCAAGATTAGTTCCTTGAATGCTTCCCATTTTGAGTTCGCTGTTGGTAACATCATCAGTTGGTCCCTCTGTATAGAATTTAAATACTGTCTCAGACCATCATAGTCTCCTTTACAAAAACAAAAACCCTTCCCTTTACCTCTGATGGTAGTTACCTCCTTGTGTAAATCCCACTTCAACACACTGTGATCACTGCCACCTAGTGGTTCATTTATCTGCAGATTCTTAATGCATGAAGAATCACTACTGATAATCAGATCAGGAGTATTGTTCCCTCTTGTTGCCTCACGAACATGCTGATGTAGAAAACAATCATCCAATAAATCCACAAAAGCCTTGCTAGTGTGCGAGTGACCAACCCACAAATTCCAGTCAATATCTGGGAAATTAAAATCCCCCATTATAAGACTCTCTGATTTACTGGCCCACTCTATTTCCCTGTACAATATCTTATTATACTCATCAGAGTCATTAGGCCTATAGCACACTCCTACTCTCAATTTTGATTTCCCTATGCTTATGTCACACCAAACTGACTCGACACTGCCCTGTCCATCGATGTCGACTGGCTTCACTTCCTTGGACCTTATGTGTTTCTTAATTAATAGCATAACCCCTCCTCCCCTCCTGTCCTGTCTATCCTTTCTATACACATTGTATTCCCCAAATACCAGTTCCGCATTACTTATATCTGTGTGACACCACGTCTCTGATATCCCAACAATATCTGCCTTTGATGTTTTGAGCAATACCTCAAATTCATCAAATTTATTTACCAAACTCCTAGCATTGGTGTACACGCAGGTATACATGCACCTGTTTCTATTCTTAGCTACCCTAACACAAACCATGTGTTTACTTGTACCGCAATGACTCCCAGCAGTCTCTGAAATATCCTGCATCTTGTTTTTCAGGCTTCTGCTCATTTCAATAGAAGAAGTGCAAGAATCACTTCCACCTCTGCCAGTGGCTACTGTTAATCTATTAGTCCTAGTATCCCCCCAAACCAGCAGTTTTCCGACCCACCTAACACTGCCTCGACAGCATCAGCAAAAATTCTTGCACCCTTTCTATTTAAGTGTATCCCATCCCTGTAGAAGCAATCTCTCCTGTTAACAAGTACAGTCCAGGCTGAAAAAAATTCTACCCCTTGAGCCTTGCACAATCCCTCAGACAAATGTACCAACTGTGCGGTACTGCACTCATGGTGGTAGAAAATGAAAAAGACCTGGGAGTAATTGTGCAGTCAGATATGAAGTTTTCTGAGCAATGCAGACAGGCTGCCAGGGCAGGTCATGGGGTTTTGTCAATGATATATAGGAATTTTGCTAGCAGGGAAAAGGAGGTGATTGTCCCTCTGTATAAGGCAATGGTCAGGCCACGCCTTGAGTACTGCATACAGGTCTGGAGGCCTCATTTTAGGAAGGATGTAGATTTGCTTGAGCGTGTACAGAGAGAGGCAACAAGATTGGTGAGGGGAACGAAGGGATCCTCTTACCGAAAGAGGCTTAAGTTCTGCAAATTGCAGTGGCTGGAGACTAGGCAACTGTGCAGTGATCTGATTGAAGTGTATAAGGCCTTGAATGGGTTCAGCACGCTGAATTCTGATGGGATCCTTCCACTTGTTCAGATTACGAACCGAAGGGGGCATAAATTCAAATTAAGAACAGACAGATGTAGAATAGATGTGCGGAAATTTGCCTTTAGCCAGCGGGTGGTTAATTGCTGGAACAAACTTCCATCTGTCATTGTGGAAGTTGATAGGTTAAATAAATTTAAGGAGGAACTGGACAGGCATTTGGAGGGAATGGTGTGATATATTTTTTTTTTTTTTTTTTTTTTTTGGCTGATGCTGCATAAGCTTGCTTTTACTTGCTTTCTTGCATCACATGCCACTACTAACTTGTTCCATTGTTTTATCAAATTCTGGTTACAGCTCCAAATCATTAATAGTCTGTTTTGTTTGTGAATGCTGTCATCCATTGTCATGTAAAAGCACTACTCAGTTCACAGAAAAACAGCCCAGTCTGTTTTCCTACAAATTGAGTCTCTTAAATTCTTTCAAAAATGAGAACTGCAATGCAGTAACTCCTGGCTGTTACAGAGGATAATATATACATTATCCTCTGTAACATATATACATTATATGTTAATATATACATAATAGGATAATATATACATTATCCTCTGTAACTATAATTGCATAAGTGTTCTTTATACATTCCGCATTAGAGACTTACCATGCCATCTCTTGCAGTCAAGAAGGAGTATGTAGGCACATATTCATATTCTGTTTATTCAATTTGTATAGAAAATTTTATGAGCACAAGAATAATGCCATGATCATCATGGAAAACTCACCATTATACATATTCCTGATGTAGTCACCACCTTTTAGCATGCAGAACCAGTGCCAGATTAAGGTACAGGCTAGCAGGGCTCTTGCCTGGGGCATGATTCTTTAAGGGGTGCCATAAACAGAAGAACAATGAGGCAAATTTATATATATATCCTTAGTAAATCATATCCTTAGCCATCCAACACAGCCCTCAGTAAGGTCAGTTGGTTTCACAAACTGGTAATTACCAGTTCTGAGAATGGGTAGTTAGAGGAAATTCTAAAATTTAAGTGCTAGAATTTAATTGTTCTGAAATAAAATTAAATGTTTTAAGCATTTAAATTTCCCCTCTCCTTTGTCTCTAGTACTACAATAATGTTTTATAACTGAAAATAATAAAACTCAAACTACTTCAAAAACAGTGAACAGACTTAATAATTTGGAGCTGTAACTTCTTGTTCATTATTCCTATAGTCCTGACCTTTCCCCTAGCAATTTATACTTGTTTGGTCAAGTGTAAATTGCTAGGGGCAAGCAACACCGTGCTAGCAAACATTTTTCTAACAATGCAGCAATAGAACAAATATTGAGTGATCATAATTAAGGTGCATCAATGCAGCTGGCTATAAAAAAGAAAACCAATGACAGAAAGTTAAAATTTGGAATGGACATTATTCAACACATGCAGAAGTGAAAAAAAAAAATTAGTTTTTAAAAAAAAACTTCCATGGGTTGGGTGGAATTGGAGGTATGTGCACCAGAACACAAATCTAACCACAATCAGGTGATTATCAGTCACATTTCTGCAAGAATTTAAAAGCAGACTGCAGTCACCAGATCTTGAAATAGTACTCCAAATGAAGGTTGTACTTCATTGGTAAAATTGTTTTACCAGAACTGCAGCAACTCCATGGTAGCACTTAGGGAATATTGGGGTTTAACCCTGCAATAATAGCACTGGAACTGAGAGGATACTCTCAAAAATAACAAAACCATGTTAATTGTACATTGAAGATAAATCTGCAATTTTCTGTAGTTGCCTAAATATAATCAGTTTCATTTGTTATGGCTTTTGCTTTTTTTTTTTTTTTTATCATTTTCATTAAGTTATAACATAAGAAAACCTATCAGGTTCCATACCAAGTTGGTTGGTTGGTTATTTATGGTACGTCAACAGCTTATGCCATAATGTGCTAAATCAAGTTATGCACTGCCACATCCATTCTACTTTTATGCATTTATTTGCCAGAGTAAGAATCTGATAGGCTCTCACCAATGCTAATTTTTTTTTTAATAAAACATATAAAAACACAGCATTTTTAAATATTTAGTTATTAAAAATAAAAATTTACATACATTGCAATCCATTAAGAAAGGTTGAATTAGTATACTTCAAGCAGAATTCAAAAAAACCCAAAAGTTTTTCCAGAAATTAAAAAACAAAGTTTGGCACCTGTTAGATTCTGTGCCATTGGCTTTGTTTTACTTTATGGGCACCATGACTGCATAAGTAAAAGGATTATGAAAAGGACCACTTCTCCAAAAATGGGCTTGGCAAAATGAGCAAATTCAAAGAAACAGGTGACATATGTAGCTCACAACAGGGGACATCCCCCAATCACAGCGGCTGTTGTAGTACACTGTTGCTGTGGCAGATGGTACAGCACGAAATCAACCTTCATCTGTTAGTGCTAAGGCAGTATCACAACTTAAGGGTGAACTGTGTGTAAAGTTCTTCAGTCCATCACTCACTGGTACTCATAGTGATCCATTTGGTGCAACTGCTAACACAAACTAAGCTACATCGGTGTAATGACTTTGTTCCATGGTTTCCAGCAGGCTGGAGATTGACGACATGTGGCCAGGGAAAAACTTGTGGAATAACACTCACTTTCAGTTAATTGCCAATGTGAATATCCAAACTGTTGGGTGTGGGAATTATTATCTGAAAAGTGCTGCCAACGAAATGCCTCTTTGTTGCCTACATATTACTGTTAGTGTGGGTTTACAGTAACTTTCATAATTGGATAATTTCTTTCTTTGAGGTTTGAGCTTACTGTCACTGGACATATACTATAACAGCTGAGCATTACTGCAATCTTCAGCATATCATTCCTGCTCTTTTGGAGAGAACGTTTGGAAGCAAGTGTTTTTATGCAGGATGAAGCTCCTTCACACATTGGTCAGCCAGTAACCCAGCTGCTTCATAAAACATTCAATGATGACCACATCATTTTCAGTCATTTTAAAAATGTTTGGTCATTTGAAACTCCACACCTCAATCCTTGAGATTACAGGGATATCTCAAGGCTACATCCAATCTCTGGCTAGTTTGAAGGTTGACATGCAGACTAGGTGACATGTAATTAAAAGTGTTTCAGAGTTGGAAAAGTTTAACAATTTTTATACAGGAAGATATGTTCTCCTTGTATTGTAAGCAGGCAGACAAAAGTCTATGGTATGTTATCAGTCCTCTGTAGGAGCTTTGCTAGCAGGAAGGCCATTTTTATTCCTCTTTATAAAACAATGGTGAAATCCCATTTGGATTATTGTATTCAGGTGTAGGACTTAACCTAAAAAAATATATATATAGAACTTCTGGCTGGTCAATAAGTTCAAGAAGGGAATTAGATGGTTAAGAGCACTAAGTTTTGTATCCTCATGAGTATTTTCTTAGAAGATTTGAACAACACAGCATGGCGACTAGACAGTTCAGGGAAGACCTGAGGTGTTTAAGGCCCTTAAAGTAATAAGCAAAATGAACAAGGGAGGTATTTTCACATTAGCAGGTGAGACAAGGAATCAAAAATATAAAATTGTAGAAAGCAGTAGGTTATATCTCATCAACTCAGGCAGCATTTTATTTGATAATGAGAATAAGTTGCACCCAAGGTGGTTGTTATGTTGCTATTTAGTTTTTAGGGGCATTAGCAACTAAGGCCATATTGCTCCGGGAATATGCAGTGGTCATTCCCTGACCTTTCCGCATCCTCCGTATTTGGTGGTGACAGGCTCGAACCCCGGTCTAATCAAGAAGCGTGTGCTACGCACTGCTGCTCCTTCCCACCTGGCTACGGAGGTGCCCACACCCAAGGTAGTTGAGATAGGAAATCTAACAAGATTCAAGGCAGAAATGGGCTGTTATTGTTTAAAAACATGGAAAATATAATTGGTGCAATTTTATTTTATTTTTTTTTCTGATGCAATAAGTTTATTCTTTTCGTAATTTGGCCTGATTAATACTAAATATTCTTGAATAAGCCTCAGTATTTAATTTCAAAAAGATCTGAAGAAGTTTCTAATCAGCTAATCTTTGCCTAGTGCCAAGAAGGGTTTCACAATTAAACTCTATTCCATTGATACACTCATGTGGAATTCACTCACTGTTGGCAACCACAAAGGGTTAGGACTTAACTGTCAGAAAGATCTTACAGTATTTAATGATGCATTTATATTGTACCAATACTTATACTGTGTCAGTCATACCAGTGTTACATGGTTAATTAAGAAAGTCATTGCTACATATGTTAATGGTTTGCATAAACATATTTTTCCCATGATCAAAAATTATATAACAACATTTTATGATGGAAACCATGTGATAAATTTATACTACAGTAATGAAGAACTTAAATGAGAACTAAAATACATTTAATATTTAAGTTAATTACAAAATTCTTTTATTTTGGTGTGTGTGATCACTTCTACCTCGGCAACTAGTTGTGAATGTTTGAAGCGTTTAACACACAGTACCACTGCTCTAAAATTTAACTTCCAAAAAAAAAAAGTCAGTCAAACAATCCTTAGAGCTTCATTACTTTGGTTTCCCACCTCACCTACATACTAAACTTTGATACCATAACAGCTACGACCATCGATAATGAGCATATGCCTTATTGCCCTCACAAGTTTTATGCAAGTCCTGCTTCTTCTTTACGACTCGTCCTTCGTTATGATAAGCATCTAGGAGTTCTTTTGCCATTTGTTCTGGAAAATGAATTTTTCTATCTTTATCAGAGGCGGCATTGATTAACCACTTCATTGCATAGTATCTTGATCTGTAAGTGGTGAGAGGAACTGGTACACGGTAAGTTATTCCTCCCCTTTTAATGCGCGTCAAGGACAATAAAGGTTTGCAGTTTTCAAGAGCTTGGTGGAAGATTTTTCGAGGATTACATTCTATTTTCTGCTTTTCTTCTTCGCTTTCCGCTGCATGATATTTTTCGATTTGGATCCTTTTCACATTTTCAAGCGATTTTTCTAAAAGACTGAGAGCTAGTTTTTTGTTTCCACATTTCATTATCATATTAACAAACTTATTTATCATGGCATCATGGAAAACTGAGCAATTAAGATTACTTGGCGAAGGCTTTATGGGAACGAAAGCTAGTTCCTTCAGCTTACCTTCCTCTTCAATTTTTTTAAGTTCTTCCTTTCTCACAATAGGTTCGATATAATTTGAAGGAAATATACTCCCTCGAACATTAGTCAAAACAGGATCCAGTCGCTTGCATTTCAGTAATGGGGACACAAAACCTTTAAACAACGAAAATGCCATACTACTGAAATTATTTCAACTGAGCGATAACTCTAGTCTATGCTTTCCTAACCCTTTCGAGTCGCGCATCACGGTGAACTACATTCTGACGGAATACACAAATTACGTGAGTGCCGAGAACAATTAGCATGCTCAGCACACGCATTTTTATTTTTTTATTTTATTTTTCACTTCACAGTAACAAATTCCGAATATGACACAATTATCATTTTTCGGAACTCGAAGGTAAAAACAAAAAAACAAAAAAAAAAAAAGTACATAAATTAAATAATAATAATAAAATCCATTGCGGATGAAGGTGTCCAATAGAAGCATTGAACTGCATTCAGCGAGGCAAGGAATAAAGTCGCCAACGTTCAGGTCTTAAGCAGAGGGATCCTTTCGAAATATCGGCACCGGTCTCCTGGGAAAAGATGAAGCAAGTGGCGCTATTCCGCCGTATCGCTACCACAAAGAAAGGGCAAAATCATCCACCAACTCAAAGTGATTCTACTGCAATAGAAACCTGTGACAAGTCACACACCGCCCGTGCTAGTAACGACCCAAGATGGGAACAAACGCCAGTGCATGAAATGGAGCATCGAAATGAATACGTTCATCATCCAAGCATGCTATGAAGTAACCAAGATGGGGATCATATAACAATATACAAGGACACCAAACGACACTTGCTGTGTCGTTTGGCCTCGGGATGATTTTTTCCGAGAGTTCAAGCCACCAACGAATAGCAGATCAGCGACGGACTGTCGTCAAGAAGAACCTGATAGCTCCTGAAATCTTTGAAAAATCAATCAAAATGTGAGTCACCAATACAATAAAAGAACAAAGGATACTGAAAACGCCCACCCACAACTAGAAGAGAAAGAGCAAGGAGATCGGAAAAGTGAAGAGCCTCCTCAAGAAAGGCAACAAACCCTGAAGCAGAACCTTCTTGCACTCAGCAAGAGACTACGCCAATATAGAGAGCGCTCAGAGGGAAAACAATTGGGAACTTTAATGCAAACCGAATCTAAAAAAATGTCAGACCACTTAGAGACCGAAAATTTAATGCCTGAACTACAGGAGAAATGCAAACAGATCAGCAAAGGATGCAAGAAACAACTGATGGTCGAGAAAGAAATTATATAGCATGCTAACGAGAAGAAATGCAAGATGTGCACGGCCTACATAGACTCCGTGCCACATAGTTGGCTGACAGAGACGCTGAATATCCACAAAGTCAACCCGGCAGTAACACACTTCCTAGAAACAAACATTGTGAAATAAATGCCTGCCAAGGTCGGGAACATCAGGAGAAGAATTTTCCAGGGAGATTCCCTGAGGCCACTATTGTTGTGTCTAGCATATAACCCGCTGTCCACCATGCTTATTACTAGCAAGTACGGGAGATACCATTAAAGAAGGGAAGAAAAACCTGAAAACTCTCCCACTTGATGGACATGGCCGACATCAAGTTCTATGCAGCAACAGAGAAGCTATTCCGGATACAGAGTTCAGCACTAACAGCGGAATGGAACTAGGAATACACAAATGAAATACTCACGGATTGCATACGGCGAAATCAGTCAGAAAGCTACAAGATCAAGACTGATAAACAGATCAATATAATCAGACTCAGGAGGCTGCAAAAGGCAAAGCTAAACAGAATAAGCGCAGTCTCAGCATTCCTTCCCGATCATAGAGTGCACTAACACTGAGCTGGAGGAAATCATGAAATGGACTAGGACAATGATGACGAGGGGATCCCAACAACGGCAGCCGAAGGCAGCCGTCGAGCTGCCTCCCTCCATCTGACCCAAAGTCAGGTGGAGGGAGTAGTGATTTTCTAATGAGTTATTATGAGTTTTACATTCTGCACAAGACTTCCTCTCATCTTCTCCATTTGATGTCCTTAACCAACCACATCACCCTTCTACATTCAGCAATACTCTGTGCTAAAGAAACATTGACGTTTCCCATGGCACACGGTCCATAGCACAAAAATTCTCCTCATGGATGGTTCATGAGGCCTGGACCACCTCAGACCACAGGGCCATCTCCTTCCATCTATCTAGACAACTTGATAGTACTCCTCCCATATGCCACGCTATCATCAGATATTCCATCAATATTCCATCAAAACAGTTGATTGGAATACCTTCAAGCATAATATAAAATCAAAGCTGCAAATGGATATATCCCAACTAAACCATCTTGATCTGCAGGAGTACCTCTCCATTTTAACAATCACAATCCAAGAAGCATGTGAGAGAACTATGAAAAAACGTCGGAAGCATCTAAAAGCAGTCCCATGGTGGTAAATGGAACTAGAAAACCTAAGGAGCCAAATCC
The DNA here is from genome assembly GCF_048544385.1 of Mastigoproctus giganteus. Classification (NCBI taxonomy): domain Eukaryota; kingdom Metazoa; phylum Arthropoda; class Arachnida; order Uropygi; family Thelyphonidae; genus Mastigoproctus; species Mastigoproctus giganteus. The sequence continues at coordinate 170,597,233 of NC_143581.1, read as the reverse complement.
ACACTGCCCGAAAAGCCTCCCAGAGAGCCAGGCACTCCTGTCCCCCGCCGCTGAGGTCCAGGCTCTACGGGAAGTATATAGAAGATATCATAACGACTACACAAGCCTCATTCGTCAGAAAAAGAAAGTGTCTTGGCAAAACCTTGTGACAACTACAGGTAAGGCAGATCCTTGGGGAGTCGTTTATAGTATTGTTATGAACAAGCTGCCCAGGGGAGAGATGCCAAATGCAACCCTTACTGCCGACAGCAACCCAACACACACATGGGCTGAATCCATTAATAATATTCTGAATGCCCTACTTCAGATTGATGGCAATCCCATCAATGATTTAAAAAAAACAAATTGAACAAGACAACCAGGCCTTCTCCAACAATAAAATAGAACCTTCCTTCACCTCTGAGGAAACGAACAAAGCGCTTGACAGAATAAAAATAAATAAATGCCCTGGTCACGCTAATATTGGGGCTGAGGTCATCAAGAAAGCAGTTATACATCTTCCAAACCATCTATTAGCACTGTTCAACAAATGCCGTGCAAAAGGAATTTTCTCTGATTCTTGGAAACAGGCTGTGCTTCGACTCATCCTAAAAGGTCCAGACAAAGATCCTACTCTCTCCAAATCTTACCGCCCCATTGCTCTTCTCCCTGTCTTGGGCAAGGTAATGAAGCGGCTGCTTCATTCCAGATTGTCTACCTACTACCAGACAGCCAACTTAGACTCTTCAAAGCAGTATGGCTTTAAGCCAGGATGCTTCACTGAAAACGCCATGAACAATCTCCTCCACACAGTAAACTCAACCACAGAAAAATATCTACTTGCTATCTCCATTGACTTTTCTGGTGCCTTCGATTCCATCTGGTGGCCCGGCATTGTCAGGAGATTACGTCAACTCAATATTCTACTCAACCTCACCCGCTGGAGTTGTTGCGGAGGCGGCAACTGACGACGATCTTAATAAGATCAAACGTTGTTCGAAGCTAAAGGAGCTTGGATTAAATTGTTTAATACCCAGATCGATATATCCAAAGATGGTGCTCTTTGAGGTAGAAAAGGGAATTAAACGAGACGAAACAAGGTGGAAGCTGATCATGTCGCACTAAGTAAAGAATGTCCAGAGTACAAAAAAGCTCTTGAAATTTATAAAAGAAAAATTAATTATGGATAGAAGCGTAAAAATTCTACAGCTAAATGCCCAGCGAGCAAAAAGTGTGGCCTTATAGATTAATAATAAAATGGAGAAGGATGATATTGACATAACCTTGCTTCAGGAGCCATATTCTGTGTGCGGACAGGTAAGATGTTATCAAACAGGATATAGAGTGTTATCTGAGGGGGGCTCTCCAAATGCTGCCATCATTATAAGAACTAAGGATATAGTTGTGACAATGGTGATGACCTTATGCATTAGAAATGCTATATGTTGTAAAGCGATTGGTGGTTTTGGTAGGGTTTACCTTGTAACACAGTATTATCAGCATGCAGAATCCATTATTCCAGATGTGGAATACTTAGAAAAAGTAAATGGAGTTATTGGTTCTTGTGGTTTCGTGGCGTCTATGAATTCTAACTCTCATTCTCCATTCTGGGGGGAGGGAGCACTGATGAAAGAAGACATATTCTTGAAAAGTTCATAGCTGCCTCAGGAATACAGATAGTTAATATAAGTTGGCACCCTCCAACATTCTCAACTGTGAATGGCCAGTCCTACATTGATCTTACATTGGCAACTGGGGCTGTGAAGAATAAAGTTAAAAATTGGAGAATTGTGGAAGGATACACCACGAGTGACCACAATGCTATATTATTTTCAATTGAAAATATAAACGAGGTACGGTTCATATATGATATTGAACGCTATTGTATAAAGAATGCAGCTTGGCCTGGGTTCAATGAAATGTACATGAATTTAGTAACAAATGTAAATTGGCAGGATTTAGATATAGAAGAACATGTTAGTGAATTGAGTGACATTATAATTAGATACTGTAATGTAAATATAAACAAAAGATGTATTAAGAGCAGACCAGTCTTCTGGTGGTGTGAACAGTTAATTGTGCTACGGAAGCAAACAAATAGATTGAGGGGGCAATATCAAAGGCACAGGGGTTTGGTGATGTCGATCTGTTGAATGGGTATTTAATAGAAATAAAAGGAAAGAATACTGTAGACCAATAAATGAATGTAAAAGATCTCATTGGGAGATGTATGTCAAGGAGCAAGGATCCATAGATCCTTGGGGAATTTTTAAAATTATAACTAATAAAAAAGGAACTATGAATATAACAAGCACAATCGGCTTGGGTAATAATCAAACTTTAAATTGGGATGACTCTGTGAACAGGATACTGGATGATTTGTTTCCAGAAATCGATGGAGTTAACCCCACTCCGCTATAGGTTCAGAAGAAGGAACAAAATGAGCAGCATGACACTGAGTACAATGAGTGTGAGTTTTCTACGGATGAAGTCAGATTGGCGATAGACCATGCAAAGGATGGTAAGTCGCAGGGCCCAGATAAGATTGAAGTTATGGTAATGAAGCAGGCATTCATGTTAAATCCTGAAATATTTTTAAATTTGTATAATAAATATCTAAGGCAGGGGGCTTTTCCTAGGAGTTGGAAGGAGCCTCATGTGAGGTTGATTGTTAAAAGTACAGATCGACTAACGAATGAGACTGGTGCATATCGACCCATTGCTCTTCTCTCAGTTCTGGGGAAGGTTTATGAAAGGCTGATCATCGGTCCGCTTATGATTAGATATGAAAATAAAACTATGTGTTCTTTAAACCAATATTGGTTTAAGAAAAGAAAAAGTGTAGCAGACGCCGCACATAGTTTAATCCAGGCTGTGGAACTGAGTGATGCTAGATACGATCTAGCAATTTTCATTGACTTTATTAGACAGGGGTTCGAGCCCGTCACCACCAAATACGGAGGATGACGGAAAGGTCAGGGAATGACCACCGCATATCCTGGAGCAATATGGCCTTAGTTGCTAATGCTCCTAAAAAAAAACCCCAAATAACAACAAATAACATTGACTTTAAGGAAGCCTTCGACCGACTCTGGTGGGTGAGCGTTCTGGCAGGGTTAAGGAAAGCAAAATGCCCTAAAAACTTATATAAAGTGTTCAAGGAGTATTTTTCTAACAGAATTATAAAAGTTAAAAATAGAAATTCTTTGAAGTTCTTAGAGTGATAAGTCGTGGATGTCCTCAGGGCTCGGTGATGAGCCTCTTTGTTTGGAACATTGTCATGGATGAATTCTTGGAAAACAGTTTCGAAGAAGCACAGTGTATTATCTATGCTGATGACCTGGTGCAACTTGAGACTAGAACCGAAAATGCCTTGGTCTAGCTGCAAGATTGGAGTAGCCAAAATAAGTTAGAAATATCTAAGGAGAAGACTGTACAGATATTATTGAAAGGCAAGTTAAGCGAAAAATCGTCCCCCCCCCGTACGGCTGTCTGGCGGAGCGTTTGGAGAAAAAATTATTTTTTACGGAACATAAAATATCTCAAAAATAAAGTGAGATTATTGTATTCCAAGCTTAGGAGAGTTGTGAGGTGTGATTGGGGAATAAAAGGAAGCTCGCTAAATCTATTATATAATTGTGTCTTCATTCCGATTATAACTTACGCCTCGGGAGCTTGGGTACATAGAGTAGAAAATTTTCTAATACAAAGGCATCTTATACAAGCTCAGCGATTTGTACTATTATCTATCACTCGTGCGTGTCGGACTGTTTCTAACGGCGACTTGCAGGTGGTTGCAGGTAGATTCCCTGTTTACTTTGATGTGCTCCTTGGTGGAACGTTGTATTATACTAAGCACAACATGCAAAAGACAATTTTAAGAATTACTTCTTGTCCTATGGAAAATTATGTGTATTCCAGCTCAGACATTAAATTAGAAAAGAAGAGGATGATATAGATGACAAGGCTATGGCAAGAAAAATGGCAAGGATCAGACAAGGGTAGGCAGACATATCTGTTTTTCCCGTCTGTCGAAATAATAAATACTAGAAATAAACCTTGGCTACAGTTTGATTAAAGGCCATGTTCCTGTTGACAGGTCATCGCTTGGTACTTAGGCTGTTTGAATTGGGGCTCAGCGTTTCTTACCGCTGTTCGCGTGGCGGGGTGGAGATTTCAGAACATATAATATTAAATTGCTGTCAGTATTTAGATTTGAGAAATCTTTTAGAAGGCTCTATTGGCGAATTGATGGCGAGGGATCGTCTACGTGTCCTGTTTGCTAATAAAAGAAAATTTAAATACTTTAATGACTTTTGTGGATGCGGTGTTCCGAAGAAGAAAGAGAATTTTAGATAGTAGAGGCCCGCCTCCCCGAGGCAGGGACGAAAACTGTAGTTATTAATATATACAAGGAAATTAAAGTATACCATTCCTAAGAACGGGCTATGTGGCTGATTTTAGTTTTCGATGTTCTTTAATGTTTTAAATTTATTTACTAACAAAATTCAAAATTAGAACTCTGAAGCCATTACTATAAAATCCAAGCCATGGATGGCTCTTGCACCAGTAGTGGTTGGCTCATGGCATTTTAAATGGAAAACTCACCCGCAGTCTCCAGAACTACCTCTTCAATCGCTCAGTAACTGTTCAAACCTATTTTCAGGACACTTCTCGACCAGTTGTTAGAAGTTGTCCACAGGGCTCAGTTCTTGTCCCCTACTTTTGGAACTTAATACTAGATGAATTTTTTCTTATGGATCTTGGCCCTGTGGAATGTATGGCCTATGCAGGTGACCTCATCCTCCTTATCAAAGCTGATTCTAGAACTCAGCTTGTGCAAATTGCCTCCTCTGCCTTAACGATCTCCAAAATTGGGCAAATAACCACAAGTTTGTCGTGTCTGGAGAAAAAGCGAAGACTATCCTCCTCAAAGGATCCTTGGACATAAGAAGGCCGCCCCAAATTAAAATCTCTGGGCAGACATTGCAACTCAAAATAGAACTCAAATATCTAGGAGTAACCTTTGACTCCCGGTTAACATTCTTACCTCGTCTTAATTACATTTCCAACAAAATACGTCGTTATACCACCATGATCGTAAGAATTAGTAGGGCAGACTGGGGTTTGAAGAGGAGGACTCTCATGCTACTTTACAAAACCATCTTCTTACTAGCTGTGTGCTATGGTGCAGACATATGTTCTCTTGTGCCATCATTGCACGTAAGAAAGCAAAGCTACATACAATTTAACGCAATATCCAACTCACCGTGACTAGAGCTTGCCGCTCAGTCAGTAATCCTGCCCTGTAGGTCTTAGCAGGTACCATTCCTCTGGACCTGAAGGTTATTCGTCGCGGCACTGCATACCGCAAAAGAGAGAGGAATTCCCACCACCATTCTGGATATAACACTCGATCTAGCTCATGATCCAAAAAACGAAATGAAACAAATTTCCTCTAAGCTCTTCCAGCATTGGCAACGATCTTGGGAGCAAACAGCTAAGGGTGAAACAACTAAAAGATTTCTTCCACAAGTTATGATTATTGCACCAAAACTGTAGGGTGGGCTCCCCAATTCTGGAGCCCACCCTACCACAGGAAAAGGAGAAAAGATTACCTTCTTTCTTCTCCTCAGCCTTTCATCCTTTCTCCTATTTCAAAAAACAAATTTTTTTTTTAGGCCCTCCCTTGGAAGTTCAGGCTAACCCCAGGGTTGGTCAGCCAGAATTCTCTTCCTACTTACCTAATTCGGCTCTCATGCCAGTGATGGTAACTAGCGGTCTCTAGTGCTCCACAGATTCTAGACTAAGCGGCCAGATGAACAACATAACCCACACTAAGCAAACATGTACATACACTAATATATGCTATCTGGCCTTGACAGTACTGTCCTACTTCACAAGAGATTCAAATGCGGAGTTGTGCGAAAGCACCGGTGCCGCTTGTAAAAAAACACTATGTCACTATGTCTGCACGATATAAAAATTGTTCTTGAACACACACCGATAGAGACAATATACACAATTCCGCAATGTCATCAACGAAGCCGTGTTAAGGTCGGTTGAGGCCCCGGGCTCAGAAGAAAATATTGGGTCCTTTAAAAAACGACAGGTAGGGAAAATAAAAATACATGTTAACCATTTTTTTTAAATAAATAAAAAATATGATGTACTATTAATGTTTTATTTCCAATAAAATTTGAATATAATATATGTATTATTTTATATTCGCGTCTTTTTTCAGCCCCTGATAGACGTCGTTTCATTTTTCTAGCTACCATTGGTAGCCTATCAATGAAAAGAAAAATATAAAATTTAATAGTCTGATTGCTTAGAATACTCGAGAAGAGAATTTCATTATAGTGCAATAAATTAATGATTAATTAAAATTAAAAAATTATTCATAAACTATGAAAATCCAGCCGCTGATGGAACAACAGCAATTAATTTTATCTTAATATAATTTCAACAATATACGATATACGCGTATTTGAGTATGTCGTAAGTCTCCACTGCAGGAGAACCTCTGTAAGTACAAAGGAGCAAATACGATTCTATTCCTCTGATGAGCGGTAGCGCAGCCGCGCGGGGCCTATGCAGCGTAGTATGTGTATAGTATGCAGCGTAGTAATGAAATAATGAAAATAAGCGAATATAAACATACTATCAGGTTTTACCGCCGATTGTAAACTTGTACGTAATTAAAATTGCACATATTAAACAACACTTGGTGTCATTAGAAAAAAGTGTAAAGTTGGGGTTTTGAGGGGCCCTTCCGCAGTCGGAGCCCAGGGCGCGCGCCCGGTGCGCCCGCTGTTAAATCCACCTCTGGTCATCTAAGTTACTGATACTCCTAAAACCCAACTGCAGCAACAAGGATAAATAAGCAGATCAACGAAATACGATAACAGATCGATGAGTTAGGTTTGCTAACTTTTAAAAGTGAGTCACGTAGGATTCCTCATTAGAAATTAGTACCATTGCACCAGAACGGCAACACCCTAGATCAACTGTCAATTATCAAATAGAAACGTAGTGAAGCCAAGTAAGGTTCGTGTTGACCGTAAACTGACCGAAAAATGCTAGACTGCACTCTGAATAATGGTACACAAACCACTAGTTCTCATTGAATGTCCAGGATTTCAGAATGCCAAGAGAACGGATATTATTACGAAAAACACAAGCAGAGATCCATAACAGCGGATTTTATAACAGCAACAGACCAAACACCACAGCACACAATATATGACATTTACTAACCAATATAACCAATGTACAACCAATTGGAATTGGTCCCTGAAACTTTGGACAGTTGTGTTCTGCCGTGTACAGTGAAAAACAAAAAACCGCGTATCGTGATGAATCACGGCACACTGGTTTTTGTTCTGATAGCCATCTTTAGGTTTGGGGAATGCTCGGAGGAGAAGGTTATTCGCCAGTGTTGTGATCTCAAAAATTTGTTAGAGGTGTTGTTTCTGTCTTGGATTATTTTTCGTCTTTTTAGAGTGGACCATTGGTCGTTATTCTCCAAACAACAAATGCTGTTCAGTGAATTGATATTCTGCACAAACTGCATCATGGCAAGAGTATGGGACGAAGCCGTCTTGGATTCTCCATTACGTTGCATCATGCCATACTCCACAACTTATAGCGATTTTGTTGTATATAGTGGTCGTGCAAAAGCTTCTTCGGCCTGCCCAACACATGGGCCTTAACTCTATTGAATAGCAGCTTTATAATTAATTGAACAAAATCGCGGCGTCAGGCCAATCTGTTAAGCCCCTCAACCCGTGGGCGAATTGAGTGCCTTTCCTGCTATAAAATTTTGTTCAGAGTGTACTGATTTGACTGTATATACTATAATAATTAATGATAGACACCAGCCAGGAATTAAACTAAAAATTTACTATACAATGAAATAATATACAATGAAATATGATGCAAATAAAATAAAACACTGATTAAATTATAGTTAAAATATAGTTAAAAACAATAAAATTAATTAAAATAAACTAGGTTAAAAGCGATAAAACATACAATCTGGAGCTTTCGGAGAACTGCCGTCTCCTTCTTCAGCATACTACCAGTGCTACAACACATCCTTAAGTAGCCGGTCCATGGCACTCATGCACGTGATCATCAGACACATGATCTACATTCTCCATGCGCGTATCGGAAATGGAAGTGGCTCGGGAGCGTGTCAAACAGAAACGGTCATCCCTTCTGAGGACAACTGCCTCAAACAGGGGGTGTAAACGGATCCCCCTGTCCCTATTAATAGTATTGTGACTGGATGAACCGATTCGCAAGCTCTCGAGCCACTTGCGTTCCCAAAATCCATGGGCGCGGTCGGTAATGACCGCGTCTTCAGGGGAGATCCGATGCTGCTTTTCCCAGAAATGCTCTGCCACAGCAGACCTCGCATAGTTAGCAGTCTTGATAGCGGTCGTGTGTTCCCCCAGACGGTCCTTTAAACGTCGGCCCGTTTCCCCCACATAACACTCCTCACAATCCGGGCACTTAATCTCGTAGACCACATTGCTAGTATGGTCCTGGGCTACGGGATCTTTAACTTGGGATATCACTGTGTGCAACCTCCGACCCGGAAGTTGCACACAGCGAGTCTGGCACTCCCGCAATGCCCGTACAATACGTTCTGAAAGGCCCGGATAGTAAGGAATGTATGCAGTAGCCACAGGGGCAGGCCACTCCCTACGATTGGACTCAACCCTATGAATATATTTGTCCAAGACCCTCTGGGGGTATCCACATTTCCTGAGGTCTGCCGTGACTTTGCAAATTTCTATTTCCTTTTTCTTCAGGGGTACTACAGTGGGTCCCCACCCTATTCAACAATGCCCTGGCTACACTGTTCTTATGATGACAAGCCTGTGCTGAGCTATAATGAACAAATTGGCCACGGCACATAGGCTTTCTATAGATCGTTGTTTTTAATCTAGATCCATCTCTGCTCACCAAGACATCCAGAAACGGGAGGGACCCAGCTTCTTCCACCTCCGAGGTAAATTGTATAAATGTGGAAAAGCTGTTGAGCATATTGAGCACCTCATCTTCCTTTCCCTTTTTTAAAATAGTGAAGGTATCGTCCACATATCTCCTCCACTCGCGCATGGGGAAATTCAACTGATGAAACACCCTAGTTTCCAGTTCCTCCATTGCCAAATTGGCCACAATGGCACTGATGGGGAACCCATGGCCGTGCCATGGACCTGCTTATACATAACTTTTTGAAACACCATGGTAGTGCTTGCGAGGCAAAATTCCACACCTTTACAAATATCATCAATGCTTAGTAAAGATCTAGCACTAAAGCAATCATCTCGTTCCAAGGCCGATCTTACACAATGCACCCCATGTTCAATGGGGATACATGTGAACAAGGATACCACATCAAACGAAATCATGAGTTCGTCTTCACCTATAGATTGGCTTCTTATAAAGTTCACAAATTCCTTGCTGTTTCTGATTACTAAACTGGAGCGTCCCACTATAGGAGAGATGACTCCAGCTAAAAATCCAGATAAAGCATAAATGGGACTACCCACAAATGATACTATAGGTCTCAACGGAATGCCCACCTTGTGCGTCTTTGGGAGGCCATAAAACCGAGGTAATCGACAACCTGAGGCATGAAGAGACCAATAAACTTCTTTGGTTATTTTACCAGCCTTATGCCATCCCTGTATAATGTTGTTGACTTGTCTCTCCAAACCAGCTAACGGATTTCGATGGGTAACTTTATATATGTTGCTGTCCTGTAAAAGATCCAGAGCTTTTGCACAATAATCATCCTTATTCAGTACCACTGTGGATCTGCCTTTGTCGGCAGGTAACATTATGATATCCTCATCTTTTCTGAGTTGTCTTAATGCTCTTTCATGTTTATGACTGAGATTAGAATGTGCTGTCCTGGTCTGACTCAAAATAGCCGCAACCCTAACCCGTATCTCATCAGCTTGGGTAACAGGTAACTTGTTGATGGCTTTTTCCACTCCCATAGCTATCTCTGCAATGGGAGGTCTGGCAGGAACCAAAGCAAACTTTGGACCCAGGCTCAATACTTCCTCCTGTTCTCTAGTAAATTGTTTGCCACTAAGATTATGAATAAAGTTGCCAGTATCCCTATTACGCACCACCACGGATTCCTCTAACAATCTATTAAATTTGTTGATTTGCCTGCGCTTATAAACCTCAGCAACCCTAGTTGCTTTATCTGCCACTACTCTCAAGACCAACGCACCATGCACTGGGGTTAAATTGGTACTGATGTATTCCAACTTCAGTCCAATGCGACTTCTAATACCTCTCAGATCATTATGTAATTTAGAAATCCAAATACTTAGAACTTTTCTTTGATAGATCTTAGTAACTCTCCCCAGATGGTCATCATTGAAAGGCATTCTCACCCGAAAGCCATGTGGAACCAGCTCATGTGTTTTGCACCTATGAGCAAATCTCAGATGTTGCTTCTGTTTAGCTTCAGCTATGCAGATCCACAGTGGTACTGAATAAGGATGATTATTGTGCAAAAGCTCTGGATCTTTTACAGGACAGCAACATATATAAAGTTACCCATCGAAATCCGTTAGCTGGTTTGGAGAGACAAGTCAACAACATTATACAGGGATGGCATAAGGCTGGTAAAATAACCAAAGAAGTTTATTGGTCTCTTCATGCCTCAGGTTGTCGATTACCTCGGTTTTATGGCCTCCCAAAGACGCACAAGGTGGGCATTCCGTTGAGACCTATAGTATCATTTGTGGGTAGTCCCACTTATGCTTTATCTGGATTTTTAGCTGGAGTCATCTCTCCTATAGTGGGACGCTCCAGTTTAGTAATCAGAAACAGCAAGGAATTTGTGAACTTTATAAGAAGCCAATCTATAGGTGAAGACGAACTCATGATTTCGTTTGATGTGGTATCCTTGTTCACATGTATCCCCATTGAACATGGGGTGCATTGTGTAAGATCGGCCTTGGAACGAGATGATTGCTTTAGTGCTAGATCTTTACTAAGCATTGATGATATTTGTAAAGGTGTGGAATTTTGCCTCGCAAGCACTACCATGGTGTTTCAAAAAGTTATGTATAAGCAGGTCCATGGCACGGCCATGGGTTCCCCCATCAGTGCCATTGTGGCCAATTTGGCAATGGAGGAACTGGAAACTAGGGTGTTTCATCAGTTGAATTTCCCCATGCGCGAGTGGAGGAGATATGTGGACGATACCTTCACTATTTTAAAAAAGGGAAAGGAAGATGAGGTGCTCAATATGCTCAACAGCTTTTCCACATTTATACAATTTACCTCGGAGGTGGAAGAAGCTGGGTCCCTCCCGTTTCTGGATGTCTTGGTGAGCAGAGATGGATCTAGATTAAAAACAACGATCTATAGAAAGCCTATGTGCCGTGGCCAATTTGTTCATTATAGCTCAGCACAGGCTTGTCATCATAAGAACAGTGTAGCCAGGGCATTGTTGAATAGGGTGGGGACCCACTGTAGTACCCCTGAAGAAAAGGAAATAGAAATTTGCAAAGTCACGGCAGACCTCAGGAAATGTGGATACCCCCAGAGGGTCTTGGACAAATATATTCATAGGGTTGAGTCCAATCGTAGGGAGTGGCCTGCCCCTGTGGCTACTGCATACATTCCTTACTATCCGGGCCTTTCAGAACGTATTGTACGGGCATTGCGGGAGTGCCAGACTCGCTGTGTGCAACTTCCGGGTCGGAGGTTGCACACAGTGATATCCCAAGTTAAAGATCCCGTAGCCCAGGACCATACTAGCAATGTGGTCTACGAGATTAAGTGCCCGGATTGTGAGGAGTGTTATGTGGGGGAAACGGGCCGACGTTTAAAGGACCGTCTGGGGGAACACACGACCGCTATCAAGACTGCTAACTATGCGAGGTCTGCTGTGGCAGAGCATTTCTGGGAAAAGCAGCATCGGATCTCCCCTGAAGACGCGGTCATTACCGACCGCGCCCATGGATTTTGGGAACGCAAGTGGCTCGAGAGCTTGCGAATCGGTTCATCCAGTCACAATACTATTAATAGGGACAGGGGGATCCGTTTACACCCCCTGTTTGAGGCAGTTGTTCTCAGAAGGGATGACCGTTTCTGTTTGACACGCTCCCGAGCCACTTCCATTTCCGATACGCGCATGGAGAATGTAGATCATGTGTCTGATGATCACGTGCATGAGTGCCATGGACCGGCTACTTAAGGATGTGTTGTAGCACTGGTAGTATGCTGAAGAAGGAGACGGCAGTTCTCCGAAAGCTCCAGATTGTATGTTTTATCGCTTTTAACCTAGTTTATTTTAATTAATTTTATTGTTTTTAACTATATTTTAACTATAATTTAATCAGTGTTTTATTTTATTTGCATCATATTTCATTGTATATTATTTCATTGTATAGTAAATTTTTAGTTTAATTCCTGGCTGGTGTCTATCATTAATTATTATAGTATGGAAATTCCCAGCCCCATAGGCCTGTTTCAAGATTGACTGTATATACTGGTTTGCAGTATAAGTCGGTTTAAATACTGCAATATTGGGTTTATACAGTGCTAAAGCAGTATATACACCCGAAACACATGTAAACATTTCCTCATTTAAACCTACTTATACTCATGAGCTTAAACCCGTGCATCCGGTATTTTGGCACACCCAGGGTCCTGAGCTGGTATCTTTCTTAGTGATTCTTTTCTACTTCTCTCTCTCTCTCTCAGGGTAACTCGGAATTTTTTTTTTTTTTTTTTAGGCTGGTGCAGCATAAGCCCCTCAGGCTTCCTTGCACTATATGCCTAATAATAATAATAATATACAGTACATATTTATAATCACTAAACCAGATAGACATAGATAGGCCTTTTAACGTATAATCAATTTTTAACATTAACATTCGAACTGGATAGGAAACACATTCTAACAGGCCGGCCTCATTTAGATTTGTCTAAAGCAGCAGATGCCATAAACGGGTAGTCGTGCTTGACTATGCAGCACGTAGTAACGGTCTGGGTTGTCATTTCATAGTTACTTCTCCTGGTCTCAAAACATTTTTGAGCAAATTCAGAGAAGGCCATATACTGAGGCGCTCTGGTCGCGGAAGAGAACAGTTGTTGGATTTTTGATTGCTGTAAAGCAGTGATGGGATTTAGCCGGTTCGCACCGGTTCGGCAGAACCGATACCTAATTTTTTGTTGAGTTCGGCGAACCGGTTGTTAAAATGGCACTTGTGATCAGGGTTCTCCCTAACTGGGCAGCCACCCAATGTGGAAATCACAAATTTACATTCCTTACTCTTTTTAACGTTCATCTACGCAACAGCGTATTCCAAGTGCCCGTAGTAATGTTCATTCCGTCCATAGGTGAAAAAAATTAGACTGAACTATGCTTGTAATATTTATTTATTCATTTCATAAAACTCATTATACCTTTGATGAAATACTACATTTTTATTCCCTCGCGTTTGTTACTTAAGTAAACAAACATATAACGCAAAGAGAAAAGGTGCCAAACAACCAGGGGGTGACACACTGTCATTTGTTTCAGCTTTGTAAATTCACACGAAATATTATGAGTGCGTTGGTGTTTCCTGATCAATAAAAACAATAGGAAGCTAGGACACAACGAACCAATAGAAATACAGATTTCAAGGGTTAACTTACCGCCCATTTCGGAAGCCGTGTAAGAATGTTCTTCCATGTTGGAATCCGTATGCCAGTGTGCACGTGGTAATTAAGACGTTTTTATCACGACTTTCCTGTAACAAACAGGTTTGTCGTACACATTATTCTATCGTATTTAATCTGCATAGCCTATGCCATTTATTGATTCAGCAAGAAATTTTCGTTTAGTATCGATAAAATGAAGAAAATGTATGTTCTCACTGATGTTTATCAATGGTATAAGCACAGTGGTTTGTTTATAAAAGTTTATGATATGACCACACGTGGACAGAACCAGTAAAAATATTAAAATATATAGTATTAGTATTCGTAACGGCCGCATGGTGCAAGAAAGCCTATATCTTATGCTGCACCAGCCAAAAAAAAAAAAAAAAAAAAAAAATCCGAACGAAACAATGATAAAAACAAAAAAATAAAAAAATAAAAAAAATAACTAAATAATAATAATTAATAAAAAAAAAAAAGGAAATTAAACCTATCATCCTATGCGCTTCCCACACCCGAAAGTACTATCCAGTTGACCTTTGAATTTCCCCAAACTGTCGGCCTCTACCACCCATGAAGGCAACTTATTCCAGTAATTTATAACTCGCTGGCTAAAATAAAACTTCCTGCAGTCCAATCTAAACATTTCCCCGCGTAACTTGAATTTATGTCCCCTAGTTCTAGCATCATTTATAATCTTGAAAATTTCGTCCTCATTCATTTTACTGATGCCTCTCAGAGCCTTAAACACCTCAATCAAATCTCCTCTAAGGTGTCTAGTTTCCAAACTCTGCAACCCACATATTCGAAGTCTTTCTTCATAAGGACGCCCTTTTGCCGATCTCACCAGGCGAGTTACCCGTCTATACACCCTTTCAAGAAGCTCGATGTCTTTCTTTAGGTGCGGTCTCCATACTTGAACACAGTATTCCAAGTGTGGTCTAACATAAGCCTTATATAATGGGATTATCACGTCCCTATCTCTACTTGCAAAAGTTCGAGAGATCATCGATAGGACACCATGGGCCTTCCTTGCAACCTGTTTACAATGCTCAGAGAATTTCATGTCAGGCCGTATCGTAACACCCAAGTCCCTTTCTTCCAGTAATGGGTTTAGTTGAACTCCACCAAGTGAATAAGTTTTTTTGGAATTACTGTTTCCCAGGTGTAATACCTTACACTTTGTTGGATTAAAGCATAGCTGCCATTTTTCTGACCATTCCTGAAGTCTATCTAAGTCTCTCTGAAGAAGCTCAGCTTGACAGTGATCATTAATTACTCTACCAATTTTAACATCTGCAAATTTAGACATCACGCCCTCTATCCCTTCATCGATGTCGTTTATGAAAATTAAAAACAACAGTGGTCCTAATACTGATTATTGGGGAACCCCACTTCTTATATCATCCCAATCTGAGGAACAGCCATTTATCACAACCCTCTGCCTCCTGCCCTGAAGCCATCCTGCTATCCATCTAAGGATTTTCCCAGTGACTCCAACCTGTTCCAGCTTATAAAGCAACCGCTCATGTGGGACTGAGTCAAAAGCTTTGCTGAAATCTAAATAAACAATGTCGAAATTATTCCCTAAATCCAGCTCGTGAGTGACCCTTTCGAAATAGCGAACCAGATTTGTTAAACATGATTTTCCCTTTACAAAACCATGCTGAGTATCCTTGAGAATTTCAATTCGATCCAAATGATCCTGAATTCCACCCTTGATCAATGCCTCCATGATTTTCCCTACTACTGAAGTCAGACTGACAGGTCGATAATTTCCCACTTCACTTTTAGAGCCACCCTTATGTATGGGAGATACATTTGCACTTTTCCAATCCAAGGGAATCTCCCCAGAGTCTAGTGATGCTCGCATAACCAGCCTCGTTGGTTTAATGCACTCGCTTGCCGCCTCTCTCAAGATTATAGGGTATATTCCATCAACTCCAGGAGCCTTACTAGTCTGTAGGCTCGAAAGTTTTTTCATTAAATAATCTTGCGAAATTTCAATATCATTAATTACATATTTTTTAACTTCACTCCCACAATTTCCCGCTGCCACAAAAGGCTTTTCATTTGTAAATATCGATGCAAAATAACTGTTGAGTTCATCTGCAACGGCAGCTGGTGTATTTATTACTATCCCCTTTCCCTCGTAAAGGTCCGATCTGGTTTGTCCTGCTCTTCTTGGCATTTATATATGTGAAGAATTCTTAATCCCCCCTCTTTGCTCTGTTTTGCTAATGATTTCTCATAAACTGCCTTTGCCTGTCGAACCTTTTCTGTGGCTCTATTACACATCACCTTGTAGCTGTTATAGGCTTCAGTACTTTTTATTGCTCTGTAACCTTTCCATGCCATCTTTTTCTGCTCAAGTAATTTGGCAACTTCACTATTCATCCAACTTGGAACCCTTCTCGTGGAGTATTTTTTAATGGTATATACGCATTGAAGGCATCTGTGATTAATGTTTTAAAAGCGTACCACAGTCCAATTGTATTCATTCTCTGCGCGATATCTACCCAGTTAATAGAAGCCATATAGTACCTTAAGGCATCGTAATTTCCTTTTCTGAAATTAAAACCCATTCCTTTGCCTTTTACTTCTGCTACCTCTCTCGTCATCATCCACCGTAGAACTCCGTGATCACTTCCTGCTACTGGTTCCTCTACTGTCAGCCCTGTTATGTCATCTGATTGATGTGTGATGATGAGGTCTAGGATATTGTTTTCTCTAGTACTTTCCCTGACATGTTGATACAAATAACAGTCATCTAGTTGATTTTAAAATTTTGTTCCCCATGTCGAGTTTCCTTCCCATTTACTCCAATCAATTAGAGGCAAATTGAAATCACCCATAATAAGGCATTGACGCCTACTTGCCCATTGCATTTGCATGTAGAGGCTTTTGTCATAATCTTCACAATCACCTGGTCTGTAGATTACTCCTACTCGCATTATACCTTTGTTTCCAACTATCTCACACCATAGAGACTCTATACTTGCATGTGAAATGTCTGAATCCGGGCAAGCTATCGTCGCACTCAGGCTGCTTCTGATAAGAAGCATAACCCCACCACCCCTTCTATCTAACCTATCCTTCCTAAATACATTATACATTAGAAAATAGCAAGCATCAAATTTGCTTTGTTTGTTTGATTTTCAGGAGCATTAGCAACTAAGGGCATATTGCTCCGGGATATGCGATGGTCATTCCCTGACCTTTCCACATCCTCCGTATTTGGTGGTGAGGGGCTCGAACCCCCGTCTAATCAAGAAGCGTGTGTTACGCACTGCTGTTCCTTCCCACCTGGCTACGGAGGCGCCTCAAAAAGCGGATATATAGGCACATATCCGCTCTATAATATATTAAAATAAAACATTTTTAAATATTTTTGCAGTAGGCCTTAAAAGGATGAAAAGGCAACAGAGTTTGACAGATTTTTTCAATAAGAAACCAAAATCAGAATTTGTTGTATCAGAATTGGCCTTGGATGGTACAAAACAGTCACAAGCACGACCACTCCAACTTGAATAAAGCAGCACGTCAATTATTGAAATAAAAAACGATAACTCCAAAATTGAAAATAATCTTCCTGAATGCTGGACAATGCAACAATATAACAATTTTAAAGAAAAATATGAAGGACTGGTAATTTTTAACAAAAAGTTAGGTTGCGAGTATTGTACAAAATATGCCTTTATAAAAGAGAAAAGTGTTCATGTGTCAAAAGAATGGAAATGTTTTCAGATTAAGGCATCAGGGAAAAATGAAGAGGTACAACAAGCTTCTCGAAGGAAAAAAATGAAAGAACATTTTTCATCAAAAGCTCATAACATTTGTGAAGAGAACTTAAAACAATGTGAGCAGGATTCAATAACAAAAGTAATAGATACGATGAATGAAAAATAAGTGCTACTTGTAGAGTATTTAATACAGTTTACAGCCTGGAAAAAAGATGTAAACCGTTTTCAGACAGAATTTGAGATAGAAGTGCAAATTAAAAATAGATTAGATATGGGAATAGGATTACATTCTTGTAAAACTGCTGTGAAAGTAGTTGATTTCATTGCAAAGGAAATCAAAAAAGAAATATTTAATAAAATTATTGAAAATAATCTGAAAATATATTTGATTATTTACGAAGCTTCAACGATATCCTGCAAACAAGTTATTATACTTTTCTTAAAAGTTGAGGATTCAGTTACATCAACAATTTTCGTTGAACTAGTTGAATTGGAAAAACAAGAATGCAGAGACAATATGGTCTTCAGTTATGAAAAGTTTAAATAATATTGGACTTACTAAGAACTACCTAGAAAAAAATTTAATGGGATTTTGCTCCGATGGTGCCAGCGTTATGCTTGGGAGAAAATCTGGGGTGAGCGCTAGGATTTGAAAAGAGTTTCCAAACATAATAATATGGCACTGTTTAAATCATAGCTTCCATCTTGTTTTAGATGATTCGATAAAGGAAATAAAGCAAGTAAATCATTTTAAAATATTTATTGATAAGATATATACTATTTTTCATCAATCCAATAAGAACCAAATTGAACTTTCCAAAATACCCGAACAACTTGGAATTGAAATTATAAAGGTTGGTAGAGTTTTGAGACCAAGATGGGCTGCCTGTAGTTTAAGGTCAACCCTAGCTGTGTGGCGCCCTTTTCCAGCGCTACATCGCTATTTTTATTCAAATAAAAAGTACTTAAGTATGGCTGCCCGTCTTGAAAATATATATTTTATAACTGATTTGGCATTGATGATTGATATTTTAAACGAAATTTCTCTTCTTTCAAATGCACCGCAAGCAAGATATATAGACATAATAAAGTCTGAAAAACTCGTGATAAGATCTATTAAAGCATTTCAAATGCTTGAAAAGGAAAAGGGTCCATGCGAAAAAAAAAGTTGATGAATTAATTACTTCAGAATCTTTCAAAAATATAAAATTTGTAGAAAATCATTGATTTGTCGGGCTTCTTCGGGAAAGACTTTTAGAAAACATCGTAACGAATTTGAAAAAAAGACTAATGAATTGTGAACATTAAAGCAAGTTGTAGCTAATTTCAAGATAGGAATAAATTACAATTTCTCAATTTTTTGGAGCCAGATTACCAGAATATTGAAGAAGTACTAGTTTCATGGAAAGCAGCTGAAGAACAATCGCTCGTATTTAATGACATTTTTAATTATAAAATTGATATTAATGATTATCGAGATTTCGTGAAAACGTTTTAAAAAATTCCCAGAATTATGTAATTCCTGAAAGTGTTCAAAGAGCTAAAAATATTGTCAGAACAATTTTTGTAAGTTCAGCAGAAGCGAAAAGGGGTTTTTCAAAGATGAACATAATATGTTCATTGAAGAGAAGTCGCCTAACTGTTTCTAATATATAAAACACAATGACTATTAGTCTAATCGGCCTACCCCTAAAGGAATGGGATCCTACTCCTACAGAGAAAAGATGGTTAAGGATGAATCACTCAGCCGATGATGCTAGGATAAAAGTGAAGAAAATTGCAAGTGAGGACGCCAATCAAGAAGCAATATAGAAATATCTTAAATGACAGTTTTATTGTTTTTTGTCAGGTATTATTTAATATTTTTTTAATAATATTTTAAAACTCTTTCTTATAACATAATCTAGTTTTTTGGAGCTCTTTTATTGTTCTTATTTAACTGCATGAAATAATAAACTACCTTTCGGTATACAGTTTTTTTTTTATACTTAGAACGGTATTAGGGCAGCGAACCGGTTGTTAAATTATTTTAATCCCACCACTGCTGTAAAGGGATAAGTATTTTGATAATTTTACCGCATTCTTCTTTAATTAACACACTACATCGTGTTTTATAAAGATATTGAATAGAAGAAGCTAGCGTTCGTTAGCTTCTTCTTTTGAATTTAACTAGTGCTTTTTGGAAGTTACGACTCTCGGTGTTGGCGCCAATATTGTTGAACTATCCGCCATATTATAATCGATAAGAAATAGCGCAACGTATATATTTCGAACTGATAGCGCAACGTATATATTTCGAACTGATAGCGCAACGTATATATTTCGAACTGATAGCGCAACGTATATATTTCGAACTGATAGCGTAAGGTATAACGTAAAACTAGATAACGTAACACGAAGCGCTGTATTAGAAATTTATTAGCTTAGTATACACTTGTGTGCAAAATTTAACGACCAGTCAGTCTTTCACCTGTAACTTCTCATAGGAGTGGCCTGAATATGGGAAAAACATACCAAAGGAACCTCGTAAGGTACAGAAATGACGAAGGAAACAACACCGACATAACAAGACACAAAACGGTACAGAGGGACTTTATTCAAAAATGGAAACGTAGCATGGCTGCCATGACACAAATGCATGACTACCAAAGATGAAACGAAGGGAAGAGGTGGTCCTCATAGTGACATATTAACCCCAGGGGCTCGCATCTGGTGAGTATGGGCTTGGCACACCCAGGGTCCTCAGCTGGATATCATCATTCTTCTTTTTCTTGGTGATTTCCTTCTACTTCTCTCTCTCTCTCTCTCTCTCTCTCTCTCTCTCTCTCTCTCTCTCTCTCTCTCTCTCTCTCTCTCTCTCTCTCTCTCTCTCTCTCTCTCACACACACACAACACACACACACAGGGTAACTCAGAAATTTTTTTTGGCTGGTGCAGCATAAGCCTCAGGCTTCATTGCACCATATGGCTAATAATAATAATAATAATAATAATAATAATAATAATAATAATAATAATAGTGACATTGACTTTTTTGACAAGCCGCACCGGTGCTTTCGCACAACTCCGCATTTGAATCTCTTGTGAAGTAAGACATTACTGTCAAGGCCAGATAGCATATGTTAGTGTATTTTCATGTTTGCTTAGTGTGGGTTATGTTGTTCATCTGGTCGCTTAGCCTAGGGTCTGTGGAACACCACAGACCGCTAGTTACCGTCACTGGCACTGGGATCCGCACCAGGTAAGTGGGAAGAGAATTCTGGCTGGCCGACCCTGGGGTTAGCCTAAGCTTCCCAGGGAGGGCCAAAAAAATGTCTTTTTTGAAATAGGAGAAGGGGTGAGAGATTGAGGAGAAGAAAGAAAGTAGGCAGGAGAAACAGGGCGAGGTAGGGAGGGAGCCCACCCTACCTCAGCAGGAAGAGAAAAGATTGTGAGGTCTTTTCTCTTCCTGCTGAGGAAGAGAAAAGACCTCACAAAGAGAAAAGAAAAGTGACCCACCAAAGACCTCACAAAGAGAAGAGAAAAGTGACCCACAAAGTCAGGTTGCCTAAGCATGACCCTACATTTGAAAGGTCAAATGCCAGTCCCACTCCCATAGGAGTATTTATGTGAGTTCCAACACAAGTAGGAAAATCGGATATCGTCCTACACCTCGAAGAGAAGAGGTACCAGCAAGTGAGTGGGTCCTATCTTAGGCCCAGTGTCAACAATTTAATCTTCTTCAGCCAAGTGTGACTTGTAGGCAATGAGCAGTGTCCCACACTATGTAGAGGACTTGGATAATCTTCTCTTAGCGGATGAGAGAAGGCACATGGATTCATGAAGCACAAGGATTGCTTGGAGTTCTTGGGTCTATTGTAGAAAAGTCCTTTTTGGGTTGGTGGGTTTGTAAGATAGCTTCCTTTGTGAACGTCGACTGATTCCTGTTAGGTCAGGATAAAGATCAATATCCTGTTGGTGTTTTCTTTGATTTCATTCAGGATATGTTCTGTGAATTGAGTTTTGAGTTCATTATGAGATCGGGGTGCGCTGAACGGTTTGCTCTAGGTGAATTTGACGCATTTCAAATACAGTCCGGGCAAAAGTAGTGAAGGCTTTGTAGTTGGTTTCATCAATTATGTAGAGATGTTCCTGCCCATTGGGTATATTTCCAATTCTGGTAATTAGGAGACTCCTGGGTAAATCATAAAGAGCGCAATTATACATGAGGTCAATCCAGTCTTCATTGTCACTGCATGTGCAGAGAGGAGAATCGGTGAGACCCAGGCATGCAGCTTGGCCAGAAACGATCCATGACCAGTGAGGAAGAACGAGATGTGAAGGCCTGGTGAGTACCACAGAGGAGGTTTTGGTGCAGTTATCATAACTTGTGGAAGAAATCTTTTAGTTGTTTCACCTTTGGTTGTTTGCTCCCATGATCTTTTTGAATGTTCGAAGAGCTTGGAGTAAATCTGTTTCATTTCGTTTTTTGGATCATTTGCTATATCGAGTGTTATATCCAGAATGATGGTGGGAATTCCTCTCTTTATGCGGTATGCAAGGCCGCGACGAATAACTTCCAGGTCCAGAGGAAAGGTACCTGCTAAGACCTGCAGGGCAGGATTACTGACTGTGCGGCAAGCTCTAGTCACGGTGAGTCGGATATTGCATTGATTTGTATGTAGCTTTGCTTTATTACGTGCAAGGATGGCACGAGGGAATCATATGTCTGCACCATAGCACACAGCAGGTAAGAAGATGGTTTTGTAAAGTAGCATGCGAGTCCTCTCTTCAAACCCCAGTCTGCTCTGCTATTTCTTACGATCATGGCAGTATAACGACGTATTTTGTTGGTGAGGTAATTAAGATGAGGTAAGAATGTTAATCGGGAGTCGAAGGTTACTCCTAGATATTTTAGTACTGTATTGAGTTAGAATGTCTGCCCAGATATTTTAATTTGGGGCGGTCTTCTTATGTCCAAAGATCCTTTGAGAACGATAGTCTTTATTTTTTCCCCAGAGATGACTAACTTGTGGTTGTTTCCCCAACTTTGGAGGATCGTTAAGGCAGGGGAGGCAATTTGCTCAAGCTGAGTTGTAGAATCAGCTTTGATAAGGAGAATAAGGTCATCTGCATAGTCCATGCAGTCCACAGGAGCTAGATCCATAAGAAGAAATTCACCTAGTATAAAGTTCCAGAAGTAGGGCCCAAGAACTGAGCCCTGTGGACACCCTCTAACAAATGGTCGGCAGGTTTTCTGAAAATTTGTTTGAACAGTTACTGAGCGGTTGAAGAGGTAGTTCTGGAGACAGCGGTAGAGGTTGAATGGAATATTGAGTTGACGTAATCTCCTGACAATGCTGGGCCACCAGATGGAATCGAAAGCACCAGCAAAGTCAATTGAGACAGCTAGTAGATATTTTTCTGTGGTTGAGTTTGCTGTGTTGAGGAGATTGTTCATAGCGTCTTCAGTGGAGCGTCCTGGCTTAAAACCATACTGCTTTGGAGAGTCTAAGTTGGCTGTCTGGTAGTAGGTGGATAATCTGGAAAGAAGCAACCGCTCCATTACCTTTCCCAAGACCGGGAGAAGAGCAATGGGGCGGTAAGATTTGGGTAGAGTAGGATCTTTATCTGGACGTTTTAGAATGAGTTGAATCACCGCCTATTTCCAAGAATATTTCCACCGCCTATTTCCAAGGCAGTTCAACAAATGCCTTGCGAAAGGAAAATTCCTTTCGCAAGGCATTTGTTGAACAGTGCTAATAGGTGATTTGTGAGATGTGTTGCTGCTTTCTTGATGACCTCAGCCTCAATATTATCATGACCAGGGCATTTATTTATTTTTGTTCTGTCAAGTGCTTTGTCCATTTCCTCAGAGGTGAAAGGAGGTACTATTCTATTGTTGGAGAAGGCCTGGTTGTCTTGTTTAATTTGCTTTTGTTCATCATTGACGGGACTCATCAGTCTGAAGTAGGGCATTCAGAATATTATTCATGGATTCAGCCCATGTGTGTGTTGGATTGCCATCGGGAGTCAGGGTTGCATTTAACATCTCTCCCCTGGGCAGCTTGTTCATAACAATGCGATAAACGACCCCCAAGGATCTGCGTTACCATTAGTTGACACAAGGTTCTGCGAAGATACTTTCTTTTTCTGCCGAATGAGGCTTGTGTAACCGTTACGATATTTTCTATATGCTTCCCGTACAGCCTGGACCTCAGCAAGAGGCCAGGAGTGTCTCGCTCTCTGGAAGGCTTTTCGGGCAGTGTGGACTTGGCTCGTTAGGTTTTCTAGTTCCCTGCACCACCAAGGGATTGCTTTTAGGTACTTCTGACGTTTTTTCATAGTTCTCTCACATGCTTGTTGGATTGTGGTTGTTAAGAGAGGAGAGGTCCTCCTGTGGATCAAGATGGTTTAGTTGGGATGTATCCATTTGTAGCTTTGATTTTATATTGTCCTTTAAGGCATTCCAATCAGCTGTTTTGGTGGAGTATCTGATGATATTGTGGTATATGGGAGGAGTACTATCAAGTTTTCTAGATAGATGGAAGGAGATGGCCCTGTGGTCTGAGGTGGTCCAGGCCTCATGAACCATCCATGAGGAGAACTTTTGTGCTATGGACCGTGTGGCGAGGGTAACGACAATGTTGCTTTCCCACAGGGTATTGCTGAAGGCAGAAAGGTGATATGGTTGGTTAAGGACCTCAAATGGTTTCCCAGAATGGACAGCATCTAATTGCTGTCCATTCTGGGAAACTACGTGGGCATCCACCCGGCTATGCCACAAGCGAGATCTACAATTGGCATCCATCGTTACTAGGAATTTGCTGGAAGGTAAGAGAGTTATGTCTGACTGGAAATATTCAATGTATTGTGCGATATCAGTTCGTGGTCGACAGTACAACGAGACTACGTGCAGAGAGCCTTGTTGGCAGATAATGTGTGCACAAACACCAAAGGGGGTGCATAAGGAGTCGATCTTTGTGACTGTAATTGTAGTATTCCTAATAATGATGGCTGCCCATGGAGTATCGGTGGTTGTTTCAATGATCCTATGTGCTCGAGGGTAGCCCTGTACCCGTCCGTTGTGGGTGTAAGTCTCTTGAGCATAGAGGATATCAATTTATTCTTCATCCATTTTCATTCTAATTTGTTCGACCACATTTCTGGCTCTTTGGCATTCAGTTGGACAATCTTGAGGACGTTGGTTGAATGGCGATTATGATGTACAGCCATAGTCGGTTTTGTTCTGGATGGTTCTCAATGCCCCTAAATGGATTGGACATTTGACATCCCGGTCGGAGTGATTGGGATCCATTTTTGCTGCTTTGCAGCAAAAATGGATCCCAATCACTCCGTCCAGTTAGGCGCAGTTAGGGGCTCGATTTTTGTTTGGACAATTGTTGTCGGTGTTTCGGCGTTCGACACAGTGGCCGCAGGTGAAGCCTTGTCGGCCACAAACATGGGATGTGTGTCCGAATCGGAGGCATTTCAAGCACTTGACGGCAGGTATGTGCTCCTTGAACTGGCAAGAGCTCCAGCCAATAAATATTCTTTGTTGTTGTTGGGATAATATTTTCCATATCTTCGGGGAGAGTTCGACTGCCCAGTTGCAACAAGTACCCGATCTGGATTTGGTGGAGAACTTGACTTTATTTTCACTTTGAATTTCATGTCTAGTGATATGATCAGCAAGGTTCCTGTCATATATTTCCTCAAGGAGGTCATCTTTGGAAATTCCTTTTTCGACATCGAAGATTACAATAGATGGGCCGTTTGGGTTGGGTATCTCAGCACTAAGACCAAGTTCATTTATCTGTGGCATTTGGATAATGTTTTCTGCATCTTTTTTGGAAGCAGTCTCAATGATGAACCCAGAATTACGGATTTTTCTGAGACTTTTAATTTTAATGGTTTCCATTTGAGGTTTCAAGTTGGTAGTAACAACCTCCTTGACAGCCACGCTTGAAGTGAAGCAACCTTCCTGGGTCGCGCGAAGGATGACTAGGTTTTGTTCTCTATTCTGTCTGGTATTGGGAGGGGAAAATAGCTTATCTGCCATTGGTTGGATCGTCAGCGGATCTGAATAGGACCGGGGGCTCTGTGGCATTTCACTTGGTTCATGGTTCTTGGTCTGGTGATAATCATTAACCGTGATATTCGGTGCACTGTCCATAAAGTGGCAGCCAATACTGGATGGTGGTAAGGCAGTGTGATTGGGAGGATGGGTATTAATTTTTGGCCGCTGTACCATAGCAGCATAAGTTGATTTTGAGATAGGTGTAGGGAGAAGTTCTGGCCGAGTCTGGCCGTTTGATTGTGATGTCAGATCTGAGAGGAAAGAATTCTGAGTGTTATGGCTGGTCCGAGCTGGACTGCTGAGGGCCTTCGTCAGAGTATTATTTGTTTCTCTTTTATATGAGCCATGTTAATTCCATTTGTTAAAATGGAATTAACATGGCTGAAACCAGCTTCAACCATGTACAAGCTTGGAAATGCAAGCAAAAAGGTGAGTACCACTTCAGAAAGTTTTGGATATTTTTCTACATTTATATTCGTTCAAAAGTAACTTAAAGTCCTATTTTTAAAAAGCGTCTTAGCTTCAAGATCAACTGACAATTCAATAAGTTGATCTTGTAAGTTACATTCAATATTTTCAATATCTGCAGAAAAATGCCGTGATAATCCAAAATCCAATCTGGAATGTGCATGTTTTCAAAATTTGCAAAGCGCAATTTAAAATCATCGCTCAAATTTTGAAGATGTTTTGTGTATATCTCTAAGTCTTTATCTTTTACTTGTAATTGCCGTATATTCGAAAAGTAGTGAAAATCTTTTCGTAACAATGATGATTTAAATAAGGCTAATTTAGCTTGGAAGCCTAAAAGAATCGTCCGAGCTTGAATAATCGTGACATCTTTACCTTATATACGGGTCTGTACGTCATTAAATTTCGAAAATAAGTCCGCCTATAGAAAATATGATTCTTATTTCTCTTCCTTTCATCACTCAAAAACAAATTAACATCTGTAAGAAATTCTAGGGTTGAGTAGAACAACTCAACAAATCTTTGTAGACTTGCACCTCTAGACAACCATCTTACTTCAGTATGCAAGAGTAATTGGTTTGATACTTCATCATTTTTTTCACAAAGTTTGGCAAACAATCGCGATTTAAGAGGATGAGCTCTAATTTGATTAATAGATTTAATACACACTCTTTGAGTATCATGCAGTTCGTCACTGAGAGTTTTTGCCTCCAAATGGTTTCCGTGCAACACAGGGTGAATAGTACGTACACTTTGAACTTTTTCTTTCAGAATGGCAGCGAAACGTCGATTACGGCCCACCATTGCAGGTGCGCCATCTGTGGCTACTGCTGTTATATTAGTAAATGGAATATCATACTTATTTAAATGTTCCTCCAATCCCTGAAAAATTGTCAACCCCATTCCATCACTTTCAAGATATTTTGCAAATAAAAATTCGTCAATAATTTGATGTTTGGTTTTACGATAATATTTTACATAAGCCATAAGAATAGAAGAATTATGGAATGTAGATTCATCAAGTTGGATGGAGAATTTACTATTCTTGAATTCTGATACTACAGTTTTTTCTACATCTTCAGCCATTTCACAAATACGCCATTTCACAGTATTCGAACGCAATGGTAAGCATTTTAAAACAGGGCCAGAATATTTTTTCATTATGGTTTCAATTACTTCTTTGATTGCGGGTATAACAATGTTCTGTGCAATTGTATAAGGTTTTAATTTTTTTTTTTTTTTTTGTTATATTAAAAGAAATATTATAGGAGGCTGTTAATCGATGTTTATTGTCAGCTTCGGCAGGTGCTTTCATAAATGATTTTATATGGTCGATGTGTGGATTTCTCTTTCAGTTCTTTAAAAATGCCAAGGTCTTTATCTTCCTTATCGGGATGGAGTCTTTGAAGATGATCTTTCATTTTTGCTAGTTTCATTGCATCGTTACTAAAAGTTTTTTCACAAAGAAGACACATAGGCCTCGTTTCTTTTGTCAAATATTAACCGTAAATAATGTCTTATATTTTTCTATCGACCCCCAGTCGACCCCTGAGCCCGAATCTGTTCCTAAAACCGTTATATCGATCCCTGGGGGTCGATATCGACGACTTTCGCGACCACTGGACTAAAAGGTCAACAGTAGCCAAAAGCAGAGGCAAAAGTGATTCTTGCAATACTTCTATTGGAATGAGCAGCAGCATGGAAAGCAAGACAATGGAGATTTCCAGGACTGTTCGGAATCATAATGGAACAAATAGATACATGGGCTGTGTTAGGGTAAATAAGAGTAGAAACAGGTGCATGTATACTTGCATGTACATCAATGCTACGAGTATAGTTAATGAATTTGTTGAGCCTGAATTGCTAATCAAGACATCAAAGGCAGATATTGTTGGGATATCAGAGGCGTGGTGTCACACAGATATAAGCAGTGCAGAATTGGAATTTGAGGTGTACAATGTCTAGACAGGACAAGGAGGGAGGAGGAGTTATGCAGTTATTTAACAAACACATAAAATCTAAGGAAATGCATCCAATTGATGCTGGTGGACAATGCAATGTTGAGTCTGTTTGGTGACATATGCACTGGGAAAGGAAAAATTAGAGTAGATGTGTGTTATAAGCCTAATGAATCTCATGAGAATAATGAGCAATTGTGCATAGAAATAGAGTGGGCCAATAATAACAATGTCTTATAATGGGTTTTTTAAACTTTCCAGATTTTGACTGGAACTTGTGAATTGGTCACTCGCACACTAGAAAAACTTTTCAGGATTTTTGGATGAGTGTTTTCTACAGCAGGATGTTCAAGAGGCAAGCTTATTGGGTAATACTCTTGACTTGATTATCAACAGTGATTATTCGTGCATTAAGAATTTGCAGATAAAGGAACTACTGGGTGAGAGTGAACACAATGTACTGGTGTGGGAATTATTTAAAGATGTAACTACCATCATGACTAAAGCGAAAGGCTTTCTCTTTCGTAAAGGTGATTACAGGGGTCTCAGACTGTTTTTAAATTCTGTACAGTGAGATCAACTGATTATGTTACTAACGTTGAATTATAAATGAGAAGCTATCAGGGACTTAATCTTGGAGGCTACTAGGCTTTTCATTCCAACGAAAAATACTGTTTAAAGTTCAGGCCTAAATGGATGTTAGATGAATTAATGATGCTCTTGGCAGAGAAAAAAAAGGTACGCCATGCATATAAATTATCAGGTGACACAGAAGCCTATGGCAGATATAAGCTTGTCTGTAATCAAGTCACAAAGGAAGTTAGGCAGACAAAGGCAGATTAAGAGAATTTTTGGCAAAGCATGCAAAGAAAAACAGTAAAGAGTTATTTATTTATGTATACTCTAGAAGGAAAGTGATGAATCAGATTGGATCACTTAACATAGATAGGTTGGCTATTGATGACCATGCTCAGGTAGCTGATATACTGAATGAGTATTTTGCATCTACATTCACAGATGAGGAGTTATTCAATGAGGGAAATGCAAGAAGTTTAACAAATCCTAAAAGGGAGCTAAGTGATATTAGCATTAGCATTAGTAGAGGCATTTGATGCAAGAAAGCAAGCTTATGCAGTATCAGCCAAAAAAAAAAAAAAAACAAAACACTTCCACTTCACTCCTCTGTTCGTTCAAAATATATGTCCAGCTGAGCCTTAAACTTATTCAGGCTAACAACTTTCACCACATGGGATGGAAGTCTGTTCCACCAACCAACCACCCGCTGGCTAAAGGCAAATTTCTGCACGTCTATCCTACTTCTGTCTTTCCTCAATTTGAATTTATGCCCTCTCAGGTGATTATTCTGAGCGAGAGGAAGAATCCCATCAGCATTGAGCATGCTCAAACCATTCAAGGCTTTATACACCTCTATCAGATCACCTCGCTGGTGCCTAGTCTCCAGACAATGTAATTTGCAAAACTTAAACCTTTCTTCGTAAGAGCACCCCTTTATTCCATTCACTAATCTTGTTGCCCTTCTCTGTACTCGTTCCAGCAGCTCTACATCCTTCTTGAAATGAGGCCTCCAGTCCTGTATACAGTACTCTAGGTGTGGCCTGACAATGCAATGCAATGCAATGTGGAGTCTGTTGACCATTGCCTTATACAAGGGAATAACCACCTCCTTATCCCTGCAAGAAAATTCCTATATATCATCGACAATACACTATGAGCTACTCTTGCAGCCCGTCTGCACTGCTCAGAGAACTTCATATCTGCCTGCACAACAACCCCCAGGTCCCTTTCATTTACTGACCATTGCCTTATACAAGGGAATAATCACCTCCTTATCTCTGCTAGAAAAATTCCTATATATCATAGACAATACACCATGAGCTACTCTTGCAGCCCGTCTGCACTGCTCAGAGAACTTCATATCTGCCTGTAAAACCACCCGCAGGTCCCTTTCATTCTCTACCACTGTCAGTGTAGTACCACAGAGTTGATACGTTGCTCTGGGGTTGCTGTTTCCCATGTGTAGTACTTTACATTTGTCAATGTTAAACTACATTTGCCACATCTCAGCCCATCTGCTCAACCTTTCCAGATCCTGTTGCAGCAGCATAATGTCGGTAGTGTCCTTGACAACCCTGCCTACCTTTGTATCGTCTGCAAACTTCAACATTAAGCTTGATATACCATCATCAATATCATTTATAAATACAGAAAACAATAATGGACCCAACACTGAGCCCTGAGGAACTCCACTAATAACAGTAGTCCACGACGAGCAGTGTCCATTGATTACCACTCTGTCTTCTGCCACTCAACCATCTCTTTATCCATAGCAACAATTTGCTACCAATGCCACACTGCTCCAATTTGTGCAACAGTATCAAAAGCCTTTCTAAGATTCAAATATATAATATCAAAATTATTCCCTGCATCCAATTCTTTTGTGACTGCGTCATAGTATCCAATCAAATTGGTCAGCAAGACTTCCCCTTTAACAAAACCATGCTGTGTCCGAGCTATAACTGAAGTCTTGTCTAAATGAACCTGCAGTGCTTCTTTAACTAGTGCCTCCATTAATTTTCCTGGAACAGAAGTTAAACTCACAGGTCTATAATTACTTGTGTCAGCCTTTAATCCTCCTTTGTGAATTGGGGTTACATTTGCACATCTCCAGTCTGTGGGTCCCTCCCCTGAGTCCAAGGAAGCTCTCATAATTATTGCTAAGGGTTTGCTTACTTCCTCTGCTGCCTCCTTTAATATAACTGGATAGATCCCATCCACCCCGGGTGCCTTTCTTGTGTTTATCTTCAACAATTTCTCCTCCACTTTACTCTCAGTTATTACAAGATTCTCTAGCTTATTGCTAGAGTTGAATACAAATCTGGCTTTCCCCTCGCTAAATAACTCCTCACGTGTGAATGTCGATGCAAAATATTCATTTAGTTTGTTAGCTACTTGAGCAGGATCATCAACAGTTGACCCATCGATATCAAGCGGACCAATCTGATTCATCCACTTCCTCCTAGAGTTTACATATGTAAAGAACTCTTTGCTGTTTTTCTTTGCATCCCTTGCTAAAGATTTCTCGTAATCTGCCTTCGCCTGCCTAACCTCCTTTGTAACTTGGTTATAGATCAATTTGTATCTATCATAGGCTTCTGTGTCATGTGTTAATTTGTATGTATCCCATGCATGTTTCTTCTCTGCCATATGCCTCATCAGTTCATCTGACATCCAATTAGGCCTAAACCTTGAACAATATTTCTTAGTTGGTATGTAAAGCCTAGTAGCTTCCAAGATAAGTTCTTTGAATGCTTCCCATTTCGAATTTGCTGTTGGTAACATCATCAGTTGGTCCCACTGTATAGAATTTAAATACTGTCTCAGTCCATCGTAGTCGCCTTTACGAAAGCAATAACCCTTCCCTTTACCCCTAATGGTAGTTACCTCTTTGAGTAAATCCCACTTCAGCACACTGTGATCACTGCCACCTAGTGGTTCATTTATCTGCAGATTCTTAATGCATGAAGAATCACTGCTGATAATCAAATCAAGAATATTCCTCCCTCTAGTTGCCTCCTGAACATGCTGATGTAGAAAACAATCATCCAATAAATCCACAAAAGCCTTGCTAGTGTGTGAGTGACCAGCACCCAAATTTCAGTCAATATCTGGGAAATTAAAATCTCACATTATAAGACTCTCTGATTTACTGGCCCACTCTATTTCCCTGTACAGTTTCTTATTATACTCATCAGAGTAATTAGGCCTATAGCACACTCCTACTCTCAATTTTGATCTCCCAATGCTTATATCACACCAAACGGACTCGACACTGCACTGTCCTGCAATGTCCACTGGCTTCACTTCCTTGGATTTTATGTATTTTTTAACTAATAGCATAAATAACCCCTCCTCCCTTCCTATCCAGTCTATCCTTTCTGTAGACGTTGTACTCCCCAAATTCCAGTTCTACATTCCTTATATCTGTGTGACAACACGTCTCTGATATCCCAACAGTATCTGCCTTTGATGTTTTGAGCAATACCTCAAATTCATCAAATTTATTTACTAAACTCCTGGCATTGGTGTTCACGCAAGTATACATGCACCTATTTCTATTATTAGCTACCCTAACACAACCCATTGTGTTTACTTGTACCGCAATGACTCCCATCAGTCTCTGAAATATCCTGCATCTTGTTTTTCAGGCTTTTGCTCATTCCAATAGAAGCAGTGCAAGAATCTGTTTCACCTCTGCCAGTGGTTACTGTTAATCTATTCGTCTTTGTCTCTCCCCACGTAATAACTGAGAGTAAAGTGGAAGAGAAATTGCGAAGTTAAACGTATGGAATTCACCTATTGTGGACGGGATCTATCTAGTTATATTAAAAGAGGCGGCAAAGGAAGTAAGCAAACCGTCAGCCATAATTATGAGAACTTCCATTGACTCAGGGAATGTCTGCATTTACTGGACGTGTGCAAAATTAACACCCACCCACAAAGGGGGTTCAAAAGGTGACACAAGTAAGTTGAAGTAACTATAGACCTGTTAGTTTAATTTGTGTTCTGGGGAAAACAATGGAGTCACTGGTTAAAGAAACATTGCAGGATCATCTATACAAGACTGCAGTAATATTTAAGACACAGCATGGGTTTGTTATAGGGAGTTCTTCTCTTACCAATTTGATTGGAATCTATGATGTGATCAAAAGGGAACTGAATATCAAAAATAATTTTCATATCATATACTTGGATTTCTGTAAAGCTTTTCATACTGTTGCACCTGGAAAACTGTTGTACACATTGGGGAGGTATGGCATTAAGGGTAATTTGCTACATTGGATAAAGGGATGATTGAGTGGGAGACGACAGAGAGCGGTAATCAATGGACGCTGCTGTTTGTGGTCAAATGTTATTATTTGAGTTCCCCAGGGTTTTGTGCTTGGCACATTTTTGTTTTTTGTATTCATCAATGTTATTGATGAAGTTATATCAGGTTTAATGTCCAAGTTTTCAGATGATACAAAGTGTGGCCCGGTTGTTAACGACAGTAAAGTCAGTATGCTACTCCAAGTGGATCTCTATAAGTTGGGCAAATGGGCTGAAAAGTGGCAAATGAAGTTTAACGTTGACAAATGCAAAGTACTGCGTATTGATAGCAATAACCCAAGAGAAACGCACCAACTCTGTGGCATTACACTCATGGAAGTGGAAAGTGAAAATGATCTGGGGGTAATTGTGTAGATAAATATGAATTTTGCTGAGCAGTGCAGAGGTGCTGCCAGGGTAAGTCATGGAGTCTCATATCAACGATATATAGGAATTTTGCTAGCAGGTCCAAGGAGATGATTATCCTGTTATACGAGGCAATGGTCAAGCCACACCTAGAGTACTGGGTTCAGGTCTGGAGACCTCATTTTAGGAAGGATGTAGAGTCGCTGGAACGGGTACAGAGAAGGGCAACAAGATTGGTGAGGGGAACAAAGGGGTGCTCTTATCAAGAAAGGCTTAATTTCTGCAAATTGCAGCGCCTGGAGAGGCACTTACTAGGAGATCTGATTGAGACATATAAGGACTTGAATGGGTTGAGCAAGCTGAATACTGATGGGATTCTTTCTTTTGCTCAAATTAAGAACATGAGGAGGCATAGATTCAAATTGAGGAAAGACAGCTGTAGAATAGATGTTCAGAAATTTGCCCAAAAATGTACCGTAAATTTTTGACAAAACTAGCAAACGTTTGGAGCAAATGGTTGTGTTAAATAGAAGTTTTTTTTTTTTTTTTTTGTTTGTAAGCTGATGCCATATAAGCTTGTTTTTTTCATCATATACCACTACTAATGCTAATGCTAATTCTAATGTTCCAGCCTACAACAGACTCTAGATGTTATTTCATTTGGAGACGAAAAGAAATACGGCAGCATCCTCCAACTTCAGAGAAAGGTACACTTAAAGTGGGGCCAGTGTTCTCGAGTGAGGCAGAATAATGATCAATATCCATACCTCTTTTCATATCTTTGATTATGGTACCGTAACTGCGCAAATGTATCGAGAACAGATTCTCGAACCCTATGTGTGTATTTTAGAGGTGCGTTTTCCCAGAGTTTCTTTTCGCGCGTGACAGCGGCACTGGACATAGAGCTTAAGTAGTGGAGGAACACCTTGAAATTGAAGTTATTGAAAAACTGCCGTGGCCAGCACGATCACAGACCTAATTTCGATCGAACGAGTGTGGGACGCCCTTGAGCGTCGCATTGCCCCCCCAAAAGCCAACTACTCGGTCATTTTATGAGTTAAGGTCTGCCCCGGTGGAATAATGTGATTTATTGCCAAAGAATCTTATAGACACCCTTATATCGAGCATGGTTTCCTGCTGTCAGGCCTGTTTAGCCGTTGGAGTTATTATACTCTGTACTGGTGTCATCTGACCATACTTTTTGAGCATTTTTTATCGGCCTACTCCTGTAATGTGACCTTTTGGTAATTCTTATACAATCCCTATAAATGTTCCTTATAACAGTGGAAAGTTTCTCGCTGTCTCCTCATTTCATTGTTATCCTATGGTACTCCAGGCTACCAAATTTTGTCCTTCTTCATCATATGCTGCACGGGTTACGCCACCTCTTCTACGTGTTCTGTTAATTTTGTTGAGCAGTATACTATATTATATTTTGCGCAATCGCTTGTAGCTCAGTGCATGTAAGCACTCTTTTCCCCATACCGGCTTGTAAAGCCCTGGTTTGAATTTGTTACCGATTCCTGGAATTTTTATGGGATTTTTTCACAACATGGCTGAGTTAGTCGGTCTCAGGCGAGTACTTCATGATTTTTTTCCCCATCTGAAACTCGGGTTTTATATCAGGAAACATGCAAATGTACAACAGACAACACTAAATTCTATAGCCAATATATGAGCGCATTATAGTCTAAGTTTGTGATGCACTTATAACCACAAACATATTATCACCAGTTTCTGATTAACTCCTTAAACACTAGATGGCGATTCCTTTTTCTTAGCTGCATATAGTGGCTGTTTGATGTTAAGTGTAATACGTGGCTTAGAAGGTTTGCGAGGTGTATGTTTATTAATTCATAGTAAAGTGCGGTTAGCATTTTTAGATTTGCCTATTTTCTTCGTAGTTGATTGACATGTAAGTCAAAATTTGTATAACATTATATTCATCTCTAATTTGTATCTAGAAAAATAAAAAATAAGCATTCTGGTATAGTATTTTTTTCACTGAACATTAAGAATATTTTCGTTATCTGTCACTTGGATATTATTATTAGACATATGGTGCAAGGAAGCCTGAGGCTTATACTGCATCAGCCAATAAAAAGTTTCCAGAGTTACCCTGTGTGTGTGTGTGTGTGTGTGTGAGAGAGAGAGAGAGAAAAAAAGAAAGAAAGAGGGGAATCACCAAGAAATGATGATATTCAGATGATGATATTCAGCTGAATATCAACAAATGATGATATTCAGCTGAATATCAACAAATGATGATATTCAGCTCAGGACCCTGTGTGTGTGCCAAGCCCATACTCACCAGACGCGAGCCCCTGGGGTTAAATTATTATTATTAGCCATATGCTTTTGCTGCATCAGCCAAAAAAATTTTTTTCAGAGATACCCTGAGAGTTAGGGAGGAGAGAAAGCAAAAAAAAAGGGAATCACCAAGAAAAAGAAGAATGAATATCTCCAGCTTAGGACGTTGAGTGTTCCAATTCCATACTCACCAGATGTGAGCTCCACACCTTCTGAATATTGCAGCATAAATGAAGTAGTTTGCAATTTAAAGGATAACATTCACATTCTTATGCCAATTTTTATTGTTAATATATAAGTTCCAACATATGTTACTTATATAGTATAAAATTCACTATCGGTATATTAGAAATATACTGATAGGGAATCAATATATAACTGAGTCACTGATAGTGAATCACTATCAGTATATTATGCTACAAGAAAGTGGATTTAGTATTAGTATTGGCAAATGATGCAAGAAAGCATATTTGGACAGCATTAACAAAGAAGAAATAAAAAAAGAATTCCTACATCTCATATCTCCTCCAATAGTTTGTCTACTTCTTGAATTTATTCAAATTATCTATTTCCACGACAACAGACAAAAGTATGTTGCAACAATCAATCACCATCTCACTGAAGGCAAACTTCTGCACATCTATTCTACAACTGTCCTTCCTCAATTTGAGTTTAGTCTCCTAACGTTAATAGTAAGAGGAAAAATCCCATCAGCATTGAGCTTTCTCAGTCCATTCAAAGTAGTAAACATCTCGGTCACATCTCCTTGCAGGGTGAATTTTTTTTTTTTTTTTTTTTTTATGAAAACCCCAAACATGAGAGGCATTAGAACCCAGAGTACTTAGTACTTTGCTTGGGTTGGAGGTTGAAAAGACGAAAGAAGATATTTGTTGACATTAGATTTGAACATCTGTAGACTGTAATTTTCAGGAAATACATATGAAGGAAGGTTGTTCTAGAAAACGGCAGTTGAATGAATAAATGAGTAAGATGAAAATTTGGTTCTGTGAGTTTGAAGTTGGACAGTAAATGGATGTAGGCTGGTAGCAGCATGTGTTCGAACTGTTTTGAAAGAGAGAGCGGGAATTATAAAAGCCAATTCAGAAAAACAGTGCCTGTGGAAGTATCTGTAGAAAAGGCATGTAGCAGAAACAATACGTCTGTGAGACAGAGAGTGGAGAGACTCTGTTAGAGAGGAGTCATTAATTAACCTAACTGCCGCCTTCTGAATGGAATCGAGAAATGGGAGACTGCACCAGATGTGCGAACAATATTCCAAGGCACGGTGGAGTTGTGATTTGTACAGAGTGAACAGCTGTTTGGAAGAAAAGTAACACCGAGAGCAAAAGAGAAAACCAAGTTTTTTAGATGCAGAGGAAGCAATATTTGTACTGTGCTTGTGCCAAGAGATAGAGATTAGCAGTCAGGGTAATCCCCAAAAGAGATATATCATTTTGCCTAGAAATCGGAGTGTCCCCAAAAATAAGCATAGGAACAGAAGAATCCTTTTTGCGAGATATAAGACAAGACTGAATTTGATAAGGATTGAAATCGACTAAGTTGTCTATGCCCCACTGGAGAATTACCTGAAAATCGGCATTTAAGGAATTGGTAGTGGATATTCAAGAAGTTGAAGCTGATTGAGCAGGGCAAGGTTTCTCAAAATGGAAAGTGGAATGCAATGTGCTATCATCGGCAAAACTATGGATAGGATTTCCAGTCAATGGAAGAAGGTCATTGATATACAAGAGGAAAAGAGTGGGGAAAAGAACTGAACCTTTCAGGGATACCGGCATTAGTGGAGAAGTTAGAAGACAGAGAGCCATCTACCATCACCCTCAGTGAGCGATCAGAGAGAAAACTGGATAACCAATTACTAAAAACAGTTGGCAAACCATAAGATGGAAGCTTGTTTAGAAGACCTTTATGCCAAACACGAACGAAAGCCTTTGAGATGTCAAGAGCAACTGATTGTGTTTCACCAAACTTTTCCATTGAATTTGTCCATAAATGAGTAACATATGCCAGAATATCACCAGTGGATCGACACTGACAGAATCCATACTGGCGATCGTTGATCAGAGACGGAAGGTTTCTAGGTAGTTTAAGAGTTGGCAGTTAATTGATTTCTTCATTACTTTAGAAAGAGTAGGAGTAATTGCAATGGGACGATAATTGGATGGGAGGGATTTGTCACCCTTTTTAGGAACTGACTGGATATGAGCAAATTTCCAAGCAGAAGGAAAAACACCCCTTGGAATAAGAAAGTGAAAAAAGGCGGCAAAGAACAGGAGTAAATTCAGGAGCACAGGTTTTGAGAACAAGTGGAGAAATACCATTAGGACCTGGAGCTTTCTTAGCATCAAGGTTTGTCAAAATCCTTCTCATATCCTTTTGACGGAAGACCACAGGAGATAGTGAATGGAGCGTGCTAGGAATGGTGTGAGATGTTTTACCAAGATCATTAACATGTAAGTTGGAAGAAAAATGGGATGCCAGCAGATCAACTTTATCTTTGGCCGAAGTGACAACAGAAGCATCTGGTTTTGATAGAGGTGGGAGCAAAAGTAGCAGCCAATAGTTTTGGCAAGAAAGCAGAATGCTCGTTTACCATTAGGGCAAGAAGCAAGTTTTATACTCTTAGCCTGTTCAAAATCTAGTTTGGACTGATTAATAACTGCTTTACAATTGTTGCGAGCTTTGGTGTAGGCAGAAAATGAAACTGAAGAATTGGAAACAAGCCAATTACGATATACAATGTTCTTCTCTTGAACAGTATTAGCACGTTTATTGGAGTGTGAGTTTATTATTAAGTGGACTGTGGAATAAAAGATTCCATTCCTAAAAGAATAATTTCCTTGACACGATCTGAGCAAATGTTGATATCAGAAGTTTTGAAACAGTAATCCAACCAAGGAAAAGAAATCTCGGCGGTCATCCCATTTTGCATTCTTGTAATTCCAAACAATATGAGTTTGGGAATAGCCAAGAGATAATGGCTCCATTGGAGAAGAGACAATCACCAAGTTGTGATCTGAGGTGCCTAAAGGACAACTCACTTCGACTGTGTACTTAGAAGGGTTGTTTGTGAGAAAAAGATCAAGCGTGTTGGCTCTATGGTTAGGATTGGTGGGTATCTTTGTAGGTAAATGAACAGTCTGAACAAGGTCATTAGTAATTGTAGAAGCCTCAGCATCTCGACCAGCTGGGTCTGTGTGACTAGAAAACAGAAGCTAGCTGGAGTTGTGAACATTAAAATTACCAAGGAAAATTACCTTGCTGTTAGGAAAGTTGGACTGCAGAAAGTCAAGTTGCAAAGAGAGGAAGTCAGAGCTCAAAATGATTAGTGGAGTTGGGAGAACGGTACAGACAACAGATGGATTTGACACAATGAGGTAGAGAGATTTTAAGCCAGAGAAGATTGAAAAGAGGAGATTCCGAATTACCAAGTCTCTGACAGGGAATATCGGAATGGACATATGCACAAGTACCACCTTTGAGGCGAAAGGAATCATACAGCGAATAATTTGGGCAAATGAGATGAGCAGTAGTTGAATTAACCGATAACTGAGATTCTGTCAGAAAAAATACATGGGCTTTCGCAGACTGCAAGTGGAAATGGATGTCGTTGAGATTAGAAATGGGACCATGTATATTTGTGAAATGAACTAGGAAGTGTTTGGTAGGTTTAGATCTTTTTGCAGATAAGCTTACTCTATTAGTTTGACAATTCATGGTGTTGCAGACAATTTATATGCATCCCATGCATTTTCCTTCTGCCACGAATCTCATTAGCTCATCTGACATCCGCTTAGGCTTAAACTTTGTAGTAAGAAAAATAGCAAGAAAAAGTGGGGTGGGATCATGCTGTATGAAGTAATGAAATTTTTGGATATGGCGTACACATGGTAAGAATATACCCAGATCCTTGACATAACGTGGCCTCGACAATACCCTCCCCATACACACTACTCGGACTCCCTCCAGTTACTATCTTGCATAGTAGAGGTAGCAAGTTATACACTAGCTGATCATGAAACCTCCTAAAGAGTTATCAATAGGTTTGGTCTGGTGTACTAACTAGCGGCTGGCCTGCGAACACCGTTTTAGAGCTGTACCCTCGGAAGATTGAATCTCGCCATGATGTTTATCATAACCTGAAAAGTCATCAGTCATACTGCATGATGGAAGAAGAGATGGGGAAGGGTTGACCAGAAATTAGCTCCGGAGACTAAACATGGTTTCCACCACTTCAGTGTGATGGTATTGCACCATTCGATGAGAGTCATTTACCCCCTGGTTTTGCCTGGTAACACAGAGGGGGCGGTAGTCCTCCATGTGGTGTGGGCACCACATTTCGAACTCTGCTTACATTGGTTCAGACCTGTGTGGTTACCCACAGTGTGCCTGGAAGTTATACCCAGGTGCAAGCAGAGGATTTGGCTGTCACAGACTGTCTGGTCTTCACTGAAATTGGGTCCACTTGACTTGAATGTCACCCGAATATCAGTTCCATAAGCGTTTTTAACTCTCAGGTAGCAAATACAGCTTGTGTGGCATATCTGAGAGAATGTCTGTGAGAACCTCAAGGCCCAAGTGTTCAGATGCTGCAATTTTCAGAACTGAAGCTCTTTCTTGCAAAGTGCATCCTGCTGTGCAATTCATACCTCATTACCTTTCACTCACCAGTGATATTAGTGTTATATCCCAAATAAATGAAGCTCCTAGACCTGAGTGCAGTACTCAAGATGTGGCCTGACTTGCCTTACACAATGAGATGATCTCCTTATCCCTATTTGCAAAATTCCTGTACATGTATATCATCAACAGAACCCACGAGCTGCCCTGGCAGCCTCTGCATTTCTTAGAGAACTTTGTATCTGACTGCACGTTTATCTGCATTTACCCTGAGTGTAGTACCACACTCAAATGGTACATTAATCTGGGATTGCTGCCACCTGTATGCCATACCCTGCATTTGTCAATATTAAACGTCAGTTGCCATTTCTCAGTCCATCTAATTTTTCTAGAACTTGTTTTAATAGCATAACTTGCTTACTGCCATTAACTACTTTGCCAACCTTTGTATAACTGCAGACGTAGACATTATGCCTGATATAGCCTGATATACTTTCATCAGTAACAATAAATACAGAAAACAATGGGCCTAGCATTGAAGTCAAGAGGGGGGGACTCCATTAATAAGATTACCCCACAAAGAGCAGTGTTCATTGACAACCACTCTATATTCTCTCACCTAACCATCCCTTTATCCATACCAGTAACTTGTCTTTAATGCTGCACTGCTCAAATTTGTACAGCAGTCTTCCATTTGTGACAGTGTCAAAAGCTTTACTATAATCAAAGTATATGATATCAAAATTATTTTTTGCATCCAGTTCTTTTGTGATCACATTGTAGTATCCAATCATATTGGTCAGACAAGATTTCCCTTAACAAATCCATGCTGTGACTGCAGTATAACTTCATATCCTGTCTAGATGGTCCTGCATTACTTCTTTAACCAGTGACTCCATTATTTTTCCCTGTATTAAGTTAACAAGTCTGTAATTCCTCATATCACGCTTGGATTCCCCTTTGTGAATTGGGGATACATTTGCACATCATCAAGTCACGGGGACTTAACACTGAATTCAGAGATGCTATCATAATTATGGCTAAAGTTTTGTTTACTTCCTTTGCTGCCTTCCCTAATATAATTGGATAGATCACATCCACCCCTGATACCTTTTTAATGTTTACCACAAACATTTATCTTTCACTTTCCCCTCATTTATGAGAAAATCATTTTACTCCCTATTAGTGCTTCACAAATTCCAGGATCCCCATCTCTAAACAATTCCTTATGTTTGAATGTAGATGCGAAATACTTATTCAGTTTGTTAGTAACCTCAGTGGAATCATTAACAATTAAACCATTGATATAAAGTGGACCTATATCGTTTATCCCCTTCTAGTGTTTACGTAAATAAAGAAATCTTTGCATCCTTTGCCAAAGATTTCTCTTAATCTGCCATCGCATGCCTAATCTCCTTTGCGACTTCATTACAGACTAACATATCTACTATAGGCTTCTGTATTGCAGACAATTTATATGCATCCCATGCATTTTCCTTCTGCCACGAATCTCATTAGCTCATCTGACATCCGCTTAGGCTTAAACCTTGAAAGGTATTTCTTAGTTGGTATGAAAAGCCTAGTAACTTCCAATTCCTTGAATGCATCCCATTTAGAATTTGTTGTTGATAACATCATCAATTGGTTCCATTGTATATAATTTAAAAACTCTGATACCACTGCAGTCACCTTTACAAAAGCAAAAACCCTTCCCTTTACTCCTGATACACCAGTACACAGTGATTACTACCACCTAGTGGTTCCTTCATCTGCAATTTCTTAAATGCATGCATAATCTCTGCTGATAATCAGATCAAGAGTATTACTCCCTCTGTTTGCCTCTTGAACATGTTGCAGTAGAAAACAGTCATCCAATAAATCCACAAAAGTCTTGCTAGTGTGCGAGTGACCAATCCACAAGTTCCAGTCAATATCTGGAAAGTTAAAATCTCCCATTATAAGACATTCTGACTTATTGGCCCACTCTATTTCTCTGAAAAGTTGTTCATTGTACTCGTTAGACCTATAACACACTCACTCTCATTTTTAATTTCCCAGTGCTTATGTTAGAACAAACTGACTCAACGTTGCACTGGCCCCCCCATGCCAAATGGATGTTCTCCCTTATATTTTGTGTGTCTGTTAACTAACAGCATAAACCCTCCTTTCCTATCATGTTTATCATTTCTGTACATATTGTACTCCCAAAATTCAAATTCTGCATTCCTTATATCTGTGTGACACCATGTCTCTGACATCCCAACTATATCTGCCTTTGATGCCTTGATCAGCACTTGAGATTCATCAAATTTATTTACTATACTTCTAGCATTTGTGTACATGCAAGTATACATGCACCTGTTCTTACTCTTAGTTACCCTAACACAGCCCATGTATTACTTGTTTTTATTCCATGTATTACTTACTCTTAGTTATCCTAACACAGCCCATGTATTACTTGATTTACATATTCCATGATGACTCCCAGCAGCTCTTGAAATCCCCAGGAGCCCTCTTTCCAGGCTGCTGCTCATTCAAAAAGAAGCAGTGTAAGAATCATTCTCATCTCTGCTTGCAGCTACTGTTAATCTATTAGTCTGTGAATCCACCCAAGCTAATAGTTTTCCAACCCACCTAACACTGATTCAGTAGCATCAGCAAATATTCTTGCACTCTTTCTATTTAAGTGTATTGCATCCCTGTTGAAGCAGTCTCTGCTATTAACAAATACAGACCACGCTAAGACAAATTCTACCCCATGAGCCTTGCACAATCTCTCCAGGGCTGAATTAATTGACAGGGCTCTCATCATATAATCCCTCCAATCGTGTCTTGGTATAATTGCAGAAAATTTCAAATTTAACCCTAACTTAACTTTTTTTTAATCATTGAGGATATACTGAAGGGTTCGGGGAAAATGCTATTTAAGAGGAGGAGTAATATGGATGTGCCTTTATGTGATATGTGCCAAAGTAATGCTTGCATACAGATATAAAGAATTCTTTTTTTTCCCCACAACAGCTGGTATGAGAGAGTATGAATGTTTGAAATGAGTCGGAAGCAAGCTTAAATAACTTCAAGGGGGTGTATACAGTAACGTTGTCATTGAAATGAGTGAATTTGAACTCCTGGTCTGACATAATAGGGCTAATATAAATGTGGTGCCACCCAGAAATAGGAGATGATGACTTTCACTATGGTATGTACAGTGTTCACACACTGTACATACCATAGTATCATTTGTATCAACGTGTTTGGGAAAAAAATATTCTTGACTTGATCATCTCCCCTGAACCAGAGAACATCAATAACGCTGACAATACAGGAGCCATTAGCCAAGAATGTTCAGAGTTCTAAATTGAATTTTGTTAAAGAGATTGTTAAAGTAAAGAATGTGTTTCAATTTCAGGAAAGTTAATTATCACAATTTAAGGTACTGCTTGGCCTGAATCATCTTGGGTAGTGGTGATCAGTCTTTATTCAGTCAAAATTAAGTATTTTATATTTAATTTTGGCTAGGGGCCAAAACAGATAAAATACGAAAGTTGCAGGCAGCATAGATTGGACTATTGCAGTCATCAGCAGGTTTTATTGAAAGACTAGTTCCTTACCTCTAATTATGCAATTTTTTTTTAGTAAAATTTATCTGCATTCTTATTCTCTTTTTACATTTAATAATTAAATATAAAAATTCAGAAATTATTATATAATACCAATAACATTCATATTATATTGTTATAATAATATTGCCGAAATCTGAGGTAGATACATTAAACACGAGACAGCAATATAGAAATATTATAAAAATAGCACATTTTAAAAATTCAGTGTGAAACTGTATTTTGTGACACTCAAGTGTTAAACTCAGGATGTGTAGCACTTGAAGGCTGCCTAGGTGACCATAGGCCACACAATGTAAAGGAGTGGGTGATGGTTTGGCCACCTGCTGACCTGGGAAGATAGCTCAAATTATGCAGATCATTAGAATTATGGTATAAAGCTGTAGTATTTAGTATTAGTAGTATCAAATAATGCAATGAAGCATACTGATATAGCATCAGCCAAAAAAAAAGCTACCCACATCATCTTCCCATCCCTTTTTTATAATTTGTCTAATTCTT
The DNA here is from genome assembly GCF_048544385.1 of Mastigoproctus giganteus. NCBI lineage: Eukaryota > Metazoa > Arthropoda > Arachnida > Uropygi > Thelyphonidae > Mastigoproctus > Mastigoproctus giganteus. Next base: position 170,553,006 of record NC_143581.1, on the reverse strand, counting down.
CCTTAAATTTATTCAAACTACCCATCTCCATAACACCAGATAGAGATTTTTTTTTTTCAACAATCAGTTGCTTTCCAGCTGATAGCAGTTAATTGCAAATCTGTCCTACAACCATTCTTTTTCAATTTAAATTTGTCTTCTTATGTATTTTGTCACAGAAACCTATATACCATTGAGAAAATTGAGAGAACAAGGAGGATTCCAAGATAGTTGAATAATGAACTAGACAGTTTAATAGAGCAGAAAAAGATGGCATGGAAAAGTTACAAATCAGTGAAAAGTACTGAAGCATATAACAGCTACAAATTAATCTATAACAATATCACAGCATAGATTAGACTGGCAGAGGCAGATTATAGAAATCTCTGGCTAAGAGAGCTAAAAAGCAGGGACAAGTAATTTTTTTCGTACACGAATACTAAGAAGAAAGAAGAGAATATCTGACCCTTGAACGATGATTGCAGAAAGGTTATAAAAAAAAACCTCCCGATGTTGCAGATGAATTGAAGAGGCACTTTGCATTGATATTTATGGGAGAAAGACTCTTCATGATGAGGACGGAACTGTCTGAGTTAAGTTGGGAAGCATGAAATCAGTCAAAAATGAAATTTTAGATTATTTATTTATTGAAAAAACATTTGTGCATAAAGGTGAGTAAGGCTTTTGGAATTGATGTTATATACACAGTAATTTTGAGGCAGGTGGTGGAAAGAGTGCATTGCACCACTGAGATTAGTTATGAGATCATCACACTCAGGAGTTATCCTCTTGGGTTGGAGAAGTGATAGTGTCTCCAATACATAAAGGTGACTCTGAGAGTGAAGGTTACTACTGACTGGTCAGCCTGACTTAGTGGGAGAGAAAATCTTGGAGACAGTGATAAGGAGTACATTTCAGGATCATTTAGATAGAAACATAGCATGGTTTTGTAAAGAGAAAATGCGTTTGTGTTTGACCAACAATTGTTGTATAAGGCAATGGTTGGTCCACATCTTGAGTACTGCATACAGATCTGGAAGCTTCATTTTAGGAAGGATTGGATCTGTTGGAACAGGACAGGTTCAGAGAAGGACAACAAGATTAATGAGCTGAACAAAAGGGTACACTTACCAAGAAAGACTTTGCTTATGGAAATTGCAGTGTCTGGCACCCTGTGAGGGAATCAGATTGAGATGTTCAAGTCTTTGAATGGATTATGTAAGCTAAATGTTGATGGCATCCTGACCACTCTTCTCAGACAACATAAATTTAAATTAAGGTTGTTTGCTGGATAGATGTGAGGAAACTTTCTTTAATCCAGTGGGTAGTTAATTGTTAAATGATGCAAGGAAGTGGACCTGTACTAAATCTACCAAAAAAAAAAAAAAAAAAAAAAAAAATCTTTTTTGATCATCCCTGCCTTTCTCATGTAAGTGGGTATTACACTGCCTTCAACGGGCAGTGTAATCCAATGATCAACATGTTACTCAAGATTAAGCTTCATGAACTCCAGCCTTTTGTTATTCACCAAAATTTAGTGATTGAGCCTCCTGATTTTTCTTTTATCTACTGGTAAAATATACTTCCCTTATTCATTTTACTGATTCCCTTACAGACCTTATATACCTCTCTGCAGTCCCCCCCAGAATGTTTAGTTACCAAGAGTCCACACTGTCTAAGCTGTTCTTTCTATGGCCACTGATTAGCACCCATTTACCAATCTGATTGCACTTCTTTGAACTCTTTGACAAGTTCTGTCTTTCTTCAAGTGGCTTCCAGACCTGAACAAAATATTCTAAACGAAGTCTCACTGTTGTGAGAGAGAGAGAGAAAAGAATATCTATATTGGAAACAATTCAGTTGTAAACTTAGACAACATGAATGGTGTTGCAAAAGCACTTCATGGCCAAAAGACCATGAATTTACAAGTAACAGATCCATTATAATAGTATAACGATATAACATTATATTATAAGAAGATTAAAATAATTTCACCACAAGGTAAAAATAGTATGTAGAATTATTAACATTACTATTAGTAGAGGCATATGATGCAAGAAAGCAAGAGTATGCAGCATCAGCCAAAAAAAAAAAAAAAAAAAAAACCCTTCCACTTCACCCCTCCTTTCGTTAGAAATACCTGTTCAACTGAGCCTTAAATTTATTTAGGCTATCAACTTCCAGAACAAGGGATGGAAGTCTGTTCCACCTACCAACTACCTGCTGACTAAAGGCAAATTTCCACACATCTATCTTTCCTCAATTTGAATTTATGCCCTCTCAGGTGATTATTCTGAGCGAGACACAGTATCCCATCAGCATTGAGCATGCTCAACCCATTCAAGGCTTTGTACACCTCTATCAGATCACCTCGCCGGTGCCTAGTCTCCAGACACTGTAATTTGCAAAACTTAAGCCTTTCTTCGTAAGAGCAACCCTTCGTTCCGTTCACTAACCTTGTTGCCCTTCTCTGTACTCGTTCCAGCAGCTCTACATCCTTGAAATGAGGCCTTCAGGCCTGTATACAGTACTCAAGGTGCGGCCTGACCATTGCAGTTTACAAGGGAATAATCACCTCCCTATCCCTGCTAGAAAAATTCCTGTATATCATTGATAAGACACCATGAGCTACTCTTGCAGCCCATCTACACTGCTCAGAGAACTTCATATCTGCCTGAAAAATTACCCCCAGGTCCTTTTCATTCTCTACCACTGTCAGTGTAGTACCACAGAGTTGATACGTTGCTCTGGGATTGCTGTTTCCCATATGTAGTACTTTACATTTGTCAATGTTAAACTTCATTTGCCACATTTCAGCCCATCTGCTCAACCTTTCCAAATCCTGTTGCAGCAGCAGCATACCGTCAGTAGCGTCCTTAACAACCCTGCCAACCTTTGTATCGTCTGCAAACTTGGACATTAAGCTTGATATACCATCATCAATATTATTTATAAATACAGAAAACAACAATGGACCCAACACTGAACCCTGAGGGACTCCACTAATAACATTAGTCCACGATGAGCAGTGTCCATTAATTACCACTCTGTCTTCTGCCACTCAACCATCCCTTTATCCATAGCAACAGTTTGCTACCAATGCCACACTGCTCCAATTTGTGCAACAGTATCAAAAGCCTTTCTAAGATTCAAATATATAATATCAAAATTATTCCTTGCATCCAATTCTTTTGTGACTACATCGTAGTATCCAATCAAATTGGTCAGGCAAGACCTTCCCTTAACAAAACCATGCTGTGTCTGAGCTATAACTGAATTCTTGTCAAGATGATCCTGGAGTGCTTCTTTAACCAGTGCTTCCATTAATTTTCCCAGAACAGAAGTTAAACTCACAGGTCTATAATTATTTGTGTCAGCCTTTGAACCTCCTTTGTGAATTGGGGTTACATTTGCACATCTCCAGTCTGTGGGTACCTCCCCTGAGTCCAAAGAAGCTCTCATAATTATGGCTAAGGGTTTGCTTACTTCCTTTGCTGCCTCCTTTAATATAACAGGATAGATCCCATCCACCCCGGGTGCCTTTTCTATGTTTATCCTGAACAATTTCACCTCCACTTTCCTCTCAGTTATTACAAAATCATATAGCTCACTGCCAGAGTTTACTTCATCTATTGCATTCCCCTTCCTGAATAACTCCTCATGTGTGAATGTAGATGCAAAATATTGATTTAGTTTGTCAGCTACCTTAGCAGGATCATGAACAGTTGAACCAACGATATCAAGTGGACCAATCTGATTCATCCCCTTCCTTCTAGAGTTTACATAAGTAAAGAACTCCTTGCTGTTTTTCTTTGCATCCCTTGCCAAAGATTTCTCGTAATCTGCCTTCACCTGCCTAACCTCCTTTGTAACTTGGTTAAAGATCAACTTATATCTATCATAGGCTTCTGTGTCACATGTTAATTTATATGTATCCCATGCATTTTTCTTCTCTGCTATATGTCTGCCACACCTAGAGTACTGTATACAGGTCTGGAGGCCTCATTTCAAGAAGGATGTAGAGCTGCTGGAACGAGTACAGAGAAGGGCAACAAGATTAGTGAATGGAACAAAGTGGTGCTCTTACGAAGAAAGGCTTAAGTTTTGCAAATTAGTGTCTGGAGACTAGGCACCAGTGAGGTGATCTGATAGAGGTGTATAAAGCCTTGAATGGTTTGAGCATGCTCAATGCTGATGGGATTCTTCCTCTCGCTCAGAATAATCACCTGAGAGGGCATAAATTCAAATTGAGGAAAGACAGATGTAGGATAGACGTGCGGAAATTTGCCTTTAACCAGCAGGTGGTTGGTTGGTGGAACAGACTTCCATCCCTTGTCGTGGAAGTTGATAGCCTAAATAAGTTTAAGGCTCAGCTGGACAGGTATTTTGAACGAACAGAGGGGTGAAGTGGAAGTGGTTTCTTTTTTTTATTTTTTTTTGGCTGATGCTGCATAAGTTTGCTTTCTTGCATCAATTGCCTCTACTAATGTCTGATTAGTTCATCTGACATCCATTTAAGCCTGAACCTTGAACAATATTTCTTAGTTGGTATGTAAACCCTAGTAGCTTCCAAGATAAGTTTTTTGAATGCTTCCCATTTTGAGTTTGCTGTTGGTAACATCATCAGTGGGTCCCACTGTATAGAATTTAAATACTGTCTCAGACCATCGTAGTCGCCTTTACGAAAGCAATAACCCTTCCCTTTACCCCTGATGGTAGTTACCTCCTTGAGTAAGTCCCACTTCAGCACACTGTGATCACTGCCACCTAGTGGTTCCTGTATCTGCAGATTCTTAATGCATGAAGAATCACTACTGATAATCAAATCAAGAGTACTGCTCCCTCTAGTTGCCTTCCGAACATGCTGATTTAGAAAACAATCATCCAATAAATCCACAAAAGCCTTGCTAGTGTGTGAGTGACCAACCCACAAATTCCAGTCAATATCTGGGAAATTAAAATCCCCCATTATAAGACTCCCTGATTTACTGGCCCACTCTATTTCCCTGTACAGTTTCTTATTATACTCATCAGAGTCATTAGGCCTATAGTACACTCCTACTCTCAATTTTGATCTCCCAATGCTTATGTCACACTAAATTGACTCGACACTGCACTGTCCAGCGATGTCGACTGGCTTCACTTCCTTGGATTTTATGTGTTTCTTAACTAATAGCATACCCCTCCTCCCTTCCTATCCTGTCTATCCTTTCTGTAGACATTGTGCTCCCCAAATTTCAGTTCTGCATTACTTATATCTGTGTGACACCATGTCTCTGATATCCCAACAATATTCGCCTTTGATGCTTTGAGCAATATCTCAAATTCATCAAATTATAGTTATATATACATAGTAGTGAGAGAAGGATAAATAAATGACTGTATAGACACAGATGGGAGTACTTATTATCCACACAGCTCGAGAGAGAGAGAGAGAAAGAGAGAGAGAGTAAACAAGATAAACAGTATTTGATACTCAGACTTCATGTCTTATTCTTTGTTATGATCATTTATTTAAATGGCAGTTTCAGTTGTAAGTGACTAACGATGTACAGAGGTAGTAGTGGCATGTGATGCAAGAAAGCAAATGTATGAGCTTATGCAGCATCAGCCAAAAAAAAAAAAAATAAAAAAATAAAAAAAAAAAATCACACCATTCCCTCCAAATGCCTGCCCAGTTCCTCCTTAAATTTATTCAATCTATCAACTTCCACAACGACAGATGGAAGTTTGTTCCAGCAATTAACCACCCGCTGGCTAAAGGCAAATTTCCGCACATCTATTCTACATCTGTCTTTTCTTAATTTGAATTTATGTCCCCTTAGGTTCGTAATCTGAACAAGTGGAAGGATCCCATCAGAATTCAGCGTGCTCAACCCATTCAAGGCCTTATATACCTCAATCAGATCACCGCGCAGGTGCCTAGTCTCCAGCCACTGCAATTTGCAGAACTTAAGCCTCTCTTGGTAAGAGGATCCCTTCATTCCCCTCACCAATCTTGTTGCCCTTCTCTGTACACGCTCAAGTAAATCTACATCCTTCCTAAAATGAGGCTTCCAGACCTGTATGCAGTACTCAAGGCGTGGCCTGACCATTGCCTTATACAGAGGGATAATCACCTCCTTTTACCTGCTAGCAAAATTCCTATATATCATTGTCAAAACCCCATGACCTGCCCTGGCAGCCTGTGTATATTGCTCAGAGAACTTCATATCTGACTGCACAATTACTCCCAGGTCTTTTTCATTTTCTACCACCTTAAGTGTACCACACAGTTGGTACGTTTCTCTGGGGTTACTTCTACCCATATGCAGTACTTTGCATTTGTCAAGATTAAACTTCAGTTGCCACTTCTTAGCCCATCTGCCCAAATTAATTAGATCCTGTTGCAGTAGCACACTGCCATTACTGTCATTAACAACCCTGCCAACCTTTGTATCATCTGCAAACTTCGACATTAAGCCTGATATACCTTCATCAATATCATTGATAAATATACAAAACAACAGTGGACCTAACACCGAACCCTGTGGGACTCTACTAATAACATTAGTCCAAGAAGAGCAGCACCCATTGATTACTACCCTCTGTCTTCTCCCACTTAACTATCCTTTTATCCATTGTAGCAACTTACCCTTAATACCATTCTGCTCCAATTTGTACAATAGTCTTCCATGCGCAACAGTGTCAAAAGCTTTCCTGAAACCCAAATATATGATATCAAAATTATTTTTTGCATCCAGTTCCTTTGTAACCACATCATAATATCCTATCAAATTTGTCAGACAAGACTTTCCCTTAACAAACCCATGCTGTGTCTGAATTATTGCTGCAGTCTTGTCTAGATGATCATGCAATAATGGAGTCATCTTTAAAAAGTGACTTCATTATTTACCAGGAACAGAAGTTAAACTAACTGGTCTGTAATTACTCGTGGCACCCTTTGATCCCGCTTTGTGAATTAGGGATACATTTGCACATCTCCAGTCCATGGGAATCTCCCCTGAGTCCAAGGATGCTCTCATAATTATGGCTAAGGGTTTGCTTAGTTGCTTTGCCGCCTCCTTTAATATAACTGGATAAATCCATCCACCCCAGGTGCTTTTCTTACGTTTAACTTCAACAATTTCTCTTCCACTTTGCTCTCAGTTATTACAAGATCATTAAGCACCCTGCTACAATTTGATAACCTTCTGCCATTTTCAAACCTTAATAACTCCTCATGTGTGAATGTAGATGCAAAATACTCATTCAGTTTGTTTGCTTTCTGAGCAGAATCATCAACAGTCGAACCATCGATGTCAAGTGGACCAATCAGATTCATCCCCTTCCTTTTAGAGTTTATATAAGTAAAGAAATCCTTGCTGTTTTTCTTAGCATCTTTTGCCAAGGATTTCTCGTAATCTGCCTTCGCCTGCCGAACCTCCTTTGTGACCTGATTACAGATTAACTTATATCTGACATAGGCTTCTGAGTCGCTTGATAATTTATATGCATTCCATGCATTTTTCTTCTCTGTTACGAGTCTCATTAGTTCATTTGACAACCATTTAGGCCTAAACCCTGAACAATATTTCTTAATAGGTATGAAACTTTTAGTAGCCTCCACGATTAATTCCTTGAATGCTTCCCACTTAGAATTTACTGTTGGTAACATCGTCAGTTGATCCCACTGTACAGAATTTAAAAACTGTCGGAGGCCAGCCACTGTACTCGCCTTTATGGAAGCAAAAACCCTTCCCTTTACCCCTGATGGTAATTAAATCTTTAAGTAAATCCCACGTCAGTACACTGTGATCACTGCCACCTAGTGGTTCTTTTATCTGCAGATTCCTAATACATGAATGATCACTGCTGATAACCAGATCAAGAGTATTACTTTCTCTGGTTGCCTCTCGAACATGCTGATGCAGAAAACAATCATCCAATAAATCCACAAATGTCTGACTAGTGTGTGAGTGCCCAACCCACAAGTTCCAGTCAATATTTGGCAAGTTAAAATCCCCCATTATAAGACATTCCAATTTACTAGCCCACTCTATTTCTCTGTACAATTGTTCATTGTACTCATTCGAGTCATTAGGCTTCTATTCTTTACTATACTTCGATGATACTTTTTAGTATTAGTAATGGCCGTATTGTGCAAGGAAGCCTAAGGCTTATACTGCACCAGCCGAAAAAGAAAGAAAAAAATGAGTAAAATAATAATAAAAAAATTAAATAGAATAAATAATTAATAAATAATAAAAGAAAAGGAAGTAGACAACCTATGCATTTCCCTCCACCGTATTCCAGTAATTTATAACTTACTGGCTAAAATAAAACTTCCTGCAATCCAGTCTAAACATCTCTTCCGTAATTTGAATTCATGGTTCCTAGTTCTAGAATCATTTATAACCGTGAAAATTTCGTTCTCATTCATTTTACTTGTCTCTCTCAGAGCCTTAAACACCTCAGTTAAGTCTTCTCTTTAAGTTGCCTAGCTTATAAGCTGTGCAACCCACATATTCGAAGTCTTTCCTCATATGGACACCCTTTTGCCGATCTCACTAGATGAGTTATCCATCTTTGGACCCCTTTCAAGGAGTTCGATGCCTTTTTAAGGTTTAGTCTCCATACTTGAACACAGCATTCCAAGTGTGGTCTAATAATAGCCTTATACTGTATAATGGGATTATGATGTCCTTATCTCTACTAGCAAATGTTTAATAAATCATCGATAGGACACTATGCATCTTCCTTGCAACCTCTATAGTGCTCAGAGAACTTCATGCCTGACTGTATGGGTAACTCTCAAGTCCCTTTCTTCCATTACTGACTTTAATTCAATTTTGCCAAGTGTATAAGTTATTTGGAATTACTGTTCCCCAGGTGTAAGACCTTGCACTTTGCTGAATTAAAGCAAAGCTTACTTCTTGCTGGGAAAGCCAGGGATGAGATCGTTTGTACAGATGACAGGCCAGATTGTAGGGCATCATCATCTGATGATAATGTGGCTGTCAGGGAATCATGGGTTTCTGCTTAGGATCAGGAGATTGTGGTTTGGGTTGAGGAAGATGGTGTGCACCCAACTACTGTGAGCAGTTGATGGGCATTGGATATATAAACATGAGATTATAATTTCTGTATTGTCAGTTGACTGCAAATTCATGAGGTCAGCATCAGTATTCTGGACTCTAAGCATCTGGGTCAGATACAAAGCTATCTGATAGGTGGAAGATGGAGTGAAGAAAACAAATCGTTGGGGTTGCTCTAAGCCAGCGGGTCCCAACGTTTTTTGACTGGCGAACCCCTTTCAACATAATATTTTTTTTATCACGAACCCCTTTCAACACAATATTTTTAATGCAAACCACTAAGCCTGTATTCTCTGAAATCGTATAATATTTCTGAATTTTTATTATAAAATATTTTCAGTACAGTACTACTTTTCTATAAGCAACCTTGCATAATAATCAAAATTATTAAGTATTATTTATACCTTGTAAAGCAGTTATTAATAAGTATAAACTAGATTTCGAACAGGCTAAGAGTAGAAAACTTGCTTCTTGTCCAAATAGTAGCCAAGCATTCTGGTCTCTTGCCAAAGATAATGGCTGCAATTTTTACCCATCTCTGTTCCTACTACTGTCAAAACCAGATGGTTCTGTTGCCACATCAGTCAAAGATAAAGCTGGCCTGATAGCGTCCTATTTTTCGTCAAAAACTCATGTATTGATGATCTTGGTAAATCACCTCAAACCTTTCCCAGTACACTCTGTTTAAGGCTTCCTGTGGTTTTCCATCAACAGGATGTCAGAAGGATTTTGATGAATCTGATGCTAAGAAAGTGCCAGGTCCCGATGTTCTCAAAACCTGTGCCTGCCCCCGAACTTACTCCTGTTTTGTGTTGTCTCATTTCACTTTCTTCCAAAGGTATTTTTCCTTCTGCTTGGAAGTTTGCTCAAATCCAGCCAGTTCCTAAAAAGAGTGACAAATGCCTTCCATCTAATTATCTTGTTGCCCTTCTTTTTAGTCGTTCTATCAATTCTACATCCTTCCTAAAATGAGGCCTCCAGACCTGTACGCAGTACTCTAGGTGTTGCCTGACCATTGCCTTGTATAATGGGATAATCACCTCCCTGTCCGTGTTAGCAAAATTCCTATATATCATTGACAAGACTCCATGACCTGCCCTGGCAACCTGTCTGCACTGTTCAGCAAACTTCATATTTGACTGCACAATTGCACCCAGGTATTTTTCACTTTCCACTTTCCTGAGTCCAGTACCACACAGTTGGTACGTTTCTCTTCGGTTATTGCTACCCATATGCTAAGAATATACCTAGCTCTTTGACGTAACTTTTCCTGGACAATGCCCTCAGCATACATGCTACTCGGACTGCCTCCAATCACAATCTGGCAGAGTAGAGGCAGCGAGATTAGACACTAGCTGATCCAGAAGCCTCCTAGAGAGTTACCAGTAGGATCTGTCTGGTTAACTGTCTAGTGGTCAGCCTGTGAACACCATTCTGATTGAATTTTGGGAATGCTCTGGATGGATTATAGTTGATATCTAGCAGAGAATACAAACAGAAAAATGTTAGGGAAGGTAATGTTTAAAAACATACTATGGTGGTAAACAATTCTGTGGCTGTAGTATTTTAATATCAAATGTATATTTTTCACTGAAATTTAATTTATAGTTTAATATGGACTTCAAAAACTTCTGATTTTTGAAGAAAAAACTTGTTGGAGGGTATACAGAAAAAATTCTATAGAGTTTTGTTTACTTAATGCACTAACAAACAAACAAAAAAAAAGAAAATACTGTTTGATAAAACAGGTTGACTTCTCAATTAGTAGAGAGGATGTCCAAGTTGTGGGAGATCTATACACAAGCCTTACATAATGGATAAAGCCAAACAAACATTATTGAGAGGCACAGAAAAGATTTGTCTCACACACTTGTTCATATTAGTTAATGTACACCATGCATTACATTTCAGTTGCATTCATTTTTTTTTTCTTAAATCAATTGAATTTTTTTTTCTGTGATTAATAGAAGTGAAAAGTAAATAGATATCTCTTTATCCATTAATTACTAAGATTATAATGTTATAGAACACTTAATAAAACTGTAGTTTACATCTCTAAACTTAGGTATTTAATTTTAGCTGGATGATATTTATTAATCTCTTCCACATACTTTTAAGTCTCTTTTCTTTCTGTCTATATTTGTCTGAAGCAATTGACACCACGAGTCTTACATAACAATACATGCACAGACTGTCTAAAACTAACAATACTATTAAAACTACGCTTAATCTATGAATTTATTTTTTCCATACAAATTGAAAAAAAATATTAATTGCTGGATTTCTCTTGGTCCAATTGCAAAGAAATTTTAAATGGCTTGACAAATATTTTTAAAAGGCTCAAATAAAAATTTCATGAAAAGCCTCTTTTCATGGAAATCTCTCTGTTACATGCAGACAGATGGAGCGAAGACAATAGGCACACGTGTGTGTGTGTGTTCCTGCCTGCCTATTGTCTTCACCAAAAAAATCTACTGCTCCTACTTAATGTATCTTATGTGGATATACAGTAATACCCCGAAGTTACGCGATAGGTGGGTCCGACGAAAATCGCTTAAGTCGAATTCACGTAAGTCGGGGTACAACTTTGCATATAAATTTTGTTTAATTGGGACCAAGGACTAACAAAAACACTAGTTTAGAAGAAAAATATTTAATAAAATTGCAGTTCTTTATACATATTAATACGAAATGTATTAAAAAATAAATGGGTTACGTAAAAAAGTTATTTCGATGTCGATGGCTTCATAAAATCTAACAAATTTGTCTGATGACACAGCGCCTTCTTTTTTTTTCACGCAGAATTTCTTCGTAGCAAGCTAATAATTTTTTTATTCCTTGCTATGTAGCTATAACACGTTCTTCGTTGAAGCCTATGTTTTCTAAAATTTTTAAGCCCTTTTCAATTGAGCTGAGACCTTCTGTCAAGCTTGCAATTGTCATGTGCTTTTCTGGTGGAACTGGGTCTGAAGTGTCGGATACTTCAGTGACGTTTTGTTCACGCATCTCTATGAGCTCATTCATTGTCAGCTCCTGACTATGTGAATCCAAGCTCGTTGACATCACCACCATTGACTTCCAAATCTAATTGCCTGGCAAGATTAACAACTTATTCTATCACATGAGCGACATGATCAGTTTCTGGCGTTGTTTTCGTCTCGTTTTTGAAAAAAAAAATAGACAGAGTTTCTTCCAGACACCATTCAATGTGTTTTTGTGAATTTCATCCCAAGATTCTTCAATGATTTTTACGGCATCTAAAACATTGAATTGTTCCCAAAAGTCTTTAACAGATATCTCAAAATTTTGTCTCATAGCTTCATTCAGACGCGCAAACGAATGCCTCGTGTAGTAAGCCTTGAATGTTTTGATGACTCCCTGGTCCATCGGTTGAAGCAAGCTGGTTGTGTTTGGAGGCAAAAACACAACTTTCACACATGAATCGAAATTAATTAGGGTGGCAGGAGGGTGACCGGGTGCATTGTCAATAAGAAGCATCACTTTAAATGGAATCTATTTAGACTTGCAATAACGTTCGACTTCGGGTATGAAGTGGTGACCAAACCAGTCCTCAAAAACGGAAGCTGTCACCCAAGCTTTATGATTTGACTTCCAAATCACTGGTAAGCTAATTTTAGATATATTTTTTAAAACTCTTGGGTTTTCGGAGCGATAAATTAAGAAAGGCTTTAACTTGCAGTCACCTGCTGCATTCCCGCCAACCATCACTGTCAATCGGTCTTTGGAAACCTTAAAGCCTGGAAAGTTTTTTTCCTTTTCGCGCGATAAAAGTTCTTTTAGGCATCTTCTTCCAGAACAGGCCAGTTTCATCCACGTTAAATACGGTTTCACTGCTATAGTCACCTTCTTCTATCATAGCCTTGAGTGTCTCAGGAAAAGAAGACGCAGCTTCTTTATCGGCACTTGCCGCCTCTCCACGAAACTGTGCCAGTTACAGCGAGTTTTAAATCGGTTGAACCAACCGTTACTAGCTACAAAGTTTTCATCTTTGCCTGCCTCCCCAGCTTCTTCTTTCAACCTCCCAAAAACCAGCTTAGCTTGATAGCACACAGTGTTCTGATCGACTGGACAATTCTTCACTTTTACTTGATTATCACACCGTAATTTCAGCATTGTTTCCATCTCAGCAATAATACCATGATGTTTATGAATTATACTTGAGTTCAAGGATTGAGCATTTTTCACTGCTTCGAGAATTCTTTCTTTATCTTTTATGATTGTCCTTACTGTGGATTCCGGTAGCTCAAACTTTGCCAATTCACAAATTTTCATTCTGCTATCAAAATCCTTGATAATGTTAAGTTTACATTCCAAAGATATCGTTTTTCTTTTCTTACAAGGTGCAGGAGAATCTGATTTACTTCGTTTGAACGCCAGTTTTTTTTTTAATGGTTTAGAAAACGTATAACAAAACAATCTTAACTTTCATCGATCGTAGAATCGTAATTGTACACGTAGAGTTCGCGTGAAACACGTCCAATGCATGTCACAGCAAAAAAAAAAAAAATCAAGAACCGCCTAAGTCGGGGTATTACTCTACTGACAAGTTTTAGGCATAAGCTAAAAGATGTATGTAGAGCATCGAAAATTTGAACGTCAATAATTCGAACGAGCTAGCATTTATTTTTTATGCTGGTGCCATTAAATAATTACAGTAAGTGCCAGTTATTGTAATCACGTTTGCGAATTGAATTTTGATTCTATTAAACGACAATTCTAATAAGCGAAAATAGGAGAATTATTATCCACAGGCTATAAAAATGAAGATATAAAGCACCATTTTACACTTTTATTACCTAACCAATTAACAAAATTAAATGATACATGAAAATCAACAAAAATAACTGAATGCTGTCTAACTCAACTACTCTTGCTGAAAAGAGTGAGAGATCTGGCAATAAAGAAACAAAGTTCGAAAATAGTGTAGAAAAAAAGAATGGGCAAAAGTTCCATTTGTTTGTTACCTATAAATAAAATTTATTTATTTTCAACGTAGTGTTTTTATTTCTTTCTAATCTTACTAAACTCTTTTTTTTTTTTTTTTTGTTTCCAGAACATTATTTTTGATCAGTTTAACACTCCAAACTACCACTGGTCCCAATTAGTTTGGATTATCAATGCTGTACTGTAATTATCTCAATTTTTATATACAGTAATATCCCGAAGTTACGCGATAGGTGGGTCCGACGAAAATCGCGTAAGTCGAATTCGCGTAAGTCGGGGTACAACTTTGCATATAAATACATATAAATTTTGCTTAATTGGGACCAAGGACTAACAAAAACACTAGTTTAGAAGAAAAATATTAATAAAATTGCAGTTCTTTATACATATTAATACAAAATATGTATTAAAAAAACAAATGACTTACGTTAAAAAGTTATTTCGATGTCGATGGCTTCATACAATCTAACAAATTCGTCTGACGACACAGCGCGTTCTTTTTTTCACGCAGAATTTCTTAGTAGCAAGCTAATAATTTTTTTATTCCTTGCTTTGTAGCTATAACGCGTTCTTCGTTGGAGTCTATGTTTTCTAAAATTTTTAAGCCCTTTACAATTGAGCCCTTTTCAATTTTCAACCTGTCAAGTTTGCAATTGTCATGTGCTTTTCGCCGTTGCTTCATTTAGGCCTGTAGCACGTGCAATATCACATGGTCTTTCATTTCGCTCAAAGCGTTTCACAATTTCATATTTTTTCTCTATCAACAGAGGCGGACTGGCCATAAGCCTTACCGGGGAAACCCCGGTGGGCCAGTGTGATTTTGGCCATAAACCATAGTGTGAGGCCACTATAAATTTTCCCGGGTAAGAATTTTTGATCCAGTCCGCCTCTGTTTATCGATAATTGCTTTTCTTTTTCTCTCTGAATCTGCAGTGTCTTCACCAGGATGCTTCCTTTTCACACCTTTTAATTAAGTATTTTACTCATTTTTAGGGAATAAAGCACAATTACAAAACGAGGAGGCACGCTTGATATGCATAAACAAAGCTGCGCGCATGTAGCAACTGAATAAACAACACCATAAAGGCAGAGATACACTATTAACACCTCACATTTCTAGGGGTTACTACCATAAAACAATAAAAATCCAGTTGCGTTTCTGCTAGTGAAATCTGTTATAAACTGGTAGTAAACTCGATCTAATTGCATTTGCGATTATACCGATAGCTGGAATTGTGTTGGTTTTTACGTTATTATGGTGAAATGTGTTTCCCCTTCACTGATATAAAAAACATAAAAGCAGCAAAGTTGAATTTTGTTCATCTTTCGCTCTCAATCTCCGCCGTCGCACCGTATATCGATAACATATGAAAAACGACCTTGAAGATAGTGGGCGGCAGCGTTGCCAAACAAAAAAAATCAAGAACCGCGTAACTCCGAGTTCGCGTAAGTCGGGGTAGCATAAGTCGGGGTATTAC
Source organism: Mastigoproctus giganteus (assembly GCF_048544385.1). Lineage (NCBI taxonomy): Eukaryota > Metazoa > Arthropoda > Arachnida > Uropygi > Thelyphonidae > Mastigoproctus > Mastigoproctus giganteus. Next base: position 170,537,507 of record NC_143581.1, on the reverse strand, counting down.
TGTATTTCACAACAAGGTTTTCACAATTCTTGAGAATGAGTCACACGTTTTAAATGCAGTTTGATTTTGTGATGAAGTTTATTTTAATTAGATATTTATGTTAATAAAAAAAAAATTTGATTATTGGACTTCAGAAAATCTGTGTGTTGTTATTGACAGTCCCTGGCATTCTCAGCAAATTATAGCGAATAAGCTGCCGTGCTGTTACCAGTGTTGGCACCTTTAGACTAGTGATCATTGCGGTTACAGTCACTTTTGAAGTTTACCTCAGTGTTTTGTAGAATGACTGTATTCCTATTCTTACTGGTAATGAAGTTGATATTGCTGAAACCAGTTCATTATATAACCAACATAGAATATAACCAACACAATAAAATGATTGTTTGTTTTTACAAATATTTGGAAACTGAACCTTCCAACAGATTTTCTGATGTCTTTGGTGGTATGTTTGGCCACACCTCTCACTCAGTTTAAACCATTTTTTAAATTTTAAACTATTTTGTATGGGGATATCTCAAAGACAGTGTTCCAAGCATCCTTGCAATTTGAAGAAGGCAGTACAGAAAGAGGTGTTTTCAATTTCCATAGAAACTTTGCAAGCCATTTTGTGGAATTTCATTAGTTTACTTTGACAAAGAGGAGGACTTATTAAACATGTTTCATTCAAATATAGTATATGTTATCTGTACCACCATATGAAATAATTAGCAAGGTTTGTAATTTTTCCCCCTCATATATTAACTGAAATGGTTTGATGAATTAAAAAAAAATCATCCAGTGTATATGTATGCAGTTATGCTTTTCTATTAACTGGTGTGTTGCAGGTAAAAACTTCAATAAAACTTGTAATTTTTTGTATTTTTATCACTAGAGTTCTGCTTGTGAGTACCTTCCTACATGGAGAAAGGTTGGCATTCAGTATGTGCTAAATCACAATGCCAGTAATATCCTGGAAGGAAATCAGTGGTGACATTTTTGATGCAGTTGATGAACAACCTAAGAGAAAGTAACTAATAGGAATTAGAAAAAGATGCTATATTTGCTTCCTGAAGAAGATTCATAAGACAGATCACTTGTGTTGTAAGTGTAAAACTAATATGCAGCAAATGTATTAGAAGATACCATGTTGTCTCTCATGACCAAAGTGGATGATTTGAGTTACTCTGGTGTTTTATATATATGTATATAACCACACTAATATAATTGAATTTTTTGATTTTTCTCATTTTCTTATATAGATAAGTTCAATTAAAATTATAAATTCTTAATTTAAAATTTGTTTTGCTTTTGTTATTTGAAAATATGTTGAAGCTTTTTTTTTATTCATTTTATAGCTGCATGAAAATAGTATTAGCAGAATGATGCAAGTAGTGAGAGCTTAAACAGCGTGAACAACAACAAAAAAACTATGTGCACTTTGCTTATTCCTTCTATTTTGTAAGCCACATGCAGACTCACAGTAAACTTTTCAAGGCACATAAGAGAAAAATATAACCTGCCAATCTCAGTAGATGAAAACATTACTCAAACAGAATTCATCAATAGTTCTACTGAGTACGTTACTAATTACTAGTTTCAGCACACACTGCTATTCTGCCAACTTCTTGTATATGGCGGCTTACAAATTCTTGTTGGAGTGAGGCGGAATATGTTTTGGTGGTTTTTTGTGATCAACAATATAAATATAAGAATCTCAGAGCAGATGCATGTCACATCAGAAAGCAAGGTAAATGCAACTCCTATATTTGATATGCCTTAATGATTACAAAAAAAAAAATTTTTTTTGATAATTATGGAGAAAAAATTTTGCAAATTCTATAATATCTCCATTAAAACGTATATAGGAAATTTATCTTAACAAATGATCATATTTCAAATATCATACAATAATACATATGCTACTTAAAAATGAGTCTTTTTCATTTTAAAATACTTTAATCAAACTATATAATGTACAACATGCAATTCTATTTCTTTAAAAATGGTAGCTACTGATTTTTTCTTATAGGCCATTTTGCTTTCCCTCTTAAGAAACCAGCAGAATCCCAGCAACGATGACACTGCTTTTCCTTTGTGAATATGTTATGTTGAAGGCATTTGCTTTGATCATTACTTGCATCTTCCAAATTTGACCCCAGGGGCTCACATCTGGTGAGTATGGGCTTGGCACACCCAGGGTCCTGAGCTGGATATCATCATTCTTCTTTTTCTTGGTGATTCCCTTTTACTTTTGACCCATGTTCTCTCTCTCTCTCTCTCTCTCTCATGGTGGCGCCTCCGTAGCCAGGTGGGAAGGAGCAGCAGTGCGTAGCACACGCTTCTTGATTAGACCGGGGTTCGAGCCCGTCACCACCAAATACGGAGGATGCGGAAAGGTCAGGGAATGACCATCGCATATCCCGGAGCAATATGGCCTTAGTTGCTAATGCTCCTAAAATCCAAATACCAAAAAAAATACCTCTCATGGTTAAAAAAAAATTTTTTTTTGGCTGGTGCATTATAAGCTTCAAGCTTCCTTGCACCATATGGCTAATAATAATAATTTCGAGGGGGGGAAAAAACTGAGATGGGAATGAAGAAAACAAATTTTCAAAGACAAGGCAGCCCCCATATGTGTATAATATTGCATTGCAATTAGCATTAGTAAATGCATATGATGCCAAAAAGCAAGCTTATATAGCATCAGCCAAAAAAAAAACCCTTTCCCATTTCACTTCACTCATCCATTCGCTCCAAATGTTTGTCTAGTTCTGCCTTGAAATTATTTAAGTAGTTGACCTCCACTACAACAGATTGAACTTTATTCCAACTATCAACCACCTGCTGGCTAAATTTGAATTTCCGCACATCTATTCTATAATTATTTTTCCTCAATTTGAATTTGTCACCTCAGGTGAGTAATCTGAGGAAGAATAAGATTAGCATTGAGCTTGCTCAAATCATTCAAGGCCTTATGGTAAGCACTCTACACATTCGTGGCAACGAATGTATAGAGTGGTCCCCTCCAGCACATGACAGCATGACAAAACAAATGGCCCTCAGTCACCAGCAGCTCTCATTCCTCCTCTTATGGCAGCGAGAGGATCAGAGTGGAAGCAAAGGGTGCTAAGAATCTCTGGGTACGACCAGGCTGCTATGCATGGAAACTGAACTTGTCCTGTTACAACGTAAGATCATTTATCGGTGAAAACAGGATATTAGAGCTGAAAAAGGAATTAGAAAATGTGAATTGGAATATCGGTTTGGCTGAAACAAGAAGAAGAAATGAATCACCTATAAATTTATCAAGTGGAAATCTGCTGTACACCAATGGAAACCGTGAAAGGAGCGAAGGTGGAATTGGGTTTCTGGTCCATAAAGATATAAAAAAAAAGCATTTTGGAATTCAAAAGTACATCACCAAGGGTATCAAGACTAATACTCAAGATTTCTAAGAGGTACAAGCTAAAGGTTATAATGATTTATGCACCAACATCGAGCCATGATGAAGAGGAGGTTGAAGAAATGTACACCGAAATTGAGTCTTCTAGATGAGCAGAAAACCCACTACACTATCATTAAGGGAGACTTCAATGCTAAGGTTGGAAAAAGACAAAACAGTGCAGAAAGGGGAACTATAGGAAATTTTGGAATTGGTGAAAGACTTATGGAATTTGCAGAATCTCATGGATTGTCAGTATTGAACACTTTTTTTCAAGAAAAGAGTGGACCTGGAAGAGTCCAAATGGATTAACAACTAACGAAATTGACTTCATCCTCACTAACAGAAGATGTATCGTGAATGATGTTACCATCCTGAACAAGGTAAATGTTGGAAGTGATTACAGAATGGTAAGATGCACACTTGATATAGATAGCCAGGTGGGCAGGAGCAGCAGTGCGTAGCACACGCTTCTTGATTAGACTGGGGTTCGAGCTCGTGACCACCAAATACGGAGGATGCAGAAAGGTCAGGGAATGACCACTGCATATCCCCGGAGCAATATGGCCTTAGTTGCTAATGCTCCTAAAAACCAAATAACAACTTGATATGCCGACCGGGCTAGCTGGGTGGGTAAAGTGCCTGCCTGGCAACCCAAAGGTTGTGGGTTCAATTCCCGCCTCTGGCTTAGATCAAAGTACTGCAAAAACCTTGGGAGGTGCATTATGGCCACAGAAGCCTATGTGCCAACAACTACCATTAAAAAAAAAAAAAAAAAAAAACCAACTTGATATAGATAAAAGAAAGGAAAAAAACTGACTCGAGTAAATAATACGAAGGTCTGTGAGATTGTTTGTTATTTGGTTTTTAGGAGCATTAGCAACTAAGGCCATATTGCTCCGGGGATATGCGATGGTCATTCCCTGACCTTTCTGCATCCTCCGTATTTGGTGGTCACAGGCTCGAACCCCCGTCTAATCAAGAAGTGTGTGCTACACACTGCTGCTCCTGCCCACCTGGCTACGGAGGTGCTGTCTTTGAGATAACAGAAGAGGAGAAAAAGCTGTGTGTACTGGAACTTAAGAACAAGTTTGAGCTTCTGCAGACTGCTCAGGACCAAGATATCGACAGGGAATATTACACCTTTCTGAAAGTGATAAAGCCCAAGAAACCTATAGGTAAAAAGAAATCCAAAGAAGAAAAAATTAGTCAAGAAACACTTGTCATGACGAACCGAAGGTGACAAATGAAAATCAAGATAAACACTGACAAGGAGAAAATTGAGTATACTGAGTTATGCAAAGCCATTAGAAAGAGACTCAGAGAGGACATAAGAAGATTTAACACAAGAAAAGTAGAACAAGCATTAAGGGAAAACAAAGGACTTAAATCAGCAGCCATGAGCAGTAATACAGAGAGACAAATGATACTGAAACTGAAGAATAGCGATGGTGTACTTATAAACAGCAGAGAAGGCATAATTCAAATAGCAGCAGACTACCATAGAGAATTATACAAGGAGCGAGGGAATGATACCAGCAGTGGGGAACATGGATTGCAAAGTAGCAACACATACGACATACCCGATATTCTTCCTGATGAGGTAGAACATGCATTGAAGAAAATGAAGAATCAGAAAGCCCCAGGGGAAGATGAAGTTACTGTAGAGTTGTTAAAATTGGGAGGAAGAGACATAACACTAAAACTGGCAAGGCTCTTCACAAAGTGCATTAGAAAAGGTGTGATGCCTAAGCAGTGGAATAATGCAATCATAGTTTTGCTGCATAAGAAAGGAGATAAATCAGAAATTGGAAATTATAGACCAATTAGCTTGTTATCCCACATCTACAAGTTGTTCACAAGGGATATTACTAGCAGATTAGAAAGAATACTTTTTGATGATAATCAACCGAAAGAGCAAGCTGACTTTAGGACAGGATTCTCAACTATGGATCACCTTCGCGTAATATCACAGCTAATGGAGAAAGCAGATGAATATAAAACTCCATTATGCCTGGCATATGTGGATTATGAAAAGGCATTTGACTCCATACAGCAGAAGGCAATGTTTCCGGGCACTGGAAAAGCAAAGCAAGGCATAGAAACCCCATATATTACGATTTTGAAGAAAATATATGAGAACGCCAACTCCTTTATTAGACTAGACAAAGACAGTAGCAAATTTAAAATTGAGAAAGGAGTTCGACAAGTAGACACAATATCTCCAAAGTTGTTTACTGCTGCCCTTGAGGAAGCTTTCAGAAGATTAGACTGGTTGCAGAAAGGAGTCAATGTGAATGGAGAGTACCTAAACCATTTACGATTTGAAGATGACATTGTGGTCATAAGACATGATCCCAAAGAATTAGAAGAAAATCTTAATCAGTTATGCACAGTTAGTAAGGATTTTGGACTAAAGATGAATATAGCTAAAACAAAAGTAATGATAAACAAGTATGCCATGGAAAGGGACAAAATGATTGAAGGAGCAGTAATTAAAAAGGTTGAGTCATATACTTATCTGGTACAAGTTATTAGCTGTAATAATGATAAATGGCTGGAAGTCAAGAGAAGAATAAATTTTGGATGGATAGCATTCAGGAAATATAGTCACATACTGAAGAGCAATATCCCAGAAGAAAACTTGGAAGATAACGGCTGAGATGGATGTATGAAATTCATGAGTTTGTGAGTAGTAAATGGATGGTCCTTGCACAAAACAGAAGGAACTGGAAAGTTGCTGGAGAGGCCTTCATCCTGCAGTGGAATGAAAATGGCTGATGATGATGATGCAGGTGCCTAGTCTCCAGAAGCTGCAATTTGCAGAACTTAAGCCTTTCTTGGTAACACCAACCCTTTGTTCCACTCACCAATCTCATTTCCCTTCTCTGTACGTGTTCCAGCAGCTCTACATCTTTCCTAAAATGAGGAATCCAGACCTGTATATAGTACTCAAGGAGTGGCTTGACTATTGCCTTATACAAAGGAACAATCATCTCCTTATCCCTGCTAGCAATATTACTGTATATCATTGACAAGACACCATGAGCTACTCTTGCAGCCTGTCTGCACTGCTCAGAAAACTTCATATCTGATTTCACAATTACTCTCAGGTCTTATCTCTGTAGCCAAGTGGTCAAGAGCAGGAGTGCAGTAGCACATGCTCTTTGAGTAGACTAGGGTTCAAGCCCCTGACTGCTGAATACGGTCGATCTGCCAACCTGCAATGGACCAATGTGACAGATTATGATCCATTTCCCTCAGCATGAATTGTTGAGGAGGCTTCCATCCTGCAATGGGTTGATAATGGCTGCACTTTACCTTTTTTTTTTTTTTTTTTTTTTACTCTGAGTGTAGTACCATCCAGTTGGTACCTTACTTTGTGTCTTTGTGTGTGTGCGATGCAAGGAGTGTAAGGAGATAAGGCGACAACTCAGCGTTGTTATGGGCCTATATGAGAGCTTGAAGGATAGGGTGGATGCCCTCGAAGGATTACAAGTGAGGGGCCCATCAAGCTCTCAGCTGCCCACACCAATGCCAGAGCTTGCACTTGGTCATCGCGGAACACAGCGGCAACCCCCAAGGCAGAATGCGCTGGTCCCAAAGGAACTAGTAGTTGTTGGTGACTCTATTGTCAGGGAAACGGGAAACATGCTTTGTAAAAAGGATAGGTGGAATAGGACCAGGGTATGTCTGCCAGGGGCAAAAGTTGATGACGTTGTAGAGCGGATATCATCTTTTAAGGGCACAAAAGGTGATATAGTTGTACACGTTGGCACTAATGACATTAAGAGTAGGAGACCGGCGGAATTACTTGACAAGTACAGGTCACTGATGAAAAAAAGCCGTGAATTAGGGTTGAAATTGAAAGTGTCTGCAATTCTGCCCAGACACGATAGGAGGGAGTATATGATGAGAGCCCTGTCAATCAATTCGGCCCTGGAAAGATTGTGCAGGGCTCAAGGGGTAGAATTTTTTTCAGCCTGGTCTGTACTTGTTAACAGGAGAGACTGCTTCTACAGGGATGGGATACACTTAAATAGAAAGGGTGCAAGAATGTTTGCTGATGCTATCGAGGCAATGTTAGGTGGGTCGGAAAACTGCTAGATTGGGGGGATACAAGGACTAATAGATTAACAGTAGCCACTGGCAGAGGTGAAAGTGATTCTTGCACTGCTTCTATTGGAATGAGCCGCAGCCTGGAAAATAAGATGCAGGATATTTCAGAGACTGCTGGGAATCATTGGGGTACAAGTAAACACATGGGTTGTGTTAGGGTAGCTAAGAAAAAGAACAGGTGCATGTATACTTGTGTGTACACCAATGCTAGGAGTTTAGTAAATAAATTTGATGAATTTGAGGTATTGCTCAAAACATCAAAGGCAGATATTGTGGGGATTTCAGAGACGTGGTGTCACACAGATATAAGAAATGCAGAACTGGAATTTGGGGAGTACAATGTGTACAGAAAGGATAGACAGGATAGGAAGGGAGGAGGGGTTATGCTATTAATTAAGAAACACATAAAATCCAAGGAAGTGAAGCCAGTCGACATCGCTGGACAGTGCAGTGTCGAGTCAGTTTGGTGTGACATAAGCATTGGGAGATCAAAATTGAGAGTAGGAGTGTGCTATAGGCCTAATGACTCTGATGAGTATAATAAGAAACTGTTCGGAGAAATAGAGTGGGCCAGTAAATCAGAGAGTCTTATAATGGGGGATTTTAATTTCCCAGATATTGACTGGAATTTGGGGGCTGGTCACTCACACAGTAGCAAGGCTTTTGTGGATTTATTGGATGATTGTTTTCTACATCAGTATGTTCGGGAGGCAACTAGAGGGAGTAATACTCTTGATTTGATTATCAGTAGTGATTCTTCATGCATTCAGAATCTGCAGATAAATGAACCACTTGGTGGCAGTGATCACAGTGTGCTGAAGTGGGAGTTACTCAAAGAGGTAACTACCATTAGGGGTAAAGGGAAGGGGTATTGCTTTCGTAAAGGCGACTACAATGGACTGAGACAGTATTTAAATTCTATACAGTGGGATCAACTGATGATATTGCCAACAGCAAATTCAAAATGGGAAGCATTCAAAGAACTTATCGTGGAAGCTACTAGGCTTTACATACCAACTAAGAAATATTGTTCAAGGTTTAGGCCTAAATGGTTGTCAGATGAACTAATGAGGCATATGGCAGAGAAGAAAAATGCATGGGATACATACAAATTAACACGTGACACGGATGCCTATGATAGATACAAGTTGATCTGTAACCAAGTTACAAAGGAGGTTAGGCAGGCGAAGGCAGATTACGAGAGATCCTTGGCAAGGGATGCGAAGAAAAACAGCAAAGAGTTCTTTACTTATGTAAACTCTAGAAGGAAGGGGATGAATCAGATTGGTCCACTTGAGATCGATGGGTCAACTGTTGATGACCCTGCTCGGGTAGCTAACAAACTAAATGAATATTTTGCATCGACATTCACACATGAGGAGTTATTCAGCGAGGGGAATGCCAGAGGTGTATTCAACTCTAGCAGTAAGCTAGAGAATCTTGTAATAACTGAGAGCAAAGTGGAGGAGAAATTGTTGAAGATAAACACAAGAAAGGCACCTGGGGTGGATGGGATCTATCCAGTTATATTAAAGGAGGCAGCAAAGGAGGTAAGCAAACCCTTAGCCATAATTATGAGAGCTTCCTTGGACTCAGGGGAGGTACCCATTGACTGGAGATGTGCAAATGTGACCCCAATTCACAAAGGGGGATCAAAGGCTGACACAAGTAATTATAGACCTGTGAGTTTAACTTCTGTTCCCGGAAAATTAATGGAGGCACTGGTGAAAGAAGCACTGCAGGATCATCTAGACAAGACTTCAGTTATAGCTAGGACACAGCATGGTTTTGTTAAGGGGAAGTCTTGCCTGACCAATTTGATTGGATACTATGACGCAGTCACAAAAGAACTGGATGCAGGGAATAACTTTGATATTATATACTTGGATCTTAGAAAGGCTTTTGATACTGTTGCACATGGAAGACTGCTGCACAAATTGGAGCAGTGTGGCATTGGAGGCAAGTTGCTGCTATGGATAAAGGGGTGGTTGAGGGGGAGAAGACAGAGAGTGGTAATCAATGGACACTGCTCATCGTGGACTAATGTTATTAGTGGAGTCCCTCAGGGTTCAGTATTGGGGCCTTTATTGTTTTCTGTATTTATAAATGATATTGATGATGGTATATCAGGCTTAATGTCCAAGTTTGCAGACGATACAAAGGTTGGCAGGGTTGTCAAGGACACTACTGACACTATGCTGCTGCAACAGGATTTGGAAAGGTTGAGCAGATGGGCTTCGAGGTGGCAAATGAAGTTTAACATTGACAAATGTAAAGTACTACATATGGGAAACAGCAACCCCAGAGCAACGTATCAACTCTGTGGTACTACACTGACAGTGGTAGAGAATGAAAGGGACCTGGGGGTGGTGGTGCAGGCAGATATGAAGTTCTCTGAGCAGTGCAGACGAGCTGCAAGAGTAGCTCATGGTGTATTGTCAATGATATATAGAAATTTTTCTAGCAGGGATAAGGAGGTGATTATTCCCTTGTATAAGGCAATGGTCAGGCCACACCTAGAGTACTGTATACAGGCCTGGAGGCCTCATTTCAGGAAGGATGTAGAGCTGCTGGAACGAGTACAGAGAAGGGCAACTAGATTGGTGAATGGGACAAAGGGGTTCTCTTACGAAGAAAGGCTTAAGTTTTGCAAATTACAGTGTCTGGAAACTAGGCACCAGCGGGGTGATCTGATAGAGGTGTACAAAGCCTTGAATGGTTTGAGCATGCTCAATGCTGATGGGATTCTTCCTCTAGCTCAGAAAAATCACCTGAGAGGGCATAAATTCAAATTGAGGAAAGACAGATGTAGGATAGATGTGCGGAAATTTGCCTTTAGCCAGCGGGTGGTTGGTGGGTGGAACAGACTTCCATCCCTTGTCGTGGAAGTTGATAGCCTAAATAAGTTTAAGGCTCAGCTGGACAGGTATTTCGAACGAACAGAGGGGTGAAGTGGAAGTGGTTATTTTTATTTATTTATGTTACTTTTTTTTTTTTTTTTTTTGGCTGATGCTGCATAAGCTTGCTTTCTTGCATCAAATGCCTCTACTAATGCTAATGCTAATGCTAATACTCTGGGGTTACTGCTACCCATATGCAGTACTTTACATTTGTCAATGTTAAACTTCAGTTGCCACCTCTCAGCCCATCTACTCAACTTTTCCAGATCCTGTTGCAGTAGCGTACTATCATTATTGTCATTAACAATCCTGCCAGCCTTTGTATCGTTTGCAAACTTAGACCTTAACCTTCATATACCTTCATCAGTATCATTTGATAAATACTGAAAACAACAATGTGCCCAACACTGAACCCTCGGGGACTCCATGATAGCATTAGTCCATGAAGAGCAGTGTCCATTGATAATCAATTCCGGTCTTCTCCCACTCAACCATCCTTTTATTCTTTGTAGCAACTAGCCATGAATGCCATATTGCTCCAATTTGTACAGTAGTCTTCCATGTGCCACAGTAACAAAAGCTTTCCTAAAATCCAAGTATATGATATCAAAATTTTTTTCATCCAGTTCCTTTGTGACCACATTATAGAATCCAATCAAATTTGTATGACAAGGCTTCACCTTAACAAACGCATACTGCATCTGCACTATAACTTCAGTCTTGTCTAGATGATCCTGCATTGCTTCCTTAACCAGTGACTGCCTTATTTTCCCTGGAACAGAAGTTAGACTAACAGATCTGTAATTACTCATGTTATCAAGCTTGCTTAGTGACATGAGTAATTGGGGACCCATTTCCAGTAAATGGGGACCTCCTCTGAGTCCAGGGAAGCCTTCCTAAATATGGCTAAGGGTTTTCTTACTTCCGTTGCTAGGCGCCTCCGTAGCCAGGTGGGCAGGAGCAGCAGTGCATAGCACACGCTTCTTGATTAGACCGGGGTTCGAGCCCGTCACCACCAAATAAGGAGATTGCGGAAAGGTCAGGGAATGACCACTGCATATCCCCGGAGCAATATGGCCTTAGTTGCTAATGCTCCTAAAAACCAAACAGCAACTTCCTTTGCTGCTTCCTTTAATATAATAGATATTAAAGGAAGCAGCAAAGGATGGAATCTATATAATATAGATTCCATCCACCCCATGTGATTTTCTTCTGTTTAATTTCAACAATTTCTCCTCCACTTAATGCAAAATATTCATTCACTTTAACAGCTGCCTCAGCAGGTTCATCAACAATCGAACCGTCGATGTCAAGTTGACCAATCTGATTCATCCCCATCCTTCTAGAGTCTACATAATAAAGAAGTATTTAGTTTTTCTTTGCATTGCATGCCAAAGTATGCTCGTAATCTGCCTTTGCTTGCCTAATGTCCTTTGTGAGTTGATTACAGACTATCTTATATCTACCATAGGCATTTGTGTATCCTGATAATAAATTATCAGGAGAAACAGTTGCCTATGGTTTAGGCCTAAAACCTTGAACAGTATTTCTTAGTTAGTATGAAAAGCCTTGTAGCTTCCAAGATTAATTCCTTGAATGCTTCCCGTTTAGAATTTGCTGTTGGTAACACATTAGTTGGTCCTACTATATCAAATTTAAAAAAAAATCTCTGAGACCAAAGTCACCTTTACAAAAGCAAAAACCCTTCCCTTTACCCCGATATATTCCACATGAGTACACTGTGATCACTTCCACCTAGTGGTTCCTTTATCTGCAGATTCTTAATGCATAAAGAATCATTGTTGATAATCACATTAAGGTATTACTCCCTGTAGTTGCCTCTCAAACATGCTGCTGTACAAAACAATTGTCCAACAAATCCACAAAAGTCTTGGTAGTGTGTGAGTGACCAGCCCATAAGTTTGTCCATATCTGGGAAGTTAAAATTCCCCATTATAAGACAGTCTGATTTACTGCCCCACTCTATATCCCTGTACAGTTGTTCATTATACTCATTAGAGTCATTAGGCCTATAACACACACTGCTACTCTCAACTTGGTATTCCCTTGGTAGACACTTAGATTTTGTGTTTCTTAACTAACAGCATCACCCCTCCTACCCTTCTATCCTGTTTATGCTTTCTGCACACATTGTACTCTCCCAAATTCCAATTCTGCATTCCTTATCTATGTGTGACACCATGTCTCTGATATCCCAAGAGCATCAGCCTTTGATGTCTTCACCAGCACCTCAAATTCATCAAATTTATTTACTATACTCCTAGCATTGGTGTATATGCAGGTATACATGCACCTGTTCTTACTCTTAGTTACCTTAAACACAACGCATGTATTTACTTGTTTCGTGATGACTTCCAACAGCCCTTGAAATCCCCAGTATCTCACTTTCAGGCTGCTGCTCATTCCAATAGAAACAGTTCAAGAATCACTTCCACCTTTACCCGTGGCTACTGTTAATCTATATGTGAATCCCACCAAGCTAGCAGTTTTCCGACCCACCTAACACTACCTCGATAGCATCAGCAAATATTCTTGCATCCTTTCGATTTAAGCGTATTCCATCCTTCTAGAAGCAGTCTCTCCTGTTAACAAGCACAGACTACATTGAGAAAAAGTCTGCCCCATGAGCCTTGCACAATCTCTCCAGGGCCAAACTGATTGACGAAGCTTTCATCATATACTCCCTACTATCGTGTCTGGGCAGAATTGCAGACACTTTCAAATTTACCCTAACTCAACTTTTTTACAGCATTGACCTGTACTTGTTAGTATGCAGATCTCCTACTCTTAATGTCATTAGTGCAGACGTGTACAACAATATCACCCTTTGTGCCCTTAAAAGATATCTGCTCAACAACATCATCAACTTTTGCCCCTGGCACACATTTCCTCGTCCTATTCCACCTATCCTTTTTGCACAATATATTTCCCGTCTCCCTGACAATAGTCACCAACAATAACTAGCTCCTGTGGGACCAGTGCATTCTGCCCTGAAGGTTGATGCTGAGTTGCCTGATGATCAGGTGCAGCTCTGACATTGATGTGAGCAGCTGAGAGCTTGACGGGTCCCCCAGTTTAAATCCTTTGAGGGCATCTTCCCTGTTCTTCAAATTTTTATGTTTTATTTTTTTTTTTTTTATGAAAACCCCAAACACGAGAAGTATTAGAACCTATAGTACTTAGTACCGTGCTTGGATTGGAGATTGAGAAAACAAAAGAAGATATCTGTTGACATTGGACTTGAACTTCTGAAGACTGTAATTTTCAGGAAATACGTACGAAGGAAGGTTGTTCCAGAAAATGGTAGTTGAATGAATAAACAAGGAAGATGAAAAGATGGTTCTGTGAGTTTGAAATTGGACAGTATATGCACGTTCGCTGGTGGTGGCACGTGTTTGGACTGTTTTGAAAGAGGGAGTGGGCATTATAGAAACCAATTCAGAAGAACAGTTCCTATGGAAGTACAGTCGAACTTCCGTATAATGAATTCGATAAATCCGGCGGAAAAATTCGTTATAGAGAAATTTCATTATACAGAGAATATCTTTTTTATTAGATATTGTTATCTAATTAGAAAATGAAAACGAATCTACATTTATTTTTAATGTATTTTATTTAAAAAAATACTTATTTAAATTACGTTTACACAATTTTCGCCGGTAAATATCACAAATTAAAAAATCTGTAATTTTCGTTTGCACAGTACAATTAAAAAATTGTCTTATTCTCAAAGAAATCCTCACATTTGTTCAGAGCAATTGTCAGGAACATTTTCACAAAACTAGACCCATACGAACTGTTTTAAAAGCGTTAATCATTTCTTCGTCAGTTGGCTTTTCTGTGGGTTGTTCTGATGCGTCTCTTCAGCGTCATCGTTAATTTCTTCATGATCATGGTCGCATCTAACACTGTTCAGCAGTATTTCATCTTCATTTGGATGTTCTGTTGTGATCTACATAAACATAACTATCCATTGTTATTTCATTTTCATTGTTTCCAGACGATTCTAATAATATCCAAAAGTTTTTCAGTTGTGAAAGGGGCAGTTCATCTTGTTCGTCCAGTCGTTGTTCGGCTTCTGTATTCAATGCAAATCCCGCTTTCGAAAAACAATTTTGAATAGTGTATTCAGTGACATCGTTTGTCCAAACTTTTGTCAGTTCAGAGATGCAACTCTAAGGTTAATTGTAACCTCCAAGTTTTTTTTTCTGATAACGCATTGACAATCTTCATTATTATTCTCTTTCGATAATGAAATTTAAAATTTTTAATAATGCCTTGGTCCATTAGTTGGAGTTTTGACGTTACGTTTGGTGATAAGAACAACTTCGCACTTTTAAGTTTGGCAGAAATATTGGCAGGATGTGCTGGACAGTTGTCAGTTACCAACACGATTTTCCTTTTTTCTTTTGTTATACGCTTGTCTAGTTTTAATATCCATTCTTCAAAAATGCTTTTTTATTAAAGGTGTAGTCAACTTCCAAAGATTTTGTGCCTCTAAAACATCTTGGATTTTTTGATATTCCGACGACCAAAAGTCTTAATTTTTCACTTCCTGTCATATTTGCTCCAACTAGCACAGTGATTCTTTCTTTGCTTTGTTTTCTGCCAAAACATTTATCATCCTTAAAAGCAAGTGTTCTGTTTGGTAAACATTTAAAGAATAAACCCATTTTGTCAGCATTAGAAACATCCTTACGCTCATATTCTTCCAAAATCTGGTATTGTTCCTCCAACTGTTGCAATCTTCTTCACTTACATTAACACTTTCTCCATAAATAACCTTTTCCACAATTCTGTTGCGCTTCTTAAATTTATCTAGCCACCCAGTGCTCGCATTAAATTCTTTCTATGTCCAAGGGACTGTGCAAATTTCAGAGCTTGTTGCTTAATTATTGGGATATTCTTTTCACGTATCATTTGCACCCATTTTAGAACAGCTTTATCAACATCTTCGTATATACACAACTTAATTCGCTTCTTGTCTACTTCTCCTTCAATTGCATTTAAAATTGATTCTCGGTTTTTTTTAAATTCGTAGATAAACTGCTTGCAGATTTGCCATATTTCTCCGCAACATCTTTTTTCTTAAAACCCTGACCAATATCGTAACAATCTTTGCTTTATCATTAATACTTAAACACTTTCTCTTCAACATTGTTTTTGCAATTGTAAAAATTACTGGACTGCAGCTTTTTCCGATACATACACCGCAAACTTCGCTGCGCTGGCCATACAGTGAATTGTTAGTACAGGTACCGCCTACTCAATGACGTTCGCTTGCCAATTCAACAGTATCACTCCCTTTGAAGAAATATACGACTTTGTGAATTTCTTTTATTCTGCTTTCATTCATATATATACGAAAGAAAATTTATGATTAACGTATGCTGTATGTTACTTTTCAGAAAAAAAACAAAAAAAACAAGAGCAATGGAAGAAGGTCATTAATATACAAGAGGAAAAGAGTGGGGGAAAGAACTGAACCTTGGGGGACACCAACATTAGTGGAGAAGTTAAAGACCTATTCCCATTGCTGCAGAATATAATTATTCTGTACACAACTGCCTTACAAACATAGAAAACAGAAGAGAAATTGCTGAAGTGAAACGTAAGAAAGGCGCCCCGGGTAGATGGAATATATCCAATTATATTATGGGAGGCAGCAACGGAGGTAAGCAGACCCTTATCCATAATTATGAGAGCATCCTTGGATTCAGGGGAGTTCCCCATGGACTGGATTTGCAGACATATCCCCAATTCACAGACCGAAATCAAAGAGTTACATGATTAATTAGACCTATTAGCTTAACTACTGTTTCAGGGAAAATAATGACGTCACTGGTTAAATAAGTAATGCAGGACCGTCTTGAGAGGAGTGCAGTTATACTTCAATCACAGAATGGGTATGTCAAGAGGTGACCTTGTCTGACCAGTTTGATTGGATACTGTGAAGTAACAAATATATATATATATATATATATATAAAATTATTTTTAAAGTTATGTGTAGAATGTAGTAGGTATAAATCTATAATTTAACTAATGCTAATAATGAAAATACCGTGTACCCTGGGAGCGATATATGTTGATTAAAGGGGGAAGAACGGAAAAGAAAAATGTAACGTTATAAACAAAGTGCGAATTTTGAAAAAATGTAAATTTTGAAAAGAACGACCAAGGTAGAAATAGCAGATTTTTGAAAAGAACGACCAAGGTAGAAATAGCATTGCAGTATCTTTCATAATTTCTGTGTCTTCTTCAGAGGTCATCCACCCAAATTATGAAAAAGAACAACAATACTCTTACTTCTGTTTCTGACATGTTCTGTATGTCAAAAAACACGTGTACGAAGACACGTGGTAAAAACTAAATAATTTAGAATATAAATTTTGAATAAATAAATAATATGCCAAAAGTATAACATGCAGAATTAGAATCTATAGGTCTAATTATAGATTTATACCTACTACATTCTACACACAACTTTAAAAATAATTTTATATATACATTATGGTTGTAGGGTACCTTTGCTCTTGCAGTGTCCCTGATCCATAATTCATATTATCGATAATTCATTTTATCGCTATTCAAATCCATTTTCTCTACTTAATTTTAATTTTATTATTCATAATTATATATATATATATTTTTTTTTTAATTTATTTATTTATTTTTTTTTTTTTTATATGAAAATCCCAAGCATGAGAGGCATTAGAACCTGTAGTACTTAGTACCATGCATGGGATGAAGGTTGAGAAGATAGTAGTTGACATTGGACTTCAATATCTGTAGATTGTAAATTTCAGGAAATATATATGAAGGAAGAAAAGTTGGTTCTGTTAGTTTTAAGTTGGACGTAGTGCATAGTGTTAATTGTAATGAGTCTCTGGGGGTTTCCCCAACTCTGCATCTAGCAGTGTAATGAATACATACTGTGTAAAGGTCAGATTTATGTAGGTTAGTGTGGGTTTTGCTGGTTGTGTTGTTCATTCGGTGTCTTAGTGTAGGGGCTTATGTTTGCACACAGAAACCTCTAGTTTACTGTCCAGCACCACGAGGAGGTTGGGCTGGACTGGGCAGGGCATGGCAGGGCAGGGCAGTAGGGAGTGTGAAGTGCTGGTTTGGTGTGAACCCTGAGGTTGTCAAGATGGGGAAAGCCTAGTAAAAAAAAAAAAAAAAATGTGAAATTTAAGAAGGAAGTGGGAAGGGACAAAGTGGTAGAAGGATAGAGGTGGTAGTAGTCAAAGTGCCCATCATGGTCTGGAGATGGGAGTTGACAGTGGGGTGATCCACCAGGCAAAGGAAGGAGGGAAGGGTGCCATCCTGGGAGGGGAAGGAGAGAACAAACACCCCTGGTGGTAGGAATTAAAGCTCATGGGGGAAGGAGTTCCCCATATTGGATTGCCAGTAGGTGCTCTGTCCCACACTGGCCAGGGCCCAACCCCTATTGACCAGTGTCAGCATCCCACACCATGCTGGCTAAATTGCCATCGCATGGTGTCTGCTTGGATGGGCATGGGGCCATATGTCCATCAGTCTATCCAGTGTGGTCCTTGAGGTTGTCACAGACATTCTCTCAGATATGCCAGACAAGCTGTACTTGCTACCTGGGAGTCTGAAACGCTAATGGAACTGATATTCGGGTGACACTCAAGTCAAGTGGACCCAATTTCGGCAAAGTCCGGATGGTCTGTGACAGCCAAATCCTCTGTTTGCACCTTCCCGATGGTGGGACTGTTAGTAATCCTGGGTATAACCTCCATCCACAAGTACATGGTGGGTGACCACCCAGGTGTGAACCAACATAAACAGGGGTCGAGGTGTGGCACCCACACCACATGGAGGAATGCAGTTTATGTTACCACGCAGTACTAGGTGGTAGATGACTCATCAACTGGTGCAATACCACCACTTTGCTTATTGGAGGCTTGAAGTGGTGGAACCCATGTTTAGTCTCTAGAGCTAAGTTCTGGTCAACCCTTCCCTATCTCTTCCATCATGCAATATGATTGGTGACTTTTGAGGTTATGATGAATGTCGTGGCGAGATCCAATATTCTTTACATTTCGAGGGTACAGCTCTAAAACGGTGTTCGCTGGCCGGCCACTAGTTAGTACACCGGACCGGACCTATTGGTAACTCTCTAGGAGGCTTCCGGATCAGCTAATGTATAATCTTGCTACCTCTACTCTGCCATATAGTGACTGGAGGCAGTCCGAGTAGTGTGTATGCGAGGAGCATTGTCGAGGCCATGTTATGTCAAGGATTTGGGTATATTCTTACCACATGTAAGCCATATCCAAAAATTTCATTACTTCATACAGCATGTCCCACTCACTTTTTCTTACTATTGAATACACCATGAATTGTCAAACTAATAGAGCAAGCTTATCTGCTAAAAGATCTAAACCTCCCAAGCACTTCCTAATTCATTTCACAAATATACGTGGTCTCAATTCTAATCTCAATGATGTCCATTTCCACTTGCAGTCTGCCAAACCCCATGTACTTTTTCTGACAGAATCTCAGTTATTGGTTGGTTCAACTACTGCTCATCTCATTTGCCAAAATTATTTGCTGTATGATTCTTTTCGCCTCAAAGGTGGTACTTGGGCATATGTCCATTCCAATATTCCCTGTCAGAGACTTGGCAATTTGGAATCTCCTCTCTTTGATCCTCTCTGGCTTAAAATCTCTCTACCTCATTGTGTAAAATTCATCTGTTGTCTCTACCGTTCTCCCAACTCCACTAATCACTTGGAGCTCTTTGACTTCCTCTCTTTGCAACTTGACTTTCTCCAGTCCAACTTTCCTAACAGTGAGGTGATGTTAATGATCACAACTCAAGCTGGCTTCCGTTTTCTAGTCACACCGACCCAGCTGGTCAAGATGCTGAGGTTTTTACAATTACTAATGACCTTGCACAGATTGTTCATTTACCTACAAGAATACCGGACAATCCTAATCGTACAGCCAATACGCTTGATCTTTTTCTCACAAACAACCTTCTAAGTACACGGTCGAAGTGAGAGGTCCTTTAGGCACTTCAGATCACAACTTGGTGATTGTCTCTTCTCCAATGGAACCTTTATCTCATGGCTATTCCCAACCTCGTGTTGTTTGGCATTACAAGAATGCAAAATGGGATGACCTGCGAGACTTCTTTTCTTCTTTTCCTTGGTCTGATTACTGTTTCAAAACTTCTGATGTCAACATTTGCTCTGATCGTGTCAGTGAAATTATTCTTGTAGGAATGGAATCCTTTATCCCACACTCCACTTTAAAATCTCGTCCTTTATCTAATCCTTGGTTTTCCAATAAATGTGTTAAGGCTGCTCAAGAGAAGAATGTTGCATATCGGAATTGGCTTGTTTCTAATTCTTCAATTTCATTTTTTGCCACACCAAAGCTCGCAACAATTGTAAAGCAGTTATTAACCAGTCCAAACTAGAGTTTGAACAGGCTAAGAGTAGAAAACTTGTTTCTTGCCCTAATGGTAGCCAAGCATTCTCTCTTGCCAAAGCTATTGGCTTCAACTTTTGCCTATCTCTGCTCCCACCCCTCTTCAAACCAGATGGTTCTGTTGTCACTTCAGCCAAGGATAAAGCTGACCTGCTAGCATCCCATTTTTCTTTCAACTCATGTATTAATGATCTTGGTACAACACCTCCCACCATTCCCAACACGCTCCATTCAATGCCTCCTGTGGTCTTCCCTCAAAAGGATATCAGAAGGATTTTGACGAATCTTGATGCTAAGAAAGCTCCAGGTCCTGATGGTATTTCTCCACTTGTTCTCAAAACCTGTGCTCCTGAACTTACTCCTATTCTTTGCTGCCTTTTTTCACTTTCTTATTCCAAAGGTGTTTTTCCTTCTGTTTGGAAATTTGCTCATATCCAGCCAGTTCCTAAAAAGGGTGACATATCCCTCCCATCCAGTTATCATCCCATTGCAATTATTTCTACTCTTTCTAAAGTAATGGAGAAATCAATTAACCGCCAACTCTTAAACTACCTAGAAACCTTCCGTCTGATCAACGATCACCAGTATGGATTCCGTCAGTGTCAATCCACTGGTGATATTCTGGCTTATGTTACCCATTTATGGACTAATTCAATGGAAAGTTTCGGTGAAACATAAGTAGTTGCTCTTGACATCTCAAAGGCTTTCGATCGTGTTTGGCATAAAGGTCTTCTAAAAAACGTCCATCTTATGGTTTACCAACTGTTTTTAGTAATTGGTTATCCAGTTTTCTCTCTGATCGCTCACTGAGGGTGATGGTATATGGCTCTCTGTCTTCTTCTCCACTAATGCCGTTGCCCCCCAAGGTTCAGTTCTTTCTCCCACTCTTTTCCTCTTGTATATTAATGACCTTCTTTCATTGACTGGAAATCCTATCCATAGTTTTGCTGATGATAGCACATTGCATTCCACTTTCCATTTTGAGAAACGTTGTCCTGCTCAATCAGCTTCAACTTCTTGAAAATCTGCTGCCAATTCCTTAAATGCCGATCTTCAGGTAATTCTCCAGGGGGCAAAGACAACTTAGTTGATTTCAACCCTTCTGAAACTCAGTCTTGTCTTATAACTCGCAAAAAGGATTGTTCTGCTCCTATGCTTATCCTTAGTGACACTCCGATTTGTAGGCAAAATGATATATCTCTTTTGGGAATTACCCTGACTTCTAATCTCTCTTGGCACAAGCACATTACAAATATTGCTAACTCTGCATCTAAAAAACTTGGTTTTCTCTTTTTCTCTCGGCGTTACTTTTCTTCCAAACAGCTGCTCACTCTGTATAAATCGCAAATCCGCCCTGCCGTGGAATATTGTTCTCACATCTGGGGCGGTGCCCCCAAAACCTCTCTCATGCTTCTTGATTCCATTCAGAAGAGGGCAGTTAGGTTAATTAATGATTCATCTTTAACAAAGTCTCTCCACTCGCTGTCTCATAGACTTACTGTTTCTGCTGCATGCCTCTTCTACAGATACTTCCATGGGCACATTTCTTCTGAATTGGCTTCTATAATTCCCGCTCTCTCTTTCAAAACAGTCCAAACACGTGCCGCCACCAGCCAACATCCATTTACTGTCCAACTTCAAACTCACAGAATCAACTTTTCATCTTCCTCGTTTATTCATTCAACTGCCGTTTTCTGGAACAACCTTCCTTCATACGTATTTCCTGAAAATTACAGTCTACAGAAGTTCAAGTCCAATGTCAACAAATATCTTCTTTCGTCTTCTCAACCTCCAACGCAAGCACGGTACTAAGTACTATAGGTTCTAACACCTCTTGTGTTTGGGGTTTACATAAAAAAAGGGGGGGGGAGTCAGCAACCTTTTTGAGTGAAGAAGTGAAGAGCCACACTTTAGCTCAACCTGGGCAGAGGGGGGGGGGGTGCTTTTTTTAAGAAATGGAATAGAGTGGAAAGGTGTTTTCTCTAAAAAATTATATATTTTGAAATATTATTTATTAATAATATTTCTAATTAAAATGACTTTTGCTGCTGAACTTCTTGAGCGAGTCTCTCAACATCTGGGAAGTATTCCATAATTTTCATCTTTAAGCATGCTGAGAGACTTGCATTGTTCAGACGGTTTCTTGATTTATTTTTAATGTGGTTCATGTTCGAAAAAATATAGTTCATATTCACACGCAGAAATTCGTCGAACTGAAAACTGAATTAAGTCCAAATGCAAATGTTTTAAAATTTTTATACGTGTCTGGTAAACTACACCTTGTATCGAGGCGTAGTTTACAATTTTGTCTCGCTTTTTCAACTCATCTATCAGCATCTATTTATGTAGAATTGCAAGGGCAGCCTTTTGCCTCACCAAATCCTCAATTTCAGTTTTAAGGCATTTTAGTCTCGCACCCCACATGTCCTTGATTTTTAAGTCCTCTAACTCCATTTCAAACTTTGCTTCGTGTTGACTAAAAATTAAAGAACCGCAGGTTGCCGACCCACCCCTGTAGTAGTGGGTAGGAGAGAGACAATTTATTACCTTCATACACTCTTTTCACTCTGTATTCATTCTGTTTTAATAATTTTTTTGTACATTTTCTATTTTTTTTTTGTTTATTCATCCGTCTTCTTTCACACACTGGGGGGGTGAATGCAACGGTGTGTAATGTAACATAAGGTATGCATTACATAAAAATTAATAAATGGTTAGTAAATAATTAAGTACTAAAAAAATAAATGCACAAGGCGTAATAAACTAAGATTTTGAAATTTACTACAAAACTGCCAGTGTACATACACAATATTTTGTTTGTAGTAGTGAACTACAGCAGTAGTGTAAAAGGCATCGATTTACGAACAGAATTTAGTATATATACACTGGTAGTTCTGTTAGTGAATTTCAAATTCTTAGTTTATTACGCCTTGTGCATTTATTTTTACTACGTAGTACTAGTAATACTAGTACTATTACTATGTACTAAACCATTTGGCATCTCACATTATGGAATTATACTTCACAACTGGGTTGGCATGATTGCAACACTGGGGTATCTACCCACCCACCGAGGGTAAGCCAATAAGCCTTGAAACAGTGCCGTCTGGGTGATGGCATCCTCTGAGAATAAGTAACAATAGTCTTTTTCCATTGGTGAAGTATTACTTATTCGAGGTAGGGCAATAACATGGTAACTCATTGTGAAGGTAGTCACAATATGAAATACAATTAAATCAGTGCCTTTTACACTACTGTCATAGTTCACTACTACATGTAGTTTCTCACGTTTTTTTTTGACAAGTATGCCAAATGGGGATAAAAAGTTAATTTTGAGTCAGAAACAGCTCCACAGGTATTTTAGTTCCGATATTATTTTTAGGGGTTTTTTTTTTCATTAATTTTAATTTGAGGGAGTTTCCTTAGGTTTCCTTTCAAAGGTATAGATTAGTTTTTTTCAGATAATATCTTGATCTTGTGCATTTGTTCCCACTCCTGCAGTTGGTCATCCACAAAGGCTAGTCTGTCTGCCGGGCCATCCAAGACATCCAGAAGAACAAGCCACGGATTGAACCCTGTAGGCATCCTTTTGTCACTGGGTATGTCAATTTCTGGAACCTTGTGTGAACCAAGACACTTCTGTTTGTGAGGTAGTTCCTAATTACCTGATAGAGGTTCTGGGGGACATTTGTCTGGTGGAGCCCCCTAAGGACACTATGCTACCAGAGTGAATTAAATGCCCTAGCAAAGTCAACTGAAATGGCCAACGTGTATTTTTCCTCTCTCTCTCTCTCTCTGCACCATTGTAAGAAGGTTGTTGTTGTTATTTGGTTTTTAGGAGCATTAGCAACTAAGGCCATATTGCTTCGGGGATATGTGGTGGTCATTCCCTGACTTTTCCGCATCCTCCGTATTTGGTGGTCACGGGCTCGAACTCCGGTCTAATCAAGAAGCGTGTGCCACGCACCGCTGCTCCTGCCCACCTGGCTGCGGAGGCACTGTTGTAAGAAGGTAGCGCATGGCCTTCTCCATAGAGTTACCCTGTTTAAAGCTGTATTGATTGTCTGAATGGTTTCCTGCTACACTGTAGTAAGTTGATATCCTGTTTTAGAATAGCTTTTCATATATTTTTCCCATTACTGGGAGGAGAGCTATGGGCCTGTATGACTTTGGTTCTGTAGGTGGTTTCTCAACTGCTATTTTTGTAATTTTTGGGAATTTACCTTCTGTTAAGCAATGATTGTACAAGTTTATTAATTTGTCCAGTACTATTTCTGCAAATTTCTTAATTTCTGCCTCTAAGAGGTCATGTCCAGGGCATTTATTGTTCATAGTTCCAGTTAGGGCTGCTTGTAGTTCTTCTATTGTGAATAGTGGTTCATTGTTGGCATTTCTATATTCAGTATTATCCTTAATTTTAGAAATAATCCCCAGTCCCAGTCTGGATGATAGTATCTAATATGTTATTAACAGACTCTGCCTAACACAGGGTTGGGGTTCCATCTGGTTTTACTGTAGTTTCTACTACATCTCCTCTTGGCAGCTTGTTGGTGACTATTCTGTACACGACTCCCCATGGGTCGTCATTTCCAGAAGTCCTCTCTCCGCCAAGTGCCATCAGGATTCCTTTTTTTTTTTTGGTCTAATGGGGGCAGTGTATGAGTTCCTGAGAGTCCTATAGGTATCTTTCAGGGTGTCAGCCTCATTTTGTGGGCAGAATGTTCTGGCCCTCTCAGAGTGTCACTTTGCCTGGTGGATCCTTTTCTTGAGTATGTTGTTTTGAAGTTGGACAGTAAAAGGATGTTGACTGGTTGTGGCATGTGTTTGGACTTCTTTGGAAGAGAGAGCAGGAATTATCCACAGATCAGTAACATAATCAATGGACACTGCTCATCGTGGACTAATGTTATTAGTGGAGTCCCTCGGGGTTCAGTGTTGGGTCCATTATTGTTTTCTGTATTTATAAATTATATTGATGAAGGTATATCAAGCTTAATGTCCAAGTTTGCAGATTATACAAAGGTTGGCAGGGTTGTTAAGGACACTACTGACTAGGGCTTGCAAACCGGTTTTATAAACCGGTTAAATCCGGTTTTCATATTGAGTTTTTAAAACCGAAACCGAGCTTCTAAAACCGGATTCAAATATTTTTTTAGTTAGCCCTCTAATATAGTTTTTTGTTATGCACATTTTCTTTTGTTTGTTCATTTGTCTGGATCGTTCAACTGCTTTATGTTTTAAACATGTTTTTTATTTTATTTTAAGGTACGAATCTCATGGGCAAGTGGCCCAAATCTAGAAGGGGTACCTTTTATCTTCCCACCTGTATCACATCACAATGCGGGTGTACTCATTTACGACTGAGTGAGTCGGAGCGATAGTGTAAAAGAAAATGCTCAACATTTCTCCGTTCCTTCTATTTTGTTCGCCAGGCAAGTTATGGAACGCGCCTTACTGATGGTTACCCACTAGAAACAGATTCGCTGAATATTGCATAAAATTTCAATCGTAGAAAAATTTTTTTTGCTTCTTTATTCCTATTAAATTTGCGGACAAGTGTTCTCCAAAAAAGCAGCTTCACGAAATTTAGCTTTTATGTAATTTTGAAAATACAATAGATTTAATTGGGGAAAAAAATTGCAAGTAAATAAATAAAAAATTTCTTTCGTGAAAATTTTGAAACTTGCCTTGTTTAGACTCTTCATTCAGTGCTTGCGGGAGTGACACATAGTATTGTGCCTTTGTTATCTTTAATATTTTTATTTAAAATTGTCGGTGATATAAATTCCTACTAATTAATATTTATTACTCTTAATATGTCTAAGATGAAATCAAATGTATGGAATTATTTTGCTCGAAAAAGCAAAGATGAAGCACAATGTTCGAAATGTCAGAAGATAATGAAGTCGTCTGGAGTATCTACATCATCTTTGATGTTGCATTTGAAGAAAATGCATCAGATTGACATTAAACAAGATAACCGTGAACCTCCCGTAAAAATGGTAAGAACATTAGAAAACTTTATCGTTAAAAAATCTATGGAAGAAGAGATTCCAAAATTAGCTGCTTTAGGTGGATTTTCTTTTAATTCAATTGCCAACAGTGAGTTTATACAATCAAGCCTTCAACCTTCAGAGAAATAAATACGATAAATTACCACCAGCCTCAGTAAATGGAATTAAAAATATGGTTCTGGATTATTATAAAACTAAGAAAGAACAACTCATTCAGCATTTCAAAAATTCATTGGTTTTGGGTGCACTGTATTCATTGACTAGACGAATATACGTCTATACAAAATAAAAGGTATATGAATATAAATGTGTATTCAAAAGACAATCATTGGTCGTTAGGTTAGGTCTTATTGAGATTAATGGTTCACTTGATAGCAGAACTAAGCAAATTGTGAATGGACACTTGAAGGAATTTGGTTTGAACTTGGATGAGGATATTGTTGCCTGCACCACCGATGGAGCAGCAATGATGATTAAGTTTGGCAAGTAAATTATGCCTAATTATCAACAATGTATAGCCCATTGTATACATCTGTTAGTTATAGATGCACTTTATGAAAAAGCAATCAATTATTATTATTATTTTTTTTTTTATGAGAACCCCAAACACGAGAGGTATTAGAACCTATAGTACTTAGTACCGTGCTTGGGTTGGAGGTTGAGAAGACGAAAGAAAATATTTGTTGACATTGGACTTGAACTTCTGTAGATTGTAATTTTCAGGAAATACGTATGAAGGAAGGTTGTTCCAGAAAACGGCAGTTGAATGAATAAATGAGGAAGATGAAAAGTTGGTTCTGTGGGTTTGAAGTTGGACAGTAAATGGATGTTGGCTGGTGGCGGCACGTGTTCGGACTGTTTTGAAAGAGAGAGCGGGAATTATAGAAGCCAATTCAGAAGAACAGTGCCCATGGAAGTATCTGTAGAAGAGGCATGCAGCAGAAACAGTACGTCTATGAGAAAGCGAGTGGAGAGACTCTGTTAGAGATGAATCATTAATTAACCTAACTGCCCTCTTCTGAATGGAATCAAGAAGCCTGAGAGAGGTTTTGGGGGCACCACCCCAGATGTGGGAACAATATTCCATGGCAGGACGGATTTCCGATTTATACAGAGTGAGCAGCTGTTTGGAAGAAAAGTAACGCCGAGAGCGAAAGAGAAAACCAAGTTTTTTTAGATGCAGAGTTAGCAATATTTGTAATGTGCTTGTGCCAAGAGAGATTAGAAGTCAGGGTAATCCCTAAAAGAGATATATCATTTTGCCTAGAAATCGGAGTGTCACTAAAGATAAGCATAGGGGCAGAAGAATCCTTTTTGCGAGATATAAGACAACACTGAGTTTTAGAAGGGTTGAAATCAACTAAGTTGTCTTTGCCCCACTGGAGAATTACTTGAAGATCGGCATTTAAGGAATTGGCAGCAGATTTTCGAGAACTTGAAGCTGATTGAGCAGGACAAGGTTTCCCAAAATGGAAAGTTGAATGCAATGTGCTATCATCGGCAAAACTATGGATAGGATTTCCAGTCAATGGAAGAAGGTCATTGATATACAAGAGGAAAAGAGTGGGGAAAAGAACTGAACCTTGGGGGATACCGGCATTAGTGGAGAAGTTAGAAGACAGAGAGCCATCTACCATCACCCTCAGTGAGCGATCAGAGAGAAAACTGGATAACCAATTTCTAAAAACAGTTGGCAAACCATAAGATGGAAGCTTGTTTAGAAGACCTTTATGCCAAACACGATCAAAATGTTTATTGATCTGATCTCAGATACACTGTTAATGGTTACCTGTTGTGTATCTTGTTATTAATAAAATAAAATAAAATAAAATAAAATAAAAAAAGCCTTTGAGATGTCAAGAGCAACTACTTGTGTTTCACCGAACCTTTCCATTGAATTAGTCCATAAATGGGTAACATAAGCCAGAATATCACCAGTGGATCGACACTGACGGAATCCATACTGGCGATCGTTAATCAGACGGAAGGTTTCTAGGTAGTTTAAGAGTTGGTGGTTAATTGATTTCTCCATTACTTTAGAAAGAGTAGAAGTAATTGCAATGGGACGATAATTGGAGGGGAGGGAGTTGTCACCGTTTTTAGGAACTGGTTGGATATAAGCAAATTTCCAAGCAGAAGGAAAAACACCTTTGGAATAAGAAAGTGAAAAAAGGCGACAAAGAATAGGAGTAAGTTCAGGAGCACAGGTTTTGAGAACAAGTGGAGAAATACCATCAGGACCTGGAGCTTTCTTAGCATCAAGATTCATCAAAATCCTTCTGATATCCTTTTGACGGAAGACCACAGAAGGCATTGAATGGAGCGTGTTAGGAATGGTGTTTTACCAAGATCATTAATACATGAGCTGGAAGAAAAATGGGATGCTAGCAGGTCAGCTTTATCCTTGGCTGAAGTGACAACAGAACCATCTGGTTTGGACAGAGGTGGGAGCAGAGATGGGCAAAAGTTGCGGCCAGTAGCTTTGGCAAGAGACCAGAATGCTCGGCTACCATTAGGGCAAGAAGCAAGTTTTCTACTCTTAGCCTGTTCAAACTCTAGTTTGGACTGATTAATAACTGCTTTACAATTGTTGCGAGCTTTGGTGTAGGCAGAAAATGAAACTGAAGAATTAGAAACAAGCCAATTACGATATGCAACATTCTTCTCTTGGACAGCCTTAGCACATTTGTTGGAGAATCAAGGTTTAGATAAAGGACGAGATTTTAAAGTGGAGTGTGGGATAAAGGATTCCATTCCTACAAGAATAATTTCACTGACACGATCAGAGCAAATGTTGACATCAGAAGTTTTGAAACAGTAATCAGACCAAGGAGAAGAAGAAAAGAAGTCTCGCAGGTCATCCCATTTTGCATTCTTGTAATGCCAAACAACACGAGGTTGGGAACAGCCAAGAGATAAAGGTTCCATTGGAGAAGAGACAATCACCAAGTTGTGATCTGAAGTGCCTAAAGGACCTCTCACTTCGACCTTGTACTTAGAAGGGTTGTTTGTGAGAAAAAGATCAAGCGTATTGGCTGTATGATTGGGATTGTCCGGTGTTCTTGTAGGTAAATGAACAATCTGTGCTAGGTCATTAGTAATTGCAAAAGCCTCAGCATCTCGACCTGCTGGGTCGGTGTAACTAGAAAACGGAAGCCAGCTGGAGTTGTGAACGTTAAAATCACCAAGGAAAATTACCTCACTGTTAGGAAAGTTGGACTGGAGAAAGTCAAGTTGCAAAGAGAGGAAGTCAAAGAGCTCCAAGTGATTAGTGGAGTTGGGAGAACGGTAGAGACAACAGATGAATTTGACACAATGAGGTAGAGAGATTTTAAGCCAGAGAAGATCAAAGAGAGGAGATTCCAAATTGCCAAGTCTCTGACAGGGAATATCAGAACGGACATATGCACAAGTACCACCTTTGAGGCGAAAGGAATCATACAGCAAATAATTTGGACATCTGAGATGAGAAGTAGTTGAATCAACTGATAACTGAGATTCAGTCAGAAAAAGTACATGGGGTTTGGAAGACTGCAAGTGGAAATGGACATCATTGAGGTTGGAATTGAGACCATGTATATTTGTGAAATGAATTAGGAAGTCCTTGGGAGGTTTAGATCTTTTCGCAGATAAGCTTGCTCTATTATTTTGACAATTCATGGTGTATTCAATAGTAAGAAAAAGTGGGTGGGACATGCTGTATGAAGTAATGAAATTTTTGGATATGGCGTACATGTGGTAAGAATATACCCAGATCCTTGACATAACGTTGCCTCGACAATGCTCCCCGCATACACACTACTCGGACTCCCTCCAGTCACTATCTGGCAGAGTAGAGGTAGCAAGATTATACACTAGCTGATCCGGAAGCCTCCTAGAGAGTTACCAATAGGTTTGGTCCGGTGTACTATCTAGCGGCCGGCCTGCGAACACCGTTTTAGAGCTGTACCCTCGAAATGTAAGGAATATTGGATCTCGCCACGACATTCATCATAACCTTAAAAATCATCAATCATACTGCATGATGGAAGAGATAGGGAAGGGTTGGCTGGAACTTAGCTCTAGAGACTAAACATGGGTTCCACCACTTCAAGCCTCCAATAAGCAAAGTGGTGGTATTTCTCCGGTTGATGAGAGTCATCTACCACCTAGTACTGCCTGGTAATATAGAGGGGCGGCGTTCCTCCATGTGGTGTGGGCGCCACACCTCGACCCCTGCTTACGTTGGTTCACACCTGGGTGGTCACCCACCATGTACTTGTGCATGGAGGTTATACCCAGGATTACTAACAGTCCCACCATCGTGAAGGTGCAAGCAGAGGATTTGGCTGTCATAGACCGTCCGGACTTCGCCGAAATTGGGTCCACTTGACTTAAGTGTCACCCGAATATCAGTTCCATCAGCGTTTTAGACTCCCAGGTAGCAGGAACAGCTTGTCTGGCATATCTGAGAGAATGTCTGTGACAACCTCAAGGACCATTATGGTGCCACAGTCTCTGAGTCTCCCAAAGACAACGAAGAAAATGAAAATAATGAAGAAGTTGAAGAAAGACAGCAAGGCATGCTTTATCAAACGGACTTTACCAATGAGCTCATTTATTTCTTCAATCCAATGGCCAATATTGCACAAACTATTAACAAAATCAGAAAAATTCACAAGCTCTTTCGAAAATCGCCTACCAAAAATGACATTAAAAATTTTGTTAAAGCAAAATTTAATAGTAAAGATTATAAACTTATATTAGATCGCAAGACTAGATGGGATAGCACATTCTATATGATTGAGAGATTTTTGAAATTGAAAAATTGCATTCCAAATGCTCTATGTGCAGTACTGTCAACTGAAGCTGTGTCTGACGATGACTGGAAAACACTTGAATTGCTACGTGAAACTTTGCGACCAGTTGAAATGATTCTGAAGGCTATAGAAGATACCTCAGAAGATACCGACTTACTTAAAGCAGAGTATTCAATAGAATTTCTGCTTGCTAAGCTTGATACAGCAGAAAACTCATTTACTTTAAAGTTTCACCAAAGCCTTTTGCAGCGTTACAATGCAAGACGAAATTGCCAAACTATGGCTTTGCTGAGCTATCTACACAACCGCAAAAAGTTTAGGAAAGAAGATTCGGGTTCAAGAACTTTTGATTTTCCAAGTAAGCAAGTTTTGAAAAAGCATGCTGAAGAGATTTATCAGAGATTATTTGCAAAACATTCCGAAGGAGTCTTAGTGTTGAATGAAGCAACTGAAAATAAACGAATTGTTCTTTTAGAAGAAAACAGACTCGTCTAGTTCCGATGTTGGAGATACACCCATGCGAGAGTATGATAGTGTAATAAAGAGATTAACTGAAGAGCCTTCAAAATATCCGAGTGAATTGGAAATCGGCAAAGAATTTAAAATTTTGGAGGCAATTAGCAGTAGAAGTGAAAAGCTGGAGAAAGTTTATAGAGCACTGCTGACCATTAAACCAAGTGTCCAATCTGAGAGAGTGTTTTCGATCACTGGTCTCTTTAACACAAAAATAAGGTCAAGTCTATCAGGAAAAATGCTTAATATACTGTGTTTTTTAAAGGATCATTTTCAGAAAAAAGCTGAGCAATAAATGGGCCACCGTAGCCTAGTGGTCAGGCGTGCGGGTGCATAAGTGCACGTGCCTTGAGTGACCGGGGTTCGAGCCCGTGACTGCTGAATACAGTGCTGTTTCTTGTATTCTGTCTATCTTGTTAACTCCTGTGACTGTTTGGTTGTCCCGGAGTATAAACAGAAAAATTTATTTATTTAATTTCCCCAAGCTGTTTTTTTTTTCATATTATTTTTATTTATTTATTATTATAGGACTTATTATTTTTTTGTTTACTATACAAGAAGATAGTTTTTATTCAAAGGATTTGAATACAATTTGTAATTTTGTATAATTTCAAGCTGGTTACTTTTTTTTGGAGCATTTTAATTTTTTTATTTTTTCGTACTATAAGAGGTGATAGATTTTGTTTAAGAGATTTGATTACGATTTGTACAATCTACCCAAGATAAAATAAATACCTGTGTTATGAGCTTTTAATTATTTTCCCTAAGTTTGAGAAAATCGGTTTTAAAACAGGTTTTAAGAGTAAACTTCGGTTAAACTCGGTTTTGAAATTTCTCGGTTTTATGCAAGCCCTACTACTGACGCTATGCTGCTGCAACAGGAGCTGGAAAGGTTGAGCAGATGGGCTGAGAGGTGGCAAATGAAGTTTAACATTGACAAATGTAAAGTACTACATATAGGAAACAGCAACCCCAGAGCAACGTATCAACTCTTTGGTACTACGCTGACAGCGGTAGAGAATGAAAAGGACCTGGGGGTAATTGTGCAGGCAGATATGAAGTTCTCTGAGCAGTGCAGAAGGGCTGCAAGAGTAGCTCATGGTGTCTTGTCAATGATATACAGGAATTTTTCTAGCAGGGATAAGGAGGTGATTATTCCCTTGTATAAGGCAATGGTCAGGCCACACCTTGAGTACTGTATATAGGTCTGGAGGCATCATTTCAAGAAGGATGTAGAGCTGCTAGAACGAGTACAGAGAAGGGCAACAAGATTAGTGAATGGAACAAAGGGTACCTCTTACAAAGAAAGGCTTAAGTTTTGCAAATTACAGTGTCTGGAGACTAGGCACCGGCAAGGTGATCTGTTAGAGATGTATAAAGCCTTGAATGGCTTGGGCATGCTCAATGCTGATGGGATTCTTCCTCTTGCTCAGAATAATCACCTGAAAGGGCATTAATTTAAATTGAGGAAACACAGTTGTAGGATGGATGTGCATAAATTTGCCATTAGCCTGCAGGTAGTTGGTTGGTGGAACAGACTTCCATCCCTTGTTGTGGAAGTTGATAGCCTAAATAAATTTAAGGCTCAGCTGGACAGGTATTTCGAAAGAACGGAGGGGTGAAATGGAAGTTTTTTTTTTCTTTCTTTTTTTGGCTGATGCTTGCTTTTTTGATAAGCTTGCTTTCTTGCATCATATGCCTCTGCTAATGCTAATAAACCAGAATATAAAAAGTGGATCAACACTGACGGAATCCATATTGGTGATTGTTGATCAGATGCAAGGTTTCTAGATAGTTTGAGTTGGCAGTTAATTGATTTCTATATTAGTTTAGAAAGAGTAGAAGTAAGTGCAATGGGACGACAATTGGTTGGGAGTAATTTGTCACCCTCTTTAGAAGCCAATTCAGAAGTAGAGCGCCCATGGAAGTATCTATAGAAAAGGCATTCAGCAGAAACAGGACGTGTATCAGGCAGAGACTGGAGGAACTGTTACAGATCAGTCATTAATTAGCCTAATTGCCATTCTTTTTAATGCAATCAAAAAGCCTGAGAGAGGTTTTAGGGGCACCGCCCCAGATGTAGGAATAATATTCCATGGTAGGAATCTGTACAGTGAACAGCTGATTGGAAGGAAAGGAATGCCGAGAGAAAAATCCCAGTTTATTAGAAGCAGAGGAAGCAATATTTGTAATGTGCTTTTGCCAAAAGAGATTAGAAGTCAGGGTAATCCTTAATGGAGATATATGATCTGACCTAGAAATTAGTGTCATTGAAGATAGGCATAAGAGCAGAGGAATTGTTTTTTGTGAATTATAAGATAGGAATGAGTTTTAGAAAGATTGAAATCAACTAAGTTACCTTTGTCTGACTGAAGAATTACTTAGAGAGCAGCATTTAAGGAATTGGTAGTGGATATTCAAGAAGTTGAAGCTATTTCTGCAGGACAAGACTTCTCAAACTGGAAGGTGGAATGCAATGTGCTATCATCAGCAAAACTATGGATAATATTTCTGGTCAATGGAAGTCATTAATATGCAAAAGGAAAAGAGTGGGAGAAAGAACTGAACCTTGGGGGACACCACTGTTAGTGGAGAAGTTGGAAGACAAAGGCATCTACCATCACCCTCAGTAAGCGATCAGAGAGAAAACTGGATAACCAATTACAAAAAACAGTTGCCAAACCATAAAATGGATGCTTAATTAGAAGACCTTTATGCTAGACACAATCAGAAAAAGCCTTTGAAATATCGAGAGCAACTGCTTGGTTTCACCAAACTTTTTCAATAGTAACATAAGCTAGAATATAACAGGTGGATCGACACTGACTGAATCCATATTAGTGATCATTGATCAGATGCAAGGTTTCTAGATAGTTTGAGTTGGCAGTTAATTGATTTCTATATTAGTTTAGGGCCGACCAGGCTAGCCGAGTGGGTAAAGTACCTGCCCCGCAACCCAAAGGTCGCGGGTTCGATTCCCACCTCGGGCTTGGATCAAAGTACTGCAAAAACCTTGGGAGGTGCAATATGGCCACAGAAGCTGATGCGCCAACAACTACCAAATCAAAAAAAAAAAAAAATATATTAGTTTAGAAAGAGTAGAAATAGCTGTAATGGGATGTCAATTGGATGGAAAGTATTTGTCACCCGTTTAAGAACTGGCTGGATATGAGGAAATTTCCAAGCAGAAGGGAAAACACCTGTGGAATATGAAAGAGAAAGAGGTGACACAGAACAGGAGTAAGTTCAGGAGCACCGGTTTTGAGAGCAAGTGAAGAAATAACATCAGGAAAATCCTTCTGACATCCAGTAACATATAATGCAGTAACAAAGAAACTGGATGCAAAAATTAATCTTGATATTATATACTTGGATTTCCAGAAAGCTTTTGATACCGTTGGACATTAGCAGAGGCATGTGATGAAAGAAAACAAGTTTATACAGCATCAGCCGGGAAAAAAAAAAAAAAAAATCAAATCCAGTGCTGCCATTAACAACCCTGCCTACTTTTATATCGTCTGAAAACTTGGATATTAAGCCTGATATATATACTGTCATCAATATCATGTGAGGTGGTCACAGACATTCTCTCAGATATGCCAGACAAGCTGTTCTTGCTACCTGGGAGTCTAAAACGCTGATGGAACTGATATTCGGGTGACACTCAAGTTAAAGTGGACCCAATTTCGGCGAAGTCCGGACGGTCTATGACAGCCAAATCCTCTGCTTGCACCTTCACGATGGTGGGACTGTTAGTAATCCTGGGTATAACCTTCATGCACAAGTACATGGTGGGTGACCACCCAGGTGTGAACCAACGTAAGCAGGGGTCGAGGTGTGGCGCCCACACCACATGGAGGAACGCCGCCCCTCTATGTTACCAGGCAGTATTAGGTGGTAGATGACTCTCATCAACCGGTGAAATACCACCACTTTGCTTATTGGAGGCTTGAAGTGGTGGAACCCATGTTTAGTCTCTAGAGCTAAGTTCCGGCCAACCCTTCCCTATCTCTTCCGTCATGCAGTATGATTGATGATTTTTGAGGTTATGATAAACGTCGTGGCGAGATCCAATATTCCTTACATTTCGAGGGTACAGCTCTAAAACGGTGTTCGCAGGCCGGCCGCTAGTTAGTACACCGGACTGAACCTATTAGTAACTCTCTAGGAAGCTTCCGGATCAGCTAGTGTATAATCTTGCTACCTCTACTCTGCCAGATAGTGACTGGAGGGAGTCCGAGTAGTGTGTATGCGGGGAGCATTGTCGAGGCCACGTTATGTCAAGGATCTGGGTATATTCTTACCACATGTACGCCATATCCAAAAATTTCATTACTTCATACAGCATGTCCCACCCACTTTTTCTTACTATTGAATACACCATGAATTGTCAAAATAATAGAGCAAGCTTATCTGCGAAAAGATCTAAACCTCCCAAGGAACTCCTAATTCATTCCACAAATATACGTGGGCTCAATTCTAATCTCAACGATGTCCATTTCCACTTGCAGTCTTCCAAACCCCATGTACTTTTTCTGACTGAATCTCAGTTATCAGTTGATTCAACTACTGCTCATCTCAGATGTCCAAATTATTTGCTGTACGATTCCTTTCGCCTCAAAGGTGGTACTTGTGCATATGTCCGTTCTGATATTCCCTGTCAGAGACTTGGCAATTTGGAATCTCCTCTCTTTGATCTTCTCTGGCTTAAAATCTCTCTACCTCATTGTGTAAAATTCATCTGTTGTCTCTACCGTTCTCCCAACTCCACTAATCACTTGGAGCTCTTTGACTTCCTCTCTTTGCAACTTGACTTTCTCCAGTCCAACTTTCCTAACAGTGAGGTAATTTTCCTTGGTGATTTTAACGTTCACAACTCCAGCTGGCTTCCGTTTTCTAGTCACACCGACCCAGCAGGTCGAGATGCTGAGGCTTTTGCAATTACTAATGACCTAGCACAGATTGTTCATTTACCTACAAGAATACCGGACAATCCTAATCATACAGCCAATACGCTTGATCTTTTTCTCACAAACAACCCTTCTAAGTACAAGGTCGAAGTGAGAGGTCCTTTAGGCACTTCAGATCACAACTTGGTGATTGTCTCTTCTCCAATGGAACCTTTATCTCATGGCTATTCCCAACCTCGTATTGTTTGGCATTACAAGAATGCAAAATGGGATGACCTGCGAGACTTCTTTTCTTCTTTTCCTTGGTCTGATTACTGTTTCAAAACTTCTGATGTCAACGTTTGCTCAGATCGTGTCAGTGAAAGTATTCTTGCAGGAATGGAATCCTTTATCCCACACTCCACTTTAAAATCTCGTCCTTTATCTAAACCTTGGTTTTCCAATAAATGTGTTAAGGCTGTCCAAGAGAAGAACGTTGCATATCGTAATTGGCTTGTTTCTAATTCTTCAGTTTCATTTTCTGCCTACACCAAAGCTCGCAACAATTTATAAAGCAGTTATTAATCAGTCCAAACTAGAGTTTGAACAGGCTAAGAGTAGAAAACTTGCTTCTTGCCCTAATGGTAGCCGAGCATTCTGGTCTCTTGCCAAAGCTATTGGCCGCAACTTTTGCCCATCTCTGCTCCCACCTCTGTCCAAACCAGATGGTTCTGTTGTCACTTCAGCCAAGGATAAAGCTGACCTGCTAGCATCCCATTTTTCTTCGAGCTCATCTATTAATGATCTTGGGAAAACACCTCCCACCATTCCTAACACGCTCCATTCAATGCCTCCTGTGGTCTTCCGTCAAAAGGATATCAGAAGGATTTTGATGAATCTTGATGCTAAGAAAGCTCCAGGTCCCGATGGTATTTCTCCACTTGTTCTCAAAACCTGTGCTCGTGAACTTACTCCTATTCTTTGCCGCCTTTTTTCACTTTCTTATTCCAAAGGTGTTTTTCCTTCTGTTTGGAAATTTGCTCATATCCAGC
Organism: Mastigoproctus giganteus; assembly: GCF_048544385.1. Lineage (NCBI taxonomy): Eukaryota > Metazoa > Arthropoda > Arachnida > Uropygi > Thelyphonidae > Mastigoproctus > Mastigoproctus giganteus. Next base: position 170,500,315 of record NC_143581.1, on the reverse strand, counting down.
CAGTTCCTAAAAAGAGTGACAAATCCCTCCCCTCCAATTATCGTCCCATTGCAATTACTTCTACTCTTTCTAAAGTAATGGAGAAATCAATTAACCGCCAACTCTTAAACTACCTAGAAACCTTCTGTCTGATCAGCGATCGCCAGTATGGATTCCGTCAGTGTCGATCCACTGGTGATATTCTGGCTTATGTTACCCATTTATGGACTAATTCAATGGAAAGGTTCGGTGAAACACAAGTAGTTGCTCTTGACATCTCAAAGGCTTTTGATCGTGTTTGGCATAAAGGTCTTCTAAACAAGCTTCCATCTTATGGTTTGCCAAATGTTTTTAGTAATTGGTTATCCAGTTTTCTCTCTGATCGCTCACTGAGGGTGATGGTAGATGGCTCTCTGTCTTCTAACTTCTCCACTAATGCCGGTGTCCCCCAAGGTTCAGTTCTTTCTCCCACTCTTTTCCTCTTGTATATCAATGACCTTCTTCCATTGACTGGAAATCCTATCCATAGTTTTGCCGATGATAGCACATTGCATTCAACTTTCCATTTTGAGAAACCTTGTCCAGCTCAATCACCTTCAAGTTCTCGAAAATCTGCTGCCAATTCCTTAAATGCCGATCTTCAGGTAATTCTCCAGTGGGGCAAAGACAACTTAGTTGATTTCAACCCTTCTAAAACTCAATCTTGTCTTATATCTCGCAAAAAGGATTCTTCTGCTCCTATGCTTATCTTTAGTGACACTCCGACTTTTAGGCAAAATGATATATCTCTTTTGGGGATTACCCTGACTTCTAATCTCTCTTGGCACAAGCACATTACAAATATTGCTTCCTCTGCATCTAAAAAACTTGGTTTTCTCTTTCGCTCTCGGCGTTACTTTTCTTCCAAACAGCTGCTCACTCTGTATAAATCGGAAATCCGCCCTGCCATGGAATATTGTTCCCACATCTGGGTTGGTGCCCCCAAAACCTCTCTCAGGCTTCTTGATTCCATTCAGAAGAGGGCAGTTAGGTTAATTAATGATTCATCTCTAACAGAGTCTCTCCACTCGCTTTCTCATAGACATACTGTTTCTGCTGCATGCCTCTTCTACAGATACTTCCATGGGCACTGTTCTTCTGAATTGGCTTCTATAATTCCCGCTCTCTCTTTCAAAACAGTCCGAACACGTGCCGCCACCAGCCAACATCCATTTACTGTCCAACTTCAAACCCACAGAACCAACTTTTCATCTTCCTCATTTATTCATTCAACTGCCGTTTTCTGGAACAACCTTCCTTCATATGTATTTCCTGAAAATTACAATCTACAGAAGTTCAAGTCCAATATCAACAAATATCTTCTTTCATCTTCTCAACCTCCAACCCAAGCACTGTACTAAGTACTATAGGTTATAATACCTCTCGTGTTTGGGGTTCTCATAAAAAAAAAAAAAAAAAAATAGAAAACAAGAATGGGCTCAACACTGAAATTTGAGGGGGGGGGGGTCCACTAATAACTTAAGTCTACAAAGAGTAAAATCTGCTGATTACCACTGTCTTCTCCCACTTTATCCATAGCAGTAACTTAACCATCCCTTTATCCATTGCAGTAACTTGCCGTTAATGCCATACTGCTCCAATTTAAACAGCAGTCTCCCATGTGCAACAGTATTAAGTTCTTTCCTGAAATCCAAGTACAGACACTCCCTGACTTATGTAAGGGTTGTGTTCTGCGGAATGCTATGCAAGTCAAATTTTACCTAAGTTGGAATTTCCCTAAATGCTAATGCAGAACTCGCAATTATGATTTTGAATTTGATTGAAGAAAAAAGAAATGTTCGATGAACATGTAAATAGAATTATTTATTCAAATTTTTTTTTTTTTTTTTTTTTTCATGCGTAGGAAAAGTTACAAAAATTATAAAATTACAAAAAAAGAGAGGGAACATGCATAGCATCAACAAGTTTTACCTTTAGAGCATCATTGCCAGAATCAACGTCTCCAGCTAATAAGTACACCGCTGCAGAGGTTGAGGGCCGTGGAAATTTAGAAGGGTTTTTTCCAACATATCACGAAACGTCTCTGCTGCTGCAGAATCGGCATTGGCAACTTCATGCTTACTTAAATGTTGTGGAAACCATCGTGATGCTTGAATCTCTTAAACCACCAATTGCTTGCCACTAACTTGGCTTTGGGTTCGCCATACTTATCCTTAATATCTTCATAAATATTTGTTGCTTTTGCTTGAATGGCCATTAGGCTCAGGGGCACTCGCTTCTGAATCTGATTTTCCATCCATATTATTAATAGATTTTCCATCTTCGATATAGCATCTGAACGATGTTTTGTGGTCACTGTTGATCTTAAATGCATTGATCTATTAACATGTTCTTTTATGCATGCACTGTCATTTAAAATGGCATTCACTATTGAAGCAGTGAGACCTAATTCCCATGCAATAGTTTTGCCCTGCTTCATACTTAATCATTTTCATCTTTATTTCTGAATCAATTTTGTTTCGTTTCCTAGCACTGCCACCACTTGTATTTTCCATTGTTTGCTTTCCCTTCATTATTGTAATAAGTAAATAGGAATGAAGAAAAGATTCTGAAAATTTATATTTTTTATGATTGAACACATTTTGCCATAATAATGTAAAAACCCACACAATTCCAGTTATTGGGATTATTGGGAAAGTTATTGGGAAATTCAATCTTATTGCAAATGCAATAAGGTTGAGTTTACTACCCGTTTATAATTAGATACACTAACAGAAAAGCCCAATAAACCACCAAGTTCAACTTGTTTTTATTGTTTTTTGGTTAGGACTTCCAGAAATATGCTTTAGAAAAATATCAACAAAGGCATTCAGAATTGATTCTTATAACAGAACATATGACAACGATGAAAGGGTAGTGCAATTTCCATTATAAAAATGACATTTTAGAGAGATAAATAGCTTAGTTATACAGAAAAAATTTCAACTTCCTAGGTCTTGGAATGAATTACCAAAAAAATACAATTTGTTATTGGTTTCACATTGCGATATTTTCACAATACCTCCATTTATTTCTACGGTATTCAAAATACATTTCCACAATTTTTTTAAGTTTGCACCGGCCAGCAAAAACTTGCGTAAAGTCAAATTTACGGAAGTCGAGTATTAAGTTAGTTAGGGAGTACCTGTATATGATATCAAAATTATTTTTTGCATGCAGTTCCTTTGTCGTATCCAATCATATTGGTAGATAAGACCTCTCCCTTAACAAACCCATGCTGTGTCTGAACTATAATTAATTATAATTAATCTTGTCACCCTATCATTCACCTTTGTGAATTGGGCATACATTTGCATATCTCTAATCGTGGGGACCTCCCCTGAATCCAAGGATGCTGTCATAATTATGGCGAAGAGTTTGCTTACTTCCTTTCTGCTTCCTTTGATGTAATTAGATAGATTCCATCCACCCTAGGTGCCTTTCTTATGTTTAACTTGCTGACTGGGCTAGCCAGGTGGGTAAAGTGCCTGCTTGGCAACCCAAAGGTTGCGGATTCGAATCCCGCCTCGGGCTTGGATCAGAGTAAAATGCAAAAACTTTGGGAGGGACATTATGGCCACAGAAGCCGATGCGCCAAAAACTAACAAAAAAAAAAAAAAAAAAATGTTTAACTTCAACAAAATATCCTCCACTTTCCTCTCAGTTATTACATAATCATTTAGCTCCCTGTTAGAGTTTGATTAACTTCTGGCCTCCAACTTCCCACAGAATTCCTCATGTGTGAATGTAGATGCAAAATAGTCATTCAGTTTGTCAGCCACATGAGCTGGATCATCATCGTTGAACCATCAATATTAAATTCACCAATCTGATTCACCCCTTCCTTGTAGAGTTTACATAAGTAAAAGTCTTTGCTGCTTTACTTTGCATCCTTTGCCAAAAATTTATCGTAATCTGCCTTTGTTTGCCTAACCTCCTTTGTGATTTTATTACAGACTAGCTTGTAACTACCATAGGATTCTGTGTCACATATTAATTTATATGCATCCCATGCATTTTTCCATCTGCCACGAGTTCCATTAATTCATTTGACAAACATTTAGGCCTAAAACGTGAACAGTATTTCGTAGTTGGTATTGAAAAGCCTAGCAGTTTCCAAAATTAATTCCCTGAATGCTTCCCATTTAGAATTTGCTATTAGTAACATCATCAGTTGGTCTCACTGTATGGAATTTAAAAACTGTGTGAGACCATTTTTGTCACCTTTACGATAGCAAAAACCCTTCCCTTTACCCTTGATGGTATTTACATCTAAGTAAATCCCACATCAGTACACTGTGATCACTGCCACCAAGTGGTTCCTTTATCTGCAGATTCTTAATTCATGAATAATCACTGCTGATAATCAGATTGAGTATTACTCCTTCTGTTTGCCTCCCAAATATACTGCTGTAGAAAACAGTCATCCAATAAATCTTACAAAAGTCTTCCTAGTTGTGAGTGACCAATCCACAAGTTCTAGTCAAAACTGGAAAGTTTAAAATTTTTCATTATAAGACATTCTGATTTACTGGCCCACTTTATTTCTCTTTACAATTGTTCGTTGGAGTCATTAGGCCTATAATGCACTCCTACATTGCATCGACCACCCATGTTAACTGTATGCACTTCCTTAGATTTTGTGTTTCTTAACTAACAGCATAACCCTTCCTCCTTTCCTATCCTCTCTTTCCTTTGTCTAGAAATTGTACTCTCCAAATTCCATTCTGCATTCCTTCAATCTGTGTGACACCACCCAACGATATCTGCCTTTGATGTCTTGACCGTGGCTTGAAATTCATCAAATGTATTTACTATACTCCTAGCATTGGTGTACATGCAAGTATACATACATCTGTTCTTACTCTTGGTTACTCTAACACAGCCCATGTATTTTCTTTTCTATGATGGCTCCCAGCAACCTTCTCTCCAGGCTGCTGAATAGAAGCAGTGCAAGAATCACTTTCACCTGTATGTGCAGCTCCTGTTAATCTTTTAGTCTGTGAATCCCTCCTCCATGCTAGCATTTTTCTGGCCCACTTAATTCTTGCACCCTTTCTATTTAAGTGTATCCCATCCCTGTAGAAGCAGTCTCTCCTGTTAGCAGCACAGACTACGCTGAAAAAAATTCTACCCCATGAGCCTTGCACAGTCTCTCTAGGGCCGAACTAATTGACAAAGCTGTCATCATATAATGCCTCCTATCGTGTCTGGACGGAATTATAGACACTTTCAAATTTAGCCCTGTATTAAGAATCTTCAAATAAAGGAACCTTTAAGGGGACACTGATCATTGTATATTAATGTGGGATTTAATCAGAGAAAAAATAACTACTGTTAGGAGGAAAGGTCTAATTAGACCATTTTGCAGAACTTAAGCCTTTCTTGGTAAGAGCAACCTTCTGTCTCTCTCTCGAATCTCTTTGCCCTTTGGCGCATTATAGCCTTAGTCGCTAATGCGCCAATAAAATCCAAACCAAACAAACAAATCTTTGCCCTTTCTGTACTTGTTCCATCAGCTCTGCATCCTTCCTAAAATGAGGCCGCCAGCCTTTATGTGGTATTAAAGATGTGGCCTGATATAAAGGGATAATCACATTATATAAGGAATTGCCTTACATAAATGGAAAATCACTTCATTATCCTACTAGCAAAATTCCTTTATATCATTGACAATACCCCATGAGCTGCTCTGGCGGCCTGTCTGCACTGCTCAGAAAACTTCATATCTGACAGCACACCAGGTCTTTTTCATTAAGTCAGATTTAATGCAGTGTTGTTAGCTTTAGATATTTCATGCATGGTTTGCTTGTAATTTTAGTATTAAGAGTGGCAAATGATGCAAGAAAGAAGCATATACAGAATAAGGGGGGAAAAAACCAAAAAAAAACAAAACAAAAAAAACCACTTTCCATATCACCTGTTCATCCCATTCTAACAATTTTAGTTGTTCCTTGAATTTATTCAAACGGGTCACCTCTATAACACCAGAAATTTGTTTGTTACAACAATTGACTACCCAATGTCTGAAGGCAAATTTGCAGTATCTACCCTGCAACAATCCTTCTTTAGTCTGAATTTATGCTCTCCCATTTAGGAAGAATTCTATCAACATTGAATTTCCTCAATCCATTCAAAGCTTTAAACATCTCAAACAGATCTTGCAAGTGCGTAGTCTCCAGATACTGACATTTGTGAAACCGAAGTCTTTTCTCTGTAAGATACTGTTTTTCTTCCTCTCATTAATCTCATTGCTCTTCTCTGCACCCATAACAACAGGTCTACATTCTTCCTAAAATGAGGCTCCAGACTTCTGTGCAGTATTCAAGATGTGGCTTGACCATTGCCTTATACAATGGGATAATCAGATCTTTATTACGGCTTGGTCTCAGCAAAAGGCCAGGAGGATAGTGAGGCAAAATTCCTGTATATCATCGACAAAACCCCATGAACTGCCCTGGCAGCTTGTCTGCACTGCTTAGAGAACTTTGTCTGACTATGATTACCTCCGGTTTTTCATTCTTCACTAACCTGAGTTTTGGTGTCACACAGTTGTTATGTTAATCTGGGATCACTGCTTCCCATATGAAGTACCTTATATTTGCCAATATTAAACTTCAATTGCCACTTCTCTGCCCATCTGCCTAATTTGTTTAGGTCTTGTTGCGGTAACATAGCCTGATTACTGTGATTACCCACCCTTCCAACCTTTGTATCATTTGCAAACTTAGAAATTAAGCATGATATGATTTTATCAATAATAAATATAAACCCCACAATGTGCCCAGCACTGTGAACCTTGAAGAACTCTACTAATAACATTAGTCCATGAAGAGAGTGTCCATTAATGACCACTCTGTCTTCTTCCACTCAACCATCCCTTTATCCGTATCAGTAACTTGCCTCAAATGCAACACTGCTTCAGTTTGTATGGTTGTCCTCTGTGTGCAACAGTATCAAAAGCTTTTCTGAATACTAAGATGTCAAAATTATTTTTTCCATCCAGTTCCTTTGTTACTGTATCATAGTATCCAGTCAGATTGGAAAGACAAGATCTGTGCTGCAACTGCAGTATAACTGCATTCCCGTCTGTATGGTCCTGCATTACTTCTTTAACCAGTGACTCCATTATTTTTCCTGGAACAGAAGGCAAGCTAACAGATCTGTAATTACATGTTGTCTTTAGATCCACTTTACGAATCTGGGATATATACACGCATCTCTAATCCACAGAGACTTTCCCTGAATCCAAGGATGCTCTCATCTCTAAAGTTTTGCTTACTTCTTTTGTTGCCTCCTTTAATATAATTGGACAGTCCTGTCCACCCCAGGTGCCTCTTTTAACTTTAGCTTCAACAATTTCTCTTCCACTTTCATCTCAGTTATCACAAATCATTCAGCTCTTCTGGCATACCAAGGCACAAAAAATTTCCTTGTGTATGAATGTAGATGCAAAATATGCATTCATAGCTAGTTGACCAATGAGATTTTTCCCCCTACTTTGTGTTTACATAAAAGAAGTCTTTGCTGCTTTTCTTTGCCAGAGACTTCTCATAATTTCCCTTAGCTGGACTAACTTTGTGACTTGATTGTAAACTAGTTTATAGCTGTTGTAGCCATTGGTATCACATGATAATTTGTTATACATCCCATGCATTTTTCTTCTCTGCCACAAATTTTATCAGTTCATCTGACATCCATTTAGGTCTAAGCCTTGAACAGTATATGTTAGTCAGTGTAGAAAGCCTAGTAGCTTCTATGATTTCATCCCTGAATAGAATTTACAAAAGCAAAAGCCCTTCTCTTTGCTCTTGACAGTAGTTATATCTTTAAGTAAACCCCACATCAGTACTGTGTGCCACCAAGTGGTTCTTTTATCTGCAGATTCTTAATTCACGAAGAGTCAGAGCTAGTAATAAGATTTAGAATATTGCTTTATCATGTTGTTTCTCTAACATGCTGGTTTACAAAATAATCATCCAATAAATCCACGAAAGTTGTGCTACTGTGTGAAGAACAAACCCACAGGATACAGTCGATATCTGGAAAGTTAAAGGCCTCCATTAAAAGACATTAGAAGACTATGCACCTGCGAGGTGATCTGATTGAGGTGTAAAAGCTTTGAATGGTTTGAGCATGCTCAGTGCTGATGGAATTCTTCCTCTTGCTCAGAATAATCATTTGAGAGGGCATACATTCAAATTGAGAAAAGACAGATGTAGGATAGATGTGCAGAAGTTTGCCTTTAGCCAGTGGGTGGTTGGTTGGTGGAACAGACTTCCATCCTTTGTTGTTGAAGTTGATAGTCTAAATAAATTTAAGGCTGAGCTGGACAGGTACTTGGAACGAACGGAGGGGTGAAATGGGAGCGTGTGTTTTTTTTTTTTTTTTTTTTGGCTGATGCTGCATAAGCTTGCTTTCTTGCATCATATGCCTCTACTAATGCTAATTCTGATATACTGACCCACTCTGTATGTCTGTACAGTTGTTCATTATGTTCATTGCAATCATTAGGCCTATATCACACTTTTACTCTTATTTTTGTTTTTTTTTCCTGTGGTTATGTCACACCAAACTGACTCAATACTGCAGTGGTCATCTGTGTCCACTGTATGTACTGACTTTGATTTTTTACTTGCTTCTTAACTAAGTGCAGAGCCCCTCCTCCACTCCTGTCATGTTTACACTTTCTGTACACATTGTACTCCTCATATACAAATTCTGAATCCCTTATATCTGTGTGACGCACCATGTCTCTGATTAACCCACTAAGTGTGCATTTGACTTGTACTCCAAATTCATCATATTTATTTACTATATACTCTCTGCATTAGTGTACATTGAAGTATGCATGCAACTCTTTTTACTTTTAACAAACCTAATGCAGCTGTGTAATCACTTTCACCTCTGTTTGTGACTACTGTTAATCTGGTAGTCTGTGTATATCACCTCACCCCCCTCATAGGATAGTAGTTTCCAACCCACCTAATGTAGCCTAGATAGCATTAGCAAATACTCTTGCACCCTATCTGTTTAAATTTATCCTGTCTCTATTGTTAACGAGCATAGACCACACTTACATCAATTAATCGCAACTTGCGACTTTTATGTGAACATATTGCTTGTGAAGAGGTACATCCACGTATAAAGAAATGAGACTTAAAAAAAAAGAAAGTATATGGGTGAAGAGTAATAAATATACAGTTGTAATTAAACTGAATGGCTTAAGTTTAGAGAATTTAAATGCAGAATTTTATTATGTTCTATAAAATTATAATCTTAGTAATTAATTAATATGGAGTTAATTGTATAAACTCTAAAAGGAAGGGGATGAATCAGATTGATTCACTTGATATTGATGGTTTGACTATTGGTGATCTTGCTCAGAAAGCTGATAATCTGAATGAATATTTTTCATTTACATTCACACATGAGGCTTCATTAAAGGAGGAAAATGCCAGAAATTTATCAAATTCTAACAGGGTGCTTAATGATTTTGTAATAATTGAGAGCAAAGTGGAGGAGAAATTGTTGAAGTTAAACATAAGAAATGCACCTGGGGTGGATGGGATCTATCCAGTTGGCGCCTCCATAGCCAGGTGGGCAGGAGCAGCAGTGCGTAGCACACGCTTCTTGATTAGACCGGCGTTCAAGCCAGTGACCACCAAATACGGAGGATGCGGAAAGGTCAGGGAATGACCACCGCATATTCCCAGAGCAATATGGCCTTAGTTGCTAATGCTCCTAAAAACCAAATAAACAAACATCTATCCAGTTATATTAAAGGAGGTGGCAAAGGAAGTAAGCAAACCTTTAGCCATAATTATGAGAGATAACCCTTGGACTCAGGCGAAGTCCCCACAGACTGGAGATGGCAAATGTATCCCCAGTTCACAAAGGGGGGATATAACGGTGACGAGTAATTACAGACCAGTTAGTTTAACTTCTGTTCTCGGTAAAATAATGGAGTCACTGGTTAAAGAAGCATTGCAGGATCATCTAGACAAGACTGCAGTAATAATTCAGATAGAGCATTGGTTTGTTAAGGGGAAGTCTTGTCTGAGCAATTTGATTGGATACTATGATGTGGTGGCTAAAGTAAAGAAAGCCAACACGAGAATGACGAGAAACGTCAGATAATTTATGCAGAAAATTTGTTTCCCGACACCGGATTCTAGCGCTGCTTGCTCTGTAAACAGACTGTAGGTGTTATCGGTCTGGAGCCGAAATCGAAAAGGATATATTGATTGACAGGTAGGCGTGGCAAATGATGAAATGATTGGTGGTGGGCGCAAAAGATGACAAGCTACTGTGTAGTCATTGGTTGGCATTATAATGTGTATTTATGAGTAAAGAACGGTGCATAATAGTTTTGTGATGAATGGTAAACAGGTAATAGTAGCAATGAATCTTTTAAAGATGGAAGAAATTTGTAAGGAAAATAAAACATTGGTTGATTTTTTGATGAAAACTAAATTAATAAAAGTTTCGTTCTGTTCGTTTTTATGTTCTTCATTATGTTTTTTTCTCATTATTAAAAGCAGATTTTTGGAGTTCATGAGTGTTCTTACTATACTGTTGATTTAGGTTTGATTACGAAAAAAGGAAAAGGTTTCTTTATTTTTCATTATATTTTGTAATCTGACCTTAAAAATAAAAGTACGGTAATAAAAAATTAATATTTTGTTAATAAAAAATTTATGCGCTAGTCCACCCATGATTCTAAAGCAAAAAGGTTAGGTTACCCCCTTCACTTCGGGAAGGGTCAAGCTCCCATGGGATTCAAGTGGAGGTCACCTGACCTTTTTTCACCATTATAGAAAGCATTCATTAGGCCAAGTTACCATTAGTGCTACTAAAGTGATACTAAACCAATGTTATCGTGTGTTGTGTTGTGTTCGCAAACAAATCAACACATCATTTGCTACGCCTACTGTCAATCAATATATCGTTCTCGACTTTGCTCCAGACCGATAACACCTACCGTCTGTTTACCGAGTGAGCAGCGCCAGAGTGCCGTATCGGGAAACTAATTTTCCACATAAGTTATCCGACGTTTCTCGTCGTTCTCACGTTGGCTTTCTTTACCTTTGCCAATGTGGTTTCAAAGGAACTGGATGCAAAAAATAATTTTGATATTATATACCGGAACTTACTGACTTATGTAATACTCGACTTACGCAAATTTGACTTTACGTAAGTTTTTGCCTGACAGTGAAAACCGAAAAAAAATATGGAAATGTATTTTGAATCTGTAGGGATAAATGGAGGTATTTTGAAAATATCATAATGTGAACCCAATAACATATTGTTTGTTTGTTTTTTTTTAAATTCATTCCAAGCCCTTAGCAGTTAAACTTTTTGCTATGTTACTAAGCAATTTAAAATCTCTCTAAAAGGCCATTTTTATAATGGAAATTGCACTATACTTTTATCATTATCATATATTCCATTAAAAAATGAATAGCAAATGCTTAAAAAACGGTACTCACCTTGTATAAATCTGCAATAAATTTATTGGTAGATCGTGGCTAAATTTAGTTTGGAAGAAGCATTAAAAAGAACTAAGGTGGAGAGTGGGGTGAAAATATTTTAAACAGATTTTAAAATGAGCGCAAGGAAGTAGAAGTGCAGATCTCCAATCCTTGGTTGTCATAAAAAGGTTGAAGGATGCGAATGAAAAAAAGAGAAGATTGGCACCACTGGTCTTCTCTTTTTTTAATTTTTTCATTCGTGTCCTTTAACTTTTTTATGATAACCAAGAATTGGAGATCTGCACTTCTACTTCCTTGCGCTCATTTTAAAATCTGTTCAAAATATTTTCACCCCATTCTCCGCCTTAGTTCTTTTTAATGCTTCTTCCAACCTAAATTTAGCCACCATCTACCAATAAATTTATTGCAGATTTATACAAGGTGAATACCGTTTTTTAAGTTTTTTAAGCATTTGCTATTCATTTTTTAGTGAGATTTATCACGGTATTATAAGCTTACTATAATTTCACTTTTGTGATATTTTTCTAAAGCACATTTCTGGAGGTCACTACTATAAAACAATAAAATCGATATGCACTTTTCAGTTTCTTGGGCTTTTCTGTTAATGCAATCTATTATAAATGGGTAGTAAACTGGATCTTATTACATTTGCTATAATACCGTTAACTGGAATTCTGTGGGTTTTTACGTTATGGTACTACGGTGAAATGAGTTCCCCTTCACTGAAATCTTCAATCATATAAAAAACAAATTTTCAGAAACTTCTCTTCATTCCTATTTACTTATTACAATGGTGAAGGGAAAGGGACCGATGGAAAGTGCAAGTGCTGGCAGTGCCAGAAAACAAAACAAAATTGATATAGAAATTGAATATGAAACTGATTAAGTACGAAGCAGTATAAAGTTTATCATCTATTGCAAGGGAATTACGTTTCACTGCTTCAACAGTGAATACTGTTTTAAAGGACAGTGTGCATATAAAAGAACATATCAAAGAATCAACGCGCTTAAGATCAACAGTGATCAGAAAACAGTGCTATATCGAAGATGGAACAGCTATTAATAATATGGATGGAAAATCAGATTCAGAAGCAAGTACCCCCTGAGTCCAATGCCATTCAAGCAAAAGCAAGAAGTATTTATGAAGATAAGTGCAGCAAACCCCATGCCACATTCGTGGCAAGCAACAGATGGTTTAATAGGTTCAAGCATAACACTGGTTTCCAAAACATTAAAGTATGTGGTGAAGTCTCCAGTGCCGATTCTGCAGCTGTAGAGAAATTTTTAACATTGACGAGACTGCTCTGTATTAATTAAAAAAAAAAAAAAAAAAAATGTCAGATTGAACATACATTGCCAAAGAGGAAAAGACAATGCCAGGTTTCAAAGCTTCAAAAGATAGGGCCACACTCTTGCTTGGGGCTAATGCAGTGGGAGATTACAGATTAATGCCACTGCTTGTGTACCATTCTGGAAATCCTCGTGCATTTCCGATCGAACCAGAGAGCATGGATAACAGTATCTCCCTTTGAGGATTGGTTTAAATACTGCTTCATTCCCGAGATGAAAAATATTGTTAAGACAATGACGTTCCTTTCAAGATTTTGCTTCTATTAGATAATGCTCCTGGACATCCTGTGCATCTAGATGATTTCAATTTGAACGTGAGGGCCATGTTTATACTGCCAAACACGATTTCACTCATCCAACCTATGGATCAGGGTGTTATTTCGAATTTAAAAGCATACTATTTACTCACAACATTTGCTCAGGCATTGTCTGCAGTACACGGTGAGAAAAATTTTACGTTAAGAGACTTTTGGAAATCTTACAATATTTACTGCATAAGGCTTGGAAGGGTTTGAAAAAGACGAATCATATGAAGAGGTTACAAATAGATTGTAAAGGTTGCAGAGCTACTTCATTTGGAGGTTGTTGCCAAAGTTGTTTAGGAGTTAATAGAGGAAGAAGAGATGGAATTATCTAACAAAGAACTTATTAACTTGCAGGCAGTGATAGTGAAAGAAGAAAATGCTGACGAAGCTCAAGATGAACCAAACAAGGAGCCTAGATGCTTCATCACCAGAGAGATGAAATTGCATCGGCAATGGCGAGGTTTGAGAAGATGGATCCTGTCAGTGAATGATTCTTAAAAGTTAACAGAGGGGTGAATGATATGTTTTCTACAAAGAAATCTACAATGAAAAGAAAAAAGCCACTGTCCAGTCATCTATTAATATGTTCTTTTGTAAGTTTGAGCAGCCGGCCCCTTCTAAATCTCCACAGCCGTCAACCTCCGCAGTGGCGTATTTATCAGCTGAAGATGTTGATTCTGGCAACGATACTCGAGAGGGAAAACTTACTGATGTAATGCCTGTCTCCTCTCTTTTTTTGTAATTTTATAATTTTGAAATTTTTTGAATTGCATGCTTTCGTAATTTTTCCTGCGAATGAGAAAAAAATTGAATAAATACAATAAATAATTCTATTCACATGTTTGTCGAACATTTCTTTTTTGATTCAATCAATTCGGCGAGCTCGGCTGCGAGTGCTGCGCAAGCATGGGGGAATTCAGACTTGCGTAGAGTTACGGAACGCGACCCTTACATTAATCGGGGAGTGGCTGTACTTGGATTTCAGGAAAGCTTTTGACACTGTTGCGCATGGAAGATTACTATATAAATTGGAGCAGTATGGTATTAAGGATAAGTTGCTACAATGGCTAAAAGAGTGATTGAGTGGAGAAGACAGAGTGGTAATCAATGGATGCTGCTCTTGGGGGGAGAGAGAGAGAGAGAGAGAGAGAGAGAGAGAGAGAGAGAGAGAGAGAGAGAGAGAGAGAGAGAGAGAGAGAAAACCACCCGAGGTAGTGCTCTCTCCCAAGTTCTCTTCATGGGGGTGTTTCTTCATCAGTAGGTGTGACATACACTTATGCTGACAATGTGAAGGTACTTGCATGTGTGTGATCCTATCAACACTGAGAGGCTTATTAACCAGAAGTTGGCCAATCTTGTAGAATACTTGCATCCCTTCAGTTTATTCATAAATTTTACAAAATATGCACAAACAATATTCTCACAGAAATGTACCCCATCCAACACCATCTCTTCAATATGCAGAATCCCCATAAAGAACAGTTTCATCTCACTGTGACCTTGATGTTATTTTTGTTCCATCAACATGTTGAACAACTTTTCACAAAATATGCTCATGTCTGCTGGATAGTGAAAAATTGGCTTCTCCACAAAATGCATCTCTGTTGCTTGCAGATACTTTACCAATATCTTTCCATTAATTCTCTATAGCTCAGAGGTTTAGGGTTCTGCTACCCTCACCACAGTTAAGAGTCTTTAATGCTGATTATTGGCTCTTGAAGTGGACAGTTTGGAAATTTCACCTCTCTCAGCTGACAACCATGACTGATATGGTACGTACTCTAGGTATTACCTGACTTCTGGAACTTATCTGGGAGAAAAGATTAGTCTTCTTGGTTAAGATGCTGACTGGCTTAAACACAGATTCTTGCATATAGGATATATGCTTGTGGAAGACGTCCCCTCCCCCCACTGTCATCTGAGATTGCTTCTTTCTTTGTTACCAAACATAAAAAGATATGCCCTCCCTGGGAGATTCCTACAAACCCAAATGTTTGGTGACATCCAAACCTTGACTCAGAAAGTTTGCCAAAGCTTATAGGCAGTCTATTCTGAGTACTATCCCTATTTCCAATCCACCCAGTGCAGTGGATAAAACTCCCAAAGTGGCTGTCACGTAGGAGTACTTATCAAGGTCACAGGGCCTGCTTTCGCTGCTGGTTCCAGTAGATGTGCCTTTTTGTCTACTTGTTGGCCTGCCTTGGCTGGTTGTTGGTGAACAGTTTGTCTCCTGTCGATTTTGTTATGTGGAGATTACGCATACTTAGATGTGTGAACATTTGTATATATACTTGTAAATTTTTAGTTATCTTAGTGTTATTTCATATTGTATATATACTTGTAAATTTTTAGTTATCTTGCAGTGTTATTTCATATATCCTATTATATTTGACATCACTTATGCTTCCTGTAGTGCCTAGCTTCCTGCCATGATGGGCATATTATGTACCTTTCATTATTTATTGGTTATGGTATATTCAGTAACTCAAGCTTTTTAGATCATCACCAATTCAATAATAATAAATTATTTAGATAAAAAAAAAAACGATAATTGCTATTTTTCCTTTTTTTTTTTGAAAACTCCAAATACAAAAGGTATTAAAGAACCTATAATACTTGGTACCATGTGTGGGTTGAAAGTTGAGAAGACACAAGATACTTGTTGACAATAGACTTGAATTTCTGTAGACATGTAATTTTCAAGAAATACTTTTGATCTGGTTTGAGAGAGGGGGAATTATAGAAGCTAATTCAGAAGAACAGTGCCCATGGGAATACTCCCATGGGCACTGTTAGCCTATAAAAAATGCATGCAACAGAAACAGAATGTCTATGGGACAGAGAGTGGATAAACTTTGTAAGAGATGGGTCATTAATTAACTTGACTGCTCTCTTTTGAATAAAGTCTAGAAGCATGAGAGAGAGGGGTTTTAAGTGCCTCACCCCAGTTGTGGGAACAATATTTCACGCTATGACAGGTTTGAGATTTGTATGGACATAGTACTTGTTTAGAAGAAAAGTAATTGTGCAAGCAAAAGAGAAAATCCAGTTTAGACACCAAAGAAGCAATATTTGTGATGTGCTTATGCCAAGTGAGATTAGAAGTCAGGGTAATCCCTAATAGAAATACGTGAGCTAGAGATCTGAGTGTCATTGAAGATAAGAATAGGAGCAGCAGACTCCTTTTTGCAAGGTGTAAGACAGGACTTAGTTAGAAGGATTGAAATTAACTGTTATCTTTGCACCATTAGAAAAAGAATTACCTGGAGATCAGCATTTAACGAATTGATGGTGGATATTCAAGAAGATGAAACTGTTTTGTAGACGAGGATTTTCAAACTGGAAAATGGAATGCAACGTGCTATCATCTTCAAAACCATGGATAGGATTTCCAGTCAGTCGCAGGTCAGTAATATACAAGAGGAAAAGAATAAGAGAAAAACCGAACTTTTGGAAACACCGGCATTAGCAGAAAGGTTAAACACTGAGAGCCATCTATGATCACTCACAGTGAGCAGTCAATATTAAAACTGGATACTCAATTACAGAAAATAGTTGGCAATCCATAAGATGGAAGCATATTTAGAATATCTCTATGCCAACCACAATCAAAAGCCTTTGAAATTTCAAGAGCAACTGCTTGCATTTCACCAAACTTTTCCATTGAACTTGTCCCTAGATGAACATAAGCTAGTATATCACTCATTTGAACCTCCCAAAATCCACTATGGTGTATGCCAGTGTTTCCCAAGGTATGTCTCTAAAACCCTTTTGCTGCTTATCCCCTGGGATTTGCAAAAGGGTTTTAATTGATCTAGTATACATGTATTAGCTCACTGTGCATGTTGTTTACATGTAGTGATGCAAGCAACATTTTACAGAACATCTGTGAGTTGTAATCACTTGATAATTATGCCATTTGTGTACTGCTTGTTGTCTTCCCTTTCTGCAAATAAACTGTACTGTGTTGTATGTATGAACAGTAACTGGGTGAACATTGTAAGTTGTTGTGCAGAAAGTTATAAAAAAAAAAGTGCTTGGTATGTAACAATTTAAATTTATACATTTTTAATATCAATTTCAATACCAGTATAGTAAGTATTAAAAATAAGCTTTCTTCACTGACTAAAATGCGTACTTTAATTTCAGACTAGTACAAATCCATTACAGTAATACCCCGACTTACGTGAACTCGGAGTTACGCGGTTCTTGATTTTTTTCGTTTGGCAATGCTGCCGCCCACTATCTTCAAGGTCGTTTTTCATATGTTATCGATATACGGTGCGACGGCGGAGAATGAGAGCGAAAGATGAACAAAATTCAACTTTGCTGCTTTTATGTGTTTTATATCAGTGAAGGGGAAACACATTTCACCATAATAACGTAAAAACCAACACAATTCCATCTATCGGTATAATCGCAAATGCAATTAGATCGAGTTTACTACCAGTTTATAACAGATTTCACTAGCAGAAACGCAACTGGATTTTTATTGTTTTATGGTAGTAACCCCTAGAAATGTGAGGTGTTAATAGTGTATCTCTGCCTTTATGGTGTTGTTTATTCAGTTGCTACATGCGCGCAGCTTTGTTTATGCGTATCAAGCGTGCCTCCTTGTTTTGTAATTGTGCTTTATTCCCTAAAAATGAGTAAAATACTTAATTAAAAGGTGTGAAAAGGAAGCTTCCTGGTGAAGACACTGCAGATTCAGAGAGAAAAAGAAAAGCAATTATCGATAAACAGAGGCGGACTGGGTCAAAAATTCTTACCCGGGAAAATTTATAGTGGCCTCATACTATGGTTTATGGCCAAAATCACACCGGCCCACCGGGGTTTCCCCGGTAAGGCTTATGGCCAGTCCGCCTCTGTCGATAGAGAAAAAATATGAAATTGTGAAACGCTTTGAGCGAAATGAAAGACCATGTGATATTGCACGTGCTACAGGCCTAAATGAAGCAACGGCGAAAAGCACATAACAATTGCAAACTTGACAGGTTGAAAATTGAAAAGGGCTTAAAAATTTTAGAAAACATAGACTCCAACGAAGAACGCGTTATAGCTACAAAGCAAGGAATAAAAAAATTATTAGCTTGCTACGACGAAATTCTGCGTGAAAAAAAGAAGGCGCTATGTCGTCAGACGAATTTGTTAGATTTTATGAAGACATCGAAATAACTTTTTTACGTAAATCATTTGTTTTTTTAATACATATTTTGTATTAATATGTATAAAGAACTGCAATTTTATTAATATTTTTCTTCTAAACTAGTGTTTTTGTTAGTCCTTGGTCCCAATTAAGCAAAATTTATATGTATTTATATGCAAAGTTGTACCCCGACTTACGCGAATTCGACTTACGCGATTTTCGTCGGACCCACCTATCGCGTAACTTCGGGGTGTTACTGTATATATATCTATGCTTCCCTGTCACAATGTTTGTTGATTTTAACATTACTTCTACAAGTTGGAAACACTGGTGTATGTTATTCAAAGGTGGATGACCATAGGTGACACTTCGATGGGAACAAAAGAACTGGAGAGCCTCACAGAATGTGTTTGATGAACCATAAAGGAGGTAGTTTGCACCTCATATGTTGTCTGCAGAAAATGTTGAGCAGGGCTGAGAGGCCACAGGAACATTTTACAGATAGTTGACACTGAGGTGTCAACCATCTGAAGAAAGCTCATAATATTGGCTACTGTGGTAGGGATGCTACATATAAGCCCAATATTATGGTTACCGGTGGGAAAAATGATATTTGGAATAATATTCTTTGCATTTGTGAATTTACACTTCCTCGTTCATTTCACAAATATACGTGGTCTCGGTTCTAATCTCAGTTATGTCTGTTTCCATTTACAGACTGCCAAACACCCATGTACATTTTCTGACAGAATCCTGGTTATTATTTGATTGAACCATTGCTCATCTCAATTGTCTGAATCATTTGCCGTATGATTCCTTTAATTTCAAAGGTGGAACTTGTGTATATGTCCGTTCTGATATTCCCTGTCAAAGACTTAGTAATTTGGAATCTCCTCTCCTCTTTTCGATTTTCTCTGGCTTAAAATCTCTCTACCACATTCTACCAATGGAACCTTTATCTCATGGCCATTCTCAACCACGTATTGTTGGGCATTACAAGAATGCAAAATGGGATGATCTGCAAGATTTCTTCTTTTCCTCAGTCAGATTACTGTTTCAAAACTTCTGGTGTCAACATTTTCTCAGATCATGTCAGTCAAATTATTCTTGTAGGGGTGGAATCCTTTATTCCACACTCCACCTTAAAATTTCTTTCCTTATCTAAACCTTGGCCGACCGGGCTAGCCGGGTGGGTAAAGTGCCTGCCTAGCAACCCAAAGGTCGCGGGTTCGAATCCCGCCTCGGGCTTGGATCAAAGTACTGCTAAAAACCTTGGGAGGTGCATTATGGCCACAGAAGCCGATGCGCCAACAACTACCAAAAAAAAAAAAAAAATCTAAACCTTGGCTTTCCAATAAATATGCTAAGGCGGTTCAAGCGAAGAATGTTGCATATCGTAATTGGCTTGTTTCCAAATCTATATGTTCATTTTCTGCCTACACCAAAACTCATAACAATTGTAAAGCAGTTATTAATCATTCCAAACTAGATTTCAAACAGGCTGAGAGTAGTAAACTTGCTTCTTGTCCAAATGGTGGCCAAGCATTCTGGTCTCTTACCAAAGCTATTGGCCACAACTTTTGTCCATCTCTGTCAAAAACAAATGGTTCTATTGCCACTTCAGCCAAAGAAAGGCCTGACGTATGACGTAGCTGAGTGGTCAGGAGCGAGAGTGCATAACACGCGTTCCTTGAGTGGACCAGGGTTCAAGCCCGTGACTACTAAATACGATAAATATTTGTATTGACGATTTATTGTAAACTCTACTGACCTGGTTGTCGTGCTGGAGTATGAACAGAAAATTTTAATTTATTTATTTAGATAAAGCTAACCCGCTTGCATCCTATTTTTCTTCCAACTCATGTATTGATGATTTTGGTAAACCACCTCCCACCATTATTCCCAGTACACTCCATTCAGTGTCCTCTGTGGTCTTCTGTCAAAAGAATGTTAGAATAATTTTTCAAATCTTGATGCTAAGAAAGCTCCAGGTCCTGATGGTATTTCTCCACTTGTTCTCAAAACCTGTGCTCCTGAACTTACTCCTATTCTTTGCCGCCTTTTTTCACTTTCTTATTCCAAAGGCATTTTTCCTTCTGTTTGGAAATTTGCTCTTATCCAGCCAGTTCTTAAAAAGGGTGACAAATCCCTGCTGTCTAATTATCATCTAATTGCAATTACCTCTACTCTTTCTAAAATAATGGAGAAATTGATTAACTGCCAACTCTTAAACTATCTAGAAAACTTCCATTTGATTAATGATTGCCAGTATGGACTCTGTCAGTGTCAATCCACTGGTGATATTCTGGCTTATGTTACCCATCTATGGACAAATTCAATAGAAAACTTTGGCGAAACTCAATCAGTTGCTCGTGACATTTCAAAGGTCTTCTTATTAAGCTTTCATCTTATGGTTTTCCAACTGTTTTTTTGTAATTGGGTATCCAATTTTCTCACTGCAGGCGATGGTGTATGGCTCTCTGTCTTCTAACTTCAACACTAATGCTTGTGTTCCCCCAAGGTTCAATTCTTTCTCCCACTCTTTTTCTCTTGTATACTAATGACCTTCTTCAATTGAGTGGAAATCCTATCCATATTTTTGTGATGATAGTGTATTGCATTCTGTTTTCCAGTTTGAGAAACCGTGTCCAGCACAAACAGTTTCAACATCTTGAATATCCACTACCAATTCCTTAAATGCTGATCTCTAAGTACTGTATTTGTCGGCTTATAAGACGCTGTGGCATGGAAGAATACACCCTAATTTTGGAATCGTAAATTTAAGAAAAAAAACTTTTTAAAAAAAATTTATTGTTAATACAATGGAAATTTAAAATTCAATAAAAATAAAAGCCAATAATGAAAGTTATAGGATTATTACTTGTATTATTTTAGTATTATTCAACTTCAGATTCATTACTGACGTGATCATTATTATCCTCAACGTCATCATTATCATCATCCTCTTCGCTAGTATAACTGTAACTCTCATACAGTAAATGGTCTTCAGTGCCATCCATTGCATTATTTATACCACAATTTTTAAAGCACTTGACCACAATTTCAGTCTTAACATCGTGCCATGACTTCAGCACCCATTCACACACTTGTGTTATTGGTGGACATTTCATCCTTTCCATAGCGTCGTATCATGGTTCCCATCTATTATCCATTTATTCCATTGCTCCTGCATGTTATTCTTGAATGGCTTATTGATGCTGACATCTAACGGCTGTAACTGTGAAGTTAAGTCAGAATTACCGCTGATTCTGTGTTCATCATTTCTGCCAGTCTTTTGATGTTTTCAGTCCTACGTGCTCTTAACTGATCCCATACTAGTAGTGCATTTTTACACAGTACCACTAGGATGCTTGGACCAAACTTTTACAAACCAATCCTTGATACATTCTTCATCCATCCATCTATCCATCCCTCCCTTTGATTGCACAAGTACGGAAATTCCATTTAGCAGTTTATCTTTTGGTAAAAGTTTTTATTTTAAAAATTAACATTGGTGGAAGTTTGGTCCCATCAGCACAACACATTAAAATTACGGTGTAGTGTGCCTTTTCATGTCCAGTAGTTTTAATAGTTAGAGATTTTCCCCCTCTCATATTTACAGATGGCACATCAAAATTCAATGGAATTTCATCCATATTCCCGATTTCATTAGGTTTGTGGTTGCTTTGTTTTCTAGCATTAAGGAAAAATTCATGGTAATCTAATATTTTCTGTTTGTACTCAGCAGGCATTCTTGGGCTCTTCTAGTTCTTGTGCGTAAACTTAACCCATTTCTTTTCACGAAGCAATAACACCAAGATTCAGTTCCTTTAAAGTGTATCCCAATACAAGCTGCTCGTTTCCATGCTTCTACTATTCTCATTTTAGTATTCTTACTGCAATACCCATGTCTCTAAGTTCCATTATCCAACTGCACAAGTTTTGTGCAAAACCAAGAGTTAATGTATAGAGCAGCAAATTGCAAATTTGCTGCTCTGTTCCTGTGTTCTTTGGCATATTGTACTACTTTTAACTTAAATCCAGTACTATAATTTTGTCTTCTTGATGCCTGCCATTGATTAGGGCTTAATTGTATAACTGGAATTCACTTGTTACTCCAACATCCTGGTAAGAATACTGAAAAGTGTACTAACATATAGTAGTTAACTCTTGGTTTTGCAGATGTACTGTATTACTACTTTCAGCTTTTAAGGAGCAGGGCGATTTTTTTTTTAAGATATTTATAAGGAAAAAAAGTGCACTTTAAGCCAACAAATACGGTGATTCTCCAGTAGGACAAAGGTAACTTAGTCGATTTCAATCCTTCTAAAATTCAGTCCTGTCTTATATCTCACAAAAACGATTCCTCTGCTCTTATGCCTATCTTCGATGACACTCTTAATTTCTCGGCAAAATCATATATCTCTATTGGGGATTATCCTGACTTGTAATCTTTCTTGGCATAAGCACGTCACAAATATTGCTTCATCTGCATCCAAAAAACTGCATTTCTCTTTCGCTCTTGGCGTTACTTTTCTTCAAAACAGCACTCTGTACAAATCGCAAATCTGCCCTACCACGGAATGTTGTTCCCACATCTGGGGCGGTGTCCCTAAAACCTCTCTTAGTAATAGTAGTGGCATGTGATGCAAGAAAGCCAAGTGTATGAGCTTATGCAGCATCAGCCAAAAAAAAAATTTACAAACAACTCCCTCTAAATGTTTGTCCAGTTCCTCCTTAAATTTATTTAACCTATTAACTTCCACAACAACAACAGATGGAAGTTTGTTCCAGCAATTAACTACCCGCTGGCTAAAGGCAAATTTCCGCACATCTATTCTAGGCTTCTATATTCCATTCAGAAGCAGGCAGTTAGTTAATTAATGACTCATCTCAGTCTCTTGAATCTCTATCGCATAGATATTCTGTTTCTCCTGCATTCCTTTTCTGTATATTCTTCTGAATTGACTTCTCTCATTCCTGCTGTCTCTTCCAAACCAGTCCGAACATGTGCCGCAACCAGTCAACATCCTTTTTCTGTCCAACTTCAGACTCGCAGAACCAACTTTTTTTCTTCTTCATTTATTCATTCAACTTCCATTCTCCGGAACAACCTTCCTTCATACATATTTCCTGAAAATTATAATCTGCAGAAGTTCAAGTGTAACGTCAACGAATATCTTCTTTCTTCTTCTCAACTTTCAACCCATGCACAGTACTAAATACTATAGGACCCCCACTGACTGGAGATGTACAAATGTATCTCCAGTTCACAAAGAAGGATCGAAAGGTGATAAGAGTAATTACAGACCTGTTAGTTTGACTTCTGTTCCAGGGAAATAATGGGGTCACTGGTTAAAGAAGCATTGCAGATTCATCTAGACAAGACAGCAGTAATAATTCAGACACAGCATCGATTTATTAAGGGGAAGTGTTGTCTGACCAATTTGATTTGATACTATGATGTGGTCAAAGGAACTGGATGCAAAAGATAATTTTGATATCATGTGGAGTAGAATTTCTGTTATCTTGATTAATATGAAAGGCTGATCTTTTTTTTTTTTTTTTTTATTAATGGTAGTACAGTAAATTTTGGTTATAGTGATCACGTTTGCAAATTGAATTTTGATTATAATAAGTGAAAGATCGAGTTAATAAGTGCGGTAACGCAACCGAACTCAGAGAAGTCGACGGGAGTCCCAGGGAGAGTTGTCTTTTCTTTGTAAGGGTTTGGCTCCCTGGAATCGGTTCGTCCGGAGATAGGGATGCTATCCCCATAAAGCACCACGCCTCCTGCAGTGTCCAGAGTGCTCCTGTGGGCCCTTGAAAATCCGAGGGAGAGAGTGTGATTTTCGTGCCGGACCGTACCCATATCCCACATAACAGATTGTACAAACAAAAAGTCCAATAAATCAAACTGCAAATTGTGTTTTATTGTTGTGACCTCTTAGAATTCTATGTGACCTTCAGAAATGCACTTTAGAAAAATATCACAGAGACTACTGGGTTTTCTTGGAAACCACGAGTGAATTTCAGTTTAGTTTAGCTCCAGATTCAGTAAGAAAAATATCAGCCTGTGAAACTGTGTGATTTATTGTTTTTCTCATTTTTTTATGGTAAAATGTGAACGAAAAGACTGGTTCACCTAACCCAGTGGTTTTCAGGCGTGGTGCTGCAAAAGCATTCCAGGGGTGCCATGTAATTTGGGTTTAAGTTACTTAAACGTATTATTATGATTTAATTTATATGTTTATTTCATTATGAAAAGGTGTACAGTATCTTTTTAATTTTGTGATCTGTAATTGATGTTTACTTTGTATACCTCTATACAAAGAATAAAATTATATACTGTATATATATAATTTGTATTATGAAATGTAATTTTTATAATTATACTATTGTAATAAATATCATATAACATATTTTTTAAAATATTATATATATATATTGAGAAAATTGAGTAGGGGTGCCGCAAAATAAAATAAATTACTTAGGGGTGCCATTATTAAAAAAAGATTGAAAACCACTGACCTAAACTTTGCTCTGAATAAACCAAAAAATAGTGAGGGCAGTCTCAACACTTAGTTTTAACATTACAGCAAAAAATGGAAATTATTAATAGAATTAGAGAAGGTGAAAATTTAGGAAATTTTTCCAAAGAATTTAATGTGGGGCTTCAACAATTTATGATATCAAGAAAAATTCCAATGCTATAACAGAATCTGTGTCGATTATGGATAGTGAAGGAAGATCTAGCAGGAAAAAAATGTTGAAACCTCAAAATGTCACTTTAGAGACTGCACTCACTTTATTTTTTGGTTTCTTCAGAGCAAAGTTTAAGTGAACCAGTGTCTAGCCCAATGTTGTGTAAAAAAGCATTGGATTTTAATTGAAAATTAAGTGGTAGTGAAAATTTTAAGGCAAGCACAGGTTGGCTGAAAAACTTTAAACTGAGACACAGGGTACGTGAACTAGACGAGAAACTTTCTGCAGATGAATTGGCAGAGGTGTCCTTTGAAAAGTGAGTTTGCTTCAGTTCTAGCAAATTACTAGAAAGAAAATGTTTATAATGTTGATGAGATGGGCTTATTATGGACAGCATTATCGAGAAAAACCCTAGTCACTAAAAGAGAAATGCTTGCACCAAGTTTTAAGATGAGAAAAGAGCGAGTTACAATTGCTATGTGGGAGACACAGATTGTCCGTGCTCATTATCGGTAAATTGAAAAAACTCAGAGCTTTTAAAAATCTTTCTAATTTTCCTGTTTTTTATAAGAGTCATAAAAATGCCTGGATGATTGTTCCCTTTTTCTGAGATTGGTTTATATATATATTATTTTTTTATTTAATTAATCTTATTTAATTTAATCATAAGGTAAGATTACATTTATTTAATCTTATTTAATTTAATCATAAGGTAAGATTAAATTTATTTAATCTTATTTAATTTAATCATAAATTTATTTAATCTTACCGGAATAATTATCCAGAAAATTTGGCTATCTCAAATTTTCCGGATAATTATGGAAAGCATTATCGAGTTGCACATGCAAGACATTAGTACAAAACAATAAAGAATTGGTCCTTAATACAAAACAATAAAGAAGAGGTCATCAGTTATTCTGGATAGCCGACATTGTACTGTTCTTGGATTATAGGAAAGCTTTTGATATTGTTGCACATGCAAGACTATTGTACAAGTAGGAGCAGTATGGCATTAAGAGCAAGGTGCTACAATGGATAAAAGGACAGTTGAGTGGGAGAAGACAGAGAGTGGTAATCAATGGACACTGCTCTTCATGGACTAATGTTATTAGTGGAGTTCTGCAGGGGTCCGTATTGGGCTAATTGTTGTTTACTGTATTTATCAGATGATATCGACGAAGGTATATCAGGCTTTAATATCCAAGTTTTCAGATGATACGAAGGTTGGCAAGGTTGTTAATGACTTTACACTACTGCAACAGGATCTAGAAAAGCTGGGCTGAGAGGTGACAAGTGAAGTTTCACATTGACAAATGCAAAGTATGGGTAGCAGTAACCCCATATTAATGTACCAACTGTGTAGTGCTACACTCAGGGTAGAAGAGAATGAAAAATATCCGGGGGTAATTGTGTAGTCAGATATGAAGTTTTCTAAGCAGTGCAGAGAGGCTGCCAGAGCAGCTCATAGTGTCTTGTCAATGATATACAGGAATTTTGCTAGTAGGGATAACGAAGTAATTATTCCTTTGTATAAGGCAATGGTCAGGCCACACCTTTAATACTGCATACAGGTCTGGAGGCCTCATTTTAGGAAGGATGTAGAGCTAATGCAACGAGTACAGAAAGGGCAAAGAGATTGGAGAGAGGAACAGAAGGTTGCTCTTATCTAGAAAAGCTTAAGTTCTGCAAATTGCAGGGTCTGGAGACTTGGCACCTGTGAGGTCATCTGATTGAGGTGTATTGAATTGTTTGACCAAGTGCAGTGCAGATTGGGATTCTTTTTCCTTCTCAGATTCCATACCTGAGGGGGCATAAATTCAAATTGAGGAAAGACAGTTGTAGAATATGTGTGCAAAAATTTGCCTTTAGCCAGCAGGTGGTTGATTGCTGGAACAAACTTCCATCTGTTGTTTTGGAAGTTGACAGCTTAAATAAATTCAAGACTAAATAAGACAAACTTTTGGAGTGAATGGATGGGTGAAAGGGAAGGGCAGTTTTTTTGGTTGATGCTATATAAGCTTTCTTTCTTGCATCATATGCCCCTACTAATGCTAATACCTCTTGTGTTTGGGGTTTCATAAAAAAAAAATTAGAACAGTGGCAGAAAGTGCTACAGAGTAATGTACTTCACTAAACAGTGGTTCATTTTGATGAATGTTTTTGGGTGTGGTGATTGTCTGGGAGAGAGCTTTGTATATTCTTGATCATGAACTGTGGGAGGGAGGGAGAGACATTCTGACGATACAGGAGCTCTTTCAGTTTGTTTGGACTCGGCACATTGATAGTATGACCTGAATCTAAAATTCCTTAATTTTCTTGGACACTTTGAACAATTATGTGCTATCTACACTGTGACAGCACTAGAAAATAGTTCAGTCAGTATCAGCATGATGACAATATAAGGATTTTGAATCAAAAGTCCTTTTTGCAACTTCTGCATGCGTGTGTGTACATACGTGCATGTGCGCAATATTTTTTTGACACAAATACAAAACAATAAAGTAAGATTTCTAAATTCAGCTACAAGCACCCAATAATGTTTACATTGGCAATGGATTAAGGAAACATAGCACAATACTAACATCATTAATCCCCTTGACGCTTTTTATTCAGTGCATTTGATAATCTTTTTTCATTTTACCTATTGTCATGCTAATGTCTCAGGTAGGAATGGCACAGTATCTTCCTTGAGTGTAGAACTGTGTTTTGATCTTTTGTCAGTTTAAATATTTTTGGTCACTTGTATTGGAATTATTTAACCTTGGAGAAAGTGCTTGCTTCACAACATGTTGGAAATTGATTATAGAAATAGCATTCTCTGTTTAAAAATACTGTTAAAATTTATGCATAAATTTTAACAGTATTTATAACATAAATTTTAATAGTATTGTTAAATGGGAAATTTGCCTTCCCAGTTACAGAAATGGCATATTTTCTTATGCAGAACGTTTATCATTATTTTGATATGATAAATTTCTCTTGTTCTATAGAGTTCTCTTTTCTTTTCTTGTTAAAATTTTGTACTTGGACGTTTGCACTTGGGTGTGACTTTGTGATATCACATTTGTTTTTTTTTTATAAATCAAAAACTTGATGGGCAGTGCAAACTTTAAAAAATCATGGAAACGTATTTTGCATTCCATGGGAATAAATGGAGGTATCATTAAAATATCGTAATGTGAATCAAATAACACGGTTTTTTTTTTTTTTTTGGTAATTCGTCCCAAGAACTTGAAGTTGAAATTTTCGCTATATAACTAAACTATTTATCTCTCTAAAAGGTCATTTTTATAATGGAAATTGCACTACCCTTTCATCGTTGTATGATCCATTATAAGAATCAGTTTTGAACGCCTCTGTGATATTTTTCTAAAACACATTTCTGTAGTATACTACCATAAAACAAAATTAATTTTCACTTTCCGGTTTATTGAGCTTTTCTATTAGTGCAATCTATTATAAACGGATAGTAAATTCGATCTTATTGCATTAGCAATAATACCAATAACTGGAATTCTGTGGGTTTTTATGTTACAATATTATGTTAAAATGTGTTCCCCTTCACTGAAACCTTCAGTCATATAAAAAACAAATCTTCTCTTCATTCCTGTTTGCTTATTACAATGGTGAAGGGAAAGGGACTGACGGAAAGTGCAAGTGCTAGGAAATGAAACAAAATTGATTTAGAAATGAAGATGATTAATTAAGGAGTACGAAGCAGGACAGAGTTTGTCATCTATTGCACAGGATTAGGTCTCGCTACTTCAACAGTGAATACTATTTTAAGGGACAGTGCACATGTAAAAGAACATTTGTTAAAGGATCAACAGTGATCACAAAACAGCATTCAGGCTATATCGAAGATGGAAAAGCTATTAATAATAAGGATGGAAAATCAGCGTCAGAAGCAAGTGCCCCTAAGTCCAATGGCCATTCAAGCAAAAGCAAGTATTTATGAAGAAATTAAGGATAAGTACGGTGAACCCCAAGGCAAGTTTGTGGCAAGAAGTGGGTGGTTTAATAGGTTCAAGAATCGTGCTGGTTTTCAAAACATTAAAGTATGCGGTGAAGTCACTGGTGTCGATTCTGCAGCTAGGAGAATTTTGTGATGTGTTGGAAAAAACCCCTTCTAAAATCTCCACAGCCCTCAACTTCCCCAGCGGCATACTTATCAGCTGGAGACATTGGTTTTGGCAATGATGCTGAAAAGGTAAAACTTGCTGAAGTTATGCCTGTCTCCTCTCTGTTTTTGTAATTTTGTACACTTTGTAATTTTTCCTCTGCATGAAATGAAAAAATTGAATAAATAATTCTATTTACATGTTCGTCGAACATTTATTTTTTTGCTTCAATCAAATTCAGCACGCATAGTTGCAAGTGTTGCATAAGCATTTAGGGAAATCCTGACTTATGTAAAATTCAGTTTGCGTAGAGTTCAATGGAATGCAACCCTTACGTAAGTCGGGGAGTGGCTGTATATTCAATGTTTGTTTCCTGCTCTTTACCTAGCCATGATAATGCTTGAGTGCATTCTGTCTAGAAGAATGTTGAGTTAGTATTTTTCATTTAATTGTACTGCTTGTATGACAAACCTCAGAAACCAGTTTAGGTGATTATAGTTTTATCACTTGGAGCCAGCTTTACTTGTTTAATGAATTTTGCTGCATATTATACAGGGGAAACTGTTTAAAGAAAATTATACAGGTAACCCTCGTATAATGCGTTTGTTAAGTTCCTATAAAATCTCTGTAGTGTGAAATCTTGTTATACGGGACTAAGAACAAGTACAAAAAAGGGGGATTACATACCAAAAACTAACAAAAATATGCCATTTTTTTTTAATAACTATCAGAAACTTAATTTTTATTAAAAATAGTAATAACTGAACAAACGTTTTACAAACTGTGATACATAATATGTCAGATAATATACGTTAATTAAATTTTCTTCCTCTTCATCACTGCTAAGCACAAATGAGAATGTTTTCTCTGTTGCTGAATATCTTCACCTTCTGAACTTTCTTCTGCAGCATCTAGATTTTGTGTATCTTTTGCTCTCTTTAAAAAATTAGTAATCTGGGTTTGTTTGCTTTTGCTTGCTAGACCTTTGTGAATTTCGTGGTATGGAGCTAAGCATTTTTGAACTTTGTGCTTCTTTCAGTCGAAGGATCTGCATTCAAAAAATAAAATTCTAATTGCTTGGCTAAGTTTATGCCTTCCTGTATGCTTTTTAGTGTAAATTTTGGAACTTCAGAACTTTCATCTGTACTGTCATCCTCTGAATTGATTTGGTTTGACTACGATGCCATTTCCACCAAATATGCTTCATATGATACCTTGTCCCCTTTTTTTTTAGACGATCCAAAATTTGTATCTTTGATTTTAGAGAGAGAAAGTTTCTTTCGAGCGGTGCTTTTTTACTTTCCTTAGGCATAAGGAAATTTAATATAGGCATAAGGGCTGGAATTTAATTCACAACGAAGAAATTATTCCAATATGGTTCTTAAGAACAATGTTTAGTAATACATACCTGGAAAAATTTATAAATGTCGCCTTAAAAGTCACAAACTGCACGTTTTGAAGTCACATTTTTTATGATCTCAAACAAGCACAAGTTCAATAGCACAGAACCTAACACGGGGATTTCCCAGTAATATTTTTTTCATAACAACTAGCAAGTCAACAGAAGAGATTCACAAAAAAGAATGGAAATGTTGAAAAATTACATTCAACATAATAGCAGAATTTCCCTTGCACAAAAGCTCAAAAATACCATGTTAAACGAGGTTTGCCGTAATTTTCTAACCGTGTTATTTGTAAGTACTACATTGTGCGAGGATTGCTGTAATTCTCTAACCGTGTTATATAAGTGCCATGTGCAAGGATTGCCACAATTTTTCAATTGTGTTAGAGCGAAATGGTGTTATAAACCGTGTTATACGGGGGTTGCCTGTACGTTCCTATTTATTTCAATAAATAATTTTTTAACATCAAATAAATAGTGCTCTCCACTAGAGGAGTATGGTGCTATTTATTTAAATGATTAGTAATGTACTTGTCTCTTGGAAAGTGGGGAGGGGGTTTTTATTTATAAAGAAGCGCAATAATGGAATATAACTGAATTATAAAAGTAGGCCTATAACACTTCCTTAATTTCTAGTGCAGCACTTTACCTTGTCTGGAGTACCTGTGTATATATGTTTTTCAACGTAATTTCAATTATGTTTCAAATAATGTATCTGTCTATAAAAATTGCCTTAATCATGTATCTGCTGCCATCTCATATGTGTTTCACAGTAATTGTAGACAGTTTATAATAAATGGCAGTATGAAATTGGAAAAGATTGTACCGCTAGGTACTGTTGTGCAATTTGAAATTACAAAAGCAGAAATTCTCCAAAATTTAAATCCAAAAGTTAATAAAATTAAATTAAGTGATATATAAATAGATGTAGAAGATATTATCATGTCAAAGGAAGAAATTGAATGAATTTGTTTTGTTTTGTTTTTTTTTCTTTAAATTTTGATCTGGTTTTTGAATAATAATTTCATTATAATTCTGGGCAATCAAAATTAATTTATTCTTATTTTGATTTGTCAAAATAAAAATAAATTAATATTTAAAAGTATTGATGAAAGAGTTTTAATTTTTAAAATTTAAAAACTTTAATGAACTTACTTTCTCCACAGAGCCAGCCACTAGCTAAAAGCATACTGCCTACCCACCCACCCAAAATGCGTTCATCAAACTCACTCTGGAAATGGCTAAGAAATGGTCTCTTCTCTTCCCTCCTTCTGCACATTAATTAAATCAGTTAATGGCAAGAGATGATTTTACTTATGGCAACATAACCATATGTGAATCTGGTTATTCTTCCATTTGAATGGTTGTTAAAATTGGAAATTTTAAGGAAATCTTGAAAAATTGCAGCAAGTTTAAGTTCTGATTTGGTTCTGCTTGAATCATTTTCTTTCATAGCACAGGGAACTGTAAAATGCAGTCTTTATAATTCAGAATTCTCTAAAAATCAGGCTCGTTTTCCAAAAACTTCCAACACATATTATTAATCATATTTTTCTTTAAGGATCTGTGCAAAAAATGTGACATTTCTTTTAGTATTTTTATTCTTCAGAAAAATTCATAATTTAGTGAAATATTGGCTGGTTATATTGTGCTTCTATGAGTTGATGACCATTTAGAGCATAGGACTGAGTTTTTTGATGCAGAGGAAACATTGTTTTCTTTGCATTAGATAAGTCAGAGTGATCTTCAGTAGAGATATATGACCTTGTTTAGTAATCTGATGGTCACTGAAGATCAGAATTGGAGCAGTAGACTTTTTTTGCTAGAATTCGTACAGGTCTGAGTCTTAGAAAGATTAAAGTTAACTAAGTTATCTTTGTCCCATTGGAGAATTACCTAGAGACTGGCATTTAAGGAATTGGCATTGGATATTCAAGGGTTAATCTCTTCCATAAACAGTGACTTGTTGATACACAAACAGCAGATTTAATTCCATACAACTAAGGATTTTGCTGACATAATTTAGTCATACAACTGGTCAGCTCCATGATGTTATAATGGCTGAAAAGATGAAAATTAATGACCTTTGTTATTATGTGTGATGTTGAATTTTTCCACAGACATTTTAAAATATTAAAATGTCATGTAAATTAATAAAGATTGCACACATCTTGTAATTATTCCTTGAAAATAATGTTTTTATCCTCCATTTTTTTAAAGCAAAATTCAAACATGAAAGGTATTAGAACCTTTAGTACTTAGTTACAATGTGTGGGTTAAAGATTTTGCTGACAGAAGATACTGTTAGCATTAGAACTGTATTACTGTAGATTATAATTTTCTGCTACTTTTCTGGAAGCTTGTTCCAGAAAACTGTAGCAGATGGGATAAATGGGAAAGAGAAAAAGTTAGTTGTTAGTTTGGTGTTTAGACAGTGAATGGATATTGACTGGAAAGATGCGTTCAGACTGGTTTGGAAGAGAGTAGTGAAATTAATTATGCCAATTCAGAATTATAGTGCACATGGAACTATCTATAGAAATGGCACATGGCAGAAACTGAACATCTGTGAGAGAGTTGAAGGGACCTTGTAAGAGATGGGTCATTAATAAACCTGACTGCTCTTCTTGAATAGTCTAGGAGCTTGAGAGAGTTTTTGGGGGAACCACCCCAGATGTGGGAACAATATTCCATGGTAGAGCAGGTTTGAAATTTGTACAGTGTTAGTTATTTAGGAAAAAGTAACACTGAGAGGAAAAAAGAAAACCCAGTTTTTTTGATATCGAAGAAATACTTGTGATGTGCTTATGTTGAGGGAGATTAAAAGTCAGGGTGGTCCTCAGTGGAGATATATGACCTTGTCTAGTGTCAAAATGACCTCAGGCTTTGTTGTGAGAAATAAGACAGGAATGAGTTTTCTTCACCATTGGAGAATTATCTGGACATCAGCATTTAAGAATTGGCAGTGGATATTTGAGAAGTTGAACTGGTTTATGCAGGTAAGGTTTTTCAACCAGTTGGTGGAGTCTGGTGCTGTCATCAGCACAACTGTGTACAGGATTTCCAGTTAGTGGAAGAAGGTTGTTAATATATAAAAGGAAGAGAGAAGAAAGAACCAAACCTTAGGAGATGGCAGCATTGGTTGAAGTTAGAAGACAGCCATCTATCATTATATCCACAGCAAGTAGTTGGAATAAAAACTGGCTATTGTGTGCATTTTCTCCAATTCCTAAATATTTAACTTTCTTAACAAGATTACACACAAAATTTCAAGGTTTCTTCATTTTTGGCACAAATCTTCTTACTAATCCTAGGAATCCCTAAACATATTGTTTCGTTAACTTGAGAAATACTTCTGTAATTCATTTGTTCTCTCGTCTGTCAGTGCAATAAAGAAAAAAAACTGGACACTTATAAATTTTTCAGTGTTGTATTTCCATCTAGTGAATTTTGATATGTGGCAGTAACAGCTGATAAGAACAGGTGAGCTACATGTAAGCTTTTGAGATGGTTTTTCTCATCTAAACTTCTATGATTTTCTTGTGTCATTACTTGAATTAGCATAATGTAATTTTAATAGCATATCTTTTATTCAAATGTGCTTTGGATTGAGTGTATAATTTTCTCTTTCAAGTCTTCATTTATATTTCTTTTCTAAAATCATCAAATTGATAATAATTAAGAATACGAACTGCAACGTTTTCTGATAGTCTTTCTCTGCTAATAATAATTATATAAGTCAACCTTATAAGCTACAAAGTATTATTGGCCTTTTTCTTTTAACATTTTCTACTCATAACACAAAACAAATTTTATAAACGATTGTGCATTCTAATCCAGCATAAGCTTTTTATAACTCCATTAAACTTCTGAACTTTTTACTCTATTTTTAACTATTCCTCTCTTTTTCTCTATTGTCATGATCTCATGACTTTGTCTCGCACTTGTGTGTGTTACATCACGCTACATTTTTTGATGAGCTCACCTTCTGAATCAAAACCAACATGCATTTTACAAATAGCAATTATGTATTTGCCTAACAAACATCTGGAAGTGACAAATGTAATTCAAGTCACATGTATGTTTAAATTTACACTGTCCAATTGCAAAAAGAAATTGGCAGTCCATAAGATTAGGAGCTTGTTTAGAAAACCTTTTGTCCAACAAGAAAAAACCTTGGAAATGGCAGGAGTAATTGTTTTAATTTCACCATACTTTTCCATTGATCAGATGGAAGATTTCAAGTTGATGGTTGATGAATAGAGATAGCAGCATTTGCTACATATTCATAACACAAGTCTGATAAGAACGTATATCAGGACAATGATCTTCGGAGGTGTACTGTATGGGGTAGAGTTGTGGGGCTCAGCTGCAGACGAAAATTAAGATTCCATCATCATATAGAAGAACTCTGTGCTTAATTCAACAGGAAATGGTGGGTTACCAAGCAGCACTTGCTACATATTCGTAACACAAATCTGATAAGAATGTAAATCAGGACGATGATCTTTGGAGGTGTGCTATATGGGGTAGAGTTGTGAGGCTCAGCCACAGACACAATAATCAAACCATTGCACGCTGCAGAATACTGGCTCCTGAAGTGGGCCACCTGGAAGTGTCATCTCCCACCACAACTTCACACAACACCAATGTCCAAAGCACTGAATTTAACCAGATTTGCAGCCTTAATGCATGAAAGAAAACTAATCTTCACCATCAAAATGAACACTGGAAAATCTCAGCACCCAACATTTGGGACACCATGTGCTGGCAGATCCCCCAACCAGCACTCCCCTCCATTCCCAAGCTTCTTACTCTTCCATTGAGGTTACATTTTAAAGATCGATTCCTCCCCTTTCAGACGCTCCATCTAGCTCAATCCTTGAATGCCAACCTATGCAAAATCATAGATGACAAAGTATTGATGGCTCATTTTAGATCTGCACCTGTGTTCCACAACCCTCAACTGATGTAAGATCACTCTGGCTCGGCAAGAATTTCAGGGAAACTGGAATTCGAGAAAACTATCCTGTGTTATTTTAATATGATGTATTATTATTATTGTATTTTATTTTTAACTAAATACAATCTGCTCTTTGTTATTTATTTATCCTATATTACATTTGTGGTGAGATGATACCTCTGCTGCTTGTTAACCCCTGGCTTAGTGCCATGAAGGGTTTTATAAAGTCTGGGTACCCGCATTATCATTGCACCTTACAAATAAAGATCATATTATTATTATTACAATGGGATGATATTGGAAAGTTGGGATTTGGCACTTCTTTTTTTTTTTTTTTTTTAAGGAACTGGCTGGATGTGAGCAAATTTCTATCCATATTCAAAAACACCCATGGAATAAAGAAGTATAAAAAGGTAACAAAAAACAAGTGGAAACTCAGGAACACAGGAGGTTATTTTGTGCTGAATTTGTACCTGTTTTGTGTCTGCACCTAGAACAATTGGAGAAATGCCATCATGGCCTGGAGCTTTCTTGGCATAAGGATTGTTCTGAATTCTAATATCCTTCTCTCAGAAGACCATGGGAAGCATTGAGTGGAGTATGTTTGGTATGTTAGGTGCATGTGCAACTGTCATTACAGTACATGACTATTATTTTGTTTATTGCTATTTGTTTATATTGAAAAAATTTAACTGTTATTTGCACTTTTAACCACTAACACTACCATCGAGTTATCATAACTGCTTACAGATATATCTAAGTTCTGTTGTTCCTAATATTCATTGAAATGTGCTTCTTCAGAACTGCTCAACCCCACTGGATCTATCTCTCAGTCTTAAGGGTGCTGGATTTTTGAAAGTTGACTGTATAATGCTAAATTGAAAATGACAATTGCTAACAGTATTGCTTTATATAGAACAAATTATACAGCTTGAAGCTGGTAGAAGGAAGGGATCTGTTGATTAGATTTGAAGTAAGAGGCACTGATTGGGATTAAGAAATATCACCGTTGGCTTTGTTAGTCACCTATCCATTTGGATGATCCAGGATCCCACACAGCCTACCATCCTGACTGTTTAAATGCAGTTAACTCCATTAACTTCTCAAGAAGGGTGAAATACCACGCTAACTCTAATTGGTATATGTAATAGTAAAAAATGAGGTTTATTTTAAAAAAAAAAAAAAATACTACCTACCTGAAATGCATAAATTCATTGTAAATGAACTACTGTTTATATGAACACTCAGTTATTTTAGTAGATGATTTGTAATGATAATCATGTTACTGAAATCTGTAGTATCATAGTTTATCAAGTTTATTTTATTTTATATTTTGGTGTTTAAAGAATTATGATGGAGGAAGTCAGTGATGATACAAATGGTGAATCAACTTTTGAATTTGTAAGTGACAAATGTGATGATTCTTCTGTGTCGCTGTCTTCATCTTTTCTACCTTTATGTAAGTGCATCTCAGTTTACATTTTTAAATTATTTTAATGAATGTAATTTATTATTTGTATAAATTATATATGTATTTGTGCAGGAAAAACTTATTAATTTAAAATAAAAATTCATTGCATTCACTTAAATGGGATTTTTGAGTTATGATATTTCATTTTGGTACCAAAAAGTTCATATATATACTGGGTAGCCTGAATTATGGTGAAAAGTATGTAAAAATTGGTGTTATTGTTTTAAGGTAAGTATGAAGACAGCTAACTAAGGCCATCGGGCATGTTGTGTGTATTCTAGGGTTGGGTTGAGTTTGGTTGGATTGCCTTAGAATAAGTAGAGAGTCAGCTGTGGAACATGAGTAGATTGTGAGAATGACCAGACAGTCTAGTTTTCTAGGATTGCCTAATTTTGAATGTAAATCCTAGTGTTAGCAGAAAACTTTCAGTAATATTATTTTGTCCTGATTTCATGTAAACCTGTTTTCTGACATAATATGATGTTAAAATAAATAATATATAATTTTGTTAAATTAACATTGTCAATATAAGTAAATACAGTTAGACAAATTATTAGAGGGGATGGAAAAATAGGTAGCTTTTTTTTTTTTTTTTTTGGTTGATGCCGTGTAGCCTTGCTTCCTTGCATCATATACCACTACTAATACCAAATATTTTGACTGCTTAATTTCGCTGCCATCTCTCCAAAATCAATTTCAAGAGACATCACATTTTAATTTTCAAAAACACAGCAACAAGTTTGGGCTAAATTAAAGGATGGTCAGGCACTTCACAGAATCGTGACTAGAGGATTGTACAGTGTGCAATACCACATGTAGGCATAGAAACATCAGATTATTTTAAAGGTGTATGAAGTGAAGCTAAAAAATTCTAGGAATGACTTTTATAAGCAAGATAAAATTAATTTTTGTAGTTATTTGCTTTTCTTCCCTTGAAATACCTTGATGAAATAATTTTGTCTTACTTATAAGTCATTCCTTGGGAATGACTTATAAGTAAGACAAAAAAGGTAAGACTATAAATAAGATAAAACTGATCTTTCCTGTAATTTGCTTTTGTCCCCTCAATTGAAAGTTCCCTTGGGCAGTTTTGCATTTAACTGTTCTCTTCTGCCATAATTAGAAACACTTCTGGGACCTTATTTATTGATATTGATTTTAGTGCCATGAGTATATGCTGATGGAATTCCTCCACACACCCAAAATGAGTTGTTTTCTGTTAAATCTGGATACAATCTTGTCAAGAAAAAACTTCAGATCTGTTTTTCTTGTCTATCAGAAATCAAACATGAGAAATTGCTTCCCAAAAATACAGTGTGAGCTTGTGTATTATCATGGTGCAACAGCAGTTGTCTGGTTACAATGTGCACCTTTTCCACAGAACCTTCTTGCTCAAAAACTTAAAAGCATTAGCTTTAGTAGAGGCATATGATGCAAGAAAGCAAGCTTATGCAACATCAACCAAAGGGGGGGGGGCATCCACTTCACCACTCCGTTCGTTTGAAATACCTGTCCAGCTGAGCCTTAAATTTATTTAGGCTATCAACTTCCACAGCAAGGGATGGAAGTCTGTTCCACCTACCAACTACCTGCTGGCTAAAGGCAAATTTCCACACATCTATCCTACATCTGTCTTTGCTCAGTTTGAATTTATGTCCTCTCAGGTGATTATTCTGAGCAGGAGGAAGAATCCCATCAGCATTGAGCATGCTCAAGCCACTCAAGGCTTTATACACCTCTATCAGATCACCTTGCCAGTGCCTAGTCTCCAGACACTGTAATTCGCAAAACTTAAGCCTTTCTTTGTAAGAGCAACCATTTGTTCCATTCACTAATCTTGTTGCCCTTCTCTGTACTCGTTCCAGCAGCTCTACATTCTTCTTGAAATGAGGCCTCCAGACCTGTATACAGTACTCAAGGTGTGGCCTGACCACTGCCTTATACAAGTGAATAATCACCTCCTTATCCCTGCTAGAAAAATTCCTGTATGTCATTGACAAGTCACCATGAGCTACTCTTGCAAGCCCATCTGCACTGCTCAGAGAACTTCATATCTTCCTGCACAATTACCCCCAGGTCCTTTTCATTGTCTACCACTGTCAGTGCAGTACCACAGAGTTGATACGTTGCTCTGGGGTTGCTGTTACCCATATGTAGTACTTTACATTTGTCAATGTTAAACTTCGTTTGCCACCACTCAGCCCATCTGCTCAACCTTTCCAGATCCTGTTGCAGCAGCATAGTGTCAGTAGTGTCCTTCACAACCCTGCCAACCTTTGTATCGTCTGCAAACTTGGAGATTAAGCTTGATGTACCATCATCAATATTGTTTATAAATACAGAAAACAATAATGGACCCAATACTGAACCCTGAGGGACTCCACTAATAACATTAGTCTACGATAAGCAGTGTCCATTGATTACCACTCTGTCTTCTCCCCCTCAACCACCGCTTTATCCATAGCAGAAATTTGCCTCCAATGCCACACTGCTCCAATTTGTGCAGCAGTCTTCCATGTGAAACAGTATCAAAAGCCTTTCTAAGATCCAAGTATATAATATCAAAGTTATTCCCTGCATCCAGTTCTTTTGTGACCACATCATAGTATCCAATCAAATTGATCAGGCAAGACTTCCCCTTAACAAAACCATGCTGTGTCCGAGCGATAACTGAAGTCTGGTCTAGGTGATCCTGCAGTACTTCTTTAACCAGTGCCTCCATTAATTTTCCTGGAACAGAAGTTAAACTCACAGGTCTATAATTACTTGTGTCAGCCTTTTGATCCTCCTTTGTGAATTGGGATTATATTTGCACATCTCCAGTCTATGGGTACCTCCCCTGAGTCCAAAGAACCTCTCATAAATATGGCTAAGGGTTTGCTTACTTCCTTTGCTGCCTCCTGTAATATAACTGAATAGATCCCATCCACCCCAGGTGCCTTTTTTTTGTTTATCCTCAACAATTTCTGCTCCACTTTCCTCTGAGTTATTACAAAATCATCTAGCTCACTGCCAGAGTTTACTTCACCTCTGGCATTCCCCTTTCCGAATAACTCCATGTGTGAATGTAGATGCAGAATACTCATTTAGTTTGTTAGACACCTGAGAAGGATCATCAACAGTTGAACCATCGATATCAAGTGGACCAATCTGATTCATCCCTTTCCTTCTAGAGTTTACATAAGCAAAGAACTCTTTGCTGTCTTTCTTTGCATCCCTTGCCAAAGATTTCTCGTAATCTGCCTTCACCTGCCTAACCTCCTTTGTAACTTGGTTACAGATCAACTTATATCTATCATAAGCTTCTGTTTTACGTGTTAATTTATATGTATCCCATACATTTTTCTTTCTGCCATATATCTCATTAGTTCATCTGACATCCATTTAGGCCTAAACCTTGAACAATATTTCTTAGTTGGTATGTAAAGCCTAGTAAAGTCTTCCAAGATAAGTTCTTTGAATGCTTCCCATTTTGAATTTGCTGTTGGTAACATCATCAGTTGGTCCCACTGTATAGAATTTAAATACTGTTTCAGACCATCATAGTTGCCTTTACGAAAGCAATAACCCTTCCCTTTACCCCTGATGGTAGTTACCTCTTTGAGTAAATCCCACTTCAGCACTGCCACCTAGTGGTTCCTTTATCTGCAGATTCTTGATGCATGAAGAATCACTACTGATAATCAAATCAAGAGTATTACTCCCTCTAGTTGCCTGCTGAACATGCTGATTTAGAAAACAATCATCCAATAAATCCAAAAAGCCTTGCTAGTGTGTGAGTGGCCAACCCACAAATTCCAGTCAATATCTGGGAAATTAAAATCCCCCATTATAAGACTCTCTGATTTACTGGCCCACTCTATTTCCCTGTACAGTTTCTTATTATACTCATCAGAGTCATTAGGCCTGTAGCACACTACTACTCTCAATTTTGATCTCCCAATGCTTATGTCACACTAAATTAACTCGACACTGTACTGTCCAGTGATGTCGACTGGCTTCACTTCCTTGGATTTTATGTGTTTCTTAACTAATAGCATAACCCCTCCTCCCTTCCTATCCTTTCTGTAGATGTTGTACTCCCCAAATTCCAGTTCTGCATTCCTTATATCTGTGTGACACCCTGTCTCTGATATCTCAACAATATCCGCCTTTGATGCTTTGAGCAATAGGTGACTCTGTAGCCAGGTGGGAAGGAGCAGCATTGCATAGCACACGCTTCTTTATTAGACCGAGGTTCGTGCCCGTTACCACCAAATACGGAGGATGCGGAAAGGTCAGGGAATGACCACTGCATATCCCGGAGCAATATGGCCTTATTTGCTAATGCTCCTAAAAATCGAATAACAAAGAAACAACAGCTTTGAGCAATACCTCAAATTTATTTACCAAACTCCTAGCATTGGTGCACATGCAAGTATACATGCACCTGTTCCTATTCTTAGCTACCCTAACAGAACCTATGTGTTTACTTGTACCGCAATGACTCCCAGCAGTCTCTGAAATATCCTGCATCTTGTTTTCCAGGCTTCTGCTCATTCCAATAGAAGCATTGCAAGAATCACTTTCACCTCTGCCAGTGGCTACTGTTAATCTATTAGTCCTTGTATCTTCCCAAGCTAGCAGTTTTCTGACCTACCTAACACTGCCTCGATAGCATCCGCAAATATTCTTGAACCCTTTCTATTTAAGTGTATTCCATCCCTGTAGAAGCAGTCTCTCCTGTTAACAAGTACAGACCAGGCTGAAAAAAATTCTACCCCTTGAGCCTTGCACAATCTTTCCAGGGCCGAATTGATCGACACTGCTCTCATCATATACTCCCTCCTATCGTGTCTGGACAGAATTTCAGACACTTTCAAATTACTTAACAAGTACAGTGACCTGTACTTGTTGCACAATCTTTCCAGGGCCGAATTGATCGACACTGCTCTCATCATATACTCCCTCCTATCGTGTCTGGACAGAATTTCAGACACTTTCAAATTACTTAACAAGTACAGTGACCTGTACTTGTTAAGTAATTCTGCCGGCCTCCTACTCTTAATATCATTAGTGCCAACGTATACAACTATATTACTTTTTGTGCCCTTAAAAGATGATATCCGCTCTACAACATCATCAACCTTTGCCCCTGGCAGATATACCCTGGTCCTGTTCCACCTATCCTTTTTACAAAGCATGTTCCCTGTTTCCAAGTACCTGCCCGGCAACCCAAAGGTCGCGGGTTCGATTCCCGCCTCGGGCTTGGATCAAAGTACTGCAAAAACCTTGGGAGGTGCAATATGGCCACAGAAGCCGATGCGCCAACAACTACCAAATCAAAAAAAAAATGTTCCCTGTTTCCCTGACAATAGAGTCACCAACAACTACTAGTTCCTGTGGGACCAGCACATTTGCTTTGGGGGTTGCCGCTGTGTTGTGTGATGACGAAGTGCAAGCTCTGGCGTTGATGTGGGCAGCTGAGGGCTTGATGGGCCTCTCAATTTAGATCCTTCGAGGCATCCACCCTGTCCTTCAAGCTCCCATATAGGCACATAACAACACTGAGTTGTCGCCTGATTTCGTTACACTCCTTGCATCGCGCACACACACAAAGACATCTCCCATGGCAATATCATGTCCCGTACCCGATTGCTCCACAAACATCATGCAAGCAGTGCAATTTAAAAGGCTGTGATTCAGAGGGCAACTGCCCCCCCTCAGTTCTCCTCTGAGCTACTGCACTCCCATTAACTTGAGCCTTTTGCTTTGCTGCTCTGGTCTGAGTCATGATTTCGATTTAATTTCAATAAAATTTCAATTTTAGTACGAAATTATAACCCTAAACTTGCATCCCAACACAGTTATAATGCTATATATATTTTTCAGTATCAAGTATTATCTACGAGTTCTGTTTATATAACTTCCATATCAAGTTATCTATTAATTAATTATGTTACGTTTATAATCTAATTTATTATAATGTGCAACAGTTTATATTATAATTTATAATATAAACTGTTGCACATGGAAGACTGCTGCACAAATTGGAGCAGTGTGGCATTGGAGGCAAATTGCTGCTATGGATAAGGGGATGGTTGAGTGGCAGAAGACAGAGAGTGGTAATCAATGGACACTGCTCAACGTGGACTAATGTTATTAGTGGAGTTCCTCAGGGTTCAGTGTTGGGTCCGTTGTTGTTTTCGGTGTTTATGAATGATATTGATGATGAGATATCAAGTTTAATGTCCAAGTTTGCAGATGATACAAAGGTTGGCAGGGTTGTTAAGGACACTACTGACGCTATGCTGCTGCAACAGGATCTGGAAAGGTTGAACAGATGGGCTGAGAGGTGGCAAATGAAGTTTAACATTGACAAATGTAAAGTACTACATATGGGAAACAGTAACCCCAGAGCAACGTATCAACTCTGCGGTACTACATTGACAGTGATGGAGAATGAAAAGGACCTGGGGATAATTGTGCAGGCAGATATGAAGTTCTCTGAGCAGTGCAGACGAGCTGCAAGAGTAGCTCATGGTGTCTTGTCAATGATAAAGAGGAATTTTTCTAGCAGGGATAAGGAGGTGATTATTCCCTTGTATAAGGCAATGGTTAGGCCACATCTTGAGTACTGTATACAGGTCTGGAGGCCTCATTTCAGGAAGGATGTGGAGCTGCTGGAACGGGTACAGAGAAGGGCCACAAGATTAGTGAATGGAACAAAGGGTTGCTCTTACGAAGAAAGGCTTAAGTTTTGCAAATTACAGAGTCTGGAGACTAGGCACCGGCGAGGTGATCTGATAGAGGTGTATAAGGCTTTGAATGGTTTGAGCATGCTCAATGCCAATGGGATTCTTCATCTTGCTCAGAATAATCAGCTCAGAGGGCATAAATTCAAATTGAGGAAGGACGGATGTCGGATAGATGTGCGGAAATTTGCCTTTGGCCAGCGGGTGGTTGGTTGGTGGAACCGACTTCCATCACTTGTTGTTGAAGTTGATAGCCTAAACAAATTTAAAGCTCAACTGGACAGGTATTTCGAACGAACGGAGGGGTGAAATGGGAGTGGTGTGTGTTTTTTTTTTTTTTTTGGCTGATGCTGAATAAGCTTGCTTTCTTGCATCATATGCCTCTACTAATGCTAATGCTAAGTCGTTATGTGTATTTAGTTAAAAGTACAATTTAATTGACAACGAAGTTTAACAAAATTAATAGATTTTACTGATTAATTTACAATATTATATTATATACTATACTATACTAACGTTGTATAGTTCGGGATATAACGTATCGTTTAACAGTGGCGGCAAGTTACGAACGGTAAATCCATTGACACTTAAGTATTAATTAACTTCGAAATCTCGCTGTTTTTTTTTTTTTTTTTTTTTATCAAAAAAACTATGATTACAATCTTGAATTAGGTTTTTTTCATCCTTATTAGCATTAGTAGAGGCATATGATGCAAGAAAGCAAGTTCATATAACATCAGCAAAAAAAAAAATAAAAATAAAAACCATTTCATCCATCCATTCATTCCAAACATTTGTCTAGTTCTTCCTTGAATTTATTTAAGCTGTCAACTTCTGCAATGACTGATGGA
This sequence comes from Mastigoproctus giganteus, assembly GCF_048544385.1. Taxonomy (NCBI): domain Eukaryota; kingdom Metazoa; phylum Arthropoda; class Arachnida; order Uropygi; family Thelyphonidae; genus Mastigoproctus; species Mastigoproctus giganteus. The sequence continues at coordinate 170,455,754 of NC_143581.1, read as the reverse complement.
AGCTTGTTCTAGCAATCAACCACCCGCTGGCTAAAGGCAAATTTCTGCACATCTATTCTACAACTGTCTTTCCTCAGTTTGAATTTATGTCACCTCAGGCGACTAACCTGGGCAAGAGGAACAATCCCTTCAACATTGAGCTTTCTCAAACCATTCAAGGCCTTATACACTTCAATCAGATCACCTCGCAGGTGCCTAGTCTCCAAACACTGCAATTTGCAGAAGTTAAGCCTTTCTTTGTAAGAGTAACCTTTTCTTCCATTCACCAATCTCATTGCCCTTCTCTGTGCTTGTTCGAGCAGCTCTACATCCTTCCTAAAATGAGGCCTCCAGACCTGTATACAGTACTTAAGGTTCCTACTTATTCCCTGAGAACTTGCTATTATCCACTATTTGCTCTGTCTTTTTGCCTTATAGTCATACTGGAGTTGCCACTTTTTTTTAAATCTTTAATGCAGATATGATTGGGGGGGGGCATTGATTAGTGAAGGTATTACTGAAATTTTTTCGTGTAAAATACATTTTTAGATTACTCTGTAAAAAAATTAATAGCTTAAATGTTTTTTTATTAAAAAAAATTACTACAAGGATTTCTTTTGTAATTGTTTCCTTGCATAGATTTCCAATTTGATCTTATGAGTACTATAGTTTAAAACATTGTGGTACATGATACAAGTATTTAATAGTTTTGTAACTTAAACATCTTAAAAATCATATAGAATATACAGTAATGTCACATTTACTTCTAACTGGAATGTAAATCTTTATTTTTATTTATTTTTTTAATTTATTTATTTTTATTATTTTTATTTTTTATTCCTTTATCATTCTGTGACACTTAGACAGGTCAAGAAAACCAGGTTTAAGCATGCAATGTCCAGAACTCAAACATGTCATGCATAAACCAGAATCTGAGTTTTGACCCAGAGAGGTGGCAACTCTAAATCATTTATGAAATATCCATGTTTTGTTCCCATCCCACTTGTAATGACATTACCTAGAAAATTTGGTTCTGCTTAAATTTTTTGACCAAGAGGTCGATATGATCTTATTCTCTTCAGTCATTGGACACAGGTCAAGTTTTTTTTTTTTTTTTGTATAATCTTTGCACACACCCTCTGTATTCAAGATTGATGGTTAAGATACGATGAACACTATGTTCCAGCTGTTCTGCTGTCGTCCTTATTGTCATTTTTTGATCAGTATGAAAAAGTACCTACACTTTTCAACATTTTCTTTAGTTTTTGTTGTTTACAGCCAACTTGATTGAGAATTTCTATGTTTGTTTTCTTTCCCTTTTTGTTTGTGCTACCTAAAAACTTGCCGCTTTGACATTGTAGAGTTCTCAAACTTTTAAAAATCTGTAACTGTTGTTGGGAGTTTTGTCAGTTTTTCCTGAAATTTCTGGTTCATGCACTTTTTTGAAGTAAAATATTGTGATTTATTAATAATTTGTAATTTAATATTGTGAGAAGCACAATACTTAATAAAAATTGAGATGCACAATATTAAATTACAAACAATAAATCAGTTGCTATAATGATGCAAAAACACAATACAATACAGAACTAGTATTTTTTTTTTTTTTTTTGTAATGCCGTGCTATGGTCATTCTCAAAGCTTTCTGCACCTCATGTGTAGATGACTTTCATCAACCACAAAGAAATACCATCACTTTGCTTATTGGAGGCTTGAAGTGGTGAAACCCATGTTTAGTCTCTAGAGCAAAGTTCCCGGCATCCCCCCCCCCCCATACTTCTCCTTCAACCCATGCACAAAACTAAGTACTGTAGGTTTTGATACCTTTCGTGTTTGGGGTTTTCATAAAAAAAAAAAAAAAATATGGCATCAAACTGATGTGAATCTTTCCCCCTTTTCATGTGAAATAGCACAATATTAAATTCCGAGTCTAATAGCTTAATCCTCCTAGCTGTTACTTGTCCTCTGGGTGCCTCCGCACCCAGTGGGCAGGAGCAGTGTAGCACACACTTCTTAATTAGACTGGAGTTCGAGCCTGTGACCACCAAATATGGAGGATGCGGAAAGGTCAGGGGATGACCACCGCATATCCCCGGAGCAATATGGCCTTAGTTGCTAATGCTCCTAAAAACCAAATAACAAACTTGTCCTCTGGTTCATAGTGACCACATCACATCTAACTAGTCATGATTAGTCTCGGAATGCATTTTTTTAGTGGCATAACTCATTAGCATTCTGGTCATTGAAACATTTCAGTATCACAATTAGCTCATTTGGTACTGCAGCCTGTTATGAAAGATGGTGTGGGTAGATACATGGATGATGCCATACCCCATGAATGCATCATCACTTTTTCTGAGCTGTAATGATGCAAAAACACAGTTCAATACAGAATTAGTAGTTTTTTGTAATGCCTTACTTTGGCCATTCACAAAACTTTCTGCACCTCATATGGCATCAAACTGATGTGAAAAAGCACAGCATTAAATTCTGAGTCGAATAGCATAATCTTTCTAGAAATTTTACGTCAATGGATATGGTTATCCATGATATTTGTGTAGAACTAACTGGGATGAGATCATTCTTTAGAGGTGGTTTCAGTTTGCAGACTTGTATGTTAACAGTTATAATATGCATTTGTCTGTGTAGAATGTTTTCCATGTTTGTTCCAGTGAATTTCTGCTGGTGTGACATGCAGTAAGAAATTGGATCTCACTGTGCTGAAATATCAGACAATCCTGTCACCATTAATGTTGCCATCCACTGCTGTAGCTGTGCATATATGACTTACATAAAGAGCTAACATCATTCCTTATTATTTCCATACTTCTACTTGCTCTCTGGTTCATTGTTCCCGCATCTGAACCAAATTATTAATTCGTCATCATCACTCGTCCTAGCAGTACGTTAATTTATCTTCAAAGCAACATAGTTTGCCTTCTGTTTTAAATATTCATTGAGCATAGAAAATTCTTTTATAGTTGCTTTGTTTTATATGTGCAGGTTTCTAAGATAAAGATGGCTCTTCAAATTATTGCATATTAAATTAGTTTCATATTTTTATAAAATATTTGACTTTTCTTTTTACAGCTGTTCTTACCGAAGTAAAGCCAAATTCTTCACAATCTTCTACTTTTATAACAACAGCTATAGCAACTCCTCTTACTACAACACTTCCTTATCCTCCAATTTCTACCTTATCCTCTCCTTCAGAACCTATTATTCCTTCTCCACCTCTACGTTCTCCACCAGTTGAAGATTCTAATAATAGCACTGTACCCTTCAATTTGCCACCACAGCCAGTACCAATGTATTCCACCATTCCATCTCAAGCACCTGGCCCTCATGGATCACTTGTAACAAATTTGTCACCGCCGGAAAACAATCTTTTGTCACCAGTAATGGGTGGGAATATTCCATATTCCCAAGCAAGGTTAGCTTTGTGAATTTGTTGTTTGTGAATTGTGTAAACTTATGAAAATAGTTCTTAAGTAATAAAATAGCATTTTATTTTTAACATTCATAGATATTTTGTAGAAGAATTACATATTGTACCCAAATACGATATCCATTGTATTTCTTAAGGAACATTACAAGGCATCCTAAGTAATATGGTTTATGAGGAAAATACTTGATCGCATGAAAAACATTAAGCTCAGTTTTTTATACTTTATAAATATTCAGTCACTCTGAAGTGGTATTACATTTTACCACCTTTCATACTTTTATGAAAATGTAATGCATCCTATTTCATAACCTCAGCACTTGGTGGTGCAGCAAGTTCCAACTAGGTTTTTCTTCTCTAATAGTTTCTAGATAATCTGTTTTGTAGAATATCTGTATGATTATTCATTTGCAAATTTCACTGTTCCAAATGAAAGAATCTTTGAACAAACAGTTTGGGCAACTTGCACCTGAGTTTCTGATTGCCCAAAGTGTATTTTAAATGTTATTGTGATTGAAGTTGAATCCTGGATTCACTACTATGTTCCAGAAAAGAAGAGAAGTACAAGGAATTCTGCCATAAAATATCTCCATGTAAAAAAAAAAAAAAAAAAAATTTTTCAAGCTAGCTAGTTAGCAATGTATTGCTGATGGGCTATGAACATTATCCACACTAAATCTTTGGAAAAAGATACCATAACTGATTCGGTCCAGCACATTTTGAGGATTTAGTGTTAAACAATGTTAACTACAAAATCATCATTTTGTAGTGAATGTTTTTGGTAATTAACCAAGAAAAAAGTAATTTGACATTTTCTTGGTTTTCCGGAAATGTTCTTACAGCCCGAGCTAACTTTAAAATGCTAGAGAGATACAGTTCTATGACATGATATGCATTGTTATTTGTATAAAGTAAAACTAAAGTTCTCTCTAAAAAAAAAAAAAAAAAAATGCAATTTTGCACTTAATGTTGTTTGACACTAAACCCTTGATTTAAGACATTACACAAGCCCAAAAAAAAAAAAAAAAAAAAAAATTGAACTTGAGTAAGGCTTGGAAAATAGAGTAATGTTGATTTGACGTGGCAACATGTAGCTTTGCTGTAGCTGTGCAATACTGGCAAGAATTTCACCAGGGATCCTCCCTATAGTTCAGATTTGGCCCCAAATGGTTTTTTAATAATTTTTTTTTTTCCCTCCCAAAGTTTAAAAAACATCTCTGAAGAAACAAATGCTGGGCATGGGTTTGAATGTAAGCCTTCGAATTTTGATTGTTCTCTTCCTTCTTTCGACCCTTTGATGTGGGCATCTATACATGTTGAGGGGACCTCTCAGTGACGCTGCTGGTTCTCCAGATTAGCATCACTGGGATCCAATGCCACAGCCTCCATTTCGGGCTAACACAGTATGGCAGGGTGCATGTGGTTCCTAAGAGCTGCCAGTAGATACCAGTTAAACTTTGGTCCATAAGCACCAGGGATCCTAGTTCTTGCCAGCAAAAAAAGGCCCCTTATTAAACCACCTGCCTGGATAGCGGGCACCATGCACGATGAGACCGTGGACTTTTGTTGCTCCAGGTAGTTGGACTTATTTGAGTAGCACACTCATTTCCAGCATGTTGTTTGGCACCACAGCAATTGCTGTTGACAGTCAGCAGTGAGGAAAGGGTGTCTCTTAGGTCATTTGCTGTGGAGGAACCCCATACGTCTCAGTATGTGGTGCATTGTCATTTGGAATATTGTTCTGCATTCCCCATATTGTATTGCAATGTCAACTGTCACACAGTGACCTGCTGTTGAGCCCATATAACATGCAGCACCCTTTGATTACAATGGACATCCACCTTGCGTAATCCTTTATAGTTCTGTCAACAGGAGGCAGTTTGATCCATTCAATACCATTCTTTGTACACCTTAGCCACAGTGGGCCATGAGCACCCCTGACACACACAAAAGCTTTTATAATAATGACCTTTTCAAACTCTGCGATATCTTAATGTTCCATAACTGCTACTTTATCTCTTTGACTTCTATGACCAGATGCAAATTACCACTGCTGTAGTGTATGAAACTGTTTGACTTTTTATACAGCAAGCGGTGCAGCATAGGCCATTATGGATTGGGTGGCCATAATTCAATGATCACTGAGAGAGAGAGAGAGAGAGAGTGTGTGTTATTTAGTCAATTTAAGAAATATAGATAAAATAAGCTACTTGCCTCTAAATTCATTATTCATTCAATATAACTGAAAAATTACATTGTTTCAAGTTTAATAATTTTATTTTTACTTTCAATAACAGTGTTTCAACCTGGTCTCATGCATGCTACCTATAATTTAAAATTGTATTGTGCGTGTCATGAGTGACCTGTGGAGATGTAAAAAGGAAAAGCAAAAAAAGTAGGAAGGAATGTATTTAGCTAGAGAAACATAGGTATATCTTTTAAGCTGTGAAGTTTGGAATTTTAGTTACATGTATGTGTAATATATAGGAATTTAAAAATAATTCCTGACCTAAAATGTATTGTGATAAATGCATTAGTGAATGATTGTTCTCATTGGAATGTTTTGATTCTGAAATTTTTTCCCCAGCTGTTCAATATAGATCAGTTTTCTCTAGAAATAGAGAAAATTGGTCATTCTGATTAATAAAAGGCCAAAGTGAGATAAACTTATATACATTTATTTTGGTATTATTCAGACGTTAGCATCTAAAGGGAGAATACAGAAAAAAACAGTTAAAGCTGATATTTAACATTAAGGCCATTGTTCTCTTTGGAACTATGTCTGCTTTGTCCTTTCAAAGGATTTTCAATGTTACCAAAAGTTTTTGATGTCTCAGTATTTAATAGGTTTAAATCACTTAACTTAAGCAATGTTTCTAAAACCTCTACATACAAACTACCTTTGTGAATGTTGTTCATGTATTGTAAATATATGCAAATTCTTTTCATTTAAAATATGTTCAAACTAGTTTTGTTTTCTGCAGAAGGACTCTTATTTATTTAGAGTAATTACACTAGAGAATTCAATCACAGCTTATTTAGGTTTCAGAACTTGTGTTAGTAAAAGGGGTAAACCAAAGAGTGATCAATTTTCACAAAATAAATTATAAATATCTTTTCTTAAGTTTCAATGAGTTTTAGGCACACAATAAGATTCTGTTTGATAGTGTTAGTTTTAATAGACTGCAAAATTGTGTGTCTTCTATTCATTTTAAAAGAAAAATATGTTAAAAAACACAAGTAAAACAACTTGGCGCCTCCGTAGCTAGGTGGGCAGGAGCAGCAGTGCGTAGCACACACTTCTTGATTAGACCGGGGTTTGAGCCCGTGACCACCAAATACGGAGGATGTGGAATGGTCAAGGAATGACCACCGCATATCCCCGGAGCAATATGGCCTTAGTTGCTAATGCTCCTAAAAACCAAACAACAACAAGTAAAACAAGAAAGCTTAATAACTGAAGTTTTTTAGTGATTTTTCTATGCTGTTGCTTTGTTAATATTCCATTTAAAAATTAAAATTATAAAAAAAAGAGAAAAACAAAATCATGCAGAGGATTTTTTTACAAGATAATTTTTATGCTTTTAGATCCTAAAGAATTCATCATGTGTGAATGTAGATGCAAAATACCTATTCAGTTTTTCAGCAAGCTGAGCAGGATCATCAAACAGTTAGACTATTGACATCAAGTGAATGATGTGATTCAGCCCCTTCCTTCTACTGTTAATATAAAGATAGAAGTCTTTGCTGCTTTTCTTTGCCAGTAGCTCCTTGTAATCTGCCGTAGCTTGACTAACCCTCCTTTGTCACCCGATTGTAGATTGGTTTATATCTTTATATCTACCATAGGCTTCTGTATCACCTGATACTTTATATGTCATGCATTTTTTCTTCTCTTCCTCAAATCTCATTAGTTCATTTGACATCCATTTAGGTTTAAGATTTGAACAGTATTTGAAAAGCCTAATAACTTCTACAATTACTTTCCTGAATGCTTTACATTTAAAATTTGCTGTTGGTAATATCATGAAGTTGGTCCCACTGCATAGAATTTAAAACTGTGTGAGACCACTGTAGTCACCTTTACAAAAGCAAAATCCCTTTTCAGTAATTATGAAACACATCAGTACACTCTGATCACTGACATGCAGTTGATCTTTTACTTACAGATTCTTAATACATGAAAAATCAGTGCTGATAATGGGATAAAGAATATTGCTTTCTCTTGTTGCTTCTCTAATATGCTGCTGTAGAAGTCATTTAATAAATCCACAGAAGCCTTGCTAGTGTGTGAGTGACCAACTCACAAGTTCCACTCAATATCTGGAAAGTTAAAATCTGTCATAATAAGACCTGATGATTTACTGGCCCATTCTGTTTCTCTGTATGGCTATTTATTATACTCATTACAGTCATGAGGGCTATAACACACTCTCATTTTTGTTTTCCCCAGTGCTTATGTCATATCAAACTGACTCAACACTACACTGGCCACCATGTCAACTAAATGCACTGCCTTAGATTTAATATGCTTCTAACTAAGCGCATAACCCCTCACCACCTCTTGTCCTTTCTGTGCACATTGTACTCCCCATGTTGAAACCCTGCATCCCTGAGACAGTGTCTGAATGACACTGTCTCCCATATCCCTACAATGTCTGCATTTCATGCCTTGGTCAGTATTTCAAATTCAACAAATTTATTTACAATATTCCTAGCATTAATGTACATGTAAGTATACATGCACGTGTTGTTACTTTTAGTTATCTTAATGTAGCCCATGTATATACTTGTTCCACAATGACCCACAGTAGTGCTTGAAATCACTTCACCTCTACCCACGGCTCTAGTTAATCTGTTAGTCTGTGTATCATCCTGAACTAGCAGTTTTCTGACTCACGTAACACTCTGCCTTGATAGGATCAGCAAATATCCTTGCACTCCTATTTAAGTGTATCCTGTCACTGTAAAAACAGTTTATAGTATTTTATTGTTTATATAGTGTTTGTATATCATTATTTGATTACATTGTGTTTAATTTACATTTTTAGTAACAACATCTATCATAATCAAATTATTCCATTGAGGAATATGTACATGTTTTGTACTGTAATTCAGTGTACATGTACACTGAATTACCCTTGAGTGAACAGAATAGTTTCAAATGAAAAGGAGGGTAAAATATCAAATGGGAGGACTCATGTCATATCCCATCTAAACAACTGTAAATTAATTGGTATCTACTTGTGAAGGTGTGTTGCTTTGTATTCATTATTTGCAATGTACTGTTTTGCATTTTTAAAAATCTTTTTTTTTTTCTAAGTGTATAAGTACAGAAACTATTTGAACCAGTGTGATTTCTAGATTTTTCTTGAAGTAGATTTAAGCCAATAGTTTGAATTTTACTTGAAAAAAAAAAAATATATATATATCTTTTTTTTATTTTTTTTATTTTTATAGTCAGTTGCCTCTGATAGAAGGTGCTGTTCCCATACAGACCCCACCTCAGTCTTCATATGTACCATCTACCACTGTGCCTTTGCAAAGTGCTACATTGGATCTGCCTCTTGAAGTTTCTGTGCAGGCCTTACAGTCTCCTCAGTCTAATTCTACTAGTGTTTGGGGCTGGTTCAGGGGAAGTGAATTTTTAAATAAAGTTGCAGAAAAAGCAAAGGTATTTATTTTGGTATTCACATTTTATCATTTGGGCAATTAAGTTAGCATTAGTATCTAAAGGCAAATTTCTGCACATCTTTTCTGCAGTTATCTTTCCTCAATTTGAATTTATGTCCCCTCAGGTGAGTAATCTGAGCAAGAGGAAGAATCTCATCAGCATTGAGCTTGCTCAAACCATTCAAGGCCTTATACACCTCAATTAGATCACCTTGCATATGCTTAGTCTCCAGACACTGCAATGTGCAGACTTAAGCCTTTGGCGCCTCCATAGCCAGGGGGCGCCTCCGTAGCCAGGTGGGAAGGAGCAGCGGTGCGTAGCACACGCTTCTTGATTAGACCGGGGTTCGAGCCCGTCACCACCAAATACGGAAGATGCGGAAAGGTCAGGAAATGACCACCGCATCTCTCGGAGCAATATGGCCTTAGTTGCTAATGCTCCTAAAAACCAAATAACAAAAAAAACAAAAAAACCATAGCCAGGTGGGAAGAAGCAGCAGTGCGTAGCACACGCTTCTTGATTAAACCGGGGTTCGAGCCTGTCACCAATTACAGAGGATGTGGAAATGTCAGGGAATGACCACCACATATCGCGGAGCAATATGGCCTTAGTTGCTAATGCTCCTAAAAACCAAAATAATAACAACAACAACAACAACTTAAGCCTTTCTTGGTAACAGCAACCCTTCGTTCCACTTACCAATCTCATTGCTCTTCTCTGTACTTGTTCCAGCAGCTCTACATCCTTCCTAAAATGAAGTCTCCAGACCTGTATGCAGTACTCAAGGTGTGGCCTGACCGTCGTCTTATAGAAGAGGACAATCACCTCCTTAGTCATAAATAAACGATCCCTGCTAGCAAAATTTCTGTATATCATTGACAAGAAGCCATGAGCTACTCTTGCAACCTGTCTGCACTGCTCAGAAAATTTCATATCTGAATGCACAATTATCCCCAGATCCTTTTGATTCTCCACTACCCTTAGTGTAGTACTATCCAGTTGGTGCATTACTCTGGAGTTACTGCTACCCATATGCAGTACTGTACATTTGTCAATGTTAAACTCCAGTTACCATCTCTTAGCCCATCTGCTCAACTTTTCCAGATCCTGTTGCTGTAGTGTACTATCATTACTGTCGTTAACAACACTGCCAACCTTCGTATTGTCTGCAAACTTTGACATTAACCCTGATATATACCTTCATCAATATCATTGATAAATACAGAAAACAATAATGGTTCCAACACACACAGAACCCTGGGGGACTCCACTAATAACATTAGTCCAAGAAGTGCAGTGTCCATTAATTACCACTCTGTCTTCTCTCACTCAACCATCCTTTTATCCATTGTAGCCCTTAATGCCATACTGCTCCAATTTGTATGGTAGTCTTCCATGTGCAATGCTGCCTTCGTAGCCAGGTGGGCAGGAGCAGCAGTGCGTAGCACACACATTCCTTGATTAGACTGGGGTTCGAGCCCATGACCACCAAATATGGAGGATGCGGAAAGGTCAGGGAATGACCACCACATATCCCCAGAGCAATATGGCCTTAGTTGCCAATGCTCGTAAAAACCAATTAACATAACATAACTTCCATGTGCAACAACATCAAAAGCGTTCCTAAAATCCTAGTATATGATAACAAAATTATTTTTTGCATCCAGTTCCTTTGTGATCACATCATAGTATCCAGTCAAATTTGTCAGAGAAAACTTCCCCTTAACAAACCCATGCTGTGTCTGAACTATAACTGCAGTCTTTAGATGATCCTGCATTGCTTCTTTGACTAGCTTTAACTTGCTTCTCTGACTCCATTATTTTCCCTGGAACAGAAGTTAAACTAACAGGTCTGTAATTACTTGTGTTGCCCTTTGATCCCCCTTTGTGAATTGGGGACACTGCACAAACATCTCCAGTCCATGGGGACCATCTCTGAGTCAGGGAAGTTTTCATAATTATGGCTAAGGGTTTGCTTACTTTTGTTGCTGCTTCCTTTAATATAACTGGATAGAACCAATCCACGCCAGGTGCCTTTCTTATGTTCAATTTGAACAATTTCTCCTCCACTGTACTCTCAGTTATTATAAAATCATTTAGCTCCCTGCCAGAGTTTGATAAGTTTCTGGCCTCCACCTCCCTACAGACTTCCTCATGTGTGAATGTAGATGCAAAATACTCATTCAGTTTGTCAGCTCCCCTAGCAAGTTCATCAACAATTTATCCGTCGATGTCAAGATATCAGATAGACCAATCTGATTCATCCCCTTCCTTCTAGAGTTTACATAAGTAAAGAAGTCTTTACTGTTTTTCTTTGCATTGTTTGCCAAATATATCTCATAATCTGCCTTTGCTTGCCTAATGTCTTTTGTGACTTGATTTGCAGACTATCTACCATAAGCATCTGCGTCTCCTGATAATTTATATGCTTCCTATGCATTTTTCTTCTCTGCCACGAGTCTCATTAGTTCATCTGACATCCATTTAGGCCTAAACCTTAAACAGTATTCTTTAGTTGGTATGAAAAGCCTAGTAGCTTTCAAGATTATTTCCTTGAATGCTTCCCATTTTGAATTTGCTAGTGGTAACATCATCAGTTGCTCCCACTGTATAGAATCTAAAAATCTCTAAGACCACTGTAGTCACCTTTACAAAAGCAAAACCCTTCCCCTTATCCCTGATGGTAGTTCACCTTCAAGTAAATCTCTGATCAGTACACTGTGATCACTGCCACCCAGTGGTTCCGTTATCTGCAAATTCTTAATGCATGGATAATCACTATTGATAACCAGATCAAGAGTATTTCTCTCTCTCTCTCTCTCTCTCTCTCTCTCTCTCTCTCTCTCTCTCTCTCTCTCTCTCTCTCTCTCTCTCTCTCTCTCTCTCTCTCTCTCTCTCTCTCTCTCTCTCTCTCTGGTTGCCTCTTGAATAAGCTGCTGTAGAAAACAGTCATCCAATAAATCTACAAAAGTTTTGCTAGTGTGTGTGTGACCAACCCACAAGTTCCAGTCTATACCTGGGAAGTTAAAATCCCCCATTATAAGACAGTCTGATTTACCTGCCCACTCTATATCTCTGTACAGTTGTTTGTTGTGCTCATCAGAGTCATTAGGCCCATAACACACTCCTGCTCTCAACTGGGTTTGACCAGTGCTTATGTTACACCGAACTGTCTCAACAATGCATTGTCCACCCATGTCAACTGGATGCACTTCCTTAGATTTTGTGTTTCTAAACTAACAGCATAACTCCTCCTGGCCTTTCTATACACATTGTACTCCCCAAATTCCAATTCTGCATTCCTTATCTCTGTGTGATATAATGTCTCTGAAATCCTTACAAAATCAGCGTTTGATATTTTCGCCAGCACTTGAAATTCATCAAATTTATTTACTATACTCCTAGTATTGGTGTACATGCAAGTATACGTGCACCTGTTCTTACTCTTAGTTGCTCTAACACAACCCATGTATTTACTTGTTCCATGATAACTCCCAGCAGCCCTTGAAATCCCCAGTACCTCGCTTTCCAAGCTGCTGCTCATTCCAATAGAAGCAGTGCAAGAATCACTTTTGCCTCTGCCTGCGGCCACTGTTGACCTTTTAGTCTGTGAAACCCCCTCAAGCTAGCAGTTTTCCAACCCACCTAACACTGCCTCGATAGCATCAGCAAATATTCTTGCACCCTTTCTATTTAAGTGTATCCCATCCATGTAGAAGCAGTCTGTCCTGTTAACAAGTACAGACCACACTGATAAAATTTCTACCCCATGAGCCTTGCACAATCTCTCCAGGGTCGAATTGATTGACCAAGCTCTCAACATATACTCCCTCCTATCGTGTCTGGGCAGAATTGCAGACACTTTCAAATTTAACCCTGAACTAGACTTTTTTTTCAACATTGACCTGTACTTGTTAAGTAAGTCCACAGATCTCCTACTCTTAATGTCATTAGTGCCAACAATACAACAATATCACCCTTTGTGCCCTTGAAAGGTGATATCTGCTCTACATCCCTCTGGCAAACATAACCTGATCCTCTTCCACCATTTTTTGCACAATATATTTCCCATCTCCCTGACAACAGTCACAGAAAATAACCATCTCCTGTGGGACCAGTGTATTATGCCCTGAATGTTGCCACTGTGTTGCCTGATACACAAGAATGAGTTCTGACATTGAATTGCCAGCTGAGAGTTTGATGGACCCCCCATTTCAGTTCATTCAAGGGCATCTATCCTACTCTTCATACTCATAGATACCCATCAAAAGATTAAGTTGGCACCTAATTTCTTGACACCATTTACCATAGTAGAAAGTATTGTAAGATACAATATTGAAAACAGATTTCATTTAAAATTGTACTTTTATATTGGTATTACTGTTAAACTATATAATTTCAATTGAAATAGTAAGTGTAATTTCTCACAAAGGTGAAACCATAGAATTTGGTTACTTCCTTATCTTAAATTGCTGATTCTCTACCAAGCGGGTAACAATATACTGTGATATTTTTTTTTTTTTTTTTTTTTTTAATACCAACAGAATAAGAGAATACCTAGGTTTTAGCATTTCTATATACGTGTGGGGTCATTGTTAAAAAATTTCCTAATAGTACACGAATTTCTATTTGTGATTGAAGCTGTTTTATGTGCAAGAGTTGGGCATGTTTCATTCTTGCTGTGGAGCTGGCTTCCCTTGCGTATGTTTCACTGAAAATTTTTGCAGCCAACTGTGCTTTATGGTAACTGCAAATTGGTGTGTCAAATTTTTAACAATGGAATATGAGGATACCTAGCTTTTTTACAATGGCCCGGGGTGGGGGGGGGGTTATCCTGTATAGAGAGAAAAGCTAAAACTTAGATTTCCTCTTAGGCAGTTAGTTAAAATCACTCGGTCATAGCTGGCAAGTGTAGTGAGTTGCAAAAGTTTGTCATTAAGTGCAGCAATAGCATGTTTGGAAGGAGAAACAGCTCTTATTGAAATAAAAAGGTCACTTACTGCTCGTGAATTTTTCATATTGACCAGAGGGGATGGGATACCCCACATAGACAACCAAAAGTTAAAAGATAGGTGTTCTGTTGTGTTTTTGGTGAAAATTTGACACTTCAGTTTGCTGTAATACATGGGGAGAGGAAGCCAGCCTAAATCAAGAAACCAAAGTAGCATACCGCTTGGAAACTCTTTTTAAAAAATAGACATTACTTGTGAATGCTGATGCAAGAGTACTTGTTTCATGGCAAAACAATGCCATGAAACAAGGGGGTAAGTGTATGGAGGGGAAAATCAGCTCTAATGGCAAGATTGAAGTATACCTGACTTTCATGTAGAAAACAACTCTGGTTGAAATAAAAAGTCACATACTGTTGGGAAATTTTTTAACAATGACCCTGCATACAGAAAGAAATGTTTGCTTTCACCATTGCTTGATATCTTTTTGTCATTGATAAGAAATAGACACATCACTTTGTCATAGAGAAACAAATGTTAAAATCGATGTATCATATTCTATTATTGGTAAAAGAAATAGACACATCACTTTGGCATTGCCAATGTGGGCTGCCAAAAAAAATGCTGTGAAACAAGATAGCGTCGTGTACAGAGTGGGAAAATTAGCACTGATAGCAAGAATGATGCATACTTCACTTTCACACAAAAACAGCCCCACTATAAAATAAAAAAGTCACAATGTTTGGAAATTTCTTAATAATGACTCTGCATATAGAAACATGTTAAAAGTTAGGTATCACGTTATGCCTTTTTTAAAAAATGTATTCATCACTTTGTCATTGCTAACGTGGCTGCAAAAAAAGCCATGAAATGTGGCTATAACACACGTGGAAGGAAAATCTGTTCTGATGGAAGAAATTAGCACAATAATCCTAGCAGTATATTACTGGAAATCACTAAGGGAAATACAGCTGTAGCAAATGCAACAAGAGAATGAGTTCCAACAGCGGGTAAAATTCAATTCCAAGGATAGGAACAATAGTTATTCTCTCTCTCTCTCTCTCTCTCTCTCTCTCTCTCTCTCTCTCTCCTCTCTCTCGAACAAGTAATGGGAGAAACTAATTTACTGACAGGTTTAAAAGCATCAGTTATTTGGATTTTACCTACTCATATCCTGTAACAAGAACCCCTTCTACTATTTTTCTGTAAACAAAGGTCAGGTATTCTCATTCCTTTGTTAAACATTTTGTCAAATTACTAAATGCTAATTGGAACTTCAGTCTGACTTTCTGTATGGTGTTCAGTTTCTTTCATAATCTCCTGTTAGCCAGTGAGCAGCATAAATTGTACCCTGTGGGATTGGATATTGTTCTGTTTCCTAATTCAAGTTCCTTCCTAATTCCCAAGTGTTTATGGATGGTGTCATACTGGCTCTTCAGAAATGTAACATTCTCTGTCAATCAGAGACCCTTTAATATGTCTATCTACATAGTTATACAGGATAAGCTATCAGTTTTTTTTTTTTTTTTTTTGGCACATTTCTAGAGTTGTTGCTTCCATTGGTTATCCTGAATGGAGTCATCTGTTGTAGATTCTCGATCTCATTTAAGTTGCTTAAACCAAAATTTCATCTGCTATTCACAACAGGCAACATCACTATGTACAGTTTTCATGCATTCATGAATTACTTTTGGTTTATTTCCTATTCCCTTCCAATTTAATTGGAAAGTAATGAAAACAGTGAACTACATAACATTTGTTCTTTACTTCACTGTATTGAGTTGGACCTGCACAAATAAGATTGACATTGATGAGAGTATCATAAAACTAGTTTTTTATTTATCAACCATATTTTTGGTCAAGGTAGATAATTATTTAATGTCCCTCATACTCCCATCCTCAACTATCGAGCTAAATTCAAGAATAGCTAGTATATTTGTTGAAAAAACTGACAGTTTTCTTGATGATTATTGAAAATGTATGAATAGTTAAAATAATATTGCCTATGTATTACAAATTATATTTTAAAAGCACTTAAGTAAGAGTCTTAAGATTACTGAGAACCTTTAAGTAGCAAAATGAATGTGGGAGGTATATTGGCATTGGTAAATAAAACTAGAAGAAGGGATTGCAAAAATATATAAAATTTTGGGAATTTGGGAAAATAAAGCTTCATGAGATCTACCTCATGAATTTCACCCTCAGATAATGTATAGTTGATCATTGGAGTAAATTTTCTCCTACGGGTGTTGAGGTAGAGAATCTGATGAAGTTCGAGGTGAAATTGATAGTTATTTTTCATTTATTTATTTGCTAATGCATGAGTTTGCTTCCTTGCATTGTTTAGCCTGATTAATAAATTAGTTTAATAATCTAATCCCACCCCCTCTCCAGACAATCGACTATTCATCCATCCTTTCAGTTTCAGCCATTAATTTCATCTCTTTCAATTAGAGTATTATATTGAAAAGATTAAATTTTGAAAGCAGTCCCTGAATACCTCTGCAGACTCCAGGTTAAGAACCACTACATTAGATGACAGTTTGCTGCATTTACCGTCCAAAAGAGATATAGTTATAGCTGAGAGGCTTGAATGCTAATTTTGTTTCATGAAATGCTAATTATTATTAAGTCAGGGACATTATTTACACTTAAAAACCATAGGAAATAGTGCTTTCTGATGCAGTTTTCAGAAGCCGAGTTCAGAAATGAATGAGGCTACTGGACTATCTCTATGAAATGCAGTGCAAATGCACTCCTCATCCCATCACAATCATTTACGGTGATTTCTCAATTTGTATTTATAAATTAAATTATAAATACAAATTGAGAAATCACTGCCATTAACAGACACCATCGTGAAATTTTTTTTTTTTCGTCATGTAAGGAAAATCTTTACTTTAGAAAGGAGTGAATTTCGCTGTTAACTTTTTAACAGTTTCTTTTCTTTTGGCTACTTATGATTAGAATGATTAAAAATTGTGGTACATATTCACCTTTCTATGCATTCAAGTTTGAGTTCAGCAATTTTAATACAACAATGTTTAAAAAATGATAGTTTAAGATAACATTACAAATAGACCTTAATGTCTATGATCTTTTTAAAATTTAATGCTACTAATATTTGCTTATAAATGAAATCAATGATTTTTTCAGAGTTCAGTAGATACCATGATAACTACTTTAGATCCTGGAATGAAAGAATTTATATGTAAGTATGAGTTACCTCATGTTTTAATTTAAAAAATCTTTCTCCTGTGCTACAATTAGAATGAAATTTGAATTTTTTATTTTTAACACGTTTGTTTAGACACCCCTCTAGAACCAAAAAAAAAAAGTGGCTCTCATGATAGGATTGGGCTGGCAATTCAAGTCAAACAGAAATTAAACCAATGCAATCATCGTAATGGGGACTTCCTTGAAAGTTTAACATTTGAGTTAAAAAAAAAAGGAAAAGAAAAGAAAACGGCACACTGTGGCCATAGTTGCCAATGTGCCTAATAAATCCCCAAACAAACAGAAAAGAAAAAAAAATTTTAAAATGAAAGGTCCTTTGTATTGTATGTATGATTGTTTCTTAAATTACAGCAGACTCTCGATTTACTGGATCAGATTAACCAGGACACTTAGACTCCAAATTAATAATAAAAAAATAAATAAAATACAAAAAAAAAAAAAAAATCAACCAGAAATCATAGAATTCAAATAATAACTAGAATAGGTATAAACAGATTGTTTGCAAGTCTTAAATAAGCGACAGAAAGTGGCATTATAAGTTGTCATTGGGAGATTAATGTACCTATTATCTTGCAACCCCTGCTGTCTTCACACCCGCCACTTCACAGAATTCCAGCTATCAGTATTATCGCAAATGCAATAAGATAGAGTTTACTACCCGTTTATAATGAATTTCAATAACAGAAAAGCCCGATAACCCAGAAATGTGCTTTAGTAAAATGTAAGCTCGCGTAGAATGATAAGTGAGTTTTCGTCCTGTGAAGTTCTTTTCAGAAAATTTAATTTTGGATGTTATCATGGTGCCGACTAAGAGAATAAGTGACAGCGATACTAGTAAATCTATCAAGATAAGGAAGATGATCGAGTTGATATCAGAAAATTAAAATAATAAGGATGTATGAAAAAGGTCAAGCATTAACAAGTATCGTGCAAAATTCAGATTTGTTAGTGTCAACGGTGAACACAATAATAAAGGACAAAGACAGAATATGAGAAGGGATCAGCACCAATGAAGTTAACTATAATAACCAAGGCTATGAAATACATATCAGTTTTTACAGTACAATAACATGCGTTCTTTCTTCTTTTATGTTTTCTTTTCTTTTGTACCACTCCAGACACTTCACCACTGTCCCTAGACAAAGTTTTAAATTGAGTAAATTAAAAATATAAAACTATTTTTCTTCATTCTTCTGAGTATATTATGTGGCTTTTGTAATTTTGGCATATCAGAGATATAGTACCAATATTTTATTAGTCATTCCCGAATTACGTAAAACTCAACTCAAGTAAGAAGTCCTGGAATGTATCTCTTGCATATGTCGGGGACTTACTGTATTTTTAAATTATCCAAAATTTTTTTTTTTTTTTACCATCTATCCCAGAAAATCAAGAGTCTACTGTAGTTACATTTCTCTGTATCCAAATTAGACTTTTTAAGCATTTATATGGTTACTAGCAGGACAGTTATTTATATTGATGAAGGTATATCAGGCTTAGTGTCAAAGTTCGCAGATGATACAAAGGCTGGCAGGGTTGTTAATGACATTAATGACAGTGTGCTACTGCAACAGGATCTAGAAAATTTGGGCAGATGGGCTGAGAAGTGGCAACTGAAGTTTAACCTTGACAAATGCAAAGTACTGCATATGGGTAGAAGTAACCCCAGAGAAACGTGCCAACTGTATGGTACTACACTTAAGGTGGTAGAAAATGAAAAAGACCTGGGAGTAATTGTGCAGTCAGATATGAAGTTTTCTGAGCAATGCAGACAGGCTGCCATGGCAGGTCATTAGGTTTTGTCAATGATATATAGGAATTTTGCTAGCAGGGAAAAGGAGGTGATTGTCCCTCTGTATAAGACAATGGCCAGGCCACGCCTTGAGTACTGCGTACAGGTCTGGAG